>NW_017729024.1:121469210-121469592 GCF_001723915.1 Gavialis gangeticus | reverse complement strand
GCTATACTAGAAGAGGATGTTTCCTGGCTATGCTGTACTTGGCTGCACAGCTGATCCTTGATGATATTAACTGAGGAAAACCACCAGTACCTTCATATAATTTACTCATATTCTGGCAAATAGATTTGCTTGACAGTGCTGTCCTTTTAGGAACATAGAAACTATGCCAATTATCTTTTACAAAATTATGCATTGCAGGCCTGAGTCCACTGAAGTCAGTTATAGCAATTACTCTAGTTAAGGTTGTATAGTGATTTTTAGTCTAACTCCCCTTTTCAGTCATTCATAACAATCTGACTCTTCTAGCTCCAGGTTGAAATTTTGCAGACTTGGTCACTTCCTGAAATCATAGAATCATAGAAGTAGGGTCGGAAGGGACCTT
>NW_017729024.1:121467559-121469199 GCF_001723915.1 Gavialis gangeticus | reverse complement strand
TACAGCGGGAGGATGACATCCTGAGGTTTACTTGAGAAGTATCTGTGGATGCAAACCAGAGTTTTGTTTGCTTTATCAGCTGTAACATCACATTGGTGGCTCAAGTTCATGTTGTGGTCAATCATGACCCCCAAGTCTCTTTCAGCCGTGGTGTTAGCGAGCGTAGCACTGCCGAGCCTATAAGTATGCTGTGGGGGTTTTTTTCCTCGAGGTGGAGTACCTTGCATTTTTTGGTATTGAATGTCATCAGGTTTTATCCGCCCACTTACTAAACTTATCCAAGTCAGCCTGGATCACTAGCCTATCCTCAGGTGTGAACACTATGCCCCAAAGTTTAGTGTCATTGACGAGCTTGGCCAGTGCACTTCTGACACAAATGTCCACATTGTTGATAAAGATGTTAAAGAGAACCAGTCCAAGGACAGAGCCTTGGGGGATACCACTGGTCATCGAGCGCCATAATGATTCACTTTCATCAACTACTACTCTCTGGGTCCAACCTTGGAGCCAATTTTCCAGCCATCAGACTATGGTGTAGCACAGTTGGCCAATTTTTCCATGAGGAGATCATGGGACACCAGATCAAAGGCTTTTTAAAAGTCCAGATATATGATGTCAATCTCTTCTCCCTTGTCCAGGTGATATGTCACCTGGTCATAGAAGGAGATGAGACTGGTCAGGCAAGACCTACCCGTGACAAACCCATGCTGGCTGTCCCTCAGGATGCTGCCATCAGCCAGCTTATCAAGAAGGGTCCCTTTGATAATTTCCTCCAGAATCTTCCTGGGGATTGAGGTTAAGCTAATTGGCCTGTAATTCCCGGGATCTACTTTCTGTCCTTTCTTGAAGATGGGTACCACTTTGGCCTTCTTCTAGTCTTCAGGTACTTCACCTGAGTGCCATGAGTTTTCAATATTTTTGCCAAATGGTTGAGCTATGACACCTGCCAGCTCCTTGCGTGCTCTAGAGTGTAATCTATCAGGACCAGCTGACTTGAAGATGTCCAGCTTCTCAAGGTGTTCCTTTACAAGGTCTACACTGATGCTGGGTATAAATGCACCCTCACCCTGGCTATCCCGCATCATGCTAGGCAAGGCAGTCCCTTTGGGCTGATGAAAGACTGACGCAAAGTACCCATTAAGCAGGTTGGCTTTTTCCTGGGTGTTGGTTATCAGTTGTCCTATTTGGTTCAGCAGCAGTCCAATGTTATCTTTGCTTTTTTCCGACTCCCTACATATCTGAAAAAGGACTTTTTATTATCCTTGATATGGGAAGCCAGATAGAGTTCGGTTGCAGCTTTGGCTTTCCTGATCCACTCCCTGCAGGCACGAACCAGTGATGAGTACTCCTCCTTGGTTGTGGTTCCATCCTTCTATCCTTTATAAGTCTCTCTTTTTAGGTGAAGGAGGTCCTCAAGTTCCCTGCTGAGCCAAGGGGGTTGCTGTGCCCTTTTGCTACCCATCCTCTGAGATAGGATGGCCATCCCTTGTGCTGTCAGGATCGCTCTCTTGAGGAGCAACCACTCTTCTTGGACTCCTCTTCCTGTAGAGTCATGGTCCCTTAGGGTCTCAACAATTAGTCTCCTGAGCTTGACACAGTCAGCTTTCCTAAAATCAAGGACTTCTGCATTGCTGACTAAT
>NW_017729024.1:121454013-121462559 GCF_001723915.1 Gavialis gangeticus | reverse complement strand
CTCCTGAGCTTGACACAGTCAGCTTTCCTAAAATCAAGGACTTCTGCATTGCTGACTAATTTGCCAGCTTTGTGATGGATAGTAAAAGTGATCAGCTCGTGGTCACTATCACCCAGCTTTCCATCAATTCTTAGGTTACTGACTAGGTCATCCCCTTTGGCCAGTACCAAGTGTCCCAGCTGCCTGCAGAGGGTTCGGGATTGAGAGTATGGTTGGGGGTAGAAAGGTAAGAAAGGTTTATTGACTTAACAAAAACAAAACTATGCATAGTAACAAGACAAACAATGACAGACAAGAATAATTCATGTTGGCAATTTATTGGCAGTCCCTTCTGATGCCTGATGTACAACAAGTTTCTCTTTCCACAAAGCTCAGTGAAGTCAGGCATCCCTGATCAGCGCTGTCCAAGAGGTACTGGGAAGGACCCTGGTCTTCTGTCCTTGGGCTCCTTGAGATCCACGGGCCCACTGATCCAGGTCAACAGCTAACTAATCCTTTTCACAGAGCTGTATCTTCCTTCTGAATGATTTCTGGATGCTTTAGCCAATTTATAGCTTCTGAACGGTACTGATAATGTACAGCCACTCAGATTCTTTTTACTTCAACTGTCCTTAGACTGACCAATAGCAGTACAAGCCTTGCATTCCTTTTGATAAGGTTAATTTAAACTATGCCAGAGGGCCTTACTACTTTAAGGCTTTGCTAAACTTACTAGGCCTTACTTTATACAAGGCCTTACTACATCTTAAACTTTAATTAGGCTCTTAGCAACAACATATAGCTTAATATCTAAACAAATTAAAAAAAAACTTGGTCTAATCTTCATAGAGCCTTCAGCGAGCACCTTTATCACACAGACATAATTTCAGTTGTCACACCAGGTCCAGCAACACTTTACCTCTTGTTTGCCCATAGACTTCTTGAGTCAGGTAGAGCTCGTCCACACATGTGAGGAAGCTTTGTGACTGATCAGATTTGGCTGAGTGCTCTTCCTATGAGATGTCCAGGTAGTTAAAGTCTTCCATGACAACCATGCACCGAGAGCATGCAACCTCAGCCAGTTCCCTGGCAAATTCCTAGTCTAGCTCTTGTTTCTGGTTAGGAGGTCTGTAGTAGACTCCTACCATGATGTCCCCTATGCCATGTTCACCACATATTTAATCCAGATGTCCTCCCTGGGTGCCAATGTCAATTTTCAGGGACCTTTAGCTTTCCTTCACATAAAGAGCTACACCCCCACCCCTTTTATCTGCTAGATCTCTTCTGTACAGGGTATAGCCATCTATACCTGTGGCCCAGTCATAGGTGGAGTCCCACCAGGTTTCCATTTTGCCTGTGAGATTGTAGTCTTTCTTGTTTAGCAGGAGGACCAATTCCTCCTGTTTGTTCCCCAAGCTCCTGGCATTGGGGTACAGACATGTAAGTGTCCCACTAGAAGCCCTAGGCTTCCTTGCACTCCCTGGCGGACACTGTTCCAGGACTGGGATAGGTGTGGATTCCCTTGGGTGCCCTAACCTGCTGATTATGCAGTAGTTGCCTAGTGGGCTTGCATTGGCAGTTATCCACCCATCCCCCAGCAGGCTTAGTTTATAGCCCAGTTGAGCAGGTCAGCCAGTCAGGCTGAGAAGAATCTCCTTCCCAGTAGAGTGAGATGGAGGCCGTGTCTTCCCAGCAGACCACTGCCTCTCTCACCAAAGAGCAGACTGTGATTGTAGAAGCCAAAGCCTTCACAATGACACCAGCACTGCAGTCTCTGGTTGACTACCTCAATCTTCTTCTCCCTCCTCATCCCATAGCCCGAAACTCGAAGGATCGAGGAAAACACCACCTGTACCCCCAACCTCTTCAGCCCCAGTCCCAAAGCCCCATAGCATCCCATGACCTGGCTGGGATTGCTCTGAGCCATGTCATTTGTGCCTGCATGGATAAGGAGCATAGGGTAATGTTCAGTGGGCTAGATGAGTTTTAGGATTCTCTCACCAATGTCCCAGATATGGGCTCCCAGGAAGCAGCAGACCTCCTGGGCTAAGGGGTCGGGGCTGCAGATTGTGCCCTCAGTCTCTCTCAGGAGGGAGTCTCCCATGACGACCACTCTACAAGTGGCCTTAGGGAGAGATGGGATGGTAGCTGAGGATAAGCCTGCATTGCCTTCAGGAAATGGCAGCTCTGCAGGCTCTACTGGGGCTGCAAGAGGTTCGTACCTGTTGCAAAGCTCCAGAGGGGAGGGCACCTTGGTGCAGCAGGCCCTGGGTTGTTGACCACCTTGGTCCAACCCCCTGGCTAGGCAGTATGGGAGACTCCCAAGTCCTCCCTTGCCCTGGAAGGTGACCTTGGTCTATCCTCCACCTCCAGGGTGTGAAGGGCCTGGAAGTAGAAATCTATCTCCTGCTCACCATCCCTGATGGCACGCAGCCTCTGGACTGTGGCCTGGAGCTCCTCTATCTGGTGCCCCAGAGACTCCAAATTGGACCAAACCTCGCAAGGGGAGGTGGCCATGCTCCCAGTCCCATGTGCCTGGAAATATGCCAAGCAGCACCCGCAGCCAAGAGCCAGAGGCTCCGTCTGCATGGAGCCCAGAACCATGGGTTCCATCTGGGTGGAGACCTCAGACGTGCCAGAGGGGGAGGCCACAGACTCTGAGGGGACCCTCGGGGTGCAGCGTGTGCCCATCCGCACTGTGCTGCTGGTAGCCAGCTACCTTCCCTAGGGCTCACTGGCAGGGCTGCAGACCCTCCCGCTCACCCTCCTGCGCAAACTCCCATGCTAAACTCATGCACCAGGCCCAGAAATGCACCTGTTTGCATGTCCTGTTCGCAAGGCTCTGGTCACGTGGCTCCCTGGGGGGGCTGGGCAAAGTAGGAGCCAGGGCAGGGTGAGACCCTCCTCAGCTCCTCTCAGCTGCCTCCCCTCAGCTGAACTAAGCTAGCCCCTCCCTGCACAGGCCCCTCCTACCCCCGGCTGTCCTGGGAGTGTGTCTGGGGCAATAAATGGGGCTGGGAGAGCGGGCGGAGGTTGGGGAGCATTCAGGGGGGCTGCGGGAGCAGGCAGGGGATGGGGTCTGACGGGGGTCTCATCCCTCCTCCTCCAGCCCCCCACACCTCCTACTTACCAGCACAGTCTGGGTTCAGCTCCCTGTGGCGGCAAGTGGGGACTGCCCAAATCTTTGAAGATCTCTGAATCTTTTCTGAATCAATTCAAAGAGCTTCAAATCAATTCGGACCTTTTTATTTGTCTGCTGATTTGATTCAGATTCAGAAATTCCACTGCTGAATCAGGCAGAATCTCCTCCAAATCAAATCAGCCCCAATGAACAACTGGGATAACATATAAACATTTAAAAATCTTATTTTGGTGTTTGAGAAAGAGAATGTTCCCATTTAATTATGAACTGTATCACAAGGGCTATGCAACTTCAGGGCCACCAGCAGCTGCATGCTATGTGGGCTGCAGACTAGGGGTGTGTGAAGCAGGCCCTATTTGATTCAGATTCGGATTTGGCCTGAATCAGGGACAGTGATTCGATTTGTTGATTCGGATCACTAGCCCTGATTCGATTCAACTGAATCCGAATCTGAAGATTTGATGCTGATTCAACATCAGTGATTCTGACATAGACACAGCTTTAAAAGTTTTTTCTACATACCTTGAGGTAGCAGGCATGGCTCATGATCACTGCAATGCTGGGGCGCATGGAGTGTCCCATAGGAGTGTGGAGGGGCCTTCCACATGCTGTCTGGCAGACCCTGAAGTGGATCAGAAGTACTTCCGGTCCACTTCTGGGTCTGCCAGAGAGCATGCTGGGGGGCCCCCCTGTGCCTCCCTGGCTCAGTGATCAGCCGCAGGGGGACCCTAAGTGCCCCTCCCAGACCCAGGAGGCACCAGTCGCCAAGCCGGGGGGGAGTGGGGGGCCCCCCCCAGCATGCTCCCTGGAGGACCCAGAAGTGGACCGGAAGTGCTCTGGGTCTGCTGCCAAGCATGCTGGGGAGTACCCCGTGCTTCTGTGGGGCACTTCATGCACCCCAGCATTGCAGCGATCATAAGCCCCTGCTACCTAGAGGTATGTAGAAAAAACATTTAAAGCTGTGTCTATGTCCAAATTGCTGAATCTTTCCGAAACTCTCCTACTTGTTTTGGAGGGTTCAATTCAATTCAGAGAGATTAAAGGGTCTCATGATTCAATTTGGATTCGGACATTTGGCCACCAAATCAGGCCGAATCTCCGCCAAATCGAATCAGGGACCAAAGCTTCGTATAGCCCTACTGCAGACCCAGGGGCCACATGACACATGAGCCGTTCGTCATGCAGGCAATCTCCACCCTTGCCATGTAGGTAGCTCAGTACCCGCTTCTCCCCACTCCTCTGTTGCACACAGGGTGCAGATGTCTCCCCACACCGCACTCACAGTCCTACTCTTCCTCCTCCTCCCCACCAACCCTTTCCCCCAGGGAGTCTGGAGACCTCAGTCTCTACAGCAGGTAGAATGGGAGGAGTGGCAGTTGGTCAGGAGCCTGTGAGCCAAATGCTAACCCCTCCCAGGCTGCATGCAATCTGTGGGCTACCAGTTGGACAGTCCCTTGTTAGCTTACTGGGGTAGGGGCAAAGCTACCCACTCAACTTGGCATTTCGAGAATTCTAAGTGTATAACTGTAAGATTTAATGCTGTATTAACATTAAGATTGTTATGGAATTTTAGAAAGCTTTAGATCCACTTCTTCTGTTATTTACATTTGTGTTGCCCTTTGACTTTAATCTGGATTATATACATTCATTTCTCCAAAAATGCAGAATCAAGAAACAAAGGAAATTGTTTTCAGACAATTTTTTTACACATATATGTATGTTCTTGGTAATAAAAAGCAAGTATTAATAATGAGACTACAGTTCATAGAACTGAAGAAATGTATATGATTCTTCTTCACTTTTTAATAAATGCAATGTATTCTATTTTCAGTATTAAAGTTGCAAAGGATTCTTTAAACTCTTTTTTCCTTGTACAAATTCCCATACAATAGTAGTTCCTCATGAGTTACAAATATTGCACTGCCAACATAGTATTTGATTTATTTTTTGGTTTTTCCTTTTTACTGTTTCCTCCTCTGCTTCCTTAGGTAAACTATGGAAATATCAGTAATACTGTTTTCATTTTTACCCAATAATAATTCAGAGGAAAATAAACAATTTATGTTTTATGTCTCTCTATCTTAATATATGACACAAAATCAATATTATCCTATTTAGATTTTTTTCTCACAGTGGCTATTGCAATTTCCTGCAACAAGGTTCAAATAAAACTTAATCAAAATGTAAGAAGTCATATATCTGACATTGGCTCTTTTGATTAAGTCTACAGGATTCATTCTTAGAAAATCTACACAGTTATTAGTTTACTTAGAACTCAAGTTAATTTTGAAGTATTATGCTTTCACTACACACCAAATACATTTTCTGTTTGTAGTTAATAATTAAAGTACAGTTCTGCCATTGGGAAGCATCTATATAGACTATCGCCTTATTCAACAAAAGTGTTCCAGCTGTGCATGCACATGCTAGGAACCTTATGAAACACATATGAATGGGAAAAATAACTAGATAACTAATGAAGGCAGACTAACCTGAAAAACACATATGCTTTAAGGTGTCTAGTCTGTTTATTACAAGGAGAGCACAAAAGTAGTTACTCCAAAGAAGAAGAAGCAATGTGAGATTCTGCAAAACAATGGTTAGAGAGGAGGAAAACAGATAAGAGGCCAGCTTCAGGCGGAAGAATATCAACAGCTGATTGCTGTGGAAGGCAGTGGAATTCGGGTGTTTTCCTTTCTTTTATTCTCCCTGCCATAGCCATTTTTGGCTTTGCCCTCCTTAATTGTTTTGTTTTGTTTTTTAAATATTTTTCTCAAGTGTATGGAGATGGGGTGAGCTGAGAGCCTGTGCTGATGCTATGTGGAACACTGGCAACTGGATCAGATTTCCCAACTAACAAGAATGATTAAAATAGAAAACGAGACTGTACCATATTTCAAACACAGAAGCTGTGTCTTAACAAGATACTATGTAGCAGCTCATTACTACTGCACAGTAGCATCATGTGGCTACTGCACAGTCAGCACCACCAGGAAGTTGTGTGGGTAAACTACTGTGTTACTGCACAGTCATTTAGTACTTGGGTATGCAAGTACTAAATGACTGCACAGTAGCAACTGCACAGTCAGGATCTCATGTAGACATGACCAGAAAAGACCAGAATCAAGACTTATCTGAGTATCCTAACTTTAGTGTGTATATCCTTAGATCTTTAATGTTCTTTTAAAATAAAGTAGTTTCATATGAGTGAGTGTTTATAAGGGGTGGCATGATACAGGCAGACAGACCATTCTTTTTCAAATAGTAGCTGACAGGATGACAGTGGCATGAACAGAAAAAACAGAATTAGAGCCTTTATTGGCAACATTATTGACCTGGGAAGTGTTTACATTAGATAAGGTATTTTGAGACTGAAACTTTCAGAAATGAGAAAACTGAAATTCTTTCTTCCTTAGTTATATCTAAGCAAACTGACTATAAAACTCTCCAAGTTTCTAAAGTGTCCCAAGAACTTTTGCTCTAAAGTACCACTGAACATGATAAGTCTTCTATTTGAGTAATAGTAAGGTTTATAATAAGATATCTTACATATTTATCTAATTGTCAAGGATTCCAAGCACCTATGCATATCAATAACACACAAGAGTTTAGAAAAGGAAGTGATGGCTATTGAATATGATTGATGCAGCAGGGACAATGAAAGCAAACATGCAGTCATCCCTATTTGAATTTAATCAAGACACCAGGCACTATTATTGTGAAAATTGCCAAGAGCATCTTTAATGACATGCAATTAAAGGACCAAAAATATGCTGCCACCAGCAAAATAGTAATTCCCTACCAAAAATGTCTAATTTTGTGACACTAAATATAAAGTTAATTCACTATCTGGGTGATGAATTTTAGGTTATGTGTAAAGAGAATTCTCACTCCATCTCTAGACTCAGTGTGCATAGCCACAAAACGGAGTACTAAGCACTATATGATCATAGCCAGTCACCTGCAAGGCAAAAGTATCCAAACCCATGCTCCCAAAGAGACTGGAGTCCTTAATCAAGGTACATCTCATATTAAATTGTAATGCATTATTTTACCACTCCAGGAGTGCATCTATACAAGATGTTTACTGTGGAGTAGACTAATTAGCTCCACAGTAAATGTCTCGTATCTCATGTCTATATGTGTGGCCCTATTGGGCTGCAGGAAACTAGTTAACTCCACAACAGAGTAATACTTGTAAATACAAGTAATATCCTGCTGTGGAGATTTGTACTCCAAAGCAGTGCATGTGTAGATGCTGACACAGCTGGCTGAGGCACAAAGGTGCTCCAGTGTGGGGGAGGCTTGCTGGCTAGCCCTGCACTGGAGCACCCTTGTGCCCCAGCCAGCCCCTCTGCAACACATAGAGCCAGGTTGGAGCAACCCCAGGATGGCGGGCTGACCCCCTGAGATCCCTGCCAGCTAGGGCTGCTCTGACCTGGCTCAGCATGCTGTGGACCCAGGTGCACACGTAAACATCATGACTAGGAACAATAAATCCTGGTGCAACATGTGCCAGAGTTTATTGCTACATGCTAACAGCATGGGTAGATACATCCTTGGTTTAGCAAAGAGAAGGAAATTTCTATGCTGATTCACTGCTCCTTGCCTAGCTACCCAGTGTCCCCTATCAGCTTCGGGGCTACACCCATACCTTGCTTCTATCCCACCATGGTCTGAGGAGCAGTGCGCTGCACCCCACTTTAAGAAATCGTGGATCTGCCCATGAGCAGCACTTATGATACTGGACACTTACTCTTCTCTGAAGGCATTTTATCCATGTCAGAGTTCAGCCTCCACCCTCTACTTACCAGAAATCACTGATTTGTGGCATATGCAAAAATAAACTTTTAAGCCAGCTCTAACTTGTCTGTGTCTCTGGCAGTATATTAGAGACGAAGAGTAATATCGTCAAAAGTGATAGATTCTTAGAAGCCTAGAATAGGATTAAGGATTCTAAACTCCTTTTGAAAAAAAGACTTAGGTTCTTTAATGGCTTAGATCACCAACTGGGTCACCATGGGTTGCCAACTGGCTGGAGGGTCACACCCAGAGAGTGGTAGTGGATGGGTCATTTTCAGCCTGGAGGGATGTGGGAAGTGGGGTCCCCCAGCGCTCAGTCCTCGGGCCCGCACTGTTCAACATCTTCATCAGTGACTTGGACAAGGGGGTAAAAAGCACCCTGTTCAAATTTGCTGATGACACTAAGATGTGGGGGGATGTGAGCACATTAGAAGGAAGGAATAGGCTACAATAGGACCTAGACAGGTTACAGGGGTGGGCAGACGAGAATAGGATGGGATTCAACACTGACAAGTACAAGGTGATGCACCTGGAGAGGAAGAACCAGCAGCATACCTACAGGCTGGGGAACTCCTTTCTCGTCAGTTCAGAGGCAGAAAAGGATCTTGGAGTCATCATTGAT
>NW_017729024.1:121449536-121453769 GCF_001723915.1 Gavialis gangeticus | reverse complement strand
CTACTTCACTGTCAGGGCGGCTAGGATCTGGAACCAACTTCCAAGCGAAGTGGTGCTGGCTCCTACCCTGGGGGTCTTTAAGACAAGGCTTGACAACCACCTTGCTGGGGTTGTTTGACCCCAGTACTCTTTCCTGCCATGGCAGGGGGTCAGACTTGATGATCTGCTCAGGTCCCTTCTAACCCTACTAACTATGAAACTATAAGATGCTTTTGAAATTTTTACCCAAAAAGCAGTTATGAACTTAATCACAAGGGGCTTTTGTGACACCTGGATCTATTCATCTTTTTATTTTTTTCCTTTGAAGGTTTGTGTAGGAAGAATTGTTCAGCAGCCTGACAGCATGTGGTTGCATTCTTTTCACTTACTATCTAGCTGGAAGATATCGACTACTATAGATAAGCATGTATGTAGTTGGAATATTTCCATTTTGGTAGGGATAACAATATTTCACAAACTACAGTGAAAACTGAAAGGAAGAAATCAAACAATTAGAAAATGTAGTATTTCCAGGCCTTTTCCATACTAGTCACCTGCCTCTCCAAATGTGCAAGAACTCTTAAGGCTCATAATCCAGTCATAAACATACATGAAAAAATGTATAGTTTGTGAGTGTATAGCTCCTGGTCACTTAGCGAGAACTCCATTTAACTCCATCCAGGTCCTCCCATTCTAACCCCCTGATTTCCAGCCACCCTTTGGACATGTCTATACTGCAGTCCCAGGCAGGATGGCCCCAGGCCTACACTTTTCTCTCCCTACCCCCCGCCCACTCCCCCACACAATTTGGAAGTACAGCACAGAAGCCATATCAGAGTTGTTCCTAATGCCATACCTTAGTGACCTGGGACAGCAGCTGGAGCATTTTCCTTATCTGGAGCATAGCTGTGGGAATACGTAGGCTGATGTTCTTGACAGAGTCCTAGCTAGGATGCGCTATTGCCCTGGTATAGACAAGCTCTTGAATTCCTCCAGTGCCATTTCCATCATCTTCTTGCTTCTAACCCGATGCATCCTTTTCTGCTTCCTGCTTCCACATCCCCTTTAATTTGCTTACTGTTCCCTTTCCCCAGCCTCCTCATACCTCTTTTACAGGGCTTCTGCTTATCCCAGTCCTAATGTCCAAACAGATTTCAGTCTAGATTTCAGTCAAACCATCACAGTAGCAGTCTGTGAAAGTAACAGTAGTAGTGTCAAAAGTAGTCAGAACTCTTGGGGAGGTGATATCTTTTATTAGACCAACTAGATAGCTGCAAAAAAGGTCTTTATTTGCAAGCTTTTGGGGACATGCACCATTCTTCAGGCATAGGAGAGTGCAAAGATTGTAAAGTTTCTCCCAGGTGAAAATGAAAATTTATATTTCACAGGAGACCTGAAAAGTAGTGTAAGATCTGCTGGTTAGAAAAGTTCATTTTACGTAAGTTAGGCTCAGGTGAAAGTTGGAGCAGTCTATTTACCTGAGAGTTGTCTGATGGTAAGTAGCAGTGATAGACATTTTTATTAGGGCCAGTCTAACTTCTAAGAGCTAGTCTTCACTGCAGTGGTAGCTCAAGATATGATTCAAGTTTTGCCCCATCTCAATTCCTGTACACTTACAAAAAACCCACTAACTTGGTTGGTGCTCTAAGCTCAAGCTGGCTGTCCAGCTAATGCAAGGTTGAAACTGAAGTGTTGTTGATGTTCAAGTTAGTAATGCTTTGGTGGATTCAGTAGCTGGGGTTACAAGAGTTCATTTTACAATAGTTCATTTGCTGTAAATGTAATCAGTCTGAATAGCAAAATGTGTTGTTTTCTAGTGTGGTAACTCTTGCTCAAGTTATGCTAGTTTGAGTGCAATAACTTAAAAGAAAGCCACAAATATAAATAATTGAAGGCAATTACAGCCATCTCTGTGGCTTTAGCTCCATTGACAGAAATAGGAAATGGTTGGCATTTTAAATAAAGGAAAATTGTAATTTGTCATTCTCTCTTCACATTTTAGGTTTAAAAACTTCCAAAAAACCCAAAAGAACCCATACATGCACCACCCACTGCATTGCTAGATTCACCATCAAATGGTGAGAATTAGCAGTGCTTTAGAAAATTGTGAGAGTGTTTCTGGGCTAAGGAGTGCTGGAGGAACTATAGCAGACAGACTGGAGAGAAGAGACTTCTGTTCTTTTTTTATATTTGTTACAATGGAAGAACTTTGAGTCAAGCAATATAAAATGGAAAAGCACCTTATTCCCTCATATGAAAAGAGATTATTTTATATATCCAGGGCAGAAATGGCTCTGTCAGCATTTAGTCAGTCTCTGTAGCAAGGCAACAAAATAGTTAAAGATAGTTGTAGGACAGAGAATATTGAGGGGTTTTTTACATGTTGAAAGTGCATATATATTTAGTTTGGATGGGGCTCAGCGAGGCTTAAGCAGTTACTACTGCACTTGATTTATCTTCTCCATTATCAGTTGTAATGTGTTCAGGGAATAGTTCTTCAGCAGAGCCTGACTTGGGACTGGTCAGGCTGCTTAGAACCTGGCTGCCAATTGCTATTTGTTTTTGTTGCAAGAGATCTGAAGAAATGAATTAGATTTTGTAATTAGCAAATCACAAACTATTAACCCCAAATGTGCTATGCAAATACACAAGAAGATTCAAAAGCCAAAGATTACCAGAAAAAAGTAGGAGGAAAAGAAGATAAAATATGTAGCGTGATGTTAAACAAACATATTTTGAACCCATTTAAAAATACTATGTATAATTAGAGACTTGCCTCATCTATATTCTGAACTGATTTTAGTTCCATTTATTGTTGGGATTCCAGTGGAGAAAAGGAATGCTTGGAAGAAATTGGAGGAATACGTAAAAGGAAAGAAAAAGAAGGTAAAAATACCTTTAGAGGTCAAAGCTCAGCAGCTGAAGGACTACAGAACTAGGAAAAGGATTGGACAAAAGAATACCAATGACAATGCAGCAAATAGGAAAAAAACATTTTCAGACTTTAGTGAACTGTGATATCAGAAAGCTGAGAAAGTTCCTCCAAGCTGCTGCTGTTTCATGTGGGAGAGCCTCTAGTCTGGTCCCTAAGGACTTAGGGGATTAAGGATGGGTTGGAAAGCTTTCATTGGCATCCTTCATTCTCAGCTGGAGCAAGCTGCTTGGAAAAGAGCCAAATGTTGCTGGGAGCTTTCTGGAGTCTGCCTAACGTGCACTTCTCCACAGCTTATGTTGTTCCCCTTGAGGCATGAGGAGAGGGAAGGAAAAGGGGGCACTAGGTGCAATGCCCTAGACTGTTCTTTACAGCCCTTGATCTGTTTTTTAAATTATTCCATGAATAACATTTAACACTGAATTTATATAGTAGGAAACAGTTTGGCTTGATGTGAAATTACTACTGAAATAATGATCAGACATATGCCATAATTTCCTTTGCAATAGGAAAAGCAACTTAATGGTATTCTAATATCTGAGGGTAAAGTTCATACCTCTGTAATTAAAACCAGGAATTAGGGAACTGGTCATATGAAGCAATAGCTATCACTTGAGCCACTTTGAGTCATGTATAGTGAGTTTACATTGCTGAATATCATCCAAGACCTTTTTAAAACACAGAGAGATAGTTAGCCACGTTAATTTAAAGTCAGACAGGAAGCAGGGTAGATGTGCACCTTATAGACTAACTAAAACAGAAAAGTATAACATTAGCTTTCATGAACCCAAGCTCCTTTTAAAGCATCCTTGATGAGTTAGACAAGTGGTGGGCAAATATTTGGGCCTAGAGGCTACATAGGGAGTTTTGATGTGCTCTTGCAGGCCAGGTCAGCACCCCCGTCCCTCCGTGCAACAGCTCACCAAAACTCCCTATGTGTGATAGGGCCACAGTCAGGTGGGTGGGGAGTGGTGTTCTGGAGCAGGATGGACAATCCACTCCCTGCACACCCTTGACCAGTCAGTGGATGGGTGTGTTTGAGTAAAGGGCATGTGCATTTGTGGGGGGGTGGGGGGAAGGTGAGCGCTAGGTCCTGGGAGCCAGGTAAGGAGGAGGGGAGAGAGGGGTACATGCAGCAGAATTTGTCTCGGCGGTGAGATCCACAGCACTCCTCATGGGGCCGAGCCCTGCTGGTTTCTGCCTGGGGCAGTCTGTGCCACGCTACTGCCTGTGCCTGCCAGCCCCACCCTAGCCAGCATGCACAGTTTACCAGTTGGGCTGCTCCTGGTGCAACAGCTGCCTGCACCTCCAGTGGCAGTTCC
>NW_017729024.1:121439840-121444536 GCF_001723915.1 Gavialis gangeticus | reverse complement strand
TGGGTGTGTTTGAGTAAAGGGCATGTGCATTTGTGGGGGGGTGGGGGGAAGGTGAGCGCTAGGTCCTGGGAGCCAGGTAAGGAGGAGGGGAGAGAGGGGTACATGCAGCAGAATTTGTCTCGGCGGTGAGATCCACATTACTCCTCATGGGGCCGAGCCCTGCTGGTTTCTGCCTGGGGCAGTCTGTGCCACGCTACTGCCTGTGCCTGCCAGCCCCACCCTAGCCAGCATGCACAGTTTACCAGTTGGGCTGCTCCTGGTGCAACAGCTGCCTGCACCTCCAGTGGCAGTTCCTCCTGCTCCTGTCCCTGCTACACCACTCCAGGTGGTGGGGGGGAAGCTTCAGCCGGACATCTGCCCCAGTGTGCAGGGCTCTGGCTCCAACTCCTGGCCACCCTCCACCAGCTCTCTTTTCAGGGAGAATCATTTACCATTTAATCTTTTCTGTCTCCTAAAAGACCTACATTCGTACTTAGGATTGACTGTAGGTTTGTTGGCTCCTTTGGCAAACATGAGTTTGGGTGTCATACTTCTGCTGAATTTCTACATCAACCCCTTTTCCCAAATTGGTCCTATATTTGTATTGAGCTGCCACAACCAGTCCCCAAGATGTAAAAAGTGAAAAGTAAAATTAGATTTTAAAACTTCTATCGCTTGTCAATATAAGCCTTTAATTAAAAAAAAAATACCTGGCAGTTTCCCTTTAATTGCTAAGTAGCTATAAAATGACCCGGATCTGATCCTGCAAATACTTAATGCAGAGTGGGCGTACTGCTACACGCAGAAAGCGCTCACAGCACTGGGCATTTCAACGAAAGTTATTCTTTGGCTTCAAATATAACCAATTAAAAAATGCGACTTAATATGATAAAGAGAATTGACTGTTTTAATAATCCACTGCAGATGTGTGCCTGTCTACAAGAGATACCAAATATTGCAAAGCACTGAAATCCTTGGCAATAAATCTGGACAATTCATGCTTAAAAACCTCATGGATTCATCTGGACTAATGTTCACATTCAAAGGACAACCGCAATGCTTCTGTGCCTTGGTACAAAGGACCTACAAATAAATACTAACTTAATTGTACATTTTACACATTTACTTTGTGGTTAAACTGGAAGACACATTTTTTTCTTTTGTAAAGTACAGTCCATGTAGTAAACAGTATTAAAATCTGGTTCTCAGTGGGGTCTTGCCATTTCAGTGAAATCTTCTTTTACTTGCTTGCCACTCTACCTAGTTATATCAGACAATTACTGTGGTTCAAATTATTTCCGTGAGTTTCTGGATGAGTCATTCGTGTCTTATATGTAGCTCTCCTAGATGTTACTGCAGTTTGCACACTCTAAAGAACTTTTATTTTAAATAAGGGCAAGAGGTTTTCAACTTTACAAATTTGTTTTTACAGGGCTTACGCCAAAAGGGAAAATAGGATTTTTTTTTGTTAAAAATTAACAATCAGAAGCGAGTATTTTTTCTCAGAGGATGACTCTTCACCAGGTTATCTATCTTCTAATGCTTTGTGGGGCATTTTCAATGTTTTGGAAATTATACAAAGAAAAACCATATACACAGTAATATTCTTCAAGTTGTATCTTTCTTCAAGTGGATCCATGGTTGTATCTGAAGCATTGATTTTCAACTAAGGTGCCATGTTAGCACTGTTAGGTTAGTAAATACGATTCCCAAGATAAAACCAGAGACTACAAATAGGAATCCATAGTGTTAAAAGCATTTTGACCAGTTGTGGTCTTTCTGAATTCTTTGCAACAGAAAAATTGCTCGATTATTTTTCTGTAGTCAAAAAACAAGTGAAAATAAAGAGCTGGCATTTTCCAAGGGACACCTCAAGACTCTTGAGAGGTGTTTCACATCTGAAAAGGTTGAGAACCACTAATCTAAAGCATAATAGAAAAAAGGTCTTGTAGTTCTTTCTTGGCTTCATTAACAATTCATCTCTTTCCTTGCAGTCAAACATTCACTTTTTGGTCTATAATCCAAGTCACTTCTCTTGTTGGATGATGAGCTTTGATTTCTAGTTTATCACCCAGTTTCTTAGCACCAGGGAGGACACTTGCAAACCCCTTATCAGAACAGCAAATTACAAAGAAATCCTAAAAGATTTTAACTGTTTCATAGCTTCAACTTCTGACGCTTTTCACTTGTGACACTCATGTAATATCATAAAGCATATAATCTCAAAGTGCTACCACAGAAAATAATTTATAGTTGCAGATTTTGTTTGCCAGAAATTCAAGTTTTGTCTCTTGTGGGTCCATCTGGATTTGAATTACTGGCAACTGAAATTAAAGCATCATGGACTTCTGAAATCCATATACAAATAGGAGGATAGCATTATTTCAGCTTTCTCATTTTGTTTCATTTAAAGGTTTTGGAAACAAATTGATCACATGTAGGCACATTACATTCCAGTGCTACAACAAGGTAGCAGGTATAACCACTTTGACCCATGTTGGAAAATGTCATAGATTCAATTCAACAATTCATAGCATGATTGTGTACGAGATTCAAAGAATGTGCATTGTTTTGGACAAAAACATCCTCTTTCATGGTCCCAAATTATCTTCTGAAATCCCCTGTGTTTTACCTGTCATACGTATCCCTTTGTTTTAGCCTTAACCTCTTAAGTCACTGAGTTGAATTCTTTTTTCTTTTAATTGTTCAGAAAAGGAGAGCTTCTGTCTTTCCAGCACCAGTCAAATATCAGGTTAAACAAATGCAATAACATGATCTTTGATTTATGATATTGAGTTCTTTTACCTCACTTATTCTGCAAGAATACATCTAGCAATTGTTGTCATCTGTTTTTGTTTACTAATCTCTTTGCTGCAGTCCTGTATAATAGAATAATTGTCAACTTTATAGATATAGTTTCTTTCTTGATCATGTTCCCCAAGAATTTGAATAATTTTATTTAGAATATTTTTGCTCAGCTACTGATAAATTAATTTCCTTTAAGATTATTTGATGGAGATATTTTTCATCCCAAGGTCATATTTCCTAAGTCCACAAATTTGAAAAATGTCTCATTGTAGAGTAAGTAGAAGTTGCCTGTTGAATCTCACATGGGATTTTTTTTCTATTTTATACATCCCGATCAACTAAAAACACCATTCCAGAACAAATTGCCAATGCTCTATCAAAATGAATCTGATATTGTTTTTCTTTATCTATTGTATAATCTTGCTTCACTTTAATTTCTAAGCCTTTTCACCTATGATAGCTAATTATATGAGCTACCAATTATTCATGTTTCATTAAGCTACCTGATGTGTTTTTCCAGGGTCAAATTCTGAAAAAGGTGTTGCAGCCTAGCCAGTGCTATGATTGCCAAAACATCTTTCCTCTGTGTCGCAAAATGAAAACGAACAGTGTATTTGGCATAAATATACAACTCCCAAGAAAAATATTATTGTTAGAAGCAGAGCAAGTGAAAGAGATTATCAGCACAAGACATGAACGAATCCGGAATTTCATAGAAGGTGCAGCACACCACCCCTCAAATTATAGGGGGATGGTAGTGAGGCATGGCTGGAGCCCCTAGGTCACCACAGGACACCTATAGACATGTGAAGGGGGTACCTGCCCCCTGCCACTACCATTGTCACTGTACCTGACTAATCTGGGCATGGGGGGAGCCACCTGAGCCATTCCTGCCACATGTTGCGGAGAGCCAATTGTGCAGGAGCTGGGCTTGGCTGAGGACAGCAGTGTCGACAGCGGTACCCACAGAGCTACAGCCCATAACTGGAGTAGGAAAGGAGAGGCTTTGAGGCTCCCTCTGTGCCTGGGTCAGCCAGGGAAGCAGCACTGGCAGCAGAAACAGGGTGTATTTGCACCACTGGATCTGCCCGGGCACAAACAGCTATAAATGTCAGAAACCAATATGGATATTAATTTATTCAAAAAGTAAAACTGTTGCATCACGGTATTGCCAGATCAATTATTCTGTGAATCTGAACAACCTTGTTTTTTCACTGCATCCTGGTAGGACTTTCTTTTTTGAACCACATCACTAGGACTTTCCATACTAAGGGTCCGATCCAAAGCCCACTGAAGAAAATGGAAAATCTACTGACTCAATGGATTTGGAACAGACTCAACCTGAATACTCTACACTGATATTTTGTATAGTGATTTGCAAGAGTAGAACAGCTAGGCTTAAAACTGGCGTGGGCTCTGGGTGTCCGCACCAAAAAACTTCCCAGCGGCAGCAAGAGGGGGCACTTTCCCGTGTGCCAAGAAGCAGTTTCTGACCAGCTGCTGCTGCCACTGCTGCTACGGCTCAGCCCCGAAAGGCAAGCCCGGAGTTGGCAGGGGGCCCAGGCTGAGCAGCGGCAGTGCGGGACAAACTGCTGCTCAGTGCAGGGGGAAAGCGGCCCCTTCTCTTCCTGCTGCTGGCGCTTCCTGGTGCAGGCACTCAGAGCCCACATGGGGATGCCTGTGCCTGCTTTCTGCTGCCCCCATTGTCCTGTGGGGCAGCCCAGAGGCAGCAGTGACACAGGAGAGCCCTGTGTGGGCTTCAGGCAGCTGCACCCGGAAGCGCTGGCCACCAGGAGGGGGAGGGGTCACTTCCCCCCCACACACCATTGAGGAGTAGTTTGTTCTGAGCCGCTGCTGCTCAGCCCGGATGCCCAGCCCCCATACCCACCCACCCACAGCTCCCCACAAA
>NW_017729024.1:121424490-121439459 GCF_001723915.1 Gavialis gangeticus | reverse complement strand
GCAAACATCAGAGGTTAGGGGCAGGACGTCTGGTCCCAAGGTGGCTGACAGGGTGCGGGGTACCTGTCAAGGGGCAGGGCTACCCATGCAGCCCTCAACAGCTTGCCAGAACTTCATAAGCAGCTCTCCGCCCAAAATGATTGCCCGCCCCTGCCCCAGATCCTTCTTGGCAGAACTACTGCCAAGACAGCTATCCTTCATTTTGTGTTGATGCATTTGCTTTTTGTTTTTTTCTATATATAGCATCTTATATTTGTCTTTGCTGAATTTTGTTTTTCTTGTCTATTGTCCAGTCCTCCAATTTATCCAGATCTCTCTGAATTTTAATCCTGTCTCCCAAAATGTTTGCCAGTTTTGTCTCAACTTCAAATCTGATCAGTATATTCTCTATCCCTGCAACCATGTCATTAATTAAAATATTAAACAGTCACTTGAGACCTCCAACCAGTCTCAGTTCAATTCATTGATAGCTTCTCTTTGTGGTTGTTCATTCAGTTATGTATCTACCTAATGGGAATTCTACCTAGACCACATTTCTCCAACCTCATTTTGAGACTGGTAAGTGAGACTATGTCAACAATCCAGGTATATTATATCCACTGCATTACTTATATCTACCTAATTGTCAGAAAGGAAATTATGTTGGTTTGACATGATTTTTTAAAAAACATGTTGGCTGTTATTGATAACCCTTTCATTCTCCAAAATTTTTTAATTGACTGTTTTATACTTTCTCTAATAATAATTTTTCAGGTCTTGAAGTCAGACTGAATAATCTCTGTTTCTCTGGGTACTTTTTTATTATCCCTAAATTAGCTTTTCTTCAGTCCTCTGGGATTTCACCTATTATCAGGAATTTGCAAATACTTTTGCCAGTGGGTCTGATATATCTTCAGCTAGCTTTTTTAGCACCTTGTGGTAAATTCTGTCAGGTCTTGCTGACTTAAATTCATTCAAATTTGTCAACAGTTTCCTGATTCATTTGCTTATCAGGATCTGCACCACTTCTCCTTCTTTGGTTATATTTATGCTGGTCATATATTGGTCAGAGGCAAGTAATTTTTGTTTGTTTGTTTGCTTGGGTATGAAACTGAAGCAAAATAAAAAATGAGAAGCTTTGCCTTCTTTACAGCTTTCATCAATATTTTATCTTCTCCATTAAAAAGAAGACACATAGTTTCTCTGCTCTTTCTTTTCCATCTGACATGTATAAAAATCCCAATTTTTGTTGTCTTGTACATTTCTTTCCAGTTGTAACTCATTTGTTGCTTTGATTTCCTGATTTTGTCCCTACACGTTCATGCTATTCCTTTTCATCTTCATTAGTGACATGCCCTTCTTCCTTTCCTTATACACTCTCTTTTCATGAAGAAACTGATGAAGGCACATCAGTCTCTTCAGTTCTTCTGACATTTCCACTTTGTTGCAATATTCTGTTCTTTAGGTGAATTAAAATGGAATTCTAAGTGTATTTCCAAGCATCATGGTCACCAATGCTAGATTTCCTATTTCCCTGGAAAAAGAACTGAGAGCTATTTAGTAAATGTTTTCAGAAGAAAAAATTATCTAAGGTTTTCCAACTATTTTGCCAACAACATGCCATTACCATGAATTTCTTCCATTGTGGTTGCAAAGAAAAAAAAGCTTGAAAACATATAACCCCTGAAGTCTCAAATCCTAGTGACAAATAGAAAGGCATTTTTTTAAACATCATGATTGTTCCAATGTTTGGGATTAGCAGCTGTATGTCTAGTGGGTAACCAGCCTTCTGGGTAGATGTGTCCTATGCCCTCCTCATGTGACACTCCAGTCCCCTTCTCCTGCCCAATCTACTGTTCTGCTTTCTGCCCATTGCCCCGTGCCCACTGTGTGATCTGGGGCCCTGCTTTTTGTTCCCTGCTCTATCTGCCACATGTTACACAGGAAGGCTGTCTGTGCCTTGTGTGCCATGCATCTTGCAGGCTGGCAACCCCTGGTATAGTACATCAGTGAATGATGCACATCAGGCAAATTTAGTATCAAACTTCCAGGGATTTTTTTAAAAGTGTAACCTGGGTACACCCAAGGGTGTGCCCTATTCTCAATTGGATGGAATGGGGATGGGTAGGCAGGAGGGAGTTCTGTGAGAGGGATGGCAGAATTTTGAGCGGATCCCTCATTTCTCTATAGAGTTAGCACAAGCCCAAAGTTCTTAACTATATACAATCCATTGAGTTATAATATTCATAAACATAAAACTACATATCATATACATATATTTACATAGTGAACATTAACCAATAACCAAGGTCAAACCCTAAATAACACTATTTACCCATCACAATGAAACAATTTCAGCAGCATCAACACAATACAACATCAAAATACAACATTTCAATTAGAAAATTTAAGGCACAAACATGAACAATCTTAATATCATCTATTCCTTAATATAGACCCTTACCCATGGCAAGAGATAGTCCTCTTTCCAATGGGATCCCTTTGGGGTGATGTCCAGGAAGCACCACTAGCCCCTCCCCTTAGGGCCTTGACTGGGGGTGGGGCTGCTCACCCAGCCCCTTCTCTGGGGTTGCCTGCCCCAAATGTGTTTCCCCTGTGGGATCCAAGGGTCCAATGACTTACACTCCCTCAGGTGGTGGTGTTCAGGGTGCAGTTTGATGGAGTCTCCTCTGCTGGAGCACCTCTCCAGGCCTCTGTCACGCCGCTGGGCTCCTCCCCACCCTGTGCTCTGCTCTGGGCACCGAGAACTCAGCTCCTCTCAGCAGCTGCACCACCGCTGCTGGCTTCTGGGTACTGGGCCTCACGCTGCAGCACTACTATTTCCCTGTGCCCTGGCTTCAGCACCGAGGGCTCTTTTAGTACAGGCCAGGCCCTTCAGGTCCTGGCTGGCCATTGTCACATTGGACGGCTAACCCAAGCAGCCTCTGCTGCTCCCTGGCTCCCAAGGCTCGGGGCCATGCGCTGCCCTGTGCACCATGGGACCTGGCCACTTGCCAGAAGATGGGACCTGAGCTGCCTCACTGTGGCCCCCAAGGCCCTTCCCCGTGCACTGCTCCGTGCACCATGTGGCCCACTGGCCCTGCCGGGGTTGCAGGCTTGAGTTGCTGTTTGTGGGTCCCAAAGCCTGGGCTCCGTGCACCGAACCATGCACTGTGATGGGCCCAAGCAGTCTCACGCTGCTCCCAGGGCCAGATCTCCCTGCACCATCCCTGTGTGCCGTCAACAGCCCAAGTGGTCTCGCACCAGTCCCAAGGCTGCTCTTCCAGTGGCGGCTTCAGGAGCCTTGGGCCTATTGCCCGCTGGGGGAGAGCTCCCCAGCTTTTCTTGGCTCCACTTTTCTTGAGTCCCTCATGGCATCTGCTCAGCCTGCTGAGTACACTCCCCTTTTATACTCTTCAGGGGCTCCATCCCTGCAGTTCTCTGGATCTGGCCAGTGTAATTCCAAATCAGGTCCAGCTGCTTCTTGCTCCCTCCCTTCAGAAAAGGGTGGGGCATTTCTTCCCTTGTGCTGCCTCCAGATTGGTGGGGGGGGCTCCACCAATCAAACAGCATACCCTCAATCCTGGGAATCAACTCAAGCTCTGAAAATGTAAGCCTGCTACAAAAGAAACATTTCTCTTTTTAGAAATAGAGGAGAAAATGCAGAAGAAATGGGGGAGGAGAAGGACAGAGCATATGTAAATAATCACAGTGAGAATAGAGCTACTTTCTATGTGCCCCTAAACATCCAGGAATGCCTGCTCTACTACAACATTCTTTAAAAAAAATAAATAAATAAAAATATCAAACCAGGACCAATTATTTACTGATTTTAAGAAAAATATAACTATATGTAACTATAATAAACATAATAACTGGGTATGTGTTCTGTGATGTGAAAGCAATCTAATTCATTATTATTTTTTCCTGAGTTAAGTATGAAAATTTTGCAAAGTACAAGAAACTTTCTTGGGACTGTTAAAATAATGCAAATAGATATAGACATAGGGGCACTTATATACATGCTCTGGGGTGAGGGGTGGGGCATTTTAATGAGAGCGATTTTTGGGAGCCACTGTAATTAAAATGTCCACACCATCTTGTGTATTCAGCATCCCATGTTTCAAAATAGCTGTGGAGGCACTTTAACTAAAGCTTGTTTGATGAGCTTTAGTTAAATCACCCCAGCCATCATTTTGGAACACGGGGACACGGAATACACAAGACACTAATCAGAACATATTGGAGCACTTTATTTTGATGTGAATTAAGCAAGTTATTGTAGTCTACCAGTTGCCCTTTGTAAATCACAGAATCATAGAAATGTAGGGCTAGAAGGGACTTCCAGAGGTGATCTAATCCAAGCCCCTGCTCAAGACAGGATCATCCTTTTCTAAACCATCCTCAGCAAATATTTGTTTAACCTGCTCTTCAAAAATGTCAAGGATGGAGATTCCACAATTTTTCTATGTAGCCTGTTCCAATACTTAACCACCCCCAAAATGAAAAAGTTCTTCCTAATATCCAAACTAAATATCCTTTACAGCAATTTAACACCATTGCTTCTTGTACTGTCCCCAGCACCTGCAGAAAATAGTCTATCTCCATCTTTTTTATAACTACCCTTCAGGTATTTGAAGACTGTTATCAAGTCCCTTCTGTTCCCCCCCCCGCCCCCCACCCCAGCCTTCTTGTCTCCTCACTAAATAGTCCCTAAATAGTTCTTACAATCTCTCTTGACAAGTCTTATTTCCTAAGCCTCTAATCATTTTTATGCTTCCCTCTGGACTCTTTCTAATTTGCCCACCTCTTTCTTGGAGCACAGTACCCCAAACTGGGCAGAATCCTCCACAGTAAAGATTTACTATGTTTTCTCCTGCTACCTTCAGCCAATGGTTTTCAATACTTTCTATACTGGGTTCCCTTTTCCATACCAAAACTGTCTTGCCATTTAGCGAGATTATAGGACTTTCATTTTGACAACTTGCTGAAGGCAGAATAGTTACAAAATAATGATACATGAGATTCTAAACCTCAAGCGGAGATCTTTGACTTAAGTCAACAGTGATACTAATGTACAGAGGAGGGGAGGTTGTATGTGACAAAATGTGAGGAAAAAATACTAAGTTGTAAGTCAATTCTCATAAAAATGTACTTCACATATTTCAGTGTTGAAAACTATGGAAATGAATGTGTTTACACCAACATAACCTCTCTAGTCCAGGCATGAGAAATAGGGCACATTACTGCTTTATACAAGATGTAATATGATCATACATATCACTTCAAAATGGTGCTATTCATTTCAAATAAATAAAGCAGCAGTTTGTGCTGACAAACATTATTGATACCATTTTTTTCTTTTTACCCTGCCTTGTGCACTTTTACATGATGTCATGACTGTATTCTTGTATGTTCATGTTTTATTCTGATACCATCTGCTGGGGAGCTAGAATGGATCTGACTGAGTGCCTCTAACTGAGACTTCTTTCAACACAGGAACTTATATCAGCCCTGCTGAGGGAATAGCAGCTCCACCTGCTGACTTTTTTATCTGCCAACTCTGAAAGGATGGAGAAATTGCAAAGGGGTGCTTTCCAGTATTATTTCTCAGCAGAAATGCAGTTTTCAAACATACTGATCAGATTTTCCAAGGGGCTTTAAGGCCGATTTTAATAGCCTATTGTTGGTGGGGAGGGGATAAAATTTTTTCCCCAGAATGTCTAAGTAATTACTTCAGCCTGTAGCAACATACAGATTCACGAGTTGTTAAAAACACAATATTCTGGGAATAGCAGACTTTTTAAAACACCACCTGTCAATGCATTTACACTAAGCTAATAGTGTGATTTTAAACATGTTGTATCCAGAGCCAGAAAGCTGAGTAAAAACACCCATTCACCTCTAATCAAACTAGCAAAGTTGTTTTTATGAACTGAAGAATCAAAAACCTAGGAACCTAACATTACCACAGATATTTTAAGGTACATACAGCACCAGAAAACATACCTTGGGGGGAAATCCTGCATTGTCAGGCATGTGAACATTTAATTCTATATTAGATGCTACTTATAGATGTTACTTATTTCCTAATGCAGGCAAATAGAGCAACAGCATTACATAAATACCACAAAAGAATCAGGAAAAAATATGTTTATTTACATGTCTGATTTTTTTCTCTTGCTCTTACTTGTTTCTAAAGTGGCCTCTTTATTTTCATAGTTGTTTCAATATAATTTACTACTGCTAAATTGCAGTCCAATTACCATGTAGTATGGAATGGCATGTTAACAATCAAGCAGTGCACATCCACAAAGAGTATGGACACATGTAAATTTGGAGCTGTTTCAAAAGGGGAACATTTCAAAAGGGCAGCAGTTGTTACATTCTACCTGCGTGTGTCTATACATGCCATTAATGTGCAGCAGTAAACTCCAGAGCTTATTGCTTTCAAGTTTATTCCTCCTGGGAAGCTTCCAGGCCTGCTGTTTATACATATGCCTGGACCACAGCACATTGAACTGGGTCAGATCTGCACCAGCTGCCGGGGGACCAGGGGGTCAGCCTGGGGCTGCTCCAGCTGGGCTCAGGGTGATGTGTAGGGGCTGGCTGGGACACAAGGGTGCTTCAGCATGGAGCTAGCCACCAGGGAACCCCTACCCTGAAGCACCCTTGTGCCTCATCCAGCTGGTGCAGTGTTTACACATGCAGTGCTGCACATGAAAAAACTCCACAGCAGGGTAGTACTTGTACTTACAAGTACTACCCTGCTGTGGAGTTTATTAGTTCCTGTGCCCTAACAGGGGCAGCATGTGTAGACACTGAGACGTTTACTGCAGAGCTTATTAGTCACCTCCGCAGTAAACATCTCATGTACATGTACACTTTGTTACTTGTGCACCAGCTGGGAAGAATACAAACATAGCAAAATCACTACAAGTTTAACAGGGGATGAAGAAGTATTTTCTTTCAAGTGTATGTGTTTACACACCCTAAATCAGTTGGGGGCCAACCTTTCTGGCAGGCATACCACAAATTAGCCCTGCATCCTCTCTGAGTGCTGCTCTGATCCCTTTCCCCTGCCTGATGTTCTGCTCTGCTTGCTGCTCCCTGCCTAATTTGCTGCTTCGCTTTCTGCTTCCTGTCCTGTACTCTATCTGCTCTGCTTTCTGCTCCACTGTACCTGCTGCTGTTCTGTCTGTCCCCTCGCTTATTGCCTGCATACCAAACACAGAAGCTGCCCATGCTGCTAATGGCATGCATGATGCATGTTGGCCACCCCCTACACTAAATGATAATAAAATTGTGTTGGTTATATCCACTGGGCCCTGCCAGTAACTGCAATTCCCATTAACTTTAGTGGAAGTTTTCAGTTCTCTGAAGGTGAAATTTGTTTATTTCTAGGTTGTTTTCCATTTGACTAGACCTAGAAGCAAAGCTTTAGGTTTACTTGGTATTGGTCTGAATTGTAAACACTCATATATTTTTCATTAGAATGTAGGCCACACTGTCTCTTACAAAGGAGTTTTCCTGGAGGCTAAGGGTTTTGTTCTCAGTACAATACCACTGACTTTAGAACTTCAGATATTTCTTGAGAGGGAACAGAACGATGCCTGGTAAAAATCTAGTCACATTCACATTAAAGGTAGCATATCTGTTGACTTCAGCGAGATGGGTATTTGGCTGCTTATTTCTAGAAATCTACAAAAGTAGAAACAACATGGTAAACTTTTAGTGCAGTATGTACCCAAGACTTGACCTGGGGCAACAATGGTTGCTGCTGTTCCCAACTGATTGAGTGGGATTTAGGACACTAGTATTGAGGGTGGGCTGAAAGAGGGAACACAGGGAGAGGTCAAATTCCCACCTCCTCCTCAGCCCTGAACATTCCCACAGCACCATATAACACTGTGCTGACACCATTGAACTATTCCACATACACTGCCTCCTAAAGAGGCACCAGCAGCAGATGCACCTCAGCACAATCCTGCAGGCAGGCTATTTAGCTTCCGTGAGCTTTTCAGAAAGTCATTTTCTTGGGCAGAACCTTGCAGACTTCAGTAGGAAAAAGAGGGAGACATCTACTTTAACTCAGACAAGCTTGGCTTCATGAGCATGCAAAGGGAACTAAGGGCTGTGGTCTCAAATGACAGAGCTGCCATGTATAAAGAAATTAAGAAGGACCCAGTTAAATAAATGTAAGTGGCAAATGTCTAATAATAGACTAGCTTAGGCTGGTTATGTAAGAAAAACCCATCCTTCCATTATTGTCAGTCAGTAAATTTATCAACCCTGTGTAAAATTCTTAAGCCAGATCTTCAGGCACACTGCTGCAGCTTTTTGCTGCTTTGGTAGTGCAAGCTGCCCTAACACTGGTATACCTAACTGCTGGTAGATTTTCTATCCTCATATAGGAGCTGCTATGGTGACCATACATCATTGACCTTGCTAGTAATGCCCAACTCCTAAAGCAGCTGCTTGGGACCACCAACAGCTCTTACAGCCTAAAGCAGCCTCCAGGCTTCCCAGAACTGCAGTAGGAGGTTGGCCCCATACTGAGCTCACAGTGCATCTGGGCTGGGAACAGTTATCATCTTGGGATTCTCATCTTGAGCTGTGCTAAGCACTGTTTGTCCACAGCCTAAGAATGTGGGGGCAGATCCTGAGCTGCCATTCCCCTTGCTTCACTACAGGGTTGTCAAAGTTGGATTGAATCAGCTATTTGTGAACTTTTATTCATGAGCAGGAGCTTTTCTATGACAGCAAAAGGTTCAATGATAAGGCTGATGAGTATTATCTCAAAATCAATAGATATACTTCAGGCATATTTCCTTTCTCTGAAGCTTTTCATGTATCAGCTTTCTGGAGATGAGACTCTTTATACTTCTCATGTATCTTTTAGTAATATTTTGCATTTGGGTGGCACTATGTGCATGGGTCTCAAACATTAATAGGTATCATTGGCCTAATTTTACAGATGATGGGGAAAGAAGCTCAGAAAGTTTGGACCAGGAGACACCTGGGAATAGAATATATGCACTCAGTGCAGCAATGGGCACAGGTTAAGAAGAGAGAAAAGAAGCATTGACGGGCTTCTAGTGTGGTAAGCCATCTGCTAGGACAGGCTGCCTGCCTACTACAATGAAGACAGTGTATGCCACTGAAATAGAAAGGGAAGAAGCACATTTGAGTTGCTACAACTTGTTAGGTCACTTTGGGTAGGCCTCTGAAGTGAACAGTCTCCAAATTTTGAGTAGCTACATGAGACATGTAGTTTAGTGGTTTGAAGTTATCATATGTTTCTTTTACCAAAGTGCCCAAGTTAAAGGCTGCTTTTGAAAATATATCCCTTAGCATCTCCTTCACTCTGCTTCCTTAGTGGTGAAGAAGGCATCAGAGTACTCTCCTACCTCATTATGGTGTTGCTAGACCTAATACATTTGTTTCTGTAAGGTGCTTTGATTTCCTTAGAAAGTGGGCAGTACAACCAAAACAATTCGTATTTTCAGAAAAGATTACCAGTAAGATATGAGGAAATCAGAAACTTTTGGAAAATATGGTGTTTATTCATTCCTAAGAGCTCAACAGCTTAGGCAATGACACATTGTAAGACTATTTTCCTAAGCACTGGAGAATATTATGATCAGTGGAGTGCCCAGTTTGTATTAACAATCTTGCATTCTTTCATTTTTCTATTTGTTTATTTATTACAGTTTAGACTTGGAATTTTAAAACAAAAATAAAAAAAGAAGCTGTGTCCCATTGAGTTAAAATGGCATATTTCTTTTCTAAAAACTTGTTAGGCAACACTCTTGTACATTTGGCTTGAATGAATCTTTCATAAGCATTTTCACCTTGGCTGCAGAGGGCCAAATCAAGGCCTGTGCGTCACTAGATTTCAACCTTTGTGCATGTCCTTCTGTTATGTCAATGTGCCCTAAAGGATTTACAGGCTTCTGCATGATCTGTTTCAGTTTCAAAGGTGAAAATTAGCTTTAGCCGGTATTGAGGGCAAAATCATAATAGATCACTCTATAATGCTCATTGACAGATGCCTGCTATTCAGCAATAATCTGCGATTTCTAATGATATATGCTATGTATGGTGTGAAGTAGGAATACTACTGTTTTCACTACTGTTTTTATTGTGAAAGGATTAAGCAGAGAGCCTCTTAGTGCCGGCCACTGTGTTGTCAATATTACATAGTAAAAACAGCAGCAGCTGATTTAGCATGTGAAATTATCTGTGGCTCTGTGTGCACCCTCCACTAAGAAACAGTAAAGCGCCGAAGACCTTAACTTCTCAGGCAGACTCATAGCGCACTAATAAGTATTCCCTCACACTCCCTATAGGGGTTTGCTCTTAGTACTGTTTTTGTACTCTATAGGTTCCTTGGCTTTAAATATCTTCCTCAGTCTGTGATTACCGGGCTGGCAAGCTTTTGCTCGCTCCCTTGGACTCTCTCCTGACTGCTCCAACCCTGCACTAGCCAGATCTAGCTTCCAACTGTTCTCTTTCTCTCAGTCTTGTCCCTTCCCCCATTTATTCCATTTTCACCCTCTTTCTCTCCCTCTGAAAGTGCAGTGCTCTTCAGTAACCTATAATCTTCAGACTTCGCTGGCTGGATGCTGTGCTGCTCTGTTGTTTCTCACATACTGGCTGACTGCATTCCAGTTCTAAGAGCTCTTTTTGCCATTAAGTGCCCAGCCACCTGTTCCAAATCTGTAGGACGGGTCTGAATTGTGAACAGTCCCACACTACAAGCTTTGTTTCTGCAAGACATAAGAGAACATAAAGACAAATAGAAAGCGAGGGAATTGGGATGTTAAGCTCATCTGTCAATGAAGAGAATGGATGAGTTTGCAGACTGCTGATAGAAATACAGCATTTTTGTAAGAATATTGCCCCAATAAACACTTTCTTAAGGGAATAACAGACCCTAATACATAAGAATCCTCAAAAAAACCCCCCAAAACAAAACATCCCCCCTCAAGAAAGCACATTATCCTGCATTTCATTTTCAAAACTGAACCAAGCGGCAACCCCAACAGTAACATTCTTCTATCATCATTGTGGTCTAGCCATATTATTAGCTATATGATTTTTCTTTATTGTACCTCTCTCTTTCTTTTCAATTCTGATTTTGCTGTCTGCAGGTCCTATAACTTCCTTTAACTTTAGCTTCTACCTAATATTTACCCCCTTAGATAGATTTTCCTCCCTGGATTGCTTTCTTTTCTTGAATCCATCCTTGTTTCTTGGAATTTTTGGCTCTAAAACCTCACTGGAATTCAGTAGTTGGCTAGCTTACCAACTACCTATTTTTTCAGACACTGCCCTGGCTGTTTGACATTCTTTTTCCTCCGCTTCCTAGCATTTCTCTTTTTATCGCTCTTCTGCTCTCACTTTTCTATGGGTTGCTGGCTCAAGTTTGCACAGGTTTTCTCAGTGTTCAGTTTTCTCCCACTCTTTAACAAAGTTGTTTCCAATCCCCTGCTAAGCCAGATCAATCTTCTGATTCCAAGCACTGCAGAATTTTTCATTGTCATGTTCTATATTTTTATGAAGGAAAACAAATATTTGTAAAATATTTGTGTGTAGAACAGGGGCGGACAATTATTTTGGGCAGAAGACCACTCACTGAGTTTTGGCAAGCCATCAAGGGCCGCATGACAGGCAGCCCAGGGCAGATTAATATTAATTTTCTAAATTTTTTAGGGGCCCCATGGGCCGGATAGAATGGCCTGGTGGGCCGCATCTGGTCCCCGGGCCACATTTTGCCCACCCCTGGTATAGAACAACTCCATACAATCTCCTTACAGGCCCTGGTCAGAAAAACACAGACCTGAAATAGCTTGGTGGAGAAGTGCACAACTTCCTTGTGTCTCACTTTGCCTTTTTGGAGAACTTCTGTCAGGTTCTGTCAGCTATAGACATGCCCTAAGGCTTACTTTCAACTGGTAATCTCCTGAGAAAAGAGGTGAACTACATATCCAAGCTGCCTGTCCATTTGTGTATCTAATTTATTCTAGAAATTTCAATAGTTCAGTATCACTACACTCTAAGCTCTAAACAATATTATTTACATCTGCAAAGCAGTATCTGCAAGGGACTTTAAAGAAGATTTGTTTTTCTTCTGTTCAGTGCCCATTACTCCCCACAGGATGCATCCATACACAATGCATTTACTGTGTATTAACCTTATCTAATGCATATTAAAGCATCACTGTCTATGCATGTGCAGGACTTATTGCACATTAAATTAGTCTAATGTGCTCTTTGCTAGTACCAACACATATAGGTACTGGATAAATGGTGCATTAGCTAATGTGCTGTAATGCATGTGTAGACACTGACTGGGAGCAATTTGCTCCTGGTCAGCCCTGGCAGCAGGTGGCCCATTGTAGGAAGACTGCAGGGGCAGCTGTCTTCCCACCGTGTGGTGATCAGGACAGGTGGGCCAGCACAGCTTTCCCATCCACATGGGGATCAGGACCCATCCCAATCCCCATGTGGCCAGGAAGACAGCTGCCCCTGTAAGCTGGCACAGCTCTCCCTGTCTGGCAGAGATTGGGACAAGCCTCCAAGCCCCCTGCCAGCCCCTGGGGTAGGAACCTGGGGGAGCCTACAGCTCCTCCTGGCTGCTGCAGGGAGACAGAGCAGGATAGGAGTAGTCCTGGACTGGACTGCTCTTGTCAAGTGCACTTTGCTCCCAACAGGGGCGCACATGTAGATGTGCACCTGGGAGCACATACCTGAGCCTGAATTTTCTGCGCATTTTGAACTGCCAGTGACAGGCTTTAGGAGAGAATAGTGAAATTTTGGCTTTCACCAGTATTCAATCAGTAGCCAATGAAGAAAAGGAAGGACAAACCTGAATTGCTCCCTGTGTCCAGCTTGCTAAGTAGACAGGCTCCCAAGCTCTAAATAACTAAAGCTTCTTGCGTTTTTTGTATTTTATGTTTCTCTGTTATCTATCAAATGTAGATACAGAGCTTGGAGGCCATAAATGCATACAACACATGTTCCTTTACAGTCATGGTAGAGTAATGCTATTAACTACTATTGCTATTGACCATGCAGTGTTACTAACACTCTTTATTAATGAAGGGATAACAACAAAAGGTTAGCACAAGAGTCCAGAAGTAATGGCCTGCAGAATCTTTCAGGATCCTCCCCTGCTAATTCAAGCTAAGAAAGTTAGGATGAGGGCACATGTTCATTTCTCCCCAATGGCAGAACACTTCCAAAGCAAGATCAAATAAGTGTTAACTTATTTGCTATATTTGTTTGCACAAATAAAATACATTCTACAAAGTGCCCAGTGCAGCGTGTCACCATCATGACTGAAGTCTTCAGGCATTACCACAATGTAAGTGACAAATAATAATGGAATGACAATTTAACTGTTTTGCTCAACTTTCAACTCAGGGTAATCTCTCTTCTGCGCTAGACATATCAAATGATGGGAAGAGAATACACTGTGAAATGTTTATACCGAGTGGCATCAATGGCTTGTCCAGAGAGGTCAATAATATTGAAACACACAGACTGAAACTTTCTGTAGAAAGAGTTCAAGCTACAATGCAGCTCCTACACCAAGATCATATTAAAGAGATTAAGCATGCTTAACTTATTCTCTCTGTCAGTTAAAACATTGACATTATTTTCTACTGCTAAGTAGCTTTACAAAAAACAACGGTGGTGCTCAGACTAACTATATGGCACCAGTTGAACAGTTCTGGTTCTGAGGTTTCCTACTTATAAAACTCAGTGGGTAGGCCTGGAAGAGAGCTGAGTGTTAAGCAATCATACTGCAGGATTTGGTTCAAAACTTTGAAGAAACACAGGGATGTTTATGTAAATGAATTACGTTAAAATACCTAATCTCCGTTTCTACTTAGAATAGGAAACTGACTTGCAGAACCCCCCCAAACCTCCTACTGAGTGGCTGAGGAGCAACAGTTTGATCATATAGGTAATAAGATGTGATTCCAGCAAACTTTGACCAAAACATGTACTATTCATAACATTAACATGTAATGCATTGGCTTGTATTCTCTACCCATGCCATTTCTACCTCTTGGATCTCTTCCCGTTTTTTACCCCATCTACTCTTTGTTCAGCCTTACTCTTTTCTCTTTCTCTCAGTAACAATGTAATATAATAAGAAGTTGAATTTTGCTAAAGAATCATGCTTTATTATTATTCTTAAATCACAACAGGCTTATTGGCGCACAAAATAATGACAAAATGGGAGAGACTACTAAAGAACACAATTAAATACCTTATTCTGTCACAATTAATACCTAAGACCACAGTTAATACTTCATTCTGTCCTCATTCACACCTGTGCACATTCAGCAACCTCAGAACTGTTGAACAGAAGGCAGAATTTACCTCTGATCACTGTGCCAAGTCACTGATACTTAAAAGGATGACCTTGGTTCACCAACCTTGCGTGGTAGCCAATGGGCATTAGGGGTAGACAAGGCATAGTTTCATAGTTTCATAGTTTCTAGGGTCGGAAGGGACCTGAGCAGATCATTTAGTCCGACCCCCTGCCATGGCAGGAAGAGCACTGGGGTCAAATGACCCCAGTAAGGTGGTCGTCCAACCTCCTCTTAAAAACCCCCAGGGTGGGAGCCTGCACCACCTCACTTGGAAGCTGGTTCCAGACTCTTGCCGCCCTGACCGTGAAGTAGCGCCTCCTGATGTCCAACTTAAACCTTCCCTCCGCCAGCTTGTGACCATTGTTCCTGGTCACTCCTTGCGGCGCTCGGGGGAACAGGGACTCCCCCAGCGCCTGCTGATCCCCCCTAACCAGTTTATAACAGGCCACAAGATCCCCCCTCAGCCTTCTCTTTTGAAGGCTGAATAGGTTCAGGTCCCGCAACCTTTCCTCATAGGACCTACCCTGCTGTCCCTTGATCATACGAGTGGCCCTCCTCTGGACCCTCTCGATGCTGTCCACATCCCTCTTAAAGTGC
>NW_017729024.1:121421181-121424188 GCF_001723915.1 Gavialis gangeticus | reverse complement strand
AGTGATGACCCCTCCTTTCCATTGGGAGTAAGCCTCCTTTTTGGCAAGGAGACATTCCCGGATGTTTTTAGTGAGCCATGGAGGCTTATATGCTCTCCTGCCCCCTTTGACCCTCCTGGGGATTACCTTCCTCTGGGCTTGGAGGATCGTCTCCTTAAGGAGTGACCACTCCCCTTGGACACCCAGCTCCCCTCCCCCTGAGTCTTCAGCGCTTCTCCAACTATCCTCCTTAGCTCGTTGAAGTTCGCCCTCCTAAAATCTAGGGCCACCACCTGACTGCTTGCCTTTGCTACCTTGCGCTGAATGGTGAATTCTAGCAGGCAGTGGTCACTGTCGCCCAGGGGGCAAGCATCCGCAGCCCCCTCACCAGGTCGTCGCCTGTGGCCAACACCAAGTCCAACAAGGCATCCCCCCTGGTGGGGCTGTGCACAGTCAAGTTACTATGTAAATATGTTTGGAGTCTCCAATTTATTACATTAGGCCTCCAAATTATTGATGAAAAATGCTTTTCATAATCTAATTTTTCTATGCCCTGGTATAGAAAGAGAAAGGACCCTAAGATACACTTATACAGACTTTTGTTAGATTCATTTTATATGATGCTTCTACCTTCTCAGACCTGAGTTTCCTGAAAATCCTTTTAACCTGCTATGTATAATTAAATTCCTTAATAATATTTAAAAATTTCATCTTGCCTCAATAAGAATGTAAAACACTTGCTTTGCCTGAAATCACAGTTTAAATGGATGACAGACCCTCACATTCCAGAAAGTTGATTCTACTATATTTATTTATAATCTCATAATATTTCCATCATTTTCTGTTTTGTTAGTTTCCTTGTTTTATTTTCTTTCCTTCTTGCATGTAAAAATGTTGGTTGTTGCCATGGTAATTCTAATTGATTTCTTTCTACTGTTTTTGCAGGCTTTTAATAACAAGCCCTCTCTGCTACCACCTTTCTCAGTCACAGTGGGCAAAACCACCAACAAAGCCTGTCACTGAGCGCCATAACCTGGATGGCCTCTTTAACATGGACCTCTTTCCAAACCCCCACGCCTAAATTACAGGTAAATCTGGTAGATTATTTCTGTATAAAATCCATGCAATTAAAATTCTAATCCAGGGTCTCATATCAGTTGCTACAACAACCTTCACTCTGGCCTTAACAAACATAACCTTGTCTTGCTCATATCAATTTAGAATAGTCCTGCAAAACCCATTTTCCTAGCCATCTCTTCAACCACATTACCACACCCTTTGAAGATCACTTGCCTTCACTTTCAAGGTCTTTCTCAGTCTACTGCTACCACACCAGTCATCTATTTGTGCTCCATTTGGATGCACTGTTCAATTTTTTAAGTACAATAAGTGCAGTTGGCAGGCTATTTCCTCTCCTGCTGTTGATGGCTTCCAATGCAAGAAGTCAAATAAAAGATGTAATCAGTCCAGACAATGATACTATTTAAACTGATGCCTGAAGCTTGTTGTACATTTGTTCTGTTCACCCCAAGGAGTGTGCCAAGGGATACACCTCCACATACTGCATTTTCAGAAGTCAGGGTATGAGCAACAAGGGGATCTAGTGCATAACAATTCCCCCAGCTACATCCTCCCTCCACTCCAGTGATGCCTGGAGGATCTGTGTTTCTAGGGAGGCATGTGTCAATTCACAAAGATTAATGATAGAAGTTCCACTTTATGGAGAGATCTATGTCTTTTGGCAGTAGAAAGGCACTCTGAATAGATCACTGGTGGTGGCAAGAGCAGCCAGGTGACACGCAATTGACATAATGATAGCCATATCTTTCTTTTCAGGAGGCAACATAGGATACAAGTTATTGTGCAGTAATACGATATCTTAGATAATCTTCCTCTACCCTCTCAATTGTAGCAGATTCTTGGTGGTAGAAAAGTTATGTGGCCTAATCCAAAGTCTTTTAGGTGTTTTGAAAAGAACCTATTTTTTACTTTTTCCTTCAGTGCCTGGCATTCTTATTTTTCTGTAGTTATCAAGTAGTGCCGCTTTGTCCTTACTATTGTAAAACAACAGCGTCCCAGAAATAAATAAGTCATGCTTCCCATCAGAAATTACCCTGGGTTTCATTTTGTTGGAAAAGAGGGTCTTCATATATGTCAGTTTTCTCTCCAGTAGAAATGGCAAGGGAAATATTGGGCTGATTCTGATATCATTTTTGCTTATCAACTTTTGCAGGTGCAGCAAGATATTGCTAACTTCATGCACTGCTAGACAGAATGTGACAGGTGGAGCCTGGTTCTGTTTTTCTGTGCAGCTAAGGGTATAGACTGCTTATGTGGACATTACAGCACTAAGAAGATGGAATCTCAACTGGTCATCAGCTTCTGCTTCATGTGGTAGCCCAACAGAATGACTGAATCCTGCAGATCTCCATGTGCTACATGCGCTACACAGGACTTGGTGGAGAGCAAATCTTTCTCACCATTCTAAATACTGTCATAATGCCTCATGGGACCTGTAGTTTCCATTCACTAGAGACCTAACTTCCTAGCTGGAATACATCTGCCATAACATGCCATGGCCAAGGACTCCTATACCATACCACCACACCTCTTTAAGAAAGGAGACTAACAGGGGGCCTTCTCGGGCCCAATTTCCCTGTGGCCCACCCACCTGTTCCTGGGCTAACTACCCGCCTTCTCTCCCGCCATGCCTTGTTTTTCATTTATTAACAGTTGTTAATTAAGCAGGAGGCTGCCCAATTCTTGCCCCAATGCCAGGGGGCACTATCTGCGGCTCCCTACCTCCCCTACACCACAACCCATGCTTCGCAGATGGCATCCAGATGTTAACAGTCACACCAGCCCCACACTAGGCTCCAGAATCCTCCCAGCAGGACCCTCCTTTGATCTCTCCATTCAGGCAGCCTACGCTGCCTTCATTCAGGCTGCTGAGCTCCTTGTAGCTGGCTCCCTTCTTGGGCGTGGTCCCCACTCAGGACCTTCGGCCAAACACAGCTCCTGGCCTCAC
>NW_017729024.1:121380713-121416181 GCF_001723915.1 Gavialis gangeticus | reverse complement strand
GTTGTTAATTAAGCAGGAGGCTGCCCAATTCTTGCCCCAATGCCAGGGGGCACTATCTGCGGCTCCCTACCTCCCCTACACCACAACCCATGCTTCGCAGATGGCATCCAGATGTTAACAGTCACACCAGCCCCACACTAGGCTCCAGAATCCTCCCAGCAGGACCCTCCTTTGATCTCTCCATTCAGGCAGCCTACGCTGCCTTCATTCAGGCTGCTGAGCTCCTTGTAGCTGGCTCCCTTCTTGGGCGTGGTCCCCACTCAGGACCTTCGGCCAAACACAGCTCCTGGCCTCACCTCCAAGGCCAGGTGGGGTCCCAGACACACAGCTCTGGGTGCCCCTCATGGTGGGCACCTGGCCCTTTTGACCTTCTTGGTCCTGGCCCCAGCATGGGCCAGTCGAGGGGGCACTCTACCTCCAGCCCACACTCTCTTTGGGTCCCCCTTCATGGATGTGGGGAGATGGGGTGACTTACACCATGACTGCTGTTCCAGGGTCTCATAGGGGACAATCTCTCCCCACCTGGAGCAGCAGGTCATGGTGCTACCCTGAGATCTTACACTATGCCTCCTCTACTCAGGGCTCCACCACACGCCTCCCTCTACTCAGGGTATCAGGGCTTCCCTCTCTGGGTGGGCTCAGGTGGCCATAGCCATGCCTGGCCCCCTCTACCTCTGATGTCCTGACCCACCCAAAGGTGGGAGCTGAGGTTAAGGCACCCCAACCCACCTTTCACCACAGTGGTAACTGCCCTGGCATTTCCTGGAGCCTCCCACACCACTGAGAGTCCCACCAGGCCAATACACTCCTGGCAGGGTGCAGTTTTAGGTTGTACCCAGGACCAGAAGTCTCCTATTTATCTCCAACAGCTCCTGCCCTTACCTCCAGCTGATACCAGCAGCCTCATAGCCAGGCGATGTTGTTACCTAGCTTTCCAGCAGCAAAACACCCTGTTTATATTGGCAGCCCTGGATCCAAAATGGCTGCACCTGCCAGCTGCTGGCTTCAGGCCCTTAGAGTGGCAGGCACAAGCAGTGCCCTGCCAGAGAGACCATGATGCAGCATCTTAGAGGTAGTCCAAGAACAACTCTAATGTTGCAATGCACTAGTATTTACCCAACAGAATGTTTTGGGTTTGGGATGAAATAGGTTGATTATCAAACTTCCACAAAAATGTAAATTGTCCATATTAGGGGTAATACATGGACTTCCCTCTCCTGCATAAAAGAACACTGCTTTTCAGCAACTTCAAGATGAGGTCTGTAGATTGACAAAAGCAGATCTCAGTCAGGCTGTGTGATGGGGGGTGCACCATTGCCTTTAGTGGGAGCGGCATCAGTGAAAGCCTTTTTTTTGTTATTGTTTCAGAGTTGGAGATCTGCAGAGTCTGATCTAAACTGCTCCCACTCACCTTTTTCCACCTTTAGAGCAAGGAGAAAGCCATGCTTTGTGGGAGTCCAGTCAGCAAGTATGTTCTAATTCACAGCACCACCCAGCAGCTGTAAAGGTTAGAAAGAATCCCTATTCTCTTTGCTAAAGAAGTAGGTTTTCATTGTGCAATTGCAGCCCAACCCTTCATCCCAATGATAAAGCTGGTCTACTAATATAGAGTTGCTGCTCACACTGGCATTTTGTGGTGAACTGAACTAGTTCCACGTCCTTACAATATTAAGAGATGCACTTGGGGAGTGAAAGAATACATAAGGCAACATATGACACGACTGACAAAAAGGATTCATTTTGCAAAAAAGACAACAAAGTCAAATTGAACAGAGGTTAACAACAATAAAGCTTTCTCTACCTCAGGACCAGGACGTCAAACCTCTGCTATCATTCCTAAGATTGTGATAGTGTTGGAGTGATGTAGCTGTGATGGTCCAGGAAATATGTGGGCCAGGGATATTTTGGGGCGATATCTTTTTATTGGATCAACTGTACAGTTTCAGGCGTATGTTACACTCCTAGTTTTGTCAGATAAATCAGTGGGCCGCTTTTGCATGCTGATGAGTGGCTTGGTCTAGTCTTTTCTGCTGTCAACATTTCATGTGTATGACTAAAAGAAGGTGCGGGTTCTGTTCAAATGTTTTCCATGATTTATCCCCTATTTCCATTCCTCATTCTCTCTAAGTCTTTTTTTCTGTTTTACTTCTCTCCTTCCTATGTTATTAATGTCTTCTATGAGGCATGGTAGATTTTTGTTCTTTCCATATTTCTCTGTTCAAAACTTTGTTTTCTTCTCCCACCATCTAATTGCTGTCTGTCAGCCTCCAATTCATCTATGCTTTCATCTCTGATTTTACCTTCTCATTTATTTATGTCTTCCTCTCTTTCTCTCTCTTTTTTCATTGTTTGAGTATTTGGGATAAATGTACTCACTATTTGGTGCATTTTAAAAGGAAACTGACTAACTCATGGTGCTCATGCTACCACATCAGAATTTCAAATCCACTCTCAGCACGAATAACCTTAAATATGTGTCTGGCAAGTTTTCAGACATCAACTTAATTTTATTGGTGGTGGGGAGGGGGGCAGGACTGGTGATCAAAATGAATGCAAGCTCTTTCAGTTATTTTTGTATAAATTCATCTCCTGTCTAACTCTACTAGATTTTAATGGATTGATGCATACATACGTAAGCCGGAGAACCTCACATATGGAGAATACCCATTATCCCAAATGTAATGGGGGTTTCAGCATTTTGAGTCATGGAAGTTAATGAAGCAACAGGCAAGTCATACATCTGCTTTTCAGCTCTGATTTGCTGTAAAAGGTATGGGTGAGCTTTGGTGATGTGCCACAGCCAGCAAACAGCTGCTTCATATGTCACCAAGTACCACTCTCCCTGCCGCTTCCTTTCAGAACTTTACCTTTGGACAGAGCTATAATATCGGTGGGTGCAACTGAAACAGCCGTACAGGGTGCAGTCACCAGGAGTGTGATCAGAGGAGCTTGTAAACCTCTCAGGACAGCTGCAGAACTGGAAGCATTATAGCTGCATCAGTGCACTTCTGTTTGCAAACAAATAAATTCTGAAAAGAGGTGAGAGGGAAGTCCAAAAATCTCACTGTATGGCTCTGCCTCTGGATGACAGTACATGCCTGACCCAAACTTGAACCTTCCCTGAATGGAAGTGAGAGACTGAGGGTTTGTGGGAAGTATCTAAAAAATGAATGGGGGTGCATGTTCAGGGCTTCCCCTAGAAAATACTAACGTGTCAGGTGCAATGTACCGCGTCGTAGAAGATTGTAAAGCCTTTCACAGCTAGCATTGAAAATTCAGTTCTACTGGGGATTTATTTTGAATTCCAGAATAAACACATTTTATTATAATAAATTACCAAGCCCTATCCACCAAAATCAGAGGGCCATAACTACCCCTATTTACTTCCCAGACATGTACATAGGCATACTAGAATATTTTTCTTTCACCCTAGTTTTTTTCCTTTTGGCTCTTTCAATCTTTTTCTTTTTTCTGGTCTTTTTTATTTTATCTCTTGTAAATCACCCCTTTCTGTCTCTACCAGAGTTGCTCTAAAATCAATTCACCCACACCTACTCTGCCTTCTCTCTCCATAGCCTTCATTTTCACTCCATTTTTGCATGTTCTTACCTCATGATCTCTGCCTTCATTCTAACAGTCACTGCTCAAAAACCCATTTTCTGCACCACAAGTCTGTTTTCTGGCCCTTACACTTTTTCCCACCAGTTCCTTAATTTGTGGCTCAATTCTTGATCTCTCTTCTCCAAACCATCAATTCAATTCTGCCCACCCCATAAATACACTTCCTGATTTCCTTAGTCTGCATATCAGAATCACTGCAGTCATACTTCAGGTACTTTCTCTCTAGCGCTGACTTCTGCATCTCCCATCTTTGAATTATATATTTTTTCCTTTTCAACACAACAGCATTGTGATAATTGGACAGTCTGGCTCCCTGGTGAGATGATACCTGTCCTATGTTATAACCCACAAGAAACACTAAGGAGAGACATAGCTTCCATCATTGTTCCCATTCCCTTGCATAAAAGGTGACCCACTAGTTTTGGGGTATTTTGCTGCTCTTGAACCTGAGATCTCATTTCCTTCCAGCCCTATGTCTCTTATTTATGCCAGCATTGTACCCTATGGCCAGCTACCATAGGGTGTCTTTTACAAAACAGAATGATGAAATTTTGCCTTCATTAATCACATTGCTCTTCAACATTAAAAGACAATTCATTTTAGATTCATAAAAGTTAGCAATGGGCTTTTCTAAATAGAGCTTGAACATCTTAAAAATAAATCTGAGGCTTTAATGCTCTGTAATTATCTTGTCTATCATCTCATCTGCTGCTTAATCTTTCATTCCTTCCCTTGATCTTTAACTATATGGGGGGTTACCATTTTTACATATTTCCTGAAGCAAATTCTGGGTATTTTCAAAGGCTTTTCCCCCCCTGCTGAATCTACCAGTGCTTCAGAATACGTACTTTGAGAAAATTAACCCTTGAAGATTTATACAGAGGAGTTCACTGGCTATTGTAATCTTGAAAAAGGTATGTAATTATGTTACTTCATCACAGTTCTTGAATTTAAGGCAAAAACTATTTTACAATGTGCTTAGAGGATGACTAACTCTATTGCTTCTGTGTATAATGTTATGTAATCATATGGTCCAAAATATAGCAGAACTAAAATTACTTCAAGAGATAGCCGTGGTGAAGTAAATAGTAATTTTCTAATCTACGTGTACCTGAGGGAGAGGTGGAGGGACACAAAATAATGCGAGATCATGGTAATTGGATTGCCTTTTATCTCTCAGCCCTTGGTTTGGAGCCAGCTTACTGGGTGCATCTACACATGCACAGTTACTGCTTGGTAATTTAGGTTACTGCAAAGTAACCAAAACTTACTGTGCAGTACAGGTGCATGTCTACACATGCATGCCTGTACTGTGCAGTAACTATGGTAACTTACACTGACTTGAGTGTAAATTTGATACCTGCATGATGCATCATGCAGGCATCACATTTATGTCTAATTAGTTACTGCACAGTAATGCACATGTAAATGTCTTACTGCATAGTAACACTGTGTGTGTAGACTGACTTGGGACTAACTTTAGTCCCAAGTCAATCCACACTCAGTGTTACTGTGCTTTAACGGCTGCAGGCATAGACCCCAGCCTAAAAACTGCTTACTGTGCAGTAACTTACTTCACAGTAAATGCATGTGTAGATGTGCCCACTAGGTAAGAGCTACCCAGGGACCAGTCTAATGGTCATAGTCCAGTTTTAAGTGGACAGTTTTCCATATCACAGACTCAATCAGAACTGCACAATACACAGGTTGGCAGGGATGCCTGCGAGTTATAGAACCTTATGTGTGAACATATGTGGACACAGGAAGCGTCAGAAAAAGAGCAGTCTTTTGGCTCTCATAATCATTCTGCTCATGATGGCCAAAGGTGCCTAAAATTAACTGCACAAACATAAAACTAACTGTCTTCTCTGAAGAGTTTACATACCAAGTATAAGATAAAAGACAATAGGCGAATCAGACGGACAGAAGGAGAGCATGAACAAACTGAGATAATTTCTCAGTCCTTGGGCAGTGGGGAGGAGGTACCAGTAGATGGGGCCATGTTGAAAAGGAAAGGATGACTGACAGATTATCTTTCTCTACTGAGGAGGCCAGAGGACATTAGCGATGCATAGGGGGTGCACGCGGGTGCATGTGCACCCGAGATTGGCTGTGCACCCCCTGGAAGCGCCAGCCATGAAACCAGAAGTGCCAGGCGGAAGTGTACTTCCAGTTTTGCCACTGGCTCAGCAATCAGCCACTGGAGGATTCCCCTCCTCCCAGTCAGCGATCGGCAGCTGCAGGATCCCCCTCCCAGTTGGTGATTTGGTGCCCCTCAGACTTGCAAGGCACCAGTTACTCATGCAGGAGGAGAAAGGACCATGTACTCTTAAGTTATTTTCTCCTTCTTGCCATAGGGCAAGGAATGAAGAGCTGGGAATAAAGTTTGTATCCCCTCCAGATTATAGGATTAACAGTGTTGTATTCTTATAGTATGACTTGTGACTCAAAGAAAGGCTTCTTGCTTGTCACACTCAGCCTTGACTAGAGCAGACAAAAATAAATCAGACACTGGACCCTCTGTGTGAGTTCCCAGTCACTTCTGAGCACTGTGAACACTGCACCCTTCCCCCACACCATCTCAAGCAATAGTCAGGGGATTTTTTTCTCTCTTTTCTCACAGTGGTTTGGAAAAAGGAGAGTAGCTGGCTTCTGTATAAATGCCAGTAGGTCTTTTGATACAGGATGGAGGAAGCTCACTGATGTGTACTCTGTTCTAAGAAAAACCAGGCAGAGCTGAGCTGTCAGTTAGCAGTAGCAGGCTGGGTGCCAGCTGCTTTTCCAAAGTCTAAATAGCAGCAATAGTATTTAAGAGATTGGTCTAAACTCCAATCTCTCTGATATTTGTGGCATTCAGAAACCAGTTTTGATTTGGCTCGTGGCATTAAGAACAGGAACCAGTTAGCAGCCTGAGCAGAGGACAACAATTAAGTGATTTAAGAGCCTAGATTCCCCAGTAGGTCTAGGCTGAAGCACTTTGGCAGAGAACCGGGTCAAGAAACTTTCATGATTATACGCTTTTGTGGACCTGATCAGTGTACAAACAGAATACATCAGTTCCTTGAGCTGTTGATCTCGCACCTGTCACAAGCAGTAAATTAATAATAGAAGAATTTTGATTGGAAAAGGGGAACTCATTGTATGCTACTGATAAGCTTTGAGGACTAAGCCTGTGTTTTTACTGCAAAGAGATGTGTCACTTTTATTTCAAGACTATGTTAAATTAGCTAACTCAACATGGTTCTTAATGGAAACAAGGCACAAATAGCTTTTACCTCAACATAGCAAGTTGAGGTCAACCCTATAAAGCATTACCAACATAAGGTATACCGTCCATTAACTATACTGAGGTAAAAAAAAAAAACATACCCATCTTTTCTTTCCTCTAGGATTTTACATTAATATAGTTCTCTTAATATTAGCACACCACCTCTTTTTTCAGTATAGGCATAACCTAAAAGGTGGCTACATGTCTAGGCAGCACAGAACAGTGGTAGCAATAGTTCAATTTATCATACTTAGTCCTTCCCAGACTTTATATTTGTGATGGGCTACATGTGAGTTTCACATGACATATTGGGATAAACTGCCAGACATTAAAGCTGTTTATCCTGAGATAAAAAATGATGGATCTGCTACAAAACTGCCAGATCTACCACAAAGATGTTGCCACTGGAAACAGCAAATTCTTTGTGGCACAGAAGTATCTGGCCAGTCACTCAAATAGCTATAACTAGGACTACCTAGAAATGTTCCATCAACACTTTCTTCTCCCCAGTGGCAATATTGACTTTGGAAAGTTTTGCCCTCAAAAATCTTCAAATTGCAAGTTATTTTTAAATGTGATTTATTTCCTGAACTCCTGATATCTCTGGAGTCTTGTGTTAGTCTGTGACTTTGATCACATAAATCTGGGGTGTTAAATTCATCCAACCCCACAGGCTGGATGGGGGTTGCTGGGCCAGTCTGCAGGCCTACTGGGACTGACTGCCTGTGTGCAGCACATTCAGCACCAGGTGCAACCTGTACATTGCCAGGCTCAGCGCTCGCATTCGTGGCAGATGGAGCTTGCTTGGGGAGTGTGCTGTTTGTGGTGCGTGGGTGGGACCCGGCTCTGCAGGCAGCACAGGGGGTTGATCTGGGGTGCCCCAGACCTCCTGTGCATGGAAAGGTAAAGGAATATCTAGCATCACAGGCAGCCTCTGAGCTCACCTGCCAACTTTCACATTTCTACAGTCACTATTTCCTATTTTTAAAACATTTTTCTCTCTCTCTTTGCATGTCCCATACCATCAACAGCAGAAACCAACTCCTGTGCAGAGGAAGAGTGAAACTGACTGAGCTGTAAACACAGAAAAATGCACATCATAAGTGAACTAAAAGACAGAGGAAGATGGTTCATCCTCCAAATCTTATAAGACTATTCAGTGTTATTCAGAACAATAACGAGAATAAGTACAAGCAGAAATATGATTTCTAAATTAGTGTTGTCTTTTTAATAAAGATGTTTTAATGATTCCTTAACATTATTAATTTACAAATTAAAAAAATTAAATATTTCCCCGTAGGGGATTTAACTCACACGCAACAGTTATTGTACTATCACATGAAAAACAGAATGTGAAATTGAATACAAACCAAAGTGAAGCCACTAGTCTGTTTTCATTGTTCAAGATGAACGAAGTAAAAAAAAAGGAGACAGCCAGCATAAATGGTGCAGAGAAAAGAAATGTTTTAGTTTTCATAACGTAAGTTATTATAAAGGATTTTTTTAAATCTGATTTTTAACCTGACAGTGTCCCTTTCAGTATGTGAGATGAGGCAAAAAACCTCATACGCCTACACATCCTTATAAATAGATACCAGCACAAATTAACCTGCCCCTTCAGGGTGGCAATTGGTACAATAAGTAGATTTCATTTGCTAAAATAATGGTTTTCCCAATTTTGATTCTAGAGGAGTTGCTAAAGCAGAATGTCTCTAAGGCTGGAATATCAAAAAAAAGCCTTTGCATTTCTCTGCTAAATAGGACACTTCTATACAAGACAGGAAACAACGTGAACATTTTTATTTTTGTTATAGGATGCTATAAATGGTCAAAATGAAAATAGCCTACTGAAATCATAACTGAAGTAGTACCAGTAAGTTGAATCTTATATTTGTACAATGTGTAAGACTACATTCTAATTAAAAATAGAAATACCTCTTAGCTGTAGGCCAAATCCAGTGTCTACCAAGGTTAATAGGAGTTGACCTGGGCCAGAAATAAGCAGTCAAACCTACAAATTGCTCCAAGATGGATTAGGAACGTGAAACTTTCAAAGCATACACATATAGAGTAATACGGTTTTTACTGTGTGGACTGCAGAGGAAAGTTGAGACAAGTTGTCTCTTGAGGGAAGGCTCTGCGTGATGACACCCACCGATTCCTGTCCCCTTCTTATATGAGGATCCTGGACTCCCAGGAGAGTTTCTACAGTCTTCATGGGATGTGGATAGATGGTTAGTCCTAGCTCTTCAGCAGTTAATATAGTAGTCTCAGATGAAATATCTCATCCATTCACCACAGAGATATGCAAATCAACCAAGCATTTGTGTATACAACTTCCACAACGCTGAGAAGAAAGCCCTGTCCACCTACCCTGCTTTGTGTGCACCAGCTCCAGAAATGGTGGTGTGAAGGCACTCCATACCACCACTTTCCAACTTACTCTCTCCAGCATGTTTGCAAGTTGCAGGATGTGCACACATGAGGGTGGGGAGGGTCTGGTGCACACTGTTGTTATGCCCAATTTTGTACATACAGGGCAGACAAGGCAGGGGGCATGCTTCTCAGTTGTGCTCTTCAAAGCAGGAGACATACTCTGACAGGTCATAATCTCAAACGATGGCTTGAGATGTATCCATACTCACAATTATTGACTATGTGAGACAATAAAAGCACCAAACTGGCACTTCACACAACTTCAGGCAACTGCATCATCTCTGGCAACTCAAGGATCTAGCATAGCTAAATACAGTAGGTAGATTTGTTGATCAGCGCAGCTGGCTCCATACTTAAATTAGTCAAAAATTAAATCCAAGCACCAGCAATTGTTTACAGGCAAATTTGTATCTAGCAGCTGAATGAATTTAGGAGAAATAGGAGACTTCCATGTGCCTTAACATCAGCCTCTTCAATTCCCCCTTCACCTTTGCTTTCCCTTACTATGAGCCCCCACAGGCATCCAACTCATCCCTTCACTATTCAAGAAATGTAGGTTGATCATGTTATCCTCAACCACTATTTATTTGATTTCTATGTCCCCCCTCCACAACAGGCTCAGACCCACTTACAGTAAAAAGGTCATACAAGGCAAGGGCAGCATTGCTTTTAATTTAGTGTTCTCATCTCAGGAGTGATACCAGATTCAAATCCAACTAACACATGTACACAAGCACCCACCCATACACAGGGCTGCCAAAAGCAGTATAGTTAAGGACCTACAAAATTCACAATTTTGCAATTTTTATGGAAACCATGAATTCAATTGGTCACCTCAAAAAAGTGTGTGCCCTGTGAAATAGCGCAGGGATCATGAAAAATCTTGAAACTGCAGAGCGGGGGGAACGGGAAGAAAGCAGCAAAACCCAGAAAGTGTCAGGAAGCCCTGGCATCCTGAAACACAGGGGAAAGGGGAGGCAGAGGGAGAGAGGGAAAAAATCAGAGGCTAAGACCCTGACATAGACTCATTCCAGAAGCCAGTCAAGGGCCAGCCAGGGAAGCTGGAGGCTTTTGGTGCTGGCTTTTAAAGCGCCTATAGGCATTCTCCATACTCACTCCCACCTGAAAAAGAGCAGAGATAAATATAAAAAAGTCTTCCAAGATCACCAAATACCTTCCAGTGGTGGACTGTGCAAGACTGTATCCTTCAGGGACCTTGCACATAGAAGGAGGCAGACTCTTCTGTACCGCCTGCAATTTAACTCTGGCTGTGTCCAGGAAAACCAGCATTGATCGTCATTTGGAGTCTGAGGCACATATGAAGAGGAAATCTGCTGCAGAGGCTGAAGGTCAGAGCAGCTGTGTCCTCCCTGTTTAAAAGGATCACAGAAAGCAGCTCGGCAAGGCCGGGGGTGCCATTTTCCTTCGTGGAGACTTTCGTGGTGGCAAACATCCCACTGGAGAAACTTGATCAAACAAAGTTAAGGGACTACCTGAAACAAACATGGCAAAGGCTGGCAGTTTTCCATATGCCAACAAGCTTCACCAGGACTATCTTTTTGCAGTGATTGCTTCACATGCACAGTCCATGAAGGCTGCCTTGACAGAATATCATTCCTTATCTATTGTGGTTGATGAAGCCACCGACCCTCAGGACAATTACGTGCTGCATGTTTTATTTGTACTGGAGAGCTGGACTGACCAGGACCTGCCTGTATGTGATACTGAGCTGGTCCACCCCATGTCTGTCAATTTTTCTCCCATGTCTCAAGCCATCATGAAAGTAATTGTCAGCTACAGTGTAGACTTTAACAAGATCTCAGCATTCCTGTCTGAGAATGCCATGTACGTGTGCAAGGCTTTCTCTGATGTACTCCAAGGAATGCTGCTCAGTGCAGTTCACGCCACCCACAATGAACACATTCTGTCCCCTAGTAAGTGACATCTGGTACACGCAGTTCCCTGAGGTGGATAGCCTGGTATCTTCATTCAAGAAAGCCTTCAAGTACTGTTCAGGTCATAAGAGCTAGTACAGGGAGTCCATCGCCAGTCAAAGCGGGGACTCACATGGCACTACACCACTGCCACCAGAGCCTGTTCTTACACGGTGGAATTCCTGGCTCAGTGCAGTCTGTTACCATGCCCAGCATATGCAGCACTATCACTGGTTTGTGAGGGAGGAGCTGGAAATCACACCCAGCACACAGAGCAAGCATAAGCTTTGTAGTCTCTCAAGGTGAGGTGGCATTCAATATCAAATGACATTTGTGGCTGAAAATGCCACCCAGTTCATGGAGCTCCTGATGTAGTTTGAAGCCTGGCAGCCTGTGATCTACCATGCACACTACAAAGTGATGGATTTGATAAACTGGGTCGAAGGCAGGGCATTGCAAGAACTGTCAATCAGCGCAGAAGGGACCTGTTCCAGGCAATAGCTGTGAAGCTGAACCATCATTACAGATACGATCCATCACTGCAACTGTAGTTCAGACAGCTGTCTTTGCTGAGTTTTGAGCCTCAGCTACTTAAAGCAATCCAGGGATGAGGGAAAGAGCATGACAATGAGCATGCTGCTTACAAGAACTTCATCAAAGAGTGCCAGAAGCCTGTGTCCATGCCTGTGTTTTGGAACTCTGTCTGTGACTGTTTTCCACATCTTTATGCCCTGGCAAGACACTGCCTCACCATTCCAATGAACTCAGGGGATGCTGAGCATGCCAGTTCAGCATATGAACAAGTGCTCACACCACAGAGACAGAGAATGTCTCCAGCCACTGTGGCTGGGTGCAGAATGCTCGCATTTAATTCATAGCATGAACAGCCTGTCTTAAGGTTAGCATTCAGTTTCAGTAAACTCTTTTTTATGATGTCCTGTACTAAAGTGTATATAGTTTGTATTAGTTACAAGTCAAGTTGTGCATAGTATAGATTCATTTTCATAAGATATTTCAGTTTAGAGTTTAACTAAGTGCTTAGATGGTATTAGTAAACAAAGTGTATATAGTTGGTATTAATAAAGTGTATGTAGTTGGTATTAGTTAATAAAGTGTATCTAGTTAGTATTTGTTACAATTCATGGTGTGCATTGCTTGAATTTAATAAGATATTTGATTTCAGAGCTCAATTAGGTGCTTAGACTGCATAATAATAATGTGTCAATTAATGGCTTCTACAGGCTTAATCCCCTGATTAAACCCGCAGAAGCCATAAATGTTGATATGTTATTAAGCAAGCCCTGGTTTGGGGCATGTGATGAAAGGAGCCAATTTGTGGCCCAGTCAGGACACCAGCCCATTCCTTTGTCCTTGGGCCAACCACCCGCCTCTTTTTTCTGCCACACCTTGATGTCCAATTGTTTTGATGTTGATAGGTGGGAGGCTGTCCTTCAATCCACCCTGATGTCAAGGGCATGATGTACATATTCCAACCATCCCTACACATGTCCCATGCCTCGGAGATGTTTATTCCAGCTAGGCAGCACTGGGACCCAAGCTGCAGAGTCTCATGTGGGACTCTCCCTCCCCACTGCAGCTCAAGGTCCCAGTGCCTGCGCAGATGCTTTCAGCTCCAGCACCTGGCCTCCCTAATGGTGCACACACCGGGCCTTCCATATCCAGCCTGGCACTTGGCCTCCAGTCAAGTGGCTCGCAACAGGCCTTGTCAACTCCCTCCTCTACCCCAGGGCCTCACAGCTGCGCCCCACACCTCAAACTGCCTCTTACAGCACCACCCCACACTCAGGGTCATGCCACTCCATCCTACCATTCAGGCTCAGGGTTAACCACCCCCATAGGCTCAGTGGTGCCTGGCCCACCACTGTGCCCTCTCACTTGGGGCTTGGGGTAGAACACCTCTGCAGGCTCAGGTAGCACTCTCCTGCTGTGCCTGGCCCACCTCCAGGGTCTACCACCCCACAGGGCTCAGGTGCGGTTACTCTGCATGCCTGGCTCTGAACTGGCTCCAAAGCCCACCCAAAGGTAGGGACAAAAAAAGGTAGGGACCAAAGTTTAAGTGCCCTGACCCACTTTACACCAGGATGGTCCTCAAACCTCGCATTTAAGTGGCCCTGCCCTGCCACAGGCAGGACCACCAGGCCTTCTTCGGTAGGGTACAGTTTCAGGTCATGTCAAGGACCAATGAGACCTCCTCCTTCCCCATAGCCTCACCCTTACCTCTGAGGTGTTCAGCTCAGCCCAGTGTTGCCTCCTTGGGCCCTCCACACAGACTGCCCTGCTCTTATACCAGAGCTCTCCAACATGGCTGCCCTCATCAGACACCTGGTGGCTGGCTGCTCCAGCCCTTAGAGTGACAGAGCACTGAAACTGCTCCATCACAGGACCATGTGGCATCTGTGAGGAAACGCAGGACTTCCGGGACCCCTCAGCCAGTCAGAGGTGATGGGGAGGGACCATTGCGAAACTGGTGCCAGGTCCTATATTCAGACCATGAAACTGGCAGGCAGTTGCCTCGAATTCAGTAAGTCCCTAAGCATAGTTACCCTTCTCAGTATTGCTGTAGGTTGTTGAACTACAGGCTCAGTTCAGAATCCTACCAAAGAATGCACTGTTTTCAAAAGTTTGTCTCAGTCTACGCAACTCTGATTTAATTAGTTTATAAGGTACAAATCTACCCTGCCTCAAGTCTATTCCAACCATGCAGTCATGCAGTTGGTCCAATAAAAGCTATCAATCACAAATATTCTTGCTTCTTCCATATTTCTGGACCATCATGGCTACAATGTTACTCCAGCCCTACCTATGATACAAATGCAATTTTTCAAATGTTATAACTAGGTTAATATACACATTGCTTCAGAACTGGCCTGTTCCTTAGATCTCATTGGAATCATATAAAACCATTTAAGTCTGAATCAATTTGTTCAGCTGTAAAGGAGTTGTGTTCGTGGTTTTAGAATGAAAACTAAGTTTAAAGAAAAACCACATGGAAAATGGAAAATAAGCTCCATAGATCATACTGAAACTTTTAGGTTTTGGCAAAGATCAAATGTAAAGTTTGAGAAAATTGAGCTATTGCATGCTATTGAAGAGTTTTGTTCTTACCATACAAAATTAGGTGCTCACCTAAAAAATAACCTGTATTTTTAATATTACAAATTATTCTTTTTTTCTTACCTAAAACGTCTAGTAAATAATGTGCAGTGCTGCAAGAGTGCCAGATTTCACTGCAGAGTAGCTGCATTTCAGCATATTAGGTTGCTGAGTTTGGGGTCCTTTTGAAAAGACAGGTACTGCATGAATATGCATCATTTATCTTAAATATGAGGCAGCACTAATTATTACATCTATAAATAGGACCAAATCACATCTCTTTGGATTTATCACATAATTGTTATTTATGATCAGAAGGAGTAAGATTGATGGATATATTCCATCCCTATTAAAAATAAATTACTCACTTTTTCATTCACAACTCAATAAAATCCACAGTGATGTCCCATACCTTATTGTAGCCATAGGCAGTAAATTGTATGCACACAGCAACCTACAAGATGTAATTTTTTAAGGCTTCTATATTGTATTTTATAATTAAGTCACACTAGTAGTCTGTACAAAAACAATTTTATTTCACAAGGGAGTCAAAGACATATGATCAAGCTTCCAACTTTAAATTTCGGTTGAATAAAGTTAACTATTCCATGAAGCACAACACGATCATATATAATCCAGTATGAAACCACCAAGTCTTTCCAGTGAAAGGCTTCCTATTGCTGATACTGTCACTGAAAGAACCCACCTGTTAAGAGGGTAAATTCAAGGGACTTAACATAGAAGCTGTGCAAAAAGCCTCTTTTTGCACAGAATATGGGAGTCTTTTTTGTGCCTAAAGCAATGCCCAATAGTGCAGGAAGAACTCAGATTCAGAATGCTCCATGTAATTACTGTATGGCTTAAGCTTTCTTGTTGTAAGAGTCATAAGAGAAATATGATATATTTGTACTGTAAACTAATTTTCTCCCAAACAAGCTTCCCCAGTTTGTATTACAGGGATATAGGAATGTAGAATTTCATTATCTGAAGATCTGCTTAGACTGCCTAAAACTTGTACTTCTGTAAGCTCTGATAATATTCCAGCTGCAGAAAACCTGTTTTCCTTGGCATGCCAGATAAGGGTTTTTTTATTTAAAGGAACAACCTTTCTTTGTTATTTGATTACTGAGAGAATTGGGTGGACCTGGTTCAAGTACAATTTTTTAGCTAGCATTTCTATGCAGTGCTTAGTTTATTCACCAGGGGTCATCAAAGGTCTGAATTTTCTTTGTCTACTTGTTAGATGTTGAAATTGCAAAGATTTCCTTAGGACTTGGCATTTGGAAATGTTTCCCCCCACATACACTGCTCAGTTTGTGGTAACTGTACAATACTCTTTGAAGACTTTTTCAGATATTTACACCACAGTGGTTATTTTGTCAGACAATTGAGTCCGAGACCTATTTTTCAAGAGAACTATTCTTCTTCTGCTAGAGAATCTGAATGTCATCCCCCTCTGTGTTTTTTAAAGAGAAAGAATTAATGAATGCAAGGACAATCGCAACTGTCTGTACCTTGAATAGTTTATAAAATAGAGATAGGGCTAAGCAGTAAACTTTGTATCAGAAGCTAGGGCCAATCTTCTTCCAAATTTTGGAACGTTCTGACAATGCAGAGGTAAATACCTGAGCCCTGTATTACAGCTTCCACCAATGGAAACAACAACATATAAAAACAACCGCACGTGTAAATATGAGTTGTTTTTATTATTTAAAGGTATATGGCCTCAGAGGTAGCAGGATATACCACTGCATTCAAAATCCATCATTACTGATGCAATGATTACAATCTCTCACTAGCTGCAGAGAGAAAAGGCACTGCAACCCTCTATAAAACAAAAAATGTTACAGAAGAAGGAATGCTCAAGAGTACTAGAACATGCATTCTCATAAATATGGACCTTGCCGAAGTCATTTTTTGGACTGTCATTAAAAAAAAGAAAGTTAAGTTACTGTACTACAATCAGGAAGAACTTTGCTTTGTATGAATTGCAGGATTTGACTTAATTTTATTTCAATTTACATACAGGTTTCCTTTGCTTTATGTGGGTTCTGTAAGTACAAATTCACTCTTATGTGATGATCCTTTTTAAACCAAAAATTTGTTGTATATGAGGTAAATTCACTCTTATGCGATCGATGTGGTGGAAGCCTACAGTCAGCCACTTTGTGTGGTGCATTGTGGGAGTAAAGCCACTGGTAGAGGACAAAAAATTATTTGGGGGAGCTGAGCCAGCTGGTAGGACAATCAGAGACTGGGTGGCTCATCCAGGTGTGTACCTCCCACCCCGATGCCAGTGCCACACATGAGGGGCAGCATGAGGGCAGCACCATGTGAAGGCCCAGCCCAGGGGCAGCCCCACACTTGGCTCCTGCACAGCACCGGCCCCTGCAGCCCAGCCTGGTCTAGCCTCATCAGCACAGTGCCCCGGAAGCTGTGAACTATGAAGACACCCGGCAGCAGCACCCGCGGCTGCTGCTCAGGGCAGCTGGCACCCATGCTTCTGGAGCTGCAGCTGTCCTGGGAGTGGCACAATGCCATGTGCGTCCCACCGCCAGGCAGTCAGGGGGTGCGGTGCAGCCCAGTGGCACTGCTCCCAGGGCAGCTGCACCTGGATACAAAATGCAACACGCAGCAGCAGCCACCTCTGCCAGGCTGCGATCCCGGCTGTGTGCCCAACCCCTCCTGCAGCTGTCTGGAGCTCACAACCCCGCAACTGGCGGGGCTGAGTGGTAGAAGAGGGCCTGGGGGTCAGTACAACTGAGGTCTTAGAACATATCCCTATTTGTCACATTGTAAAGTTGGTTCCCTTTATGCAAACTGGAGTTATGCAGTTCTCCAGGAACGCGTGTACAACTTAAAGCAATGGAAACCTGTATAGGAAGGAAGGATGCTCTAATGTTTATTAAGTTAGGAGTTGGAAGATGTGGACTTCAGGCCTTATTTTGCCACAGACATTGGGCAAATGGTGTAGCCCCTCTATGCCTCTGTTCCCATCTGTAAAATGGAGATGATAATGCTTCTCTACTTCAGAGGGATGCTGTGAAGATAATTATATTAAAAGATTATGAAGTTCTTAGCTACATGTGAGGACCCCAGATAGATAATATTTAATATGTAAAATTCCAGATATAGAGCTTAGGAACCTAATAAATGCATTATTCTTAAAACCAAGGACAAAACCTCATTATCCCTTTGTCTTTGTTATACAGACATGTTTGTCACCACTTCCCCTTACAGGAATATTCAGTGTCAGTGGACCATAGATGTAGACTAAGTGCCAGTTTCACCTCATTAATATCAATTTCTTCAGGTCCCCCAGTAAATTCCCAAGAATCTTTTTCACACTCAAGAGACTCCAGCTGCTTTTATGCCTTCCATCTTTTCCCTTGCATTAAATAAAAAAAGCAAAAAACCAAAAACCTGTAAGGTTTATTTTGTTGCAGTTCCTCCCAAAACTGGGACGTGGGTGCCAGAAAGATGCCTCAAGCAAGGGGCAATTAGTCTGACTGCACTACTCACAAGCCTGTAGGATGAGCTATGTTAGATTCCAGCTACATAAAAAATGCAGTTCCCACTGCTACAGCCATAAAGGCCTGAAATTTTTACATACATTTTCCCTGCCCTTCCTGTGGGAGAACTTTTCTACACTCATCTTTCACCCTACAGCACCATTCTCATTTTAATGCAGCACTGACAACTGTTCAACAAATATTTGACAGCTTTTTCTTATGTTTCTGTCTTTATCTAGATATTTATATGGCCTCCATCATGACAGGATCTAAGTGCTTTTATGATGAGAAGTCCAACAGAAGGGCTAGTGAAAATCTCAGCAAAAACTTGATGGTATTATATGAAATAATAAGGTAAAGCTTTATATTTAAAGGAATGTCTAAATCTGTTAAGAAATTTGGATCCAGCAACTGTCTTCTTTTCATACCCAATCATCTCACAAAATGCCCATGTCTTCAGTTGCAAAAATGTAAAGTTCTCCCATATCTACAAGAATAATTAGGATTGCCATAACAAATCCAAGGCAATGAGAAAAGCAAGATTTTTGAGAGGAACATTTTCAGACCTCTAAAATGCAGTGTTAATTTACACCATCTGACCACTTATTCCTAAATCAACTAACTTGGCTTAGATCTGCTTAATAAACAGTATTTATTATGTATTTCTAGTAATATCTATAATGCGCCTGGCACTTTTCAAAAGTGGTAGAAAACCCAATTTCTGTGTTGCAGAGCAAATAGACAAGCCAGTATCTGTCATAGAGCTGATTTACCTCACTACTGAGGCACTACTGTCTGTCATGGAACTGATTTATCTCACTACTGAGATTCCCCACTGTGCCTGTTGCTAGCTGGTATCTCACTAGCTCCCTTTTGAGGACAGTCAATTCAGAGTGTTACACTACTGGCCTACCTTCACTTAAAGTCCACCCCTTTATGTCTGTACTTTATATATGATATAGCTGTATTCAGTGTATGCATTATAGATGGAGCACCTCATTTATGTTTTTTATTAGTACCCCTGTTGTTAAGATGGCCCCAAAACTTTATGAACTTGGTTTTCTGGTGCTTCTGGCTACAGTTTCCTATAACATTTTTTCTATGCTGCCTAGCTAAAACCCCTCTTGAAAGACTTTTTTTTTTTTTTTTTTTATCTGGACAGGCTTTTAGCAAGTGGGCTTAAGCTTTGGGTATTCTTGTTTTTATGGCTGTCATTGTAAGCTGCCATGTGCTTTTGAGGACAGGGTGGCATAGAAAGCAAATAAATTGTATTAAAACTGTCTACTGTCTTGTCCTATTTCTTACTCTAATGATTTAATTAATTGATTCATCTGACCCCCAGGCAGGGGGTCGGACTTGTAGATCTACAAGGTCCCTTCCAACCCTACTTCTATGATTCTATGATTAATATATTTTAAATGCCTTTATGGCACCACATAAAGAGGCCACCTTTCTCTCTGCTGTTGTGTAGTAATGGGAACACTGATGAGTCCTAACCATTCCCCGTAGCAATGCTGAGAGAAAACCACCAAAATACTTCCAAGATCACACAAAATGAAACACTGCCTTGCCTGCAATTTCTTACCTGTTTTTGCCTTGCAGTCTTCAGAATAGTTATTTGGCAACACAGAGGAAAAAAACACAAATGGTGTCAATACCCCCCATTTTACTGTGAAGCAACTCTTCTCCTAAAGAGGAAGGACGGTAATTAGGTATCTGAAGAGTCTGAAAACTTCAGCTCACTTAAACAGTCTAGCTGAGATTATCTATAAAAAAATTATTGTTTATATACTTTTGTCTCATATCTTCACTGTTTTTGTCTTTCCAGGGACTGATTGAAACTGGGAAGAATCTGATCAATGACCATTTTTGGAAGCTATTACGCAATACAAGTTGGGGTGACAAGGAACAGCAAGGACCAAATAGTTTCATAGATATTTTACGCCTCAACATGAAGCCTTTACGATTTATGGATTTATCTGTACAGCAGGTTCACTGAACTTATAGTAATCTGGGAATCAACAGAACTGATAGTGCATTATAGTATTTAGGCTTACCTATCTTCCAATTTACCCTCTCTCACCTGGAGTACTTTCTCTGATCCAACTGAGCTAGAATCCAAAAGGAATCCATGGAAAATTCCTCAGAATCAGGAGATTTTGTCATCACCTTTATTACTCTGCTAAAGACAATACACACAATTCTTCTACAGCCTAGGTAGATATTTGTATGATGTTCAGGTCAACTTTTATTCCACTTATTGATAATTTTGTAGTGCAGATTCTAAAAGTAAAATTATTTCATGGCCACTATTTGTGACTGCCTTAATACATGGGTGGCTAATTTGAAAGGCCTGAGTACCAGCAGCTCTCGACTGCAGCTGGAGCCAAGTGTCATACTGGGGGCAGGTGTGCATGGAGGGGTGAGAGCTAACCTTTTGCGTTTCACAGTTAGGTGCTTGAAATCAGGAGGAGTTCTTTAAAATTGGATTTATACCATTTTTAGTAGGCATGAATGGTCCAATTGAAAAATTTTCTTATTTTCAAATGTTTTCAAATTTCAGGTTAAAATTCTTTCACCACTGCATGCACAAGAGTAACTTTTTTGGTAACTGTCATTAGCTCAATATTAGTCTGTGTTTTTCTATGCACATCAGGTTTATTAGCTAACTTGATCTCTGAACTATACTGTAAACAGCTACTCTTTGCTACTTGGTTCTTTAGTGTTTGTCTGAACATGAATTAAAGTAATATTTAAACCTACATAGTGCTAAAAACAGTGTATTTAACAGAGTCCTTAAAAGAATTTGAAAATCCAAAAAGAAAAGGCAACACACTTAAAAGACATACCAGTATATGCAGAAAATCAGAGGCAATACTTTAAGCAAACTATCAAGATGTACTGACAAGTTTCTAAGCCTGCTTATGGCATGATGTGGAAGAGAGAAGCTCTTATTCTTTTCTCAAGAGAACACACAAACCTTGACAAGGTGGCTATACGTACCTTCTTCCTGTGCAGTAGTGGCCTTAAGGGAGGGCAAAACAGACGACCACACAGGGCCCCACACTTCATAAAAATAAAAATTAATTACACTGAATATGTAGGATATGAAGGATACTTTCATTGCAGTTTCATGGATAGGGCAAAATGAAATTGAAATTGAAAATGTCCGACTTGCTTATAGGCCATCAAAATTAAGCCTCTAAGGGGCCCCAAATGACTCCCTTGCCTAGGGCCCCAACAACCCTAAGGCCACCATTGTCTATGCTTTGGCTTTACCAACCTCACCCTTCTGCTTCCTCTAAAAATTTGGCTGTTCTAATACCGTCCTTCCACAGCCACCTGTATTCTAGCTCTTCTGGCTCAAAAAGTGGATCCTTCACCTTTCATTTCCTGGCTGGAGTTAATGGTAATTGAATGCACATGCCAGCATGACTCAGCAGGAACTACCCTGAATTTTAAATATATGGCTTTAGCATCCTAGTTAAGTGACTCAGAAAAAAGCCCTGTGTTTTTGTGCAGGGAATTTGGATCTGTCACCTTTTCACGCAAGAATATTTCATATCCTTTCTCCATTCTTCCCCTCTCTCCCAGGCATGCAGCAGAGACAGGCACCAATATGTTAAACTGTTAGGGGAGAGAGAGACATAAAACAGTGGGTTCAGTTAGTGACAGAGCGCTTGTGCTATTACTGAGGTTTCTGTGAAAGATGTTGAACTGTGTGACCACTGCTGTTCAAGAAATCAGCATTTTTTAACAATGTCTAAATAATAAAAAGAACTACTCTAAGAAAATTTCTTGACTTTATATTACCAATTTTTTTTAAAAATAGGAAACTGACCTGAAAGGCCCTGAAATCTAGTATTTCTTGTCAAAGGGGGCAACATTAGCTTTCATGCTCAGCAGCAAAATATGCGGTGAAGAGCACTTGAGCAGAGATGATTGCTAGAAAACAATTCAGAAAGAAAGATGGTTTTGAAGAGAGGCTGAATCTGAAGATGTATGCTTCATCAAAGACAAGCGGTTGCATGCAGAACATGAATTAAGTAACAAGGCCAACACATCATTTAAGTAAATGCTAAAGCATAGTGTGGATTTGATGATAGAATTTGGCCCTAGTTTTGATAGTATTTGTTTGTGCCCTTTAATTAAAGTGCTACAGCCTTCCTTGTCAGAGACTGAATTAGACACTAATTAGTATCTTAGTTCTGAGACTGATGTTTTCCTTGATTGCTTTCAAAACAGAGCTAGTTTAAAATCAATCATCATTACATGCCAATATTTTTTTAATTTTAAAGGGACAATATAGCCACAAGGTAACACAAGGAATAAGGGCCCAAACCAGCCTCTTAAACCGTAGTTATTAGACTTTTTAGACTCAAGGCACCCCCAGAATATGCCAGCTCTTAGCTTTCATTCTTTTCAAGTCAGTAATTTGGTTTTCAGGACTTGTGGTAAAGGTGATATCTTTTATTAGACCAACTAGATTTTTCCAAAAAAAAAGTCTTTAATTGCAAAAAGCTTGAAATTAAAGACCTTTTTTTGGAAAAATCTAGTTGGTCTAATAAAAGATATCACCTTTACCACAAGTCCTGATTCTTTTGCCTCTAGACCAATATGGCTACATACCCGGATACCTGTAATTTGATCTTTACACTCTTGTGTAACTAAATAAGGTTGCAACTCTTTTTTTTCTTATAAATTGTACATTTACATGCAGTTCTTTCTGTCTGATACATAGACAAATGCTATTTCATTTTAGTTTTGCTTCTGATATAAGATATCACAGAAGTAGTCATGCAGCTGGATCCTCTGATACAGCCACTTTGTGTTTAGCATGAGTCCATGTGTGCACATGGCAGACTGCAAAGTGAGGGGATGCCAAGGAATTGAAACTTTAGTCATCTAAACCTGAATCCTTCCTGTGAAGCCAAATATCACTTGTGGCACAAACAAGGTTCCATTATCCATGTCTATTCTGAGTCTCCCTCTGCATGTCCTCTGTGGTAAGGCCCGTAAATTTTCCCTCCCTAAGTAGTATTCAATAGCATACCTGTAATGGGTACTAGGGTTTCATTCTTATACCTATCTCCAGTGTCTACATCTTTTCCTGATAACTTTGGAGGCACAAAGTTGTTGAACTCTCTTATGAATCTTGGTATTTGCTATAAATTTATTTAATTACATCGCTAGTATTTCCCTGATGCATTTGCTTTCATAGAAATTTAGACATCTATCTTTTCCTTTAGTAGGTTTCCAGCTTTTACATCCATCTGTTAAGGTGGAAATATCATATGCGTTTAATATTAGTAATTTGTTTTATTAACCTGTAGTTTTTCAATAATCCAGCCTTGTTTTAGTTGGTAAATGCAGCTGATGCCCTGCCAATTTGTGACATTATTTCTTTCTATATATCTATGGCTTGCATATTAATGCTAAAGGTCAAGAATTGATCCACTTTCTTGTATTTTTTGTCTTCTAAAGTAAGACAGGGGTGGGCAAAGTCTGGCCTGCGGGCCAGATTGGGCTGTGGCAGACTCCATTTCCCAGCAGCCCCTGCTCACATGTCTACAGCTGATTTCCATGGAGACCCCAGGAGAGTTGGCGCCATGACAGCACAGGGGTAGGGTTTCCATGGAGACTGGTTCCAGGGTGGCAGGGTGCATGCCTGGGCAGGAAGCTGCTCCAGGGCTGGGATCTTGTGGCAGTGGCTGCATGGTCCAGAGCCAGGGACAGGTGTGATCCACTGCTCCTGGCATGCAGGCAGCAGATTACAGCTCTGCCCTGGCTCCAGACCATGCCGTCACCACTGCAAGATTCTAGCCCTGCCCAGCTGCTCCCTGCCAGACGTGGGCAGGGGCTGCTGGGAAATGAAGCCCGGCCACTGGCTGGATCTGCCATCTTGCCCACCCCTGTTCTAGTGTATTGTTGTTGAGCTACACAGTGCCTATATTGTATCTGGCTATACTTTTCCTCATAATGACGGAAATGATCATACCAAAGAGGAGTTGCCAAAGAATGCATCCTTATTTGACTCCAGCATCTAAGTTAAATTATTTGCTCAAGTTTGTGTTTATCTCAAGTCTACAAGGTGCACATGGATATAAAGCCTTAGTGATGCTACTTATTTTTACTGGCCTATCATAAGACTTCAAGGTGTTCTAGAGTGAATTGTAATGAAGGATTTCAAATGCTTTCTTAAAATCAAGAATGTTCATGACTGGGTTTTGCCACTTAACATTCTCAGCAATTAATATTTGCAGGATGAAAATATGATCAATAAATGACCTTCTGAGTTAAAATCCAATCTGCTTTTCCCTTATCTTGACCTCAGCTACTTCTTCTTTTCATCTTACAAGCAGAAGACTTGGTGGTCACTGAAAGCAATATAAGACCTTCTTATACCTTCTTAATCTCCTTTCTATGGTATTTTGGCTGTAATGATTTTTTCAATGGCTCTAGTCCCATTTCTGAGCCATTTTTTTGTTGATTTTATTATTGAAAATTATTTTATTGCTGGTCTCATTATCATAAACTTTCACCATTTCCCTAAATGACTTGATCTTTCCATGCAAGTTTCCCAAGTTGTAACATTTTAATTGCATCTTTAACCTCTTTGTCATTTGAGATGTGGTGATGTCTAATTCTGGACACTTGAATTGTTTGTCAGTCAGTTGGAGTTTCTTGTGGCGTTGGTCTGCTTAATACTTCTTGAAAGCTCTACCCATCGCTCTCTGTTATCTCTTTGACTAGGGACAGAAGTTACACATAAACCAGTTTAAGTGATCAGAAACTGATTTAAACCTGTAACAGAATAGAAGTTCAATGAACATAAACCAGTTTCAAAATGGCTGAAACTGGTTTAAAATAAACCTGGTTGAATGTAGTATCAGACTTAACTGATTTAGGTTAAACTGGTTTATGAAATGTCTGTCCCAGACGCCTTCCCGGTTCAAGTTAAATCTGAGCCCCCAGCATCCCAGCAATTTGCAGCCCTGAGCTGTGCTATTCTGTCTGCTCCAGAGAACAGGGCTGGCCCTGCCCCTCTGCTCCCTAGCTGGAGCAGTAAGGGCTGTTTCACTGCCCACCCCTGCACCCCACCACCCCGAGGAAACCCCTGCTGGGGCCAGGGAGGGAGATTAAACTTCCTGAGTACAGAGCTGCCCTGCCACGCTCTGCTTGCTTAGTGCTGGCTTTGACTGTGAACTACAAATCTCAGAGGCGCCTGGAAGCAGGAAGAGGAAGTGATGGGCAACCCTGCAGAATCCTGCTGCTGTGATTTTGGATTGAAAATCCCAGAGACCTCTGGGGCAGCAGGAAGAGGAAGCAAACACATAGCCCATGCTAGCTACATGCCAGAGAGCCATGCTCTCACACTCCCTGGCTTCTGGCCTGAACCACTGCAGGCACGTGGCTGCATTTCCTGAATCAAAAGTGAATGTCTGTTCATTTGCTTATTGGTTCAATCTTTGCAGCTTAGACTAAACTGCAAAGGCTGAATCAATTAAGCCTCAGGCTTTTTGACTATCTGTACTTAGTCCTTATGATTAAAGTCTTTCCTTGTTTATCCTTAACAGGTCCCAGAGCTGGTGTAAACTTGCAAGGTGCAACCTTGTAGAGTTAATAGAGTGTTTTACTATCACCTGTTTTGGCTGCTGTTCAAGCTTCTTTGGCACTGTTAGCCGGTGGTCAGTGAACCTGGAGGATCTGAATACATATCCAGGAATCTGTTCAAGCAGTTCAAAAAAGAGACAGGAAGTACTGGATTAACAAAGTTCTTATTGAAAGACTCGGTATAATTGGATATTCCCCTGAACTGACTGAAAAAGGGAATAATTCCCCAGGCACCTCCTCTAAGATGTGGGAAAAAATTAATACAAACTGAGCCTTTTGGAGCTTGTGATTGAAGACTAGAGATATATTTAAATTGCTTCTTCTGCACTCTTGGGACTGCAGGTGAGAAACATGTGCCAAATCTTGCAATGAGGTGGTAAAGCCACTCTGGGATGCTCCTGCCTTCTTTTAAACATGCTGGAGACAGAAAGTTTGAGAGCAGCAGCAGAGGATACCCATAGGGTGGCTTCCCCACCTCTTTCCAGGTTTGGCACATGCAGGAGGGGGTGGTAAAATACACTTCATCAGGAACTGGCCTCTACTAGAATGTGCTGCTTGCATTGTGAATGAGAAATTTCACTCGTTATCTGTTGCACTATTCAGTTTATCAGTGTGCAAATCCCTCTTTAATCATCCCAGGATTTTCTTATAATCTCACTTAGACAAATCTGAATGACTCAAACCTAAGTGTTTCAAAAGAGTTACTGATGGTATTTGCAGCGACAGGAGAGAAGAATCAGGTCCAGCCAGTTGTTATTTCTTTTTATTGCACCATTTTTGAAAGAATAATTAGAATGTTCAACATATAAAAAAGAGTATTTTCTATCCCCCTTCTACCTCAACCTTCTTTCCAGTCAGTTTTTTAAGGCTGGCTGCATTCTTCCTGGAGCTCTCCACAGTAAACAGTGATCTGCACCAGTGGCTTTTGGCATTTTAATCACAGACCAAACCACAGGGCACTGTTGCCCTATAAGACATAAAATCATGCTAAAAAAGCACAGTGGAAAATACAGTGCTAAATGTATATTATATCAAACCCTACTTGCTTTTACGTATTTTCCTCTTCATATGTGATGTCAGCATACACCAAAAATGCCAATACCTTTTTCATGGATTAGTGAGTGACCATTGTTATGTTGTAATATTTTGCCATGACTGAAAAAAATTCTTGGATTTGATACTGAATGGGGATTTAAAAAAATATTTATATATATCTTGATACTACATAGTGCAGGAATCTAAAACCTCAGCATTAATCTTTTTCTTTTTTTCTTTGCAGTATTTCCTCCAAAGTGGGAGGGTTTGCATTTTCTAATCTCTTCCTTTCCCTTTCTTAATAATACTTTTGTCCTCCTGTCAGAGGTAAACTGAGCAGTCTGGCTACATGAAATGATTGTCACCAAGATCAGATTGCTAAACATTTTAAAGAAAAAGTAAAAAGGGAAAGTAAAAGCCGGAGCCAAAGCCCATTTAAATCAACAGAAAGGCTCCCACTGACTTTAGTGGCTTCTGGATGTGGCCCTGAAGGTAACATACATTCTGCCTTTTTTACCAACAAAAACAGATCCAGCATTGAGGGTCAAATGTGGAATTTATGTAAGTCATGAAATTACATTAAAAATGCCTGGCAAAACAGGTACAGTCAGGTACAGGCACAGCAGAAAATAGCTGCCAGCAAAGATGGACCATAACAATGGTGTTGGGGACAGATCTAATATAGGCTATTTTAGTTCTGAAGCCTAGTCCAGACTTGTCCAACATACGGCCCGACAAGCCATTTTATCCGGCCCACGGCAGCGGTGAGCTGCTGCTGAGGAGTGCAGATCCGCTGGTGAGTGTGGAGCCGTGGCGGAGCACAGAGCTGCTGCTGAGCATGGAGCCACCGCAGAGCTGGAGCCGCTGCCGAGTATGGAGCCGCAGCAGAGCTGCTGCCAAGCACGGAGCCGCCGCAGAGCGCAGAGCCACGGCAGAGCTGCTGCTGAGCATGGAGCCACCCCAGAGCATGGAGCCACTGCTGAACCACTGCTGAGCCCCGAGCTGCCGCACAGCACAGAGCCACTGCTGAGCATGGAGCTGCCACGGAGCCAGAGCCGCTGCTGAGCACGGAGCCACCATGGAGCACGGAGCCACTGCCAAGCCACTGCCAAGCACGGAGCCGCCGTGGAGTGCAGAGCCACTGCTGAGCGCAGAGCTGCTGCTGCAGAGCCACTGCTGTGGAGCTGGTGGCGAGGCGAGGTGAGGCAGGAAGGGTCGGCCCATGGGCCCCAGCCAGAAGCGAGGGGAGGGGAGCTGCTTACCCTCGCAGGGCCAGGCTCATCAGTGAGCCGGGTCCTGCCGCCACTGCCCCAAGGGCTGCGCAGCATGGGGCTGCCCCAGCCGCACCTGACTGGATGAGCTGGGGACCTTCTTCTCTGGCTCCACCCCTTGCCCCGGTGTGTGGCTGGGGGAGCTGCATTATGGCCTGCGCCCTGCCCACACATGTGGTGGATGGAGGCATGAGGTAAGTTCCCGTGTGGAGCTGGGGGCGCCTTGGGGCTGGGCCGGGGCTGTGGGGCACGCAGTTGCCAGAGCCAGGCTGGGTGGCAGGCAGGAGGAGTCCGGCCCAGAGGCGCTCTACATCCAGCCGCCTCCTTGGCGGTTCAGGTCCTGCTAATGTAGCCTGCATGGCTGAGGATGGGGGTCTGCATGCTGCTGGAGCAGCCCATGCAGTGAAGTGGTGCTAGGAGCCCACCCCCACAGCGTGCAGCCTGTGCAACACATGCTGGTGTCGTCTGGGGCCCACAGCCTCACCGGATCTGAACAGGCCTGGACTAGCTTATCCTTAAGATCTCTTCTACGTCTCTGCAGTATATGCCTACAATTTTTTTTCAGATCTGGTGAGGCTGTGGGCCCCAGATAACACCAGCATGTGTTGCACAGGCTGTACGCTATGGGGGTGGTCTCCTAGAACCCCCTCACTGCACCATGCAGTAAAGTGAATGATTCTCAATATCATCTGAGAGTATATGGTTGCTTTTTGTTTTGGGGACAATATACTGGATTTTCTCACATACAACACACCTTTTTTTCCAAAAAACAGCTTCTGGAAACTGGAGTGCACATTATAAGCAAGAAATATGGTAAAAGCAGTTTGTGCTTCTTACTGGATAAAAACAAAAGTAAAGTCTTTACACAATCCACAGGAAGTAGAATAATGAACAGGTTCATCTTCCTTTATTTTGCCTTTCAAAAACAAGGTGTCTCTCTTATTCTGGGTCATGCTCTACACAAGAAAATATAGTATTAAGGCTGGTTGGTTGAATGGATACATTCCTCTAAGAAAGTATGAATGTGAATAAAGTCACGTGAACGGAATAAACATAAGAACTAATTTTAGTTAAAAACTTAACAAAATTATAGTAGGAAAACTATATGCTTCATTGTTCTACATTCATAAGTAGAAATGGGCTAAACATCAAGCCAGTGTATCCTTATACAGAACACTAGTTTTAATTTTTGATTGGATCACAAGGTAGTAACTGCAGAGGGATTTTTAACTCCAATTTAGAACATGGCTGACACGATCCAGAAATTTCATGAAAAATGATTATTTCATTGCTGTTCAGAGTGACTGACATCATCTTGTGCATGCCCCTCCAATCAAAGCCAAATTACAAATATGGCTAAGTGTTCTGGTTATTCTGTTCTGGAAAATCTTTTGAGATTAATTTTGAAAGAAATATATGAGATTGCATCTGATCAACTCTGATTAAAATTAATGAGCTAAATTCTGCCCTCAGTTATCCATGTCAAACAGTTATTAATATCAATGGATATAGGTGATGTGTGTATCTATATATAGATATATATAGATATATATAGATATATATATATCTCCTCTGTTATCTATCTGTCTATAGATAGATATAGATATATATAGATAGATAGATAGATATATAACAGAGATTTTGAAAGTCACTTTGCTAAACTCTCAAATTACTGGAATTGCCTCTGGAAATCATTGTTTAGAAACTTTTGCTTAAAAACCCCAATTACAGGATAGTATTTAAGGACAACATACACAAGATTACTATGGGACTGCACAGTGCAGCCATGTTACTACAAATCAGGTTCTTTATGAATAATATTATTACCATACAATGAACACCAAATGGATTTAATGATTAGCCACTAATTTATTGCCAAACCTTTTCTGATTGTTACTTTATAAGGCCATTTTCTATTCAGTTTGACATTATGGAACATGAACAAATATAAAGTAAGGGAGCATGACTAATAAAAAATGGCCAATGAGATGTCTTTGTTGAAAAAAATTATTACAGTGCATTGTTTCTGTAATATCTCTCAAGTGATTCTTGGAACCACATAGTGACCTCAACCCATGCACAGCTCATTGTGTCAATGGGAGTTTCCCTATGGAAAGTGAACTCCATTTGTCTGGACCCCTTCATACCATTCTGGCAGTGTAAGAAGGCCTTAACTAAGCCTTAATTACAGTCACATTGAAATTAAGGTCACTATGTACAACTAGAGAGGAAGGGGGCCCAGAATGGAAATCAGGCTCCAACTATTTATTTCCATAGGGCATGAGTGCCTGGTTCTGCAGTCTGAATCCAAATGCCTTCTGAAGCCAACTGAAGTATTGACTGAGAAGCACCAATGGTATTCATACACTGCAGGCTGCAGTGTTCTGTACAGATACCTAAACTAGCTCGTGTACCAGGAGCAGTACTGCCATGGCAAGACAGAATTCTACATAGGTTAAGTTAGCCTGCTTGCGAAGCTGCTGTGTGAAAAGCTAGTTTGCTTCCCATACCCAAGCTAGCTCATTTACAGTTTGTTCACGGACCTCCATAACACATTGCAATCTGCAGTGCACTCGTACTCTGAAAAATGAATACAGGAGGTGGCGCAGCAGGAGTTAGATCTGAGTAAAGATGATGGGACCCAGGCCAAACTATACACTTATCATTTCTCCAGCCACTGTGCATAATGAATGCCTCAGGAACTACTAGTTAAGAAGCAGCTACAGCAAAAGGCCTGATTATCCTCTCATCCAGTTGTCAATGAGGTATAGTTGCATAGAAGTTAGCTGATATAAAAAGTGGGTGTGTCTATACATGCAATTAATGCAAAGCAATAAACTCTGGTGCTTATTATAATGGAGTTATTGCTCCTGGGCACACTGTTTGAACATGCACCCAGGACTGCAGCACATTGAACCGGGCAGGAGCAGTCCCAGCTGACAATGGGGTTCAGCTTGCCAGCCCAGGGCTGCTTCTTCCCAGGTCAGTGTGCTGCAGAGGGGCTAGATGGGGCATGGGGGTGCTCCCATGTGGGACTAGCCAGTAGGCAGCCCCTGCATTGAAGCACCCTCATGCCCCAGCCAGCCATATCATCGTCTACACATGCGATGCTTTGGAGTAAAAAACTCCACAGCAGGATAGTACTTGTAATTACAAATATTATCCAGCTGCAGAGTTAATTAGTTTATTCCTGCACTGCATGTGAGAGGTTTACTGCAATGCTAACTAGTTTACTCTGCAGTAAACGTCTGTAGCTGCGCCCATCAGTGCTCCCAGTCAGTGCATATGAGGAAAGAGTCAGGCTTTACGAAAAGTTAAGAAGGCATCACTTAGAGAAAGATGAGAGCTTATAGCTCCATGGAATGTATAGCTTTCCAGCGCACATATCAGATCTAAAATCTAAAATATCTAAAATAGTATCAAAATAATAATTGTGACAGGCACAATATTCTGCAAAGTTTTACACAGGCAAGAGAGATGTAGGGATTCAAGGAAGAGGAAGTTTACTCTTCAGGCCCCAGATGTCTCTCTGTTTTAATTCCAAGGATCTAAAAACACCCAGAAAAATAGTCACCAAAGCACACCCTGGAATTCCTGAGTTGACAGGAAGAGCTTTGTTCTAATTTCCACACCTTTGCAGAATGGTCTGGGAAAGAGAAGGAACATAACATCTCTGGTATCTTGAATTTCTAGGCATCTTTCTGCAGACCCTATAGAAAGGAACCATAGTAGTTTCTGGTGGGATTCCACTCCATTACTGGGGAAAACTCTCAAGGAAAGAGTTAACTCCCAGCAGCTATTTTAAAGGACAAAGTTCGTCCAGATATTTTTTATAGTTAAAAAAAAATTCTAGATTATTTGTTTCAGTCTCTAGAGACACAGCTTAAAGAGCTGACTAACCCACATTTTCTGGCATAATGACCCAAGACAAAAATCCTGATTCTGAACCTGCTAATACTCTTCTACACTAGACTAACCTCAGAGATTTCAGCAGAATTACTATTGATTACACTGGTAAGACATTAGTATCAGTGACCAATCCAAAGGTGGAAAGTGCCAGACCAACCAGAGGGAAAAAACCCTGAAGTTCTGAGTTTGTGTAAGCAAGGTTGTAAATTATTTTCCAACCTTATCTGCAGTATTTGCAGTACTGCTTCAATCCATCTAAGCCTCTCAGAGGAAGAGAACAGATGTTGCAGTTTAATATCATATGCAGATCTCTTATCAGAGCTCCAAATCCTTTAATTGATACAGCCATTCAACATACAGCATGTTCTCTGTTTCTATTCAAACCTAACATGAATTCAAAAGAAAGAGTGTGATTCTCATCTTATGTGAGCTAAAAGCAGAAGCACCTCTTTGGAAAGGAATGAAATTATCATTGCCCACACAGAGAGGGCCACAGTCAACCCTGAACTCACATCCTTCCACCTCTCACATGCAATGCCCGACCTTCTCTCTCCAACTCTGTCTGTGGTATAGGCTGAGAGGTCACAGCAACCCAAAAATTGAAAAAAAAATGGCTGCACACAAGAGGGCCCTCCACTGAGCTCACAGATATGAAAAACACAGGCTGAGCAGACCCTTCTGCATAAATACTCCCAGTGCATGGAGTGAAGAACAAATGGGAATTGTGGGGCTCAACACATCACGCTGAGCCATGTGTAATAAGGGACCTTAATCCTGTTGCATATAAAAAGGATCCTGAATCTTTAAGAATGCCAGTCCAGGGTGAAGGCCATGCTTCTCCCACAAAGTGTATAAGAGGCCTGGCCACAAGGGCAGTGAGGGAGGAAGCAGCTTGGAGGCACAAGCTCTTAGTATAAATACTGGTCAGTAAGTCTGCACAAGTAGGTAAGCCCTGCAGGGAAGCCAGGCCCCAGGGACTGCAGGGTGGGGAAAACCAGGCCCCAGGGACCAGGAGGCACCCCTCTCTCCAACCATGCTGAGGGCCTATAACTATTGGAAGAACAAGATGTGGCAGGAAAGATCAAGACTATCAGACAGTTGGAAGAGAAAGCCAAGTTCCTCTCTGCTAGAGGGCAGTAGTACACCGAAGAGCTACAGCCCAGGGGTGGCCAAATTTGGGGCATCATCCACAAATGTAGTCAGTGAAGGAATCCCCTCTAGAGGGAAAGATTTAGAAACTTATACCCTGGAGGACAAGATGCCTAGGGCTGGATAAATGGAACCTATATTAAGGATGCTGGCCAGGCAGTTGGCTGATGAGATGGCACAATGGCAGAGGAAAATGGAGGAAGACTGAAAGACTCAAGAACTGTAGTTGCAGGTAATCCACAGGCAACAGATTAGGCCAGAAGAGACAGTAAAGATGCATGTATGCCAAGTAGAGGCACAGCATACACTACTGACCCAACAACAGATACTACTTAGACTGTAACTCACAAACTAAAAGGGGCAGTGCCAGAGAAGCATGTGAGGAAAGAACTTAGTAATTTTACATCTTAAAAGATGACCCATGAAGATGATCTGTAAGCTTTCCTTGAATCCTTTGAATTGGTAGCAATGGCAACTTGATGGAGTAAAAACACATGTAGCATACAGAGCAGCATGCCGAGTCCTGCCCTGTGATGAGGCCAGGGACTATGAGAAGGTAAAAATGGCCATAGTGGCCTGGGTAGAGATTTCAGAAGAAATGTATTGGCAATGTTTCTGGGCCTCAAAAACCCAAGGACTACAAAGACCCCAGCTATTGGGCCAGATGCTCCAAGATGAAGTCCAGAAGTGGCTCTGCCCTGAAGTGAGGATGGCTTAAGAGGTAGTAGAGCAGATAGTGCTAGAGCAGTGCTCTCCAACCTATTTCTGTAGGAGATCACCTTTGGCATTTAAAAGCAACAGATGATCTACTGTGGGCTGCCACCACACCCCCCCACCCTCCTCCCAGCAGGTAAATCTGTGAGGAGGGAGGGGGAGGGGCAGATTGAGGCAGAGGGAGAAAAAATTATTTGGGGGTGCACCTCCCCAGCAGATAATTCTCACCCAGCCGGGGCCCCACTCAACTTACCCCTGCTCCTGCCTCTGCGGCACTGTCCCTCACCAGGGGAGCCTCAATCTAGCCCCTTCTCCTCCCATTCCCTCCCTCACAGACTGACCTGCTGGGCTCAGGCATGTGCATGCATGCACACCGGCACTCAGCCTCTCCCTGCCCCCAGCCTCAAAGAGGCTCTGAGATCTACTGGTGGATCGAGATCCACTGGTTGGTGACCACTGTGCTAGAGCAACTAATTTGGGAAGTGCCACTTGAGAATGGGTGAGAAGGCACAGTCCAACTACCTTAGAGGGGTCTATAAAGATTTGCTGAGGATTTTGCAACGGCAAGCAATGATAGTAAGGTAAAACATAGAAGGGGAGGAGGGTGGAGCCAAAGTGAGTGAGGCACCAGACAGGGGAGAAACCAGAAAGAAGGAAGACCTCCCTGCCTAGTAGAAGTGAGGGAGACAGCTTCTGCTGTGGCCACCCAGCGTTACATAAATTGACAATTGCTCAAATCACAAGCGAGATCTTATAAGGGGGATACAGCAAAGTGCCGTATTTATTAAGTGCTTAATACACACACACACCACATTCATACCCCAAATTCTGTTCTGGTCAGCGAAGATTAAATCCACCTCCTGAAACCCTGAATGGAGCCAACTTGTGTTACTGCATTATTCCTTTTTCCCAGCAGGCAATGCTCAGAGCAGGATGCACGCCTCTCTAGATGAGAGAAATATAAACCAATTTTCCCTTCAATCTCCTTCATTTCCTGGCACATTGTGTAGATTTGTTACCCTTTCTAGCAGGAGCCAGAGCTCACCCTGCCCCGTTCAGACTGGTTTTAAAAGGACAGTCTGTTACAGTCAACCAGACCCTGCCCATTTCTGCAAAGAGTTCCCTCAGGATACTCTCCTCTAGGCCTGCAACTGCCACACACACATTGTGGGACCATTTCCTGATCAGTGCCCTGACCCACCAGATATCCTTTATCCAGATTACTTTTCTAAGGCAATGTTTTGATTTGATCAAATATTGAGAAGGTTTTTTCAGCTAGCACCTGAAAACTTGACATAAATTGTGCATATAATCTCTTTTTACTAACCACAGAACCAGAGGCTCTCTACAGTTCTTGATAAATTTCCTTGTGATAGAAAAGCGTTCCAGATATACGACAATCCAAGATGGTGCAAGAAGACTCTACACTAATTCTGTCTTCTTTCCACTTGATGTCAATTCAGAATCACACAAAACTTTCTGAATCTGCAACTGCCAGGCATCAATGTCCACCTCTCCACTAAGTCTAGGGTTAGTACCACTAAAAATTATGAAGTTTATAAGAAGCACTTTGAAGTTTCACATGTTCAACAATTATTCTCTGCACTTCAGGAGGAAGAGAAATGGCAGGAGTAGAACAAACAAGTGGGACTAGCCTGGCCTCAGGGCCTGTTGCATGGGAAGTCTCAATTAGGGGTGTTCCTGGTATCTGATTTCTACCATGATCCCAAATTCTGGGAGCTGCAGATGTAGCATATAACAATGTGTTTCTATCTTTCTGCTGTATCCTTATAATTAGGGACCTTCTGAATTTGGGGCAGCTGCCCCCAATTTTGTGGTCCGAGTGTGGTGCTAGGCACCATTTTCACAGGAGAGCGTGGTGCCCCCCCCC
>NW_017729024.1:121368906-121380579 GCF_001723915.1 Gavialis gangeticus | reverse complement strand
GGGGGGGGGGGGCCCCCCCCCCCCCCCCCATCTCTGATTGGCTGACCAGCCCCGGAAGTCCTGCTCCTCCCTGGAGATCGACAGATGGAGCTGGGGTGCGGCTCCTGCCCAACCCCAAGTCCCTAGCACACAGCCGGGTTGGGTAGAAGCCTTGCCACCTGCACCCAAGTGGCCCAAAGTGGCACATGGGAACACAACATGGCATCTGCCCAGCTGGGCCCAGATAACCCATGGCTCCCAGCCCCCTTTCTTCCTGCACCCCGTCCCTTGCCCCGAGTTTTGGGCATACTGTCAGGCTGGTGCCATGCTCTGTTCCTACACACTGCCTCAGGCCACATGGGTGCAGCTGGCACAGCTCCTGCCTGACTCAGCCATATGCCAGTGACTTGGGGCAGGGGAGGGGTATGCAGGGAGAAGGGGGCTGGGAGACACATGTTATTTTGGCCTGGCTGGGCTGGTGCTGTGCTGTGTTCCCCCCTTCTCCCTGCACCCCTTCCCCTTCCTCAAGTCCCTGTCATGTGGTTGGGTCAGGCAGGAGCTGCTCCAGCTATGCTCACATGGCCCAAGGTGGTGCATAGGAATCCAGTGCAGCACCAGCCCTGGAGGACTCAGGGTGGGGGTGGGAGAAGCAGGGAACAAAGGTTATCTTAGGTTCCCCAAACCGTAGGATGGAGAACTATTTGGGTTGGAGGGCCATTTAGGGAGTTTTGGTGAGCTGTTGCGGTGGGGGAGGAGGGTGCTGACATGGCTTGCAGCAACTCACCAAAACTCCCTGAGTGGCCTCCTGGCCCAAATAATTGCCCACCCCTGTCTTATGCAGTATGGGCCAAGGTGGGTGTTGGGTGGGGGGGAGAGAGGTGTTCAGCTGCCACTGAATTAAAAAAGACGTTGAACACACAGTCAAGAGAGCCTGGGGTCAAAGTACCCAAGAGTCTTAAACACAGGACCTTGGAGCTAGAAAGCCAGTGGGCTAACTACTGAGCTACTATAGCAGTCCTTTTTTCCAACTTCATATTCTTCCCAACTTGTCTGCTACCCCTTGGGCACTGCTCAGTACCCCAACCACACTTTGGTGAGACCCATCCTCATACATTCTCCCAGTGCTCAGTATGAAGCACAGGCAAGAATCTGGGGCTTGGTACACTATACCCCTTCGCCAGTTCAGAGTGGCATGTCAAGCTCTGCAACTTTGCATCCGAGAGCCTTGCAACTGACCAGGTTGGCTCAGAAGCCCATCTGAGCTATGCTTGTGTCATGGGGTGGGTGGGGTACATTTGCTGCCTATGTATAAGTGGGATAAAAACCCTGCCTTCCAGAGATAAATAGTAATGAAGGGTGTAGTCTGGCATGAGATGTTCATCAAATTTTGAAACAGAAATTACATAGCGATTATGTGAGATATATAGATATATGAACAGCATCAGGAAGCCGAATGCCACTTCTTGGAATCCTGAGACTCAGCAAAGATGTGAGTTGTCATGGCACATGATTATTTTTATTTATGTATGTGTTTTTACAAGCTCCACCCAACTGACACATTTGTTATTGCTGATATTACTGGAAAATGCATAGCCACTATACGCTAGGCTTTGTTGATGGACTTTTTTCTTATTTGGCATTAAGTCATAAAAGCTCTTCAAGAGCAGTAACAAATGGACAAATGTTTGCCATCCATCTGCTGCTGGAGATGTGCCTGTTGCTAGTACCATTGTTTGTTTACAGGATGCTATTGATGTAACCCAGCAGCCAGCGTCAGCTCAGAATTGGACTTAGATTTCAAAATGAGAAAACAATTTTTCAGAACAAAGAATAAGACAATTTAGGGATTTTAAATAAGTGAAAGATATTTCATGGACCTTCAAAATGCTGCAAAAAAATTTACCCTTTGAGGATATTTAGTCATCCCAACTGTAGTAAAAACAAATTTACCTCCAGTTTCTACTATGGGCCCAAATGTGTACACCTATCTCGTTCAGGCAGGCCTACTGACATCAGAAGAATTTAGCTCTCATAGTGGTTAGTTGTGCTGACAGTATTTGTGTACTCCAAAGTGCGCATTATACTTCACAGATCAAAGAATGAGATGGATTCTGATGTCCTCTAAACTCACAGTCATTTATAACAATGCAACACAAGTATAAGATGTTTCTTTTCTGACCTTGTAGTATTTTATGTTCACTTTGTACTAGAGAAATTGACCTCAGAAGGGGGATTGAGTTGGATTGACTAGGGAAGGTTTTGCAAGTGAACAGGAGAGGGATTTGAAACAAGAAAAGGGGCTGCTTGGCTTTCAAGGGCTAACAGGTTGCCCCAAGCATAGGAGTTAAAGTATGAAACTGAGTGTGGAATGAGGTATAAGGATTAGGTACAGGATAGGATATGAAAAAAAACCATGATGGAAATGTGTGGTAAAAGCTGTAAGAAGAGCCAGAAATTCACAGAGCTCTGAAAAGGAAGTCTAGTTGCTGATGAGCTACTTTATAAAGTAAGCCCTTGCTCACAAAGCATACGCACCTCTGATTCACTTAGTTTATAAGGTGCCTCTACCCTGCCTTCATTCTGTTCTTAGTGCTTGTAAGGAGCTGAGCCTTATAAGGATCCAAGGGTCCTCCAGTTGCATCAAGTTCAAAAGGAGTAGAGGGTATTCAAAAACTAGAAAGAAGTTCTCAGCACACAGAAGAACTGGGCTAGCTCTTTTATAATGTCCTCGCTGCTGGTTCTGTGAGCATTCAGTGACAAATCCTGCTGGTTGTTGCACTCAGGAATGGGTATGTTTCTGACTGGGAAAAGCCTGAGACCAGTGGTGGGACACATACCTGGGAGTCCTCTAAGCCATCTGCTCTGTGAAACTGCCAAGCATGTACACTTGTGAAGGAGTAAGTGGTATGCCAGCAGTCCCAGGGTCGGCTAAGAGACAATATAGATATACCTTTTCTGCTTGTTTCTCTCCTAGTTCTCCAGTGCAGCAAAACTATTCTTCAATTTCATTTCTTATCTACTTGCCAGGGTCTTCATTTGCCTTGTTACTCATGGTCATGTGCTTCTGTGCATCACCTCCCTTGTCTAGGGGTCTGTCCTCCAGGTCTTCTCATTCAGCAGATACCTGTACATTTTGAACTGTTCATGCAGCCTCTTTTTGCCTTCTGCCATGATGTCTTCAAATTTCTACCATTTTCTCCAGCTGCATCTCAAGTCCTCAGAGCTGTACTGCAATTCATGTATAAATAGCCTCTGTCAAGTATCCATTCTGACAATAATGTATATTCTAGAGCTTTTACGTCTAGTTGCCTTCATTGTCTCCTCCATCCTTTGAGTTACCTCTCCTGTGTTCCAGAAGCTAACATAATTTTCTCTTCGCTGTCCCTACCTTGAAAGAAAAAAAGACACTGCCCCCACTCTTCCTACACAAACATCCCTACCAGCTCCCTCTTTTTAAGCCTTTTCCCAAGTCCACCTTCCTTCCCTTGTTTGGGCTCAGCAGTTAATTGTCTGTAGGCTCGGATCTCTGGTAAGAAGCTTCCCTTGCATCCTTCACTGCAAGTCCTCCATCCTCTTCATGACTCAGCTTCAAATGAGTGTGCAAACTACACACTGCAATCAAATTGACCACCAAGCAGCAGAGAAACAAATTAATTTACTCCTAAGGAGGAAGGACTTGGTCATGTCTTTCCAAGGACAAGTCCCCTGCAAGCTCCTCTGTTTATTGTTCTCCACTTGCTGGCTCTCCTGCTTGAATTCAGACCCTAAGAAAAGTTTCCCTGATTGCCTGGCTCAACTCCTGATTCAGACTTGCTCAAAGCCTGTGTTTTTGGCAGTTGTTCCTGGAGTGTCAGCTATCTGTTTAATAAAGGAGCATAATTGCTTTTGTATTTATCCAGAAGGAAGGGAAGCTATTATACCCAACCTCAATGAATTTTTACCCAGCTTCTAGCCCAATATTAGGACAGCTGTCCCATAATTTACTACAGTGTATTTAATGCTGTTTTGTACCAATGGCAGTGGTCAATAGGGTTTTGGAGGTGTGGGCCGGATCTATTTAGTGTGGGTTCCAGGTGGGCCCTGGCTCTCAACTTGGTCTGCTGGTACCACCACTGCTTCTCCCTGCTGCCCAGCTGTGGCATGGTGCACACAAAACCCCCAGGCTCTGTGGGCTTGGTCAACCAGGTCCAGCCTGCAGGCCTTCTGTTGCCAACCCCTGGCCTATGACACAGTGGCTGCATCTACACAAGACACTACTGCAGTCATTACTGTGCATTCATTTAGCACTTGCTGTACTAAATAAATGTGCAGTAACTTGAGTTACTGTGCAGTAGTGCCAATGAATATCTTTTGCATGACACTGCTGCGCAGTAGCTTAATACTACTGCGCAATAGCATCACATCACAGTTTTTGCCATGCAATGCTACTGCACAGTGTAGACCAGGGGTGGGCAAAATGTGGCCCAAGGGCCAGATGCACCCTGCCAGGCCATGCTATCCAGCCCCCGGAGTCCCCCCTAAAATGAAGAAAATTAATATTTATCTGCCCCTGGCTGCCTGTCATGCGGCCCTCAATGGCTTGCCAAAACTCAGTAAGTGGCCCTCCACCCGAAATAATTGTCCGCCCCGGTGTAGACACAGCCACTTTGCAGGAGCCTGAATACTGGGGAAAATAACAAGCCATAGTCTGGCTCTTATTTTCTTGTCACATGTTCTTATTTATTTAATATAATTCCACAACTGGAAGACATCTTTATTCTGAATCAGTTTTGGAGAAAAACCCTCTCTGATTTATAAAATACTTCCTTGCCATGACATTTATGTTTCTTCAGGGGCTGTAACATTTAAGTTATGCAAAGAATTCAATGAAGAATGGGACCTCTTGACGAGGTGTGGCCCAACATAATTTCTTTTCCTTGGTATTTTCTGAGTGGCCTTGCACCTAAATACATTTTGTCACTGTGTGAAGCTGCATGCTTGGGTTTCACAGTAAAATTTCTATGAATAATTATTGGAGACTCTAAGGAAACTCAGTGGAGCAAAGAACCTGCTGATCTTTTGCCTGTAAAATACATGTCTTCAATGACAATTGAACACATTTTTATTTAGGTTAAGCTATGCAAACAGATGACACACTTCTGACTTTGTTTCCAGCCATTTCCAGAAAGTGCTTCCTCTACCAGTGAAGGGAAAAATCCTTTGCTGAATTCAAAAGCTCATTACAGGATCTTATGAAATCTTGGTGTATGGAGGGCTTATGTTCTCCAAGACATCTGGGTGAATTATTAACATGGCATCGTGTCAGGTGTTCTTTGTCCCCTCTTTCTCTCACTCACTCTTGATAATTAGTTGGAACTTAGTATTCAATAATGCTGCCTTTGTTAAATGCCTGTGGGATGAGGTAAGGCTGTAGGATTAAGGCCAACATTTCTTTAGTCTCACACACTCTACAGATTCAGCAGGCAGTCTTTGTAGGCAGAAAAGTTGATTACTCACTTTTTCTCTCCTCCCCACCCAAAAATAAGCATAGAAAACTAAGATTAACTTTTGCAGCAGCACTTCACAGGCCTAATTCAGCTTTCACAACAACTGTATACTGGCGTAACCCAACTGCTTTGAATGGGATTATTCTTGTTTTACACCAGTGCAAATGAGAAAAGAATTAAGCCCAACATCTTTATCCTGAATGTCAGAGCGAATAACACTTTTCTATTATGCTTTTATTCTCTTCCCTGCTTTCATTACTCAAGGCACAGACAATGGATCTAAAAATGAAGAAGGAAGGAACAAAGTGCAGGAACTCAGTCTTGACAAATATGTAAATACAATCTTTTTAAACATACAAAATCGAATGCCTGTAAATAGGGAAGCAGAGAACCCAGGCTTGTTTTACGATTTTAGGGATAATGACAGGTTGTCTGTTTGGTGGAAGGCATGTTCTTGTTTTCCAGAACACGTGCTCACAAAAAGCATACATAATGATAAGCAACATGAATTTAAGAGTTCTTTCAGTTTTTTTGTCACCAGTAGATTTTTAGGAGCACAGAGAGGAGTCAGATCCTCAGTTGTTATTGATTTCCAAAGGAAATTTAATTCTTTAGGTCTTCAAAAATCCACTCCCAAGGTATTACAGGTAATAAAAAGGTCAGATTCCTTATCCCCTGGAAAAGAGCACAAGCTCTTTAAGAATTGGGCAGCACAAATTTTTCCTGAATATCATCTGGTGGGTGAGATTTGCCCTCTCTTTCCTTAGGAATTAATTGGAGGATTTTGAACCCTTCCCGAAATTGTATATCCAGAGGTATCCAAGAAGAGCTAAATGCATCTTTGTACCATTTCTAGATTCTCTCCAGAAATATCAGCCAAGGAAACATGGACAAACCAGGAAAAAGGAATAAGTTAAACACAGAACTTTAGGGCAAAGTGGGTGCACAGCTCTACCAGATAAAAATGGCAGCACTTTGCACTCACAGTGTGTGTCTACATGTGCATATTAACATGAAGCAATAAACTCCAGCGCATATTGTGCTGGAGTTTATTGCTCCCAGGTGCCATCTTTATACGTGTGCCAGGTATTGCAGTACATTGAACCAGGCTGCAGCAGCCCCAGCTGGCAGGGAACCCAGGGGGTCAGCCTGCCAGCCCACGGCTGCTCCAACCCAGCTCAGCATGCTGCAAAGGGACTGGTTGGGGCATGAGGGTACTCCACTGTGGGGCTAGCCAGCAGGCAGCCTCCACACTAAAGCACCCTCATGCCCCAGGCAGCTGTGTCAGTGTCTACACATGTACTGCTGTGAAGTAAAAAATTCTGCAGGAGGATAGCATTTGTATTTATAAGTACTACCCTGCTGTGGAGTTTATTAGTTTCCTGCGCTCTGATAGGGCCTCATGTGTAGACACCAAGATGTTTACTGTGGAGCTAATTAGTCTACTTCACAGTAAACATCTCATGTAGATGCACCCACAGTGGTTTAGTGTAAATGAGTGGGCATGGTGTCAGGCTACGGAGGACTGAAATGGAGGCTGGAACAATTCTCTGTGCACCTGTGGAGGCCAAGACAGAAAGCATGAGCTACAGAGCTTTTGCTGACAGGCAACCAAGGAGTTATCACATAACAGTGAGGTTGTAAATAATTTACATATTCCATTAGGCAATAATTGCTACCTTTAGTGACTATTGACAATCCTTGACCTGGGTTAAGACCATCTAGTGTCTAGTAACTCTAAACACAGCAATGACTTGCATATATATGCCTCCAGCTCCAAATTAAGTCAACTAATGTGGGGGGTTTCAACCTTTTTTTAACAAGTGTACCCCTTCTGTCTCAAAGTTTCGGCTCATGTACTCCTTTGTATTTTTTTCTTGTTTTTAAGGGGTGGGGTGGGGGAAGGGCAGATCAAGGCCCCTGCAGTGAGGGAAGGAGTGGGGCTGGGGCTGCACAGCCAAGGTGGAGCATAGGACAGAGCCATCAGCAGCTTGTCTGGGGGGTGTGGGAAAGGTGGGGGGGCAGCTTCTGCTGCTATGTGCACCCTGGGAGGGCATGGGGGGGTGTGCCCCCGGATCTGGGCATGGGGCAGAGCAGGCTGCTGCTGCAAGCTGGGGCTGAGGCCGTGCTGGGCTCTTCCCAGCAGGGGGGCACTGGGCTGGGTTGTGCTCAGGGTGGGAGGCAGTAATGCTGGGAGGGGAGATACAGGAAGGGCTGCAGGCATTCCATAATTTGCCATAGCCACCCCAACCGTCCCTCTCAGCACCACTGCTGCCTGCCCCAAGCACAGCCTGGTCCAACACCCCCACCAGGAAGAGCCCAGCATTGCCCCAGCCCTGGCCCCAGCCCACAGCAGCAGCCCACCCTGCCCACGCACAGAACCAGGGGCACATGCCCAACATGTCCTTCTATCCACCTTTTCTCCAAAAAAAGGGGCACTATCATGGATCTTTTAAACCAAACTTTACAACTTGTTTCAACTGTCCTCCTGTCTAGCTCATTCCATTTGTTTATTAGCATCTGCCTTTTGCATTAAATAACTCCTTCTGGTTTTTCAATTTAAAACTTTTTTTTTTAATATGGGCCTTTGTCTATGAATTTATTACCAGCATAAAACTGAGCACTGACAGCTTTATCTGTTCCAGGCCTGTTACCCTTCACTCAGAATGTAGATCTTTATGGCCTTGTGTCAAGTTTATTGCCCTAGGCTGGTTCCTTTACTGGATGGTAACATTACTTCCTATGATACACCAGCCAAGGCAGCACTAGCTCACCAAAGGGATTTATATATTTAGTTGCCAGTTTTTATCCACAGTGACACTGTCCTCCAGCTAACTATTGAGAGGCACAATATAAAAATACTCAGACAGTGATGGCTGACTTCACCAGTTACAGTTAGTTCAACCGTATCTAACCAAGCACTGGCGATGCATGGGGGTGCATATACACCCTGAGATTAGCCCTGCACCCCCTGGAAGTGCCAGCTGTGAAACTGGTAGTGCTGGCAAAAGTGCACTTCTCGTTTCACCGCTGGTGTTTCCAGGCTTGGCAATTGGCCGCTGGCCACTCCCAGACTCAGGAGGCACCAGTCACCCATGCAACCAAGGATGCGCATGCTGCTTCTGGAAGCTGGAGAAATGTTTCTGGGAGCACTGGGTAGAAAGGGCCATGCACTGGCCGCTGCTGTATCCTATATAGGGTGCAGCATAAGTGCCTGCAAGACCCAATCTCTACACCACCCACTCCCTTTGGAGCTACTAGAAACATTGGTCCTATCATACTCTCCCAGTCTGAATGTCAATGAATGCAAGGACCAAATCTATGCCTATCCCTTCTACAGGGTGGCAGCATTTTCCTATCCATGCACAGATGTGTAGGATTATTTGTAAACTGGCCCCAGAGTGGGAGTGAGTGCCACAAGAAAATTAGAATGTGCAGTAGAAGCATTAACATTAGGTATGTTCAGAAACTAATCTTAAACATGAAGGGTTTGGCCAGCCAGTGGAAGAGGCCTGCTCCTTTCTGTGTAGTATGAGACAGAGAAAAATAATACAAAAATGAACACAAAACAGGTTTCTCCTTCCCAACAGGAGCCACTTAACCCTGAAACAAATAATCTATATTCCCATGGATGTGGCCAGAGATCCAGCCCTGCAAGATATTTTACAGATATATAGGATGCATAAATCAGTGAAGTTTGTGGCATTTGATCTTTTTGTCTACAGAGGTACGTTCATGCTTAAATGAGCAATCCCACTGAAGACAAAGGACTCAATGAACAAAGAGTGCGTAATGTTATGTGTGTAGTCTTTTGCAGGATCAGAGTCATAAATTGTCACTTTAATTTCTACATTCTTAGGTTCATTTTTAGTACCTTTGGGGCTGTCTGGTAGAAAGGGTCTGAAATATTTGACTGAAATTCTTTGTTTCCATAACTGCAAATGTAAGGCTCTTTTGCCTCTGGATATGTATATCAGGCAGTACATGCAGCTGAGGGCTAAATTTAATTCTTTACACACTACCATTTCTTAAATATCATCTTTCATATACAACTATGCAACTGAGCAAACTCTACTCCCAGGTACACCTATGCAGGCCCACAGTAGATAGCAGCTCCTAGCACACCCATACCTCCTTGTAGATACCAGTGAAGACATATTTAGGGAGAAAGGGGAAATGACTACATCATCCCTGACCCGTGCTGATATCTGGCTGCCACCATATCCCCCCAGGCTTCAAATAGCTTTAATTTGTGCTAAATAGCAGACCACTGCCAGCAAGGCTTTGAGATTAAGGGAATATAGAAGTGGATTATACCCACCTTTCTTCCTCATCCATGTAGTTTTGAGCTGAGAGAATTTGGCTCAGTGTTTTAAACTGAATAATGACTTAGCATACAACTATAATTCATACAGAGAAAATACAATGCTTCATGGCTTCATTCAGAAAAGGCAAGAAAAAGTAACTGGACCAAACCGTTTGGTTTCAGCTTGCTCTCATGTGATAAATGTGCTCTTTAAGGTCACACAATCATGTGAAAATGAATGAGGAACAATAGGATTAAAGCGCTCAAAACCTTTTTCTTTGAACCAGTGAGTATGGCATTTGCTTCACTGATTGTCATGTATAGAGTAAGGACCCAAAGAAGGAATTGCTAAATCATACTTCTATAAATGTAGCTGAGCTCCTATTATCTAAACAGCTTTAATCTTAAAAAAGCCTATTATTTAAATATAAATGTTGCTTCACCAATATGTATTTTTCATATGAAATCATATTATTTAAGGCTTGATTATTTATATGAAAAACTCCTCTCCACCAAAAAGACCAAAACGAATGCCATATCCACGCATCTATTCAAATAAATAGGGCTTTTCTGCAATTGATAACACTTAATAGTTGAAGATGGGTGAATACAAGAGCAACAAGAAATAGGTGTCACAATACATTAGCCCACTGACCTTTTTCTGGTTGTGGGGGTCCCAACTGTGGCTTATCTCTTATTCAGGTTTCCATGCAGTCTATACTGTAGCATCACTAGCAAGGTCCACTGCTAATTGGTCCAGACTTTGATAAGAGCAAGTATGGTACATCAAGCCTAAGTTGTGTTAAGAAGACAGAGAAATGAGGATAGCATTGGAGCTTGCTAATAAAGTATAAAACTTTTCAATTTAACCGAGTCTTCTCTATGAAAAAGATAGGCTCTCAGCCCATGTTAGATATGTACAGGGCATGTTGAAACATGCTACCAGTTCAAGGTAAACTCTGTAATCTTTATCTCAACCTGCTAACTATCATGTAAAAGCTACTTACTTGTCTTCAATAGGATTTTTACCTCATGTTACCTACCACTTATTACCTAAGAGAATGCAAGAACACACCTCTTAAGTGAGCAGAGGTGCAGCTTAGATCAGTAATTCAGATTGTTCCCATCACTATGCACCGAATAGATAGAAAGTAGTGTAATTTGCAGATGGAATTTCTGTGCGTTGTCTGAAATCAGTTTGGTCACCTCACTCCTGTTTCTAGTCAGTAGATACATATACTGTATAATTGTCATCATATTTATTATCACTTATGCTGAGAGCCTTGTGCACCAAAAGACACCAAAGAGAAAATCAATACGGAGCCTAAAACGTCCCATTAAAATTCCCCATTAGTCCTGGAATTAGAAGTGGGCCTGAGAGCATGCTAAATTGAAACTTTTGATGGTAAAAAAAAAAAAATCTCAATGTTCATAAACCTTTTGATTTTCCACCCAGAAACTTGAACCATTTGATCAAACTTAGTTTGTAACAGACAAATGTAACACAACTCTGGCACGGGTGCAGCTGTATCAGTGTAATGACGCCAGCTAATTTTCTTATATATCACATGCCCCCCAGATAAGACATGCCTCTTGTTTTTGGAAAGCAGGATGCTGACATTTTTTTTTCCAGAGGCAAGGCCTAGAGATGGATCTCTCATGATGATACTGTTACAAGATGGCTCCCAGAAAGCAAGAGAGCGGTGCAGTTCAAGGTCAACCCTTTCACACTTGCTCTCAAATTGGAATCAGTTTTTGACAAGTTTTATCCCATAACAAGAGTAGGAGGGATATGTGGTTCTGTGGTAGGTGCAGTCCTCTAGCTGCATGGAGAGAGAAGCTGGCAGCCATTTTGTAGCACAAAGTCTTTATGCTTCTACTCTTCTCTACTTCCCCTCGCTT
>NW_017729024.1:121360661-121363906 GCF_001723915.1 Gavialis gangeticus | reverse complement strand
GCTCTCAAATTGGAATCAGTTTTTGACAAGTTTTATCCCATAACAAGAGTAGGAGGGATATGTGGTTCTGTGGTAGGTGCAGTCCTCTAGCTGCATGGAGAGAGAAGCTGGCAGCCATTTTGTAGCACAAAGTCTTTATGCTTCTACTCTTCTCTGCTTCCCCTCGCTTCTAGTGTGGTGCAGAAAATCAGCTTCCCTGCTTAATACACACACCTCAATTTTGTAGGTCTGATTTTTTGGGGGAAAGCATGTGTGATATGTGAGTAAATATGGTATAATATTTCTCCCCTGCAACAGAAATACAATAAGCTATACTCATACTTTTATACAAATAGAACTAGATTCCATCTATTTAACTATTTCAACAAATAATACCATGGCCCTTAATCAAAATCACCATTACTAAAAGTGTATATAGAACTTGCTAGGGAAGTATATGTAGCACTGTGAATTGAGTAATGAATATGTCTGCAACAGCCTTAGAAGTAAATATATTTTATTTTAACCACATTTTTCAATAATATATAGAGGAATATAGTCAATTCCCACTTCACAGCCTTAGTTAGTATTACTGCGCCCACCGTGGGGGGGAAGAGCGGGGGCTGTAACACTTTAGCTGTACCAAGATAACAAAAATGGTACTACTTTTGCAGGTGTATAAGCTCTTTGTAAGAAAAAAATGGATTCTTGTGGAATAGCAGATGTGATCAGGTTTTTCGTTAAAAGAGAAAATATACACTATTAATAAAAAATGATGTTCTTTTCTGTTTAGCTGAGATGAACTTCTAATGCTTTATCCTGTGTACACAGTTGCAACCATGCACAGGGTTAGCACTTGCTAGTTATTTCAAAGGTATGTTGGAACTTTTAACAAGGCACACAGAAAGGAGTTCTTTGTTACAGTTCACTAAACTAGCCCATCTCCTTTGTGAATCATTAATGATACTGACTGCCAGGTAAATTTACTTTGGCTGTAAATCTATAAATGGCCTGGGAAGATGCGGTAGAATGATTTTCATATCTAACTTTAAAATAAGAACATAAATGTTTCAAGGAGGATAGAGGAGAAAGATAAATAAAGAATTTGGGAGGCTAGACAGAGGGTAATTCAATGGGGGGACCTTAAAAAGCAAGCTTTCTTTATACAGTGGTATTAACTTTACCAAACTATGTCTTGCATTTATATATTTCAGTAAGTACAAACCGTCAATAGGATGTTTACTTTAAAGTTGCTCACTCTTAGTAGAAGCATTTTAAAGAGGGTGTTAAGGATGCTCATTTACAGTGTGCTCTTGACAGAATTTAAGGTTGTGTTTGTACAAAAGTTAATTCAAAGTGAGTTTGAAGTTGTTTGGGGTGATAAAGTGAGGGTCAGTGACATAAGCTAAGTTAGAAACAAGTCTGAACATGATGGAGTATCTCATTGTCCAGATAATCCCAGCCCAGGAAAATAGATTGCTGTGCTTTTGTACAGACATACTCACATACAGACTAGCATTTTAATAGATGCAGTATTTATGGAGGAACTCGTGGACAGAATGGGGGAAAAATCCATCTTCTTTTCACTTACTGGAAGAAACCAGACACACAGCAAATGGTGTTTGACTGGCATTATTTGTGGGCCTGGATAGTAAGACTTTGTATGAATCTGGGAATAGACTGGACTGCTGTAGGGCTGTAGCACAGGCACAGCAGGAGAGTGCATAGAGACTAGAGCTGACCACACACCCGAGTTTCCATCCTATGAAGAATTCTGATATTTCAAATTCTGGTTTTGTTCTGAATTTGACGGTGGGAGGTGGGGGGGGGGAGCGTGGCATGGTGGGAATAGAGTGCTCTGTGGCATGAAAAGTTCAAAGAATCTTTATTCAAAAATGACATCTCCTCTGAGGAAACCATGGTCACGTGACTCGGTTGTGTACCCCCAGTACTCAATTGCAGAAGACAGTGCTGCATCATGGAAAATGTAGTCCATCTTAGGACCCCAACTTGGAGAAGAGAATGGTGACAACCAGAATCCAAACTATATCTCCCCTGAGATAAAATACTACCAATAAAAAAGGTAGGATAATGCAGAACAGAGTCTAGACAGAGTTTTGGATCAGCTCAACAAATCAAAATATTCTGATATGTGTCAGTTCAACCAAAAATGATACAGTTCATTTTTATTTTCCTCATGGAAACTTCAAAAATATTGTGAAGTCTTTTGATATTACAGAAACTCCATGTTTTGTTGAAAAATCATTGTGATAGAAAGGTCTCAACCAGCTCTAACAGAAACCATGAAAACAGCAGAGGTCTGGAAACTACTGTATTCCTAGGTCCCTTCACTGGTTGATCACCCATACAATTTTCTGCAGAAAGTCCCCGACAGGAGTCTCCCAAAACATACATCTATGGGAGAACCCACAAAATAACTTAGGTGCCTAACTGTTCAGTGCTGCTTTCCTCCTGGGAGATATATTGCCAAGTCTCTTCAAGCAGAAAAGGGATTTGAAATAGCATTTTCTGCATCCTAGCTCTAAACACTGGTAGATAAAATGGGAATCCCCTCTCCAGAGACATTTGTAAGAAATGGTTGGGTTAATCTCCTCAGATGAGAGCCACTTGACTGTGAATCCATCATACAGACACTTTCCTACAGACTAGACTTAGGCATCTACTTTTTCTAAGGTGTGGTTTAAGTCCCACCCCCTCATCATTTCCTCTTGGCTAGCTTAGATGACTTTCTTCTTGTGGTGGACCAGTAGGGGGAGCTCCTGCATTGAGTCTCCCACCTCACTATGCCCGTCCACCTTCTAGACTCCATGTGTCTCTCCAGGGGCGCCTAAGCCTGGGCAGACCCACTTCCAAGCCCCACCGCAGAGTCCAGGGGTAATGTGCGATGCCACCATCCTGAGAAGGGACTGTCTAGGTCCTGTGTCCTCGGGGAAACACAGGCCCAATAGTCCTATGGGTACTTGACCCAATACAAGAACTTGGGGCACCTCCCCAAGTTGGGGGCTGTGACAGGAGTATCTCTGCTGGAGCCTTTCTGTTGGTGGCTCTGCCTTACTGTCTTGGGCTAACCACCTGCTTACTCTCCTGCCATGCTTTGATCTTAATTGATTGAGTGATGTAATTAGTGGGAGGCTTCCCACTTTACATGCCCGGTGTCAGGGGGCACTATCTGCGGCTCCTTTTCCTTCCCTACACCGCAGCCCAAGCCTCGCAGATGGTACTTGACATGGTTTGCCCTATGCCTT
>NW_017729024.1:121348857-121355661 GCF_001723915.1 Gavialis gangeticus | reverse complement strand
CTCCGGGGCTCCTCACTGTCCCCTCTCGCTCCGGGGCTGGGTCAATGCACCCCCCAAAACGCTGCGCCCTCTCTGGCATCAGGGCCCCACGTTACTGTGGAGCTCCTATGAGGCCTCCTCCAACCCCTAATAGCCTCACCCAGTCCTCCGGTTAAAACAGTAAACACAAAAAAAGCATAAAGCCCCTAGGCTATAACATAAAACTAAACTATCTGGTTAAAACAATGTTCTATGCCTACCAGGAAGATACTCCAACTCATAGCTACAACCAGGGGATGCTCATGCAGTCTATCTTCTCCTTTCTCTCTGCACTTGCCAAGCTCCCCCCTCCTTGGCCACCAGAGGGGAACTGCCCTCCTGGCCTCATGCTTGGGCTTAAGAAGGGGCCAAACCCTGCCCCTTCCTGTCAGCTGATTCCCTTGGTTCCCCTAGCAACCAGCACCTGTGCTGCCCTGGTGACTGGTAATTGAACCTCCCTCTTCTCACCACTAGGGGTCTCTCCTGAGCCATTTCTGCTTTTAGGAGCAGGGCACTCGAGTGCTCTGTGACAGGGGCCAAAAAAAGAAGATAGTCTCCCTTAGTCTGCAGACCCAAGGGGCCTCCTAGGCATAATAAAATCCACCCCTCAATAAGTCTCCTACACCAGTCACAAAGGAGAACTTTATTGCTCCTGACAGGGTGAGGTAGAATAGGGTAAGAGGTAGAGCACTATCAAGGGATTACCATTGAGCAAAACAATCTGGCTGAGGTAGCTGTTTGGTATGCAAATGAATCACTGTGAGCTGACTAGCTCTCTAGAAACACTTACAAGTATCATTCAGAAGACGGTAGAGATCTGGCTCGGAGATTTCCAGAGAGAGATGGTTTCAGATGGATCAGACTCTCTCCCTGTGTCCTGATGCTTGTGTCATGCTGGAAAAATGTCTTCTCTTCTTCTTGGGACAGGCCCTTATATAGCCTTTCTGACCTCAGCAGCCCAGTCCAATAGAAGCCAGCAGTGTTGGCAACTAGCCAACCATTTTAAAAAGCATCACTGGTTAACTGGGCAGATGAGCAGGGGCTTTTCCCTCCCCCCATTCAGGTGACCAGAGGGACCACACCCTAGGCACCAGGCTTTTGTCACATAGGCAAGGAGGAAAATCCCCCTCCCTTAGGAATTTGGCCCCAGTGTCCCCAGCTGACAGGGACAGATTCCTGGAGAGAGACCCAGATGGTAGCATTTCTGCCACACTTCTCATCATTCTGGCTGTTGTGGATCTCATTTTTTGGCATCTAATAGGGCTGTGCAAAATTTCGACCACCATTTTGTTTCAGCGGCATTTTGAGTGTTTTAATGCTCAAAACCCCAAATCCGACATGGGACAGGAGACATGTCAAAACGAAACAAAACAAGTTAAAACATTTCAAAGATGTTTTGGTGTTTTGAAGGTGTTTTGAAGCTGGGCTTTCAGGGAAAGAGAAAGTAAGGAGAGGGAGGGGGAAGAGCAGGGAACAGACTGACATCTGTAGCTGGCCATTGTCTGCAAATGTCCCTGAGGTCCCTTCCAATCCCAGTGCTCTGGGGGAGGGACCTAAAAAGTTTAAAAACAGCGTATAAGCCTATAAGTGCCTAAGCTGTCAGCTTTTGTCAGCCTGTCTCTCACCAGAGCGCAGCATCTGTAAGGCACTGACTCTGACTGCTTCCTAGCTGCTACTGTCTAGCTAGGGAGTATGTCTTCTGCTTGCAAAGGATTGGATAGGATACACCTTATACTGACAGCTTAGATATACTAGCCTAACTTCAGTACTAGTATTGTTCTCCCTATATCACTTCTTTTTCTCCCTATATCCATTCCTTTGAAATTATTCTTTTTTTTTTACCTGGAGAAAAAGAAATCTGTGTTTTGCCTGACAGTGTGTTCGCTAGGCACTGTTCAGGAAAGCACAGCATAGATTAGATAGATTGCTCACACAGACACCTACATATACACACACTACACACAGTCAGACACCTTTTCCAGCACAGGAAAACATGAAGCATGCTGGAAAGGCTGGTGCTGCCAAGTCTGGGAGAGGAGTGAGAGGGGGCAGAGGGAGAGAAGCCAATTCCCCACCACTGAAGCTGAGACACAGCCTCTTTTCAACTAGCCATGAGGCTTCTACTGGTACTGGGAGCAAAGAGGATGCAGCAGTGCTTGCAGCTGCACCCCCTCTGACACCAGCTGTGATAATAAACCCCAGCACAAGCAGCATGACAACAAGCAGCATTAGCATCACAGTCTCCTTCACCCCAATTGCAGGTCCCAGCATGAGCCTCCCACTTCCAGTCTTAGAGGAGCTCAATCTTGAAGTAGGGGACCTCAGCTTGATAGCATAAGAAATTCTGGGGCAGGAGGAGGAAGCAGAGTATGGGCTCCACACCTCTCAAAGTTCCCCTAGAGCCAGGTCCCCTTGCCTGCAAGGGACTGCGGAGGAGGCTGTGGGGGCAGCTGGCTCAGCTCCTCCTGTTGTTGTGCCTCTGCCTGCTGATGAGGGGGATAAGGCAGGAGCCCCACCTGCACCAGAGAAGCAAGAAGGTAGTGTGGTCTGGGATCATTTTGAGGTACCAGATGATCCCACATATGCTACCTGTCTGCACTGCTGAGCAGAAACCAGCCAGGGCAAGGAAGCAAAATGTATGAGCACCACAGGAATGTTGATGCATCACCACAGGCACCACCCCTTTGCCCATGCTCCTCCTCAGCCTGATATCAATGGGAGTGTGCCCAAAAAGAATTCCCCCTGTTGCTTGAAACCCCCTGTCCCCCCGAAACAAGGGCAGGCCACCCTGGAACAGTGGGGGAAAGGTGGGCACACAGGGGGGTGTATTTCCAAGGCCAGTGAGGTCAGCCAGAGCACTGGGGAGATGCTTGCTGTGGATAGCCAGCCCTTCTTCTTTGTTGAGTAGCCAGGGTTCAGGCAGATAATGGCGCTCGTGGCCCCATCATACAAAGTGTCCACATGCACCACCTTAAGCAGGAGGCATGCAGGGAGTAGTTGAGGGAGGAGCTGCACAAGGCAGGTCTGCAGGTGGCCTTACACTTCAGCTCGGACATCTGGAGCAGCCAGGGTGGAGACCACACCTACCTCTCCTTCACAGGACACTGGTGCAACCAGTCAGGCCATCAGTGTGCTTTCATTCAAGCCAAGGTGATTGGTGAGTCCCACATGGCAACTGAGATCATGGGGGCCATGAACTGCTCAGTGCAGGGGTGGCTCATTGGGCAGGGTGAGCTCACCTGCGGACCCATGGTCACCGACAATGGGGCCAATGTCCATGATGCCAACTTTTTGGCATCTGCTGTGTGGCACATAAGTACCACCTCATTGTCAGGGATGCCTTGGAGGAGGACAGGGATGCCAGGTATGGTGCCAGCACCACCAGCAAGCTCATTTCCAAATGCAGGAAGGTGGCGGGCTACTTCAGCTGGAGCATTAAGGGGGGCAAGATGCTGTGGGAGAAACAGGCAGAGCTGAACATCCTGCAGCACAAAATCATGCAGGATGTGGAGACTTAGTGGAACTCCACATACCTGGTGCTTGAGAGGCTGGTGGAGCAACAGAAAGCCATTCATAAGATGGCCTTTCTCAGGGAGATTGGGATCATCAGCCCCCTTCAAAATGCTGTGGGATACCATCTCCCAGATCTTGGTGGTCCTCAAACCCTTCCTCTAGGCCCCCAAGACCCTCAGTGCTGCCGATGCCTTCCTTATCCAAATGATCCCTGTAGCAGAATTTCAGAACCAAATGTAGAACTTCCAGGGGATCAATGTTCCTGGCTGGGGCAAGCCGTTGTCACCATACATGCAGGCACTGATGAGGTGGCTGAAGGAGGGCATCAGGAAATGTCTTGATCCCTTGCAGTCCAGTACAGTCCACATGATGGCCACAAAGTGTGACCCGAGGGTGAAGGGGGGCATATGCAGCAGCAAAACCCTGGATCACTGGACGGAGGTGCTGGTGAACAGTTAGGGAGGCAGGGCAGAGGTGGGGGGATGTGGAAGCAGGGGATCCACTGTCACATGCCAGCATGCCATTCACAAGCCAGTCTCCTCCTCCACCAGTGGTGCTGCCAATGTGGGCCAAGGGCATGGCTTTCACGGTGAGGTCCAGAGTCACCAGACCCCATCATCAGGCAGGTAGCACTCAGGCCTTGGTGGCTGCCTATCTTGCCAAGGATGTGGAGCTGCTGCTGTGCAACCCCTTGGCCTACTGGGCTTTTGGGTTGAAAAACCCTTTGTCAGGCTGAGGAAGCATCTGTAGTTGGTGTGTGTGCTCTTCCTGGATGGAAGGAATAGTAAAGAAGCCAGAGGCTGGCATGCAATGCAGGCAAGAAAGCTAGTCAGTGAAAATGGAAATGGAGGCATCAGGGGGTAAGTGACAGACTGGGGTGGGGAGGGAAGGGGGATGTAGCAGGTAAAAGTGGAGAGGTACCTGGGGAATCAGATGTCCGGCAGGTTGTAGTGTCATAATTCCAATGTCTATATTGAGTCTGTGAGTTTCTGTAACCAGGAGGTTGATGAAGTGAAGGTCATAGGCTCGTTTGTGAAAAGTGGTTTGTAAATTCCCTTTGAGGATCAGGCCTGAGAGATTGGAGACAGGTAGTTGTGTGTTTTTGTCTTTGATAGATTTTCAGTGTGTGCTCATTCTGGTATGCAGTTGTTGCTTGGTATCTCCTATGTATTTCCCATCAGGGCATTTGGTGCCCTGATTGAGATATATACCGTGAAGAAATCTCCATACTGGAGATATTGTTGGCAGGTTTTGCGTGTCTTGTCATGGCATGGTCTGGATTCATTCAGTGTGTTTTCATAGCTTCATAGATTCGGAAGGGACCTCAGTGGGCCATCTAGTCTGAGCCCCTGCCCCTGGCAGGCAAGAAAAGAGTCACCAACCCTGGGGTCATGTGATCCCAGCCAGGTGCCTGGCCAGTCTCCTCTTGAAGACCCCCAAGGATGGGGTGAGCACCACCTCCCTTAGAAGGCCATTCCAGATTCTGGCAACCCTGACCACGAAGAACTTTCTCCTAATGTCTAGCCTAAACCTTCTCTCTAGTAGCTTATGGACATTGGTCCTTGTCGGTCCAGGGGGTGTCCTGGTGAACAGAACATCGCCTACTTCATGTTGGTCTCCCCTTATGAATTTGTACACTGCCACAAGGTCCCCTCTCAGCCTTCTCTTAGAGAGGCTGAAGAGGTTAAGGTCCCGTAGCCTTTCCTCGCAGGGCCTTCCCTGCAGGCCTCTAATCAGGCGAGTGGCTCTTCTTTGGACCCTCTCCAGGTTGTCTGCATCCTGCTTGAATTGCAGCGTCCAGAACTGGACACAATACTCCAGCTACGGTCTGACCAGTGCCACATAGAGGGGAGAATCACTTCCCTGGACCTGTTTGTAAAGCACTGATGGATGCATGACAAGGTGCAATTGGCTCTGCCAACTGCTTTATCACATTGGCGACTCATGTTCATCCTGGAGTCAACAGTGACTCCAAGATCTCTTTCTGTCTCAGTGGTGGTGAGAAGGTCGCCCTCCAGCCTGTAGTTATGATTCTTCCTCCCTAGATGCAGCCCCTTGCACTTATCCTTATTGAATTGCATCCTGTTGCTCTCTGCCCACCTCCCCAGCCTGTCTAGGTTGGCCTGGATCTGGTTCCTCTTCTCCAGGGTGTCAGCTGCACCCCATAATTTTGTGTCGTCTGATTTTGGGCAGGGTGCTTCCCACCCCCTCATCCAGATAACTGATGAAGATGTTGAACAGCACCGGCCCCAGAACTGAGCCCTGAGAGACTCCACTGCACACATTTCCAGGTTGACACTGACCCATCCACTAGCACCCTCTGAGTGTGACCCTTGAGCTAATTTGTTATCGTAATCATCCAAGGCAAATCCCCTCAGTTTATTTATAAGGATAGTATGGGATACCTTGTCAAAGGCCTTCTTGAAGTCCAGATAGATAACATCCACCTCGACTTCTGCATCTAAACAATTGGTGCCCTTGTCATAAAAGGAAACTAGGTTAGCCAGGCAGGACCTGCCTGCTAAAAACCCATGTTGATTGCCCCTCTGCATCACATTAGCCAGCGGGATCCCACAGATGTGTTCCTTGATAATTTTTTCTGGGATTTTCCCAGGGCTAGAGGTAAAACTGACTGGTCTATAGTTCCCTGGATCCTCCTTCCTCCCCTTCTTAAAGATTGGGATGACATTAGCCTTCTTCCAATCCTCCAGAACCTGACCCAAGCACCATGAGCACTCATATATCCTTGCCAGTGGATCAGCTATGACCCCTGCTAATTGCTTCATTACCTGTGGGTGGAGTCCCTCCGGTCCCAGTGATTTGAATATGTCCAGTCCCTCCAAGTGTCATTTTACCGTGTCAGCACTGACCATTGGTCGACTGATGTTCCCTTTGTTGGTGTCCGTGATGTACGTTGAGGGCTTGTTTTGAGCTGTAGGAAGTTGGCTTCTGGTGATGAGGTTAGAGAGGTTCAGTGCTTGTTTGAATTTACAAACCACTTTTCACAGACAAGCCTATGATTTGCACTTCATCAACCTCCTAGGTACAGAAACTCATGGACACAATATAGACATTGGAATTATGATACACTGCAACCTGCCAGACATCTAACTCCCCAGGTACCTCTCCACTTTTACCTGCTACATCCCCTTCCCCCCTACCCCAGCCTGTCTCTCACTTCCTGATGCCTCCATTTCCATTTTCACTGACTAGCTTTCTTGCCTGCATTGCATGCCAGCCTCTGGCTTCTTTACTATTCCTTCCATCCAGGAA
>NW_017729024.1:121348317-121348846 GCF_001723915.1 Gavialis gangeticus | reverse complement strand
ATGAAGGGTTTTCAACCCAAAAGCTTGCTAAGATATATTTCTCCAACTATTCAGTTGGTCTGATCTGAAGAACCTTATCTGCCATGTCCTTAGACCAACACAGCTACAACCTACACCCCTAGTACCTGTCCCTGGTCAGCTGACTGGAAGAAGGCAGGGCCCTGGGCACATCTAAGCTCCAGGACTGGGGCTGGTAGGGAGAGTTCTCTGGCAGCTGCTAGAAAAGAAGCTCCTGCAGGAAAGGAAAGGAAACAAAGACTCTACAGGTGCATCCAGATGAGCGTGCATGTGCCTCTTGCCCCATCTCAAACCCCTTTGGGAATGAAAAAATGGTCCCCGCGCTGCAAGTTTCCAGTGCGGGAAGAAAATTAGACCCCTGTATATCCAGGGGTCTAAAAAAATCAAAGTCTAAAAAAGGCAGGCATGGCACAGTCCAAGACTGTGCCTGGAGGCAACCAGAGGCTGGGTCCTCCACAGAGATGCTCTGGCTGCCATTGCGGGGGCCTGGGGGAGTGGGGGCTGGGTGGGG
>NW_017729024.1:121332907-121343317 GCF_001723915.1 Gavialis gangeticus | reverse complement strand
GGACACTTCAGTTAAAGGGCCTTGGTCCAGTGAGGTCTGGGAGAGAGGAAGTGTGGGTGGCTGTTTCCTTTTCCTGAAGTGACCATGTAGCAGAATTCAGTATGGAAGGCAAAGGACAGGTGGGGCAGCAATTGGGGCACTGGGGTGGGGCATGTAGGCCTTGCAGAGGGGGTGGTAACCCCTCAGGGGGATATTTGGCCCCTGTTGGGGGGCAATGGCTCTTGTGTGGGGGCCGAACCCACTGTTGGGGGGGCCAAATCCCGTGGGAAGGCAGCAATATATATATATTCATGTATTCATGAAACATGTATTTAGAGATTACTTTATTATTATTATAAGAGACATGCTTTAACACTGTAGATATATCAATAAAACATTGTCCAACTGATCCCTGTCTCTGTCTTACTCTCTCTCTCTCTTTATAGTGGTCTTTTGTTTTACTTGTGGAGAAACATGGATTTGGGGGTATTTTACAGAGTGGAGGCACCTAGTTAGAGTGGGTCCCAGCCTGGGGTCCAAGATGTGGCGGCAGGTGAGAAGAGAAGGCGCCTGCAGGGCAGAGCTGACATGGTCACAGGGCCCTGGGGGTATAATGGCCATCTCTAGAAACCCTACTCTGTGACAAAGTGCAGTTTCCCAGAATCCGCTGCACCTGTCTCCTTGAACCTTGGTAGGCTTCATGGCCTCAGCAGGGGCTACCATCCCCGCTGTTTTCACCCCACTCTGCCATAACACACAGAAATGACAAGTTTTGCTTGTCAGCACCTGAGGTGCAGTTTCCCAGAAACCCCTACACCTATCACTTTGTATCTTGAAAAGCTTCATGCTATTTTCATCAGAATCAGGAAAGAAATTACAAAGTTATAGGCATTTTAGTTATTCCCCATTATAGCGTATGGCCAAAACACTGAAATGGCATTGAAACAGTGTCAAAACTTGAAAATAGTTTCAGCCAAAATGAAATTAAATAACAATTCAAAATGCCAAAATGAATTGCTGTCCTGTTGAAACGCTGAATCTGAAACTGAAACGAAACACAGGCGTTTTGCACAGGCCTAGCATCTAACCCTTTCTGTGCACTATATCTGGAGCCTAGGCATATGAATCAGAGCTGTCTTACATGATCTTGTATCCAAAGGTTAGCTATTCAGTGTGAGTTGGTAGTGCCACCTTCCAGCTGGCCCCACATGAGACACAGCCACACTTCTTTCCAGGTTCCAATAGGTCTTTTATTACAGGATCTTCTCAGCAAGTGAAGTCAAACATGACGTGAAGTCAAACATTACAAACATGGCAGTGCTTACTAGGGTGTGCGAAGCGTCGGATGCTGATTTGATTTGGAGGAGATTTGGCCCTATTCTGTGGCCTAATCTCCGAATCTGAATAGAATCAGGGGACCAGTTAAAAGCTCCAAATTGATTTGAAGCTGTCTGAATCGATTTGGAAAAGATTCAGAGAGTTTCAGCGATTTGGGCAGTCCCCAATGGCTGCAGCAGGGAGCTGGACTTGGCCTCCATGCTGGTAAGCAGGGGGTGGGGGAGGGGAGGCTGGAGGAAGGGGGAGGGGACCATGGCCCCTGCCAGGCCCCATTCCCTGCCTGTTCCCCCAGCCCACCTGAGAACCCTCCACATGAACCCTCCAACTCCTGCCTGCTGTCCCAGCACCGCCCCCACATGGCTGCACCGCCCAGTCCCAGCTCCCAGTTGTTGGAAAAAAATACATTTTCTTGTCAACTTTAACAGTCTTTAAAAATGGTCAGTTCTTGAAGCATGCTCCCATTGTGAGATGTTTGTTCACACCATTTCTTGGTTTAGATTTTTGGCATGATTTAAAAACAATTCTGGAACATCTTTTATTGTAGCTTGAACTTGGCTGAGGGATAACTAGCTGGTTTCCAATGTACCTTGTACTGTCCAAGTTACCTGCTGTATAAAACAGAAAGGTGGTTAGCCATGTTAGCCACACTGCCTACCTTTCGTATAGAACTGGCATTGATAGAGCACCAGCCTTTCATGCTTGACATCTCTCCTCATACACCAAAGGTAAGACAAGCTAGGGACTATTTCCATTGTGTTCAAGTCTGAAATGAGTTTAGAATTCCATAGGCATATTTAGAAAAATAAGGCATCAGTCTTAAATTCCTCCTCATCCCAGTATGCATTTAGTTGGAGAAGCTTGTGAACCAAAACAACAATGTAAAAAAATCTTAAAAGTACAAAAGATTTAATTAAATAAAGTTTCATATTTTATTTATGCCCCCTCTCACCATGTAAACACACACAGAAGCAATAATTTTTTTTCTGCAGCTCCCCAGCCCTCGTATATCCCATAATTAAATCCAGTCTTCAACTCTGACCCACAGAAAGATGACTTTTTAGAACAAAACTCTGCAATATTTTTCTTATATCTGTTTCTAATTACATTAAGCAGTCTAAAGACTAAGCATTTTATGGTGAAAAACAATGGCTGGAGCAGCCTTGTTCTAAGACACCCACAACAAGACATTCCACCAGTCATGTCAGTGTGTTATAAATTTCCAGTTTTATTTTGTACCATATGCACAAACCCTTCATTTTACCTTTTACATAAAAAGGACTTCAAGAAGCAAGACAAAAATAACTTACGATTATATGAAACATAACTGTAACAAATCACAACACTATACATATTAATAGAAAAAAGTGTAACTAATTCTTCAAAAGATTTATGACTTACAATATGCAACAGATGTGACACTGTAGTAAAATCATCCAGATATACAGTATGGTATATGGAGTTCAAATCTATATATGTGAACATGTATAAATATGTACAAGTGTCTTAAGGTTGATGGAAAACATATTTCCACTCCCTCTCCCCACCAAAGTGCTTTGTGTAAAAATATTACACAAGATACTCTGCTTTCTGTATAAAATAGAGATTTTTCTTAATAAAAACACACCCCGTTAATTTTTAAATGTGGGTTTTTGCTTTATCTGTTCCTAGAAAAGATAATAAAACAGACAACTTCACACAAACAACAAAAAGTGCTGTTTAAAAATGTTGCTATAAAAATTGTACAGTCAAAACTGGGAATAAACACAATTAGACGATTTTTTTACAAAGTCATTCACAACTCTTTAAGGAAATCACAAAGTACAATATCATATGACAAGTGGCATTAACATTGCAACACTTCAGCAACTGGTATTAGTAAACTATAATGTCTTTCTTTTTGATATAAAATGCTGTTTGAAGCTACGTTTTTCAACTCCAGTGTAGACCCTTTTCTACTGTAGATATAAATATACCATTTGAGTCCAAGAAACAGAATGATATAAAAAGAATTATTGTAAATTACTTAATTATAATATTGTCTAATGTACATTTTCTAAAATAAAACCGTCTTTTAGATACAAATCCCTTTAGAAAGTTAACATTATCCAGCAATCTAAAACAAAATGTATCAATGAGGCACATGTATTTGCATGAAACTCTGGCATTAAACTTTGTATGTTTCCATAAGCACCATTTTTCTTCTGTAACATGACAAACAATTCCCTATTTAAATATTCAAGAAAACAATCACATAGAAGGGTTCTTTTGCCTATAACTCTCTGACTGAACCAAGTTGATCTCTTGAAGTCTGTCTGTACTTGTATGGGAATAATGAAATAACCATGAGGGATCACTCTTTGATACATAAGTAAACAAGGCATACCTTTCTACAAGCCGGTAGGCAGCCCATCTCCATGCACTTCTGGTGACAGTATTGTGTTTCACTTTATGATCAAGGCACTTTAAAAACTTGTAAAACATGTGATTGACTTCTAAGACTATTTTTTTTTCAAACTTAACTGATAAAAAGGAAAACTGTCAATGTCCACTTTTCGTTTGGTCTTCTTCTATTGTTTCTGTTGTGCTTTGCCATTATAAGGCCACCTTGCTGCATAGTTGGTGCATTCACAGACTAGAAAATAGTATCTCAATAGCTTCAAAGGTCAGAAAGGTCTAAATCTGAACTCTGCAGTTATCTCCACCTGTGACACACAGTATGGCCAGATACAGACATTACACTTGTACTGATATAAGTGATCAGAAACCAGTCTATACCTGTAACAGAACAGAAGTACAGTAGATATAGACTGGCTTAAAAATGGCAGAAACCAGTCTAAGATTTGCACCCCACACCAAATGGTGAATGTGTGTTCTGTTCGCTACCAATCTAAACTATGTTGCTTACAAAAAACCACGCAACTTAGATAGATTTTGCCTCAGGCTTTTTGAATATCTGTACCTAGCCTAAGTGACCAACACACTTTGGTGGGGTCTTGGTTAGAAGGTAAACTTAGCTAATTTGACAACATACATACCCAAGGAGCTTTTTCTCCCTGTACTGATGTCAACTTGGCATGCCAGAGATGGGGTAGCCACAAGGGGCCCGATTCTTATGACTGGCGGTGGCTGCACGCCTGCCTCCAGGTTGATGGCAGTGGAGGGGCTGAGGTTATGCTGCCCCAGCTCCTTTCCCTCCATGTGCTGTGAGCTGCGCGTACACCCGCTGCTGCCAAGAAGCTGGTGCAGGGGCTTCAGAGCCCAGCACAGCTGTTTGCAGCCTCCCAGCTGCCTTCAATAGCTAGCCCAGGCTCTGAGCAGTTGTACTAGGTGGCTGGCAGGCTACAAAAAGCTATGCCGGGCTCTGGAGCCCCAGCACTGGCTCCATGGTGGCAGCAGCTGTACCCGTACTTCTGGGTGGATAGTGGGGGAGGAGCCAGGGTTGTGCTGCCCCAGGCCCCTTCCTGGCTATGTGCTCAGAGGTGCGCACACAGCTGCCGTAGTCATGGAACTGGTGCCAGGGCTGTGAAACCCCATGCAGCTGTTTGCAGCCACCCAGCTGCAGTTGGCCAGGGCTCTGGACGGCTGCTGGCAGAAGCTGCCCAGAGTCCGGGTTGGCTGTGGCACGCTGAGGAAAATGGCCCTGCCTACCATGCTCTGCCACATGTGCTGGGGATTGCTGACCTCTGCCTTACGCAAAAGACCAAGTGAGTTATGTTTGTTCCATGGCCATAGGATGAAGCTTTAATATAGGATACAATTAAATCTCTAACAAGGTCTTTGGAGGTTAACTCAAGGTTAACTCTTTGGGCCAAATGTAAATGATATATATGTTTGTGTCATCAACTGCCTTGCATTGCAGCTTGGTAGAAAAGCTTCAGGTGAATCTGTACTATTCTTTGCCATTGCAAACAGTACATCATAAGAGCTAAGCCAGTGGTTATCAACCCCTTAAGACTCAAGGCACCCCTTGCTAGATTCAAGGCACACCTCAGAAAGTGCCATATTTTAGCTTTTACTTGTTTTTTGACTACAAGAAAATTAAACAACAATTCTTCTATTGAAAGATTATAATAGGTCCAAATGTTTTGGACACTATGGATTCCTATTTGAAATGTCTGAGTTTATCTTATGAATCATGTGTAGGTGTTTGTATACCTAACAATGCCAATATTGTGCACCACCCCACAACACCTTTAGAAGGATCTTGGGACACCCTGATTAAGAATCACTGATTTAGGCAAAATAACACAAGTAAAGACAGAGGGCCAAGTTCATCACTAGTATTGAAAAAGCGGGATGACAATGGATGGATTTAAAACGGAATTTCTGGAATTAAGCTGATCCATACTGCTATGAAATTAAGTGTTCTAAATGTATACTTTGCATTTATAAAATAGATTAAACTTTCTTGTTTGAGTGTGTGTATTCAGATGTGTTTTGTCAGTATTGAGAAACCCCTTATCCCAAATTCATCCCTGGTACAACTACAGCAAAGTCAGTACTGCAAAATCCAAGATTAATTTGGCCCACATTTTACTTGATAGATCACAAAGACATCTCATGTCAAGTAGCTTTTTAAGTGACTTCTGAAATCCAGTTGTGTAGACTAAGGATTCATTTGAAATTCCTATGGCCTAGCGTGTGAATAAGCTCTGACAACTTGCAGCATGCAAACTTGCTGGACTACAATAATTTCTTTGGATCTTAGTTCTTCATATTGTCTCAGGCCATAATCTAAAGCCATCACAATATTAACAAACATTAACATGCATTAAGAAATTCCAAAAGTTTTTGTACACAACATGGATGAAAAACTAAAAAATACAGTTTTAAATAAGTAATCAGCAAAGATGCTTCTGAATTACATGGGAGCACAATGATGACAAAACTCATATATCTACACAAAACTTCATTTTTCCCTAGGCACATGTGGCTTTAAGGGTGGCTGAACTGATTTGGTCATAGCTTAGGCTGAAACTCTGCAGGTCAAAGTTTCAGCATGGAGTTTAAAAGAAAAAAAATAACAGCCAAGTTGTGGACCTCTAAACACCAACAAACCCTTAACTGGAGGAGTCCCTAATGGAAAAACCCTGTAGAATGGTATAGGGATAAAGCCAAAGAGGATCAATACAGATTTGAAAGGCTTCTATACAAACTTATTATAAAACCCTACAAAATTTAATGGGAAATGCTTGTTTGCTACAGGTTATATTTAACCTTCCTACAGGGTCTAGAACAGGGATATAATTGTCTATTAAATTCAACAGTGTGGTTAAAAATTATACAGAAAGATTATTATTTATTAAATTCCCCTCAGCAGTGCTAAGATACAAAGGAAGTCCTTGTACCATTTAAGGTAGTGCAGTTACACTCTTCTTATTCATTGTATAAAATATTAAAACAGAAGAATCAGTGAAAAAAATAGTAATAGCCACTCTGAAAGACTGAAAAGCCAGAGGAATGGGAAGAAAAGACCAAACCAAGGGTTGCAGGAAATCCATTATCTGTGGTCTTTTGCTTCACAAAGAAACCGCAACAATGCATCCAACGGGTGATTCCATGATGCGTCTTAAATTGTTCTCCCTTTTTTGTATTTTTGTGTGTGTTTAGGTTTGGAAGCACCACATACAAATAGCTTGTGCAAAAAATGTGCCTTTAAAATGTTTGTAGTGTTCTCTGGTTTTAGTCTTTAAAAAAGGATTTTCCAAAACCACATTTTTAAATGATGCCACCAGTGCTGCTTGAAAGGATTACAGCAGCAGCAGTTCTCTTATAGTCAGTCTTTGATTTCCCTTTAAGAAAACAGCAGTGCTGCCATGCAGCAGAACAAAAGAAAAGAAATTATTGCTAAAGTTTTGGCAAAGTTCTCTCTCTCTCTCTTTTTAAAACCATGTTCCCCTTCAACCAGTTACTTCTGTGAGGCTGACTGACTGGCAACGGCATTTTCTGCTGTCCAGTAGGAATGAATATGCACAGATACATGTGCATACATGTAGCAGTCTTATATATGAACAATAATATAACACTCGTCCTGAACATCAGACAGGAAAGAAGATATGCAAGAGTATTATGATGTGCCTTAGACTATTTTTAGCTTTCAGTATAGACAGAGGAAAGCTGACTAGGACAACGATCCACTGCATTTATTTGAAGGAAACTGGTGTCCTCAGATCCACTGCGGAACGAATCACCAAAGATACCTGTGGGTGCTGATGGAAGATCATAAACTAGAAAAAAAATATAGAAATCATTAATTAGCACTGAGCAATGTTCAGGTGATATCTGTAGTAGTTACACAGAAGTACAGTAATTCATACCTCTTTAAAAATCCATGCTATGAGCTCCTGAATTGCTTAGTATGGGAGAGAAAACTTTGCTCCACTGAATCCAATGGTAAAATTCCAAATATGCTGAACAGGCTAGCATTTCACCCAGTAATACACATATGAACACACCCAGAGACACACATGCACTCTGTGTGGTGCACGTGTGTGTGTGTGAATGCAAGTATGGACCAATTGTGTGTATACCAGGTCCATTCTTGTTATGTAAATCTAGTCCACTAAAATTCACAACTAAAAATTTTTTTTTTGATTGGTCAAAACTTCATAAGGCCAAAAAATAGTTTGAGTCATCCTGGCTAGCTGCTACAATGCTTCTAGCAGACCACAGAAGTAGAAAGACCATACAAGGCTTAGGGGAGAGTATTACAAAGTGAATACATGTGACAGTATATGTCTCACCCAAAGAGGAATTTAGAGAGTCATACAGCCAACACTATCTGTACACATGCCAGCTGTCATACAGTCATGCCTGAACCACATCCCTAAAGCCAAACACCCCAAGAAGTACTGATACACAGCCGAGTTTTGGGGAATCAAGCATCATCCTGAGTTGGAACAGCCAACAAAGCAACAAGTCTCGGTAACATTTATGACTGAAATGTAGATGCCTTGGTATTTTTAGTTCATAATAGTTACTTACCTGTAATACCAGAATGAGCTGAAAAGGCTCTGTGGAAAACATCGAGCCCCGCTTGGCCCATTGAGGAGGGAACTAGGCAGTCATCAAAAGTAGGGATTGTATTACAAGAGACACCATGTTGCATGTTCCTCTGAGTCTCAGTGTAATGTGGGGGGCAGAAAGTCTGAAGTTGCCCATAAAAACCTAATACAAAGAGAGGAAAGAAGCCATTAAGATATCTGGATATTTTGTTTAGATGGCATAGGCAGAGATTCATAGTACACTGGAATGAGAAACACAGTAATTAAAATCCTGGTTGCATTGACTGAAATTGAATCCATTGCTTTTTCTTCTTTTAGTCCTGTTTCATTACATAGCTTTAAATATGAGAATGCTTCCTTTGGAGCAGAGGTGTCAAAGATCTGGCCTATGGGCTGTATCTGGCTCACAGAGACATGTCATCTGGCCTCCAGTGCTGCTCATGACTCTCAGAGTGACCCACAGGCAACAGGCAGGCCTCACCCAGCACCCACTCCAACTTCCTAAAGCAGAAGAGTGGCTACTGTGTGCAGCACATGGCAGCCACTTCGCATTGCAGAGTGGAAGCTGGAGCAGGCACTGCAGGAAAGGAAAGTGGAAGTGGGCGAGGGTGTGGGGCCATGTGACGGCACCTATGAGAAGCGATGCCCCATGGACAGGACCTGGCTGCCTTGGGTTTTCTGCAAAAGAGACCTGAAAAGTGGAGTGGGTGAGGTGCCACACTGCCAGGACAAGTACTGGGATGAAATCTGCTCAGGATGCTGTGCCACAAGTCTGAGGTGCAGGGCAGCTGTGGGGAAGGGTGATGCTGTGCATTGGCAACTGCCTGTGTTCAGGTTCCTGCTCCCCAGATTGCATGATGGGCTGGATCCATAACCCAGCACTCCCCTGCATGAGCACCACATCTCTGGTGTGGCATGAGGCAGATAAGACCTCTGCCCAGCCAAGGAGGTGATCCTCCCCCTCTACGCGACGCTGGTCAGGCCACAGCTGGAGTATTGTGTCCAGTTCTGTGCGCCCCATTTCAAGAGGGATGTGGACAATATGGAGAGGGTCCAGAGGAGGGCCACCCGCATGATCCGGGGACAACAGGGCAGACCCTACAGTGAGAGACTGCAGGACCTGAACCTATTCAGCCTCCACAAGAGAAGGCTGAGGGGGGACCTGGTGACCGTCTATAGACTCACTAGGGGGGACCAGAAGGGTTTGGGGGAGACGCTGTTTCCCCTAGCGCCCACTGGCATAACAAGGAGTAATGGGCACAAGTTGATGGAGAGGAGGTATAGATTGGACATCCGCAAAAACTACTTCACAGTTAGGGCAGCTAGGAGCTGGAACCAACTTCCAAGGGAAGTGGTGCTGGCCCCTACCCTGGGGGTCTTTAAGAAGAGGCTGGATGCCTACCTGGCTGGACTCATTTGAGTCCCGTTTCTCTTTTTGGGGTTTTTTGTTGTTCTCCCGCCCTGGCGGGGGGTCGGGCTAGAAGATCTACTAGGTCCCTTCCGACCCTTAATCTATGAATCTATGAATCTATGAAAGTCTTGCTGGGGCTCAAAGGCAGGAGGGGGATAGGGTGAGCAGCCATGTGAACAGTGCTGGCTTTTTTTGCCTCCAGTACATGTGGAAGAAATGATTGAGGGCTTGGCCAGTCCTGCCCAGGTTACATTATAGCCCTAGAACGACCACAGCAGGACCATGCTGCACGTGGCGCCCACTCCAGCCACTGCAGGACATCTGTGGGGGCAGTCTGGTGGTCTAATCCAGTCCAGTCTGGCCCAGAGACCAGCCCCTCACCACTCATCTAACTGTGGGGCTGGATGAGTTTGACACCCTTGCTTTGGATGGGGTTTGGGCCCTTTGGCTCCCAACTACTTTCAATCCATCTTGCAACCATCCAGTTTTGACACTATCTATATGCAGGCACTAGCTGACCAAAAATCATTATGGGGAGATTTTTCATCTTAATGGAAAAGGAAGACATGCTCATGAGAACTCTCTTCATTCTACAATCCTGTGCACAGATCTGACATCCCTTCAAACTTCTTTTGGATGATTTAGAGCCACCGTCTGAAGTACTAATCTAAGATAATG
>NW_017729024.1:121322380-121327907 GCF_001723915.1 Gavialis gangeticus | reverse complement strand
GGATGATTTAGAGCCACCGTCTGAAGTACTAATCTAAGATAATTAAAAATGTTCCTGAATGAGGACTCTGTTGAACCTATGCTAATTTCCACCAGGTGAGAATCTGTTCCACTATGTTTAAATGACCTGAAACTGCTCATCAGGGTTTATTACAAGGGAGCCTGCTTTGAATTTTTTCTTTTATTGATTATAACGCACACACAAATATTGGGTAAATGTTTTGTTCTATAAATGCATGTATAAATAATCAGGAAAAAAATCATCTGTTACAGCATGCAATAGACACACTGCAAAATAGACATTGCAGAGTCTGAAATAGACCTAAGAGTAGATTTAAGGCTGGGCAGTATACAACCAAAAGAACTGTCCCATACACTTGTCCATTTGCCTTCTGTTTACAGAACTACATATTAGGTCTAGTAAGGGCAGATCCAGGGGAGTGTACATGCACCCCTTTGATTCCTGGTCCACCTGAAGTTTAAACCAACTGCCTGGCAGTGACAACAACACTTCTATTCAAGCAGCAGTAAGGGAGTCACTTGCCTTCATGGCTCATTATAATCTACCTGACCTCTTCTAACCTCTTCATTCCACCAGTATTAATGGCCCTCTTCTCTTTAATAGTCTTGATGTTCCACCAATCAAGCTGTCCTTTGTTCTGGCAGTTCTACCTGTTAGGTGCTTCTGATAATGAAGCTCCTATTTTATAGCCCTACAGACTGTTTTAAACTCATTCCAATGAAGTTATATTTGTTTTTGCTTCCATCTTAAACTGATTTATACAGCCCTAGGTCTTGCATATTACTAAATCTACTAGTTTATTTTTAACTAAAGAAAAATGCGTGTTGCTTTATATGTGACGATGCATCTCACCATCTGTACCTCCCTTTTAAAAATTCTGGACCTGCCCATGGTCTAGGATATAGGCCTTTGCTGAAATGTAGGCATTGGACTATGTATTTATTTCAGGTGTCAACAATATGCCGAATCACAATTTTTAGAGCCAAATGTACACCAGCCAAATGTAAAACCATTATTAAACCAATATTTCCAAATTGGCTTAATGCTAACAAAAGGTTCTTACTTGTCATCGGGTCCAATACCCTCCTCTCCATTCACTCTGTCCCACAGAAAAACTAAGAAAAACAAGCAGGCAAATGTCTTGAAAGGTTCACCCAGAAGTTAGGGGTGACTACATCCTTGTCCATTAAAAGACATTAAATGTGGGAGTTATATAACTTCAGAAGATGTTGTAACCAAACAGTCCATTTCTAGGGACTGGTCATCATTTCTCATGCTGACGAATATGCAGCAGTAAGTCATAACAAAAAGCCACTGTGGGAAAAATGACCCCCTGCCTCAGAAAGCAACCTAAGGAATTTCCTGTCTCAGGTTTCTTCCACAGATATTACTGTCAACAGAAAATACTGATGTGCTAGGCTGACTGCTCTAGCCACTCCAGTTAACCAATTCTCATATGACACAGCTTTTGTAGAGTAATTTCCTTTTTACTTAATAAAGTGAAAGATCATTTTGCCCCTAGACTCATGATGCGCTAGGACCAGAAAAGTAAAATCTCTTGACACATCTGCAGTAAATAAGGTTAGTACTACAGCTTTTGAACCATGAATCATAAATTCAAATAAAGAATATGTGGAGAAAAATGGTTCATTGTATTTTGGATGAGATGTAAAATGAAGAAAACGTTGGCCATTTGTAGTCATTAAAAATTTATCATATTACCTCCAAGTCCTTTTAGGAAAAGTAAAGGAAGTAGACCCATTGTACTGAACAAATCTTAGTTTGGGTATTTAGTAGAGACAGGCAATGTAAATAGTGCAAACTTCAGTGCTACTCATAGCCTTAAGATTGTCCACATGCCATACAAATGATGCTAGTTTCAGGCACATCTAAACTTAACAATGATATATATTCTGAACACTCAGGGTGCGTCCACACATGCAGGCACGTATGCTTGCAGCAGCTCAAATAGGAGCAGCGCAAATTTGTGCAGGAGATTTGTGCCTCAGCACCTCTGCCTGAACATGCACTTGGTCATGGGGCAAATTGTGCCATTTGGGGCAAACTGACCCTGCCCAGCTCCTCCCAGATCTTCAGCCAGGGGGAGCTAGGGGTTGGAGCCAGCACCAATGAGTAGCTAAGGGCTACGTGCCCTCAGGAGCTTCTGAGGCCCATCCAGTTGGAATCTGGGGACACTAGCCCCTTGTGCCAGATGGATTGCTGAAGCAGCCCAAACCCTCTACTCACTGCAGCAGTTTGGCAGTAGGGGTTGCTGCCTGGCTGTGACCTGCTGCCACCTGACAGCATCTGCCCCTTGCACCTGCGGCCCCATATCTGTGTGCCTGCCAGACCCAGATGGGGACTGCATGGCCACCTGGGCTGTGGTACAGGCTCAGCAGCAAAGCCTCTTGCACCTCTGGGCCAGCTGCCAATGGGCTGCGGCTGCAGTTGGCCTTCATGCGGCACTACTGTCATGTTTTCTGGTGCCCCCACTGCCATCTGGGCAGCTATTGCCCAGAAGATGTGCTCATTACAGTGGCTCACTTAGAACTGTTGAACCATGTCCTGAACCCAAATGGCCCAGCTGGGTCCCCAGTGCTGGCCCTGGGCAGGCTCGTCTGACCAGGTCTCACCACTTGTCCCATCAGCAGGGATCCTGGTGTTCCCTGTTTAAAAATTTCAAATTCTCTAAAAGAAAAAACCAACCCCAAATTCTCTAATTAAAATGCACAAAAACTGTGTTCTTCCATGATTAAAATGAAAGGCCACTATATATAGAGAGATCAGCTGGGCAATGTTTTATTGATATATTACAATTTTAAAACAATTTGGAACCCTACCAGTGCACACAGAGCCAGCCCGGCCTGCTGGCATGCACCTTTGGACAAGATTGGGCCAGCTCCTGCCATCACCCAGGGCTTCTGGCACTGCAGGCAGGAGCTGCACACCATTGGGCTGGGCCGGTTCCTGACTCCAGGTGCCCTGTGTGCCATCGGGTTGGGCTGGGTCCATGGAGGCAGGAGCTGGCCTGGCCCAATGCCAAGCAGCTCCTGCCTGTGGTGCTGGGAGCCCTGGGTGATGGCAGGAGCTGGCCTGGTTTTGTCTGAAGGCACACGCCAGCAGGCTGGACCAGCTCTGTGTGCCACACGGAGCCCCCCCAGGTCTCAGGTGGCACATCATACTGCTGGGGGTCTCCCCCAGCAGTGGCAGAGGGCCCACTGCTGGCTGCTGCTGCTGCAGGGCAGTGGGGGCTGTGTGCCATAAGGGGGGGCAGGGGACCCACCCCTTCCACACAGTCCCCGCACACCCATAGCCCCCCAACCTCCACACAGTCCCCCCCACCCCAAAGTCCCTGCTTACTGGGGACAGAGACTGGGTCCCAGGCAACTCCAAGCACTAGTGCCAGCCAAGCTCTGCTTCTGTTTGTGTGCTGGAGCAGCCAGGGCACTTGGCAGGCACAGAGATGTTCTGGTCAGGTGCTACAGTGTCTCTTTGGAGGACAAAGCCTCTGGTTGCTTTGGGGCATGCTCGAGGAGTGCACCCAGCACCGCTTTTTTCCACTGTTTTCTTTTGATACAAGGATTTCCTGGTATCAAACTTAGAGTCTGCACTGCAAATATGCAGCACAGGGAACATTTTTTCATTCCTAGCGTACCTCCTGCGGCATCTCAAACTGCTTTGAGATGCTAGAACAGGCATGTGCTTGCTCATCTGGATGCAGCCTCAGTGCCCATCTTTGGGGTCTGCTTATGTCAAGGAGTAACAGCAGACCCTGAATTTTCTGAAAATTAGCTGATAGATGTAGAAGCAGTCTACACATTAAAAAGTAACTATAGGGGCTTGTTTGGGTAGCAAAAAATGGACAAAAGGACCTGTTGCTTGCCTTTAAATAACAAAGAAACAAGAGTAAGTAGCCCCTGGTGGCATGGGGAAGATATCTGAAGACCAGCTAAAGACAGCTGAAAGTAAGGGGAGAAATCTTCTCTAGGAAGTCATGGTCACTTATAGGGTGGGATATCTAGACAGAGGTTAAGTATGGCTGTGCAAAATGGGCCCTATTCAATTCGGATTTGGATTCAGCCCAAATCGGGGACAGCGATTCTATCTGTTGATTCAGATCACTGTCCCTGATTAGATTTGGCCGAATCCAAATCTGATGATTCAATGCTGATTCAGTGAATCAGCAATCCAGACAAAGGCATGGTTTTAAAAGTTTTTTCTACATACCTTGAGGTAGCAGCACGGCTCGTGATTGCTGAGATGCTGGGGCGCATGGAGTGTCCCACAGGAGCATGGTGCTTGGCAGCAAGGGTCCTCTGATTTGATTCGGATTCAGAGAATTGGCCACTGAATTGGGCCAAATCTCTGCCAAATCGAATCAGGGACTGAAGTTTTGCACAGCCCTAGAGGTAAGTGATATACAGGAACTAAATATCTATATTTGGGAGAGAGGAATCTATATGCCATCCAAATGATAGGACATCTGACTATGAATATCAGCCTATTTGTTTACTACTAGTGATCAGAGACTTTTCACTCTGACCTATCCAGTACCTACTTATAAGGTATATTAGTAGGCAATCATTGATCCTCTGCATCTTGGTGTATGCATTAGAGGTCTAGTCAGTAGGCCTGTGCAAAGTGGCTAGTATTCACTTTGGATTTGGATTCGGCCAATTTGAGGGACAGTGATTCAATTCAGTGATTCGAATCACTGTCCCAAATTGATTTGGCCGAATCTGATTCGGAGATTTGGCTGCTGCTGAATCTCTGAATCTCCGAATCACTGAGACCCATCCCCAACCTGCTCTCCCAGTCCGGCAATGGTTCCTCCACCTGCCCCAGCTCAGTGTGGAGCACTGGGAAGTGATCCCCACTGCCCCCCCCCCCTGCCCCGCACTGTGTGGGGGGCTCTGCACAAGCCCCCCACTCTCGCAGCCCCCCCCATGGCTGTCCTGCCTGCCCCATCTCCTGCCCTTTAAGAAAAAAAAAAGCTCCAGATTCACCAGTTGCTGTTGGGTGGGGGGGCAATCCCCACTGTCCCCCACTGCCCCATGCTGCATGGGGGCTCTTCCATGAGCACCCCAAGGCCACTGCAGCAGCTGGTGAGTCCCGGGGTTTTTTTCATTTTTTTCTTCTTCAAGGGCTGCGCTGGGTGGGGCAGCTGGGGGGGCTGGGGAAGCGAGGGGAGATTGGGGGGCTCATGCAGAGCTCCCCATGCAGCATAGGGCAGTGGGGTACAGTGGGGATCACCCCCCCACCCAACCGCAACCAGTGAGTGGGGGCTTTTTTTTAAAGCACCAAGAGCTGGGGCAGGCGGGACAGCCATGGGGGACTGAAGGAGCAGGCGGGGATCAGGGGAGCAAGCAGGGGATGGGGCCTGGCAGGGGTCCCCCCATGGTCCCCTCCTCCAGCCCCCCCTTCCCTGCCCCCTACTTAACCAGCTCCGAGTCTGGCTGCAGCTCCCTGTTGCAGCATGTGGGGGCTGCCCAAATCTTCGAAGCTC
>NW_017729024.1:121317163-121317380 GCF_001723915.1 Gavialis gangeticus | reverse complement strand
TGATTAGATTTGGCCGAATCCAAATCTGATGATTCAATGCTGATTCAGTGAATCAGCAATCCAGACAAAGGCATGGTTTTAAAAGTTTTTTCTACATACCTTGAGGTAGCAGCACGGCTCGTGATTGCTGAGATGCTGGGGCGCATGGAGTGTCCCACAGGAGCATGGTGCTTGGCAGCAAGGGTCCTCTGATTTGATTCGGATTCAGAGAATTGGC
>NW_017729024.1:121311938-121312163 GCF_001723915.1 Gavialis gangeticus | reverse complement strand
TCAATTCAGACCTTTTTATTGGTCCCCTGATTCAATTCAGATTTGGAGATTCGGCCACTGAATTGGGCCAAATCCCCTCTGAATTGAATCACCACCTGAAGCTTCACATGGCCCTACTAGTTGGGTGACTGATGAATTCACTTGTATGGAGTACTGCAACCATTACAGCAAGAACTTTGATACGTATGCCTAGGCAAGGGTATGGGAGAGTGGAGGCTACCCAAG
>NW_017729024.1:121306519-121306938 GCF_001723915.1 Gavialis gangeticus | reverse complement strand
CACTGAATTGGGCCAAATCTCTGCCAAATCGAATCAGGGACTGAAGTTTTGCACAGCCCTAGAGGTAAGTGATATACAGGAACTAAATATCTATATTTGGGAGAGAGGAATCTATATGCCATCCAAATGATAGGACATCTGACTATGAATATCAGCCTATTTGTTTACTACTAGTGATCAGAGACTTTTCACTCTGACCTATCCAGTACCTACTTATAAGGTATATTAGTAGGCAATCATTGATCCTCTGCATCGTGGTGTATGCATTAGAGGTCTAGTCAGTAGGCCTGTGCAAAGTGGCTAGTATTCACTTTGGATTTGGATTCGGCCAATTTGAGGGACAGTGATTCAATTCAGTGATTCGAATCACTGTCCCAAATTGATTTGGCCGAATCTGATTCGGAGATTTGGCTGCTGCT
>NW_017729024.1:121299838-121305207 GCF_001723915.1 Gavialis gangeticus | reverse complement strand
GTGACTGATGAATTCACTTGTATGGAGTACTGCAACCATTACAGCAAGAACTTTGATACGTATGCCTAGGCAAGGGTATGGGAGAGTGGAGGCTACCCAAGACCTACCATCCCCTCTTTAGACCACTGAGACAGAATCCAAAGGCCAGACTGAGTCCAGACATTCAGTGCCTCAGTAGTTGTAGCTTCTGCCAAAGAGCAACAGATAAGAACTGCTTCTGACTGCCTAATGCCTCCGCGAGGGCATGTGTCTGTCAGGGTGCTGTCTCTTAAACTTTCTCCAACCAAGGAGTACCTACAAGATGGTGGGAGCTAAGGTTTTGAGGCACCCTATACTCGCCTTACTTTGGAGGTTGCAACATTGTGGTATTTTATAGAAACTACTCTGCCGCAAGTAGACCCTCCACACTGTCCCAGTCAGATGCATTTTACAGTCATACCCAGGACCATATAAAGTATATAATTTAAAATAGATACTATGCATCACTGTATCTCCCAAAAAAGAAAATTAAATGAAAAACATCCCATCCAGAATGCCTTCACTTTGCACTTTGATACAGGCTAGGATCTCAAAACTATGCTTGGACTACAGGTAGAATCCAGGTATATTTTCATTAACTTCCTAAGGGGATGGGTACATGAGATGGTTGTTTTTTAAAAAACTGCAGTAAGTGTTCACGTATGGTTAATGTCTTTACCAATATGAGTGGGAAGAACAACAGAAAGTATATACTGGAAAAAAAATGCTGTATTGCCTCATGAAGTACAATTGATTTCCTGCTAAGCAGGAGAAAAGAAGTGCAGTTTAAGAGCTTTATGATTCTAATTACTTTTCCTTTGAGACTATTTCTCTGGGCTCTTTGAGGAAACATACAGATCTTGGTATGTCTAGTGTATGCCCGATTTGAAACAGAAATCTAAACACTCAAATAGATGCATATGGGCCAGGATTATGGATGGGGAAGCAGCCTGAACCTTCACCCAGAACTCAAGAAAGAACCTATTGGAAAACTTTGAAACACAAGATAATAAAAATGTGTGAAATGCCATGTGTTTAGCTTATCCAGGGGTTTGGTAAGAACTTTAGAGATAACAACCCAACTTATACCTCCCAAACAGCATTGCAAATGGTTACAGGGGGAAAAAATGAACATATGGTTTTAGAAACTGCTTTAAAATGTGTTCTTAAATTATTTTCTTTGGGTGGAGCAGAAGGGTATCTTGGATTAACCCAAAAGAAACAAAGATAATGCATAAATCTGATCCTTCCCATAATCAGTCTGCATATGTGTACTGTAGGCAATGCTAACAAACTGTGGGCTCCATCCTGAGAGGCGTAGTATTCACAAATCTCATTGATTCGGTTGGAGAGTTGGGTGCTTAGCAACTCTTAGGTCTGGCCTCACTGTTCTGAATATTTTTTTAAGTTTAATTGGAAGAAAAATGAGCCAGCTTGCAAAGCATGTTAGCTATTTACAACATTCTCTCCTCACTGCTCCATGCTGACATTTAAGAAACAACTGTAGTAAAAGAAAAAAAAGAAAAACAATAGCTGTCCAAAACTTGATTTAGAAGCTGAATTACTATCGACAGTGCTTTGTGCTTCCTTTAAAAATGCTCTTAAAAACAACTGCTGTCTCAACCAGCAATGGGCCACACTGTGAAAGTTTACTGTTGAGTCAGACCAGTTACCAGAAACACAGTCATTTCAGTCTATAGTAGTCAGAGCCAGCTGGCAGGGTTTTGTAAGACACATGCTGAAAATGTTCTTTCACATTGCTCTGCACTTATTCTCTATTTGTGCCTTTTCACAGCATCCTATTCTTAATGCAGAACAGTCTGGCAATAACACAGACTATTACAAGTTGTAGCCTGGCACTATAGCTAATTCAGCCCCAAGGTAAGCATAATGAGTCAGATTCTCCAGTCCTTGTTTACTCCCTACTTAGGCCCAAGAAGCCCTGTAAGTTTTGTTCTAATGTACAGAAAATAGCCTTTGTATATACACAAAGAAACTGTGAAAGGACCCAAAGCACTTTCATTCATTGGCAAATTCAGCAAAATTTTTAAATCTGGGAATAGAAAAAAATTTATTCTAGTGTTTCAAGTATTTCATCCATTGCACATTTGAGTTATGGAGAATTGAACTGAAGCATTGACAACAGGAGAAAACAGAGAGATATCCCCTAGTTGCCAACTTATCTATCTATCTATCTATCCATCCTTGATAGTCAAAGTGCACCATAACCATGTCCTCACCACTTTCCCAACCTGGAGGTAGCTCCTAGCAGCAGCAATGTCAGAGCAACCCTCATGGCCTAGCACACCCTGTACGAGCTGCCCGTTCCCAAGAGGACTGGTGGCCTCCAGTAGTGGCTGCTGCACAGGTTGTGACCACGGGCACCTTTGTCAGCCACTTATACCTGGTGGTGGCAGCAGCAGTGGCCTGCCCCTTTTCTTACATGCCTTCCTGAACTGCCCCTGGCTACAGTTATTCATTGCCACTCTCACCTCCCTTTTTGGCACACTGGACTTGGGACTTCTATGAGATGTACAGATGTCCTGTGCTAAACAGTCAAGAAGAGCAGTCTGCCTAACCAATTTCTGGCTGGGCCAAGCCAAGATAGTGATCCTGAAGAGCACAGGAACTGTCTCACAGAGCCTGGCTTTGCCAATGCCCTGGCCCTGTTTTGGTTTCTGATCCAGGTATACATGTCCTTCTAGTTTATACACTTCACCTTAAAACAGAACGTGGCCCAGTTTGTGTTGTGCTGGCCCATCAACAGGACACTCTGCACAGTAGCAAACAGCTGGCTGGTCATAAACATGACCTCTGGCTAGTCATAAGCAATCTTCATGACAGCACTGAGGAGTATCTTCGGTGCTGATGGGAGTTTTGGTGCTGATACGGAGTTCTGCTCTTTGGCACTTTTGCTGTTTGACACTTTCATTATAGAAGTGTAAAAGTTAACAGATTAAAAAGTCTGAAAAAGGCTATCCACCTGTCTATATCAGGTGTTCAACCTCAGCCTGTGGGCCAAATGCAGCTTGAAGAGCCATCTCATTTGGCCTGCAATGATCCCCATGGTCTGGAAGTTTGGCTGTGGGAGAGCACTAACTTTTAACATAGCCACCTTCACCCACTGCCAGATTTCCAAACCCCAAGCCCTGCACATGCCCCCTGCTTCCGGAATGTAGCTGAGCCTGCCCCTTCTCCCCTCCAGGGTTGGGTTGGGGCCAGGCCATGTCCCCTTTCTCCTGTGGGGCCTAGTCAAGCTCCTTTCCCATTCAGGGCTGTGTTGGGGCTGGCCTGCCTCCCAACACCCGTCAGTGTAACCAGATGCACCTGACCCAGCTGCCAGATCAGGACCACTGGCCAGATCTGGCCTGAAGCCAAACCCAGCACTGATCATCTGGCCCATCAGGCAAAAATATTGGGTACTACTGGTTTATATCTATCCATTGCTAGACTATTTAACATCCAATAGGTCTTTGAAAGTCTCTCTATAATAAAAAAATGATACTAAAAATGCTATTTACTAGTACAGGGAAATTATTTTTGTTAGTAGCTTACACTTTGCTATTGTAGACTAACCTTGCTGTAAAAGCAATCACAGCTGTGTAGGAATCAGTGCACATGCACTGAGTTTGAATTTGTCGCAGTTGGTTTTGGACACATTCAAAGGACCAATCTGGCTTATCTAAAAAAACTTTCATTCCAGATAGAAGATATGGGGAGAATAACAAAGGAAAACCAACAGCAATGTATTTGCTCAGGCAGGTTTTTGTTTGTTTTAGCAAATTTAGCCTTAGTGAGAAAAATGTTATGTGGACACAGATTTGCAGCTTGTACACCCCCAATGGCAACATCTTACTATGGACCAATGTTTAGGACAAGATGGCAATTAGGTCTCCAGACCTTTGCAACTTTTACTCACCCTCATGGGATTTTGACAAGTGAGCAAACTGTGTAGCAGTTTCTGTGTTAAAAAGACCTGTTAAGAAGCTGGTTTAATAAAGTTCTACCAGCAGAATCTTCCCCTGAGGTGCACAATTGTACATTGCATCATTTGCTCTGTAATTATATTATCAGTCTTAGTTTAGTAAGGGATACTAGTAAGGATGCATAAGACTGTGAGAATGCAGTTTGAATTTCAGGACCCTCTTGGAGTTTGCAGGGCTGACAGTAAAGAAGCTTTTTTTATACACTAATTTAATGTGAGAAGTACCCTCAAAGACAGTTAATCTGAAATGATACTATGCCTTTGTGTAATCAATTAACTAGAACCAGAGCAGAAGTGCAATTTAAATTGGAACCTGCAACTAAGAACAAAGGCCACAGAGAGACATTGCATCTCTCTTGGGAGAGTTGCTGCTTTCCCAGGGGAAACCACTAACATATAACTGTTCAGGATTTTTCTTACAGAGCAAAAATGGCTATTCCAGGAGAAAAATAACCCAGGAACAACCAGAGTTAAATCATTCCTTGGAGAGTTTCTCCTGTGACAGCAAATGTCTGTACATGTTCCCTTCCAAGAGAAGTCACAACACATTCCTGAAGCATCCCAGGGTGCTTTGCTCTCATCTTCCCCCTTTCCCCCTCCAAGAAGAGAGTGCGTCGCTTGCTGGACTCTACTGCTCTAGCCCAGCAGGGAGCAGAACATACCCTCTTCGCTATCCCACATTGTGCTGCCAGGAAACAGGTTGAATCTCAGTTGATTCTGAGTCAGCCAATCAGAGTTGCTGTGTGCACTGCCACCATCTGTCTCCGGACAGACTGAGAGAACCTGCAGAGCACACTGAGATCTGCCCACAGGGCCCCCCTGGCTGTGAAATGTCAACACTGCAAGTTCTGTGATCTTCAAGGGCTCAGCATTTCAATGTCTGTTGAGACATCCCTAGGTAAATTTTTCTATCAGGAAAATAAATCTGGGAGAATTCTTCCAGATCATTTGAATGTGTGTATGCAGGGCACTTGTACATGTGACAAGGATTTAGTTTTTCAGGTTGCAGTCCTTCTATGCCCCATAAATGGAAATAGTAAGTTTTTAATTGAAACCTCACCGTATCAACTACCAACACTGTATATATGTGATTCTCCTGGGGGTTGCAGGTGCCTGCTGAAGGCAGAAGTGGTGAGAGACTTCATAGTTTCATAGTTTCTAGGATTGGAAGGGACCTGAGCAGATCATCTAGTCCGACCCCCTGCCATGGCAGGAAGAGCACTGGGGTCAAACGACCCCAGTAAGGTGGTCATCCAACCTCCTCTTAAAAACCCCCAGGGTGGGAGCCTGCACCACCTCACTTGGAAGCTGGTTCCAGACCCTAGCCGCCCTGACCGTGAAGTAGCGCCTCCTGATGTCCAACTTA
>NW_017729024.1:121278544-121299435 GCF_001723915.1 Gavialis gangeticus | reverse complement strand
TCATGTTCATCTTGGAGTCAGTAATGACTCCCAGATCCTTCTCCACCTCCGTGCTGATCCTTGATCCTTTTTTTTTTTCTGGCGGAGCCTGCCCACCTTTTCTGCGGCTGGAGGGCCATTAATCTGTCAGGTCAGCTCCCAGCTATGGGAGATGTGGGCAGACTATGTTGGAAAAAACAAAAAAGGAGCAGGCCCTTCACTGCTTTGCCTTTAGCAGGCACCTGCGGCTGGCAGGATGCCTGAGGCCACCCGGAAATTGCCTGGCTTCCCCCTGGGGCAGTGTGAGAATACAGCAGGAGGATGGTTCCAGAGCCCCATGCACTGTCCCTGCTGCCTTCTCCAGCCATCAGCAAATCTAGCCACCCTCCTGCCACCGCCCTGCACCACCCCAGGGGCAAGCTAGGTGTGCTGGCATCTGGAGAAGACAGTAGAGATGGTTCATGGGGCACTGGAAGCCCAGGCAGGCTCAGGGAAGCATTGGATCAGGAACCTCTGAGCTGGGGCACCAGCCTGCCTGGACCTCTAGTGCCCCGTGCACCATCCTTGCCAACACCTTCAGCCACCAGCAAATCCAGCCACCCTCCTGCCACCTTCCCACACTGCCCCAGGGGCAAGCAAGTCCATTCCCAGGTGGCCCCAGGCATCCTGCTAGCTGCAGGTGCCTGCTGAAGGGAGAAGCAGTGAGAGAACCAATCTGTTTTTCCCTGGAGCCTGCCTGCCTCTGCCACGGCTGGGGCATGAGCTAATGGCTGCAATGTTCCAAATTGCAACATTGCAAACTCATTTAAAACCCACAAAACTTGGGTACACATGTGTGATGCTATTAATCCACGCAAAAGGATATTCTCATCACTTGTACGTAGTGACATCATCATGTATACAAGTGCCCTAAATGCTTATTTCTATGTTTTCCTCCAAATTCTTAGGACAAGCTGATAAAATGGCAAAAAAGAACAACAAATAAGACTCATCTTAAAATAACTCTGTCTCATCTACATAAAAATGAACATCTAACTCATATCCTCATATCACAGAGCACAAAGGAATTGTGTATTGTAAATGCTGACTAATAACGTACCCAAAGTATTACTCTGGGAGATACAAGGGAAAGCTGATTTAATGTTCCCATTAGTCAGTCAGAATGTAATAAAGAACCCATGATAAGATAAAAAGAGAATGCAGTTCCTGTCAAATTATTTCAAATTGTAATATTCTAAACATTTGTAGTGAAGGCTGAGATTGTAGCATTGGGCCCCAGATGGCGCGATGGGTCCAGTCCAAGACAGCCATCATTTTATTTTATTTGTTTAATACATCAGCCTCATTACCAGTTAACCAGATGTTTCTCATTTTTTGTTTATTTTAAATAACCATCGTCTGTCTCTATTCAAATTTATTTGATACCATTAATTACCCATCCACTTTACAAGGCAAATCCCAGCTGCAAACACAGGAATTATAAAACATACTATGTCATTAATACCATCAGGCATGGAGAGTCAACATAAGCATTAGAAATGTATATACAGTTATTTCAATTGCGTTTCCTTGCTTCTAAGTGCTGCAGCCAAAGATTTATCATTTCCGGACACAAGGCAAGCAATTTTTTTTTGGCAAGATAATGTTATTTCCTGAATGAAATGAAATGTTTATAAATATAATAAAAGTAATAGCTGTGTACTCAAAACAGTTCTTTCACCAAACTTCTTCCGTATTTAGTTAGGGATCAATCCTGAGAGATGTGCTAGTGCTAGACACCAAAAAACCCAGGTACCCAGGCCCCCTAGATTTCAGGATGGGAATCCTGGACTCTTTCAAGTCAATGGCAAGATCCTGTCCCCACTGAATTTAAGGGGGCTACAATATTACCCCATTCCTTTCATTAGCAGTGATGGCCACCATTTATGTAAGTGATAACCCCATGATTTTCTGACTGATGTTGGAATATTTATTCTGTTTTGTATTTGAATTTAGGTTAAGGAAATCAAAAGAACTGCTATGAAGGCAAATACTTCTTTAACAAATCTCTCTCTTGAATTTGGTGATGCAGACAAGCCTCCCCCCCAACCTTCCCTGAATAAAAAAATACTAAGCCAGCTATGTTTTTTTCCTCTTCCTGCTGATCCCAAATCCCATAATGAAGAACATATTCACTCTGCTGGATCAAGTCTCTACTTACTTACTTTGGAATAGCCATCTAGGAACAGTGCTCTGCATATCATGTGGTCCATTGGACCTGCCCTGCCTATCACTCCAGCAAAGAGATATCTACTCATCTTTAAAACTGGATATGAAAGGAGGCATATGTAACAGAGAGCCCTTCATTCTCTGTTTCTTTAAGTAGAAAAGCAGTCCAGCCAGGGAACTCTACAGGCTAGGCAGGGGGAACCAGCCTAATGAGAGAATTAGCAGCCAGCCCAGGCAGTCACCTGACCAGCTATAGGCAAGGCCCTGGAAGCACGTAAGCCCAAGGCTGGGGCTGGTAGGGGAGTCTCTCCCTGGCTGCCACAGGGGAAGGAGCTCCTGTTCAGGGGAGCCGCTCAGGAATGCTGGGCTGACCATTTGTTGCCTGTAGAAACGCTGAGGCTTGGGAAGCTCAAAAGGAGCCCATGCTGGTACCAGGCACACTGATAAAGGGGAGAAAGAAGGTTTACTTTCTTAAAGGGACAGAGGGCTGTTTTCTCAGTTCTTGTTTATGTAATAGCCCAGGGGCTTATAATTTATGTTACTGCTTCAACTGGTGGTTTGGAATGAGGCTGGAAGAGGAGGTAAGGAGGCCTCATTAGTGCCTGGGTGACACCTAACTGTCTTAAGCTCTGCCAGGGGCAGGCTCAGGGCTTGAGCCCTTATTCAGTCCAGAGTGACACCAGGGAAGGTGCAGCCATACAGTGGCCAGGGGCCTGGTGCCAGAGAAGGTGCAGCCACACAGGGCCAGGGACAGGGTCCAGGGGCCAAGTGACTGGAAGGGACAAATGAAGCTAGTGCCTCAATGCCAGGTCCAATTCAGTGGGCCTAGGCACAGAAGGTCTAGCAAGATTTAAAGGGGCAGAGGCCAAGGAAGCCAAACAGAAGGACAACATACCTGTAACCCCCGTGAGGTATGGGGCATGGTAAAGGGGAGGATTTGGAGCCACGCAATTAGCTCATATGGCTTTGGGTGCTCTGTTGGGCACAGTCAACTACAGAGGCCCAGCCAGGAGCCTGGGACCAGTGGGGACTACTAGGGTGCTGGGGACCGTAGTGGAGGCTCGGTTGGACCAGAGCTATGCAAAGGTCCGTGGGCAACCTTACTATTTATTTATATTTCCACCACGGTGTGGCAGATGAGACAGGAGGGCACCCTAGGGGCAGAGTGGGTCACAGTTGCAGAGCCACCAGCAGGCATCACAGCCACCCCAGGACCCCAACGTGTTAGACCATAGCATCTTCAAGGAACATCTATTTATGCTCTGACTACTGCTTAGAATATTTGAACAGACTCTTAACTAAAGGCATGTGCTTCTTGGAAGATGAATGATTTAGGAATGTTTTAATACCCAACTGGCATCTCAGTTTTTTAAAGAAAATAGAGTTATGTGGAGAGAAAGCTCCCATGATTCAGAGATCAAAGGAGATTTCTAGTAGGGCTGTGTGAAACAGCACTGTTTCGTTTCGACTTCCATTTCACCATTTTGATGGGACAGTGTTTCATTTAGAGTTTTGTTTTGAAAGCACTGTTCTGTTTTGTTTAGTTGAAACTGTTTCGCTGTTTCAACATTGTTTTGACAGTTCGCCAGTAGGCTATAATGGGGAAGCATGAAACTGCCTATAACTTTGTCATTTTTTGGCAGATTTGGATGAAAACAGCAGGGATGGTATTCCCTTCTGATAGTATGAAGTCTGCCAAGTTTCAAGGAGATAGGTGCAGAGGTTTCTGGGAAACTGCACCTCAAGCTGCTGACAAGCAAAAATTGTGACATAATTGTGTGTGTGTGTTAAGGCATGCCCTCACTGGTGCTGGGGCCTCTACATGACATGGTAGTGTGCCCCAGTGAGGTCTCCTCCTCCCCTACAGCCTCAATCCTGTCCACCACTTTGAATAATAACAGGTAAAACAACAACTTAGTGAGAAGCAGCACAGTAGCACCAGCAGCATCTCAGGCAGCCAAACTGTGACAGAGCCTTTCTTTCCTCTCCTGTAGGAGCTTCTTCTCCAGTGTGTGTTAAAGTGCGCCCTTACTGTGTCCTTCCCCACTCTTCCCCATCCCTCTCCTTACTTTGTTTGCCTGCAGGCAAGCCCAGCCTCAGCTTCAAAACTCAAAATGTTTTGAAACATTTCGGCTGCCCTCATTTCGTTTCAAGGCTGTTTTGAAGCCCTTCGTTTCATTGCAATTTTGCTGTTTCGAGCTCAAAATGAGTTGAAACAGTGTCAAAATGAAACAGCTGGCCAAATTTCACACAGCCCTAGTCTCTAGCACTTCCAGGCCAAGAGTGTCTGCACCACAAACTCTTCAGGGATTGGGATTTGGACCAAAATATCATACTGTGAAAAAAGACAATACACTTGTGTACACTTCAGAAAACACCACTCTCTATACTCTATGCACCCAAGTGACTCGTGACAAAGCAGTTTTCCTGGGAGAGTTCAGCGGAGTTCCCCCTCTGTGAGAGAGTGTTTTATAATGCAGATTTCATCAGTTCTCTGACCAGTCTCACAAAGCCCTTCCTGATCTCACTTTCTGAAGGACATAATTGTAACTGCCATTTAACATTAAGAAGCATACGTCAAATAGGAAAGCAACCCCTAAAGTTCGCATCATGTAAACCTTCCAGATCACTGAGCCTTCAACATGATGTTCTTTGGTGCATATTTCTATTTCCATTAGACTATCAGAAAAAAGTACAACAATTTGTGGATATTTGTTAAAAAGTGGAAGAGGAAACACCCTGTTGTCAAACAGACTCTCAATTGTGGAACATTAGAAGTTTTAAGACAGTTGCTTTACTGAATTAACATTTGAATAGCTTTTATAACGAAGTATTTTTTTTTAAATTAAAAGATAAATCTGACAGTTTCTAAGTGAACGAACAAACATACAAACAAAAACACCCCCCAGAAACCCAGACTATATGATATGTTAGTGTTAAGTATGGCTGACTGGATAATTCATAGTAGATATCTACTGCAAATAATGTCATTTTATTCCATTGAATAATTATCAAAGATAATTTTCCCGACTATGCAACCACTTCTCCTTACTCGCATAAACCATATACAGGTAATAAATATAGTTCAGACTCAATTTTAAGGTATAAGAAGGTTCTTACTGCAAAAGTGTCCAAATAACAGCAGATGCATCAGTAAAATATTGTATGAAATTAGGCATATAAGCTTTCTCAAACCTCCCAAGGAGTTTTACTCTTTGTAAACTCAAGGTATTTTTAAGATCAAGACATAGGCTTCTTTTGATAATACTTTTTCTCCCCTCTTTGCTTTTCCTCCTCCATCATTTCAGTCATCTGTTTTGACCTGTCTTTGGCTAATACCCTGATGATTCAATTGTTTCCAAGCTGATGGATTCTCACCTCTTTATTTATTTATTTGATTTATATGCTGCCCTTCCCAACAAAGGCTCAGGGTAGCTTACAATAAGAAGAGAGAATAATTTAAAAACAGGAGAGTGACAAGAGGACTGAAACAGCTTGAAAGGGAACTAGAACATCAAGATAACACTGAAACCCCCCTAAACAACTTCTTATCTTTTGGGCCTTTTGGTGAGTAGGCCCCAAAAGAAAGGTCTTACAGCACTTACAAAACATGTCCAGGCTCGGGCTGGATGTTTGTAGTCCCAATGACTTCATTACAGCTCCGTATGAGTTCTGCAGGGATTTGCCAACCCAGTACAAAATACAGGATGAGAGCCTATGACTGCAGCTCCTCTAGAGCTGGGTCATTTTTGTATTGTGATTATTTACTGCCTACCAAAATTGGCCCCCAACATGGAAAACAAATAGTTCCCACTTTAAGAATGTAATGTTTCAAGTGCACATTTTTACATTCCCTACGCCCCTGGAATGCATTACATTTAAGGTGTGATGTGTAAGGTGTACATTTAACATGTTAATCACACGATAAATAGTAACAGTGCTACACAAACAGCTCATTACAGAGCCATTAAGTGGCAAACCAGCAACAAAGATATTCCACAAAATATCTGGAACACCTTGTGGCTTGTTTGTATGGCACTGGAATGGGGGTCAGCATCAGGGCTGGGCCAGGCATAGTTCTAATGCCACAAATGGGCTGCCAGGGAAGCAGGTTGCAGGGTTTCCCAAAGAGGGTAAAGGAAGCCCAGGGGAACCCCCTGCTGGGAACTTGGCAACCCCTGCTCTTGGGAACCTTTCCTCCTTGCCCTGTAGCCTCACAATGCCTGTGGGACAAGACATTTTAAAATGCTGGGTTACAGGGAACCCCGGGGACAGCCCCAGGTGGATTGCCTTGCCCTGCAGTTCCCAGGAAGCTGGAAGTAAGACACTTTAGACACTTCCACAGTCACACTAGTACTGGGGAGAGGCTCCTCGACCCCAGAGGCCTCATGTGGTGGGACTTATAAAACCTGCATATACAGCCCAGCTGCACATGCAGTTTTTAAAAGTTCAAGTGCACAGAGACTCTGGAATCAGAGAGAGCCTCTCCCATTCCTGGGTTCTGGCAGGGAATCCGTGAGTTTGCAGGTGCCAGGAAGAGGGAGTCAACTGCCACCTCCCCACCAATCCCAAATCCAGTACTTGCAAACCCATGCCCTGGGCTTCCTTCCAGGAGCGGTGTGATGGGGATCAGTCCCCAGTCACACCTCCTGCTAAGCATGCGTGGCATGGCAGGAAGTACAATGGTTGGGATTGCAGATTAGATCTCATTGTGCCATTAAATGAATGCCTTCCAGCCATCACAGTAATGTAGTAAAGAGAAGGTCAAGAAAACGCAAGAAAACCTTCACTTTTGCAGCTCAGTAAAATGCCTAAATGCCATGAAGGCAGTTTCAAACCTCTCAAACAGCAACTGGTCCTGTACCTTTCATAAGAGAGAAAGCTTTCAGATTATTTATTTATATTTATTGTGGAAATAAGGGGAATATTCACTCCCTCAAATAACATCCTTTAAGAAAAAACACATTCTGAGGTGTTACATTTTATGTTGGATATCCCCAGGAACAAGGCATGAGATTTCTACAGCAGCCAGTGTTCTTTTAAGAAATAGCTGCACCACAATGCAAGCAGTTGATAGAGTATATAAAGCTAGTCAATCTTGGATCTGCCACATCATTTCTTTTTAAGTGTTAACACTCTGAGATTTCCATGAGCTAGTAAGACGCTCAAGCTTTCAGCAAGGGAAACCATTTACAACTTGTTTTGTTCAAAAGACTTGTTGATGACAAAACTCTTTCTTCCTTGGTACAGCCAATTTAAACTGAGTTGACAAGTTTAAGACTACATATTGAGACAGAAAAATGTTACCATTGTTTGGTAGCAGATTGAGCTGAAAGTTCAGTGGCTATAGCTACAGCTCTCTAAATCATGAAAAGGCAGGTTATGAACTGCAGGAGACAGAGGCTAAAAGAGCTTCCCACAGCCACCTGATATATACCAAATAGCCTAGGCTGATGAAGTAGCTCCATGGTATTCTTCCAATACATTGTAATGAGACCTAGTAAGATTGAGATCTGTGTTGCTACCGAGAAACTTAACCATGAACTCTTGAAATATATTTCTTTTGAAGTGATGAAGGGATACTTTAGACAAAAATGTCAGACTTACAGGACACAGCCCTAAGTGCAGTGTACAGGGGTGAGCTATAATTGCTAAAGTTAGAGACTACATAGCTAACAATACACCATGCTGAAAAAACTGTTTTTAAAAAAGATCAAGTAATCAAAATAATGCTAGGCACATCTACACATACAATTGCTGTTGCGTGAGTTTACTCCACAGTAATTTACTCTGGAGTAAACTCAACCTGGGCAGGCATCTACATGCGTGTGCATTTGGGAACAGGTTTACTCTTCTGCCCTCCTGCAGCAGCCAGGCAGAGTACTAAGCTCCCCCTGGGTGCTAGCCCAGAAACTGGCAAGGAGCACCAGGCCAGGAGATAGCTGCCTCCTGGTGGGGGCTGGAAGATTGCTCCCTGCTCCCAAGAGCTGCCTGCTGCCAGGACAGGCTCCGATGGTGAAGGTCAGATGGGGACAATGTCCTCCTGCCTTGCAGCAGGGAGCTCCTAGCCCTGGCTCCCCAATCAGGGGCAGGGGACTTGGAAAGAGGTGTGGGGAAGGAAAAGGTACCAGCCCCTGCCCCAATCTTCTGGTGGAAGAGCTAGCAACGAATCTCTTCAACAACACCAGCAAGTCTCCCGCTCCCTGCTGCCTAGCTAACCATCTACACACGCTGCCTGGCTGACCATCTACGCTAAATTTGCTCTCAGTTGACCATTTACACGTGCCTTACTCCATGGTAATTACTTGGTAGTTAATTTGCTACTTGCACTTGTGGGTAGCAAATTAACTGCCAAGAAGAGCAAATTACTGTGCAGTAAGAGTCTGCATGTGTAGACAGTGATGCTTACTATGCAGTAGTTTGCTCTACTGCAAAATAAAGCATTTCATGTAGGCACATCCACTGTTACTGTAATTTACAATATTAAGCCTATGTCACATTCATACATGTTTTAAGTGAACGTTTTAAGTACCTTGGCACAATCTGAAACATGAGTTCTTATCAATGCCTCTTCAACACTCACTGGCAAGTGAAAATTTTTTAAATAAACTTGACAGGGCAAATGACCTCAGTAAATAATAGAGGTGGATCTCAACTGGGTCTGGATTTGGGAACATATCCCAGCACAGAAAACTTTGGGATGTCCTGTTCTGGCTTTTTGATCCAGCTTTTATTTTTTTTTTAAATATATAGAGATGAAGAAATCTGCAAAATGTGGATCTTTACATAGTTTCCAACCCTTAAAGCCCACATGCTTCCATGCTGCACACTGGACCCACCTGGGAGTGGCTGGGGGGGCAATGCTGTGTGTAGTGTGAGTTCTGGACTGCCCGGAGCAGGTGCTGCATACAGCATGTGGCCTGCACATGTGGTGCAGGTCCCAGAGCAAGAGCAGAAGTGGGTGGAACTGCATGAAGCATAGGTCCCAAGCCCTGCATTTGCAGCTGATCCAGTATGTCGCACTTGCTGCAGGTGGATCCATTCTAGACCCATGGACCGTAGCAAGGTGTGCATATTGGGGTTCTGTGGCCTTGACTGGCCCACCAACTGTGTCTTTGACACCCCTGCCTTAGCCTATGAGAATCCTGAGCTGCTGCTGGGCTAGCTATGTCAATCCAACACCAACTCCTCCTAGCATAAGGGTCACTTCAGAGTACACTGGGAGTTCAGGGGTTTTTGGAGATTTTTATCTAGTGGTGTAAGTTCTGGTAATGATAGCCTTTGAAGCGATGATGGGGCCTGTGGTGATGGGGCCTGGAAACCCTCAGAACATGTTTGGAAATCAGAAAAAAGTGGAGAGAAACCAACTATGTGTAATATGCTGAGTTCCATGCCCTGGGTCCAACCAGTCCTAATTAACTAATCAAAGTAACCAATCCCCTGAGGCTCCAGGAAGACAGACCTTGCCTGCTCCAGGCTTTAAAAGTGTGCCACAGATAGCAGCATACTCTCTGGGCAAAGACTCCTGTGTTTTCTCTGTACTCCTTCACAGTTCCTTGATTCCTTGCTTACTTAAAACACTAGCTTTGACTCTTAGCCTACCCATAACTCTGGCTTCAACTTCTATGCCTAATTTAGGCTTCATTTTAGACTTTTAGCTTACCTTGAACTCAGGTCTTAACTCCTAGTCCTGTGACCCCTGGTTTACTATGAACCCTGACTTTTACTCCTGGCTCCCCATAAACACAGTTTCTGGACTTATCCTACTAACCAGGTAACCTTCCATGACCAACTACGCCCTGGTCCCTAATACTATGAGGGAGGCATAACCAGCAACTCTGGCACCTTGGGTAGGGATGCTGGAGAGTGTGTGGGAGTTGTGGTTGCCAAGCTGCTGCTACCATGGTAGGTCCCTGAACACCAGCTGCTGTTGCTGTCACGCAGTGTCTCTGCACACTGGCCACTGTGCTGCTGTGCAGGCTCTCTCCAGCTACCATTTTGATGCTTCCCTCTAAATTAGCTCTTAAGGCTAGTGTTCTGCTTGTTCTGCCTTAATTACTCACTCTACTGACTTACATTCCAAGGCTACTGAGGCTAGGAACAGATGTTGCATTTGTCCCTGGACGAGTTGTGCTTGTGTCTGTCCAAGAACAGAAATATTCTAGGATTGGCATGTACTGGTTTCTCTCGCTTTATGCGGATTCTGTATGTGCAAATTCGGTCTTATACAATGACCCTTTTTATACCAAAATTCGTTACATGCGAGGTAAATTTACACTTATACGACTGGTGTTGTGGAAGCCCACAGTCAGCTGCTTTGTGCAGTGCAGTGTGGGATGATGCACATGAAAATATAGTCTGCTGTATGGATCTGTGCTCCTCGCTTGCTGTCTGCAACATGTGTTTCTGTAGTTGCCATCCCCATTACGACTTCTAAGTATCTCGATAGCTTTTGAACCATGATAGATTTTGAACCATGCAGAAGCACTAGTCTGTGCTTGTGTGTACTGTCTGTTGTTGGCAAGTACCAAAATTGTCTTGTAAAAGTGATAAAAATGGGTCTGGGGGTCAGTACAGTCAAAGTCTTGAAATGTATTCCTATTTGTTACATTGTAAAGTGGGTTCTCTTTATGCGAATTTGAGTTGTGCGCCATTTTCCAGGAATGCATGTACAGCATAAAGTGAGGGAAACCTGTACATATGTTGCCCTTCTAATCAGGGTTTATTAAGTGGCTGAATGCCTTGCTGCTTTTCTGCCATTGATTCAATGATGCAATTCTGGGATTACCATTCAGACACACTTAGCAATGGCCTAGGATAAACTGTTAGTATTTCTTACCCCATGAACCTTTTTAGGATTTATTTCTAGGCCAATGGACATTGGTATCTGAACAATCATACTCTTCTTGAGATAAAATGGTTCATTCCTGGACAAATGTAATATCTGTTTGCAGTCTGACAGTCCCTTTTCTACCAGGAAAAATGATGGATTTTCCATCTCTTGGTATCTGCAAATGCATGCTTTCTGGAAGACATGCATTAGTCAAACACAATGTTTTAGCCAGATACAAGTTATTGGGTGCAATACAGAGGTAAGTAAACTTAATGGCCTGTTATATACTGAAGGTCAGACTAAATAATATAGCCATTAAGGGTGTGTGAAATGGGCCATATTCAATTCAGATTTGGCCTGAATTGGGGACAGTGATTTCATAGATTATAGTCAGAAGGGACCCAATGGATCATCGTGTCCAACCCCCTGCCCCTGGCAAGAAAGAGGACCGAGATCAGATGACCCCAGCCAGGTGATTGTCAAGCCTCCTCTTGAAGACCTCCAAGTTAGGTGACAGCACCATCTCCTTTGGAAGCCCATTCCAGACTCTGGCCACCCTTACTGTAAAAAATTTCTTCCTAAATCTACTCTCCACTAGTTTGCACCCATTATTCCTAGTTACTCCCTGGGGCGCTGTGGTAAACAGCACATCCCCAAGTCCCTGCTGTCCTCCCCTGATAAATTTAGAGGCGGCTACAAGGTCACCCCTCAGCCATCTTTTGTATAGGCTGAAGAGATCCAGATCTCTCAACCTCTCCTCATAGGGTCTTTCACAGAGACCACTAATCATGCGAGTGGCCCTCCTCTGAACTCTCTCCAAATCTTCCGCGTCCCTCTTGAAGTGCGGTGCCCAAAATGACACAGTACTCCAACTGCAGCCTGACTAATGCCACATAGAGGAGGAGCATCACCTCCCGCAATCTGTTGGTCATGCATCTGCTAATACATAACAAGGTGCAATTGGGATTGGCTTTGTTGATGGCCTCGTTACACTGCCGGTTCATGTTCATCTTGGAGTCAACAGGCTATAAGTTTTGTCAGGCAGGATCTACCTGTGACGAACCCATGCTGGTTTCCTTTCAGCATTGTTTCCCCTGTTGGGCCTTCATAACTACGCTCTTCAATGATTTTTTCTAGTATTTTCCCAGGGATTCGATTAGTTGATTCAGATCATCGTCCCTGATTTGTTTCAGCCAAATCTGAATTTGAAGATTCAATGCTGATTTGGAGAATCAGAGATTTGGCCATAGACACAGCTTTAAATGTTTTTTTTGACATACCTCGATATACCAGGCATGGTGCATGAACTCTGCAATCAAATCAGGGTCTGAAGCTTCGCAGAGCCCTACTAACCATCTATCCTGGCCTTAAAATCTGTGAATCAGTTAGTTCTGTTCTGCCATATCTGACTAAATAGATCAATAATAATTATTATTCCCATCCTGTAGCAACATCTTATTGTATGTTTGGATAGATTATAAGGTCATGAGTGGACAGCTAATTAACTGATGAGCACCCAATAATAAGCTAACAACATCCATCTGTCTGCCCATATTTCCCAGGCACATGAAGAATTCTTACAGTTAAGTCATATGAATACAAGTTGCCTGCTTTTAGATGATGAGTGGCTGGGTCACATGGAACCTACGTAAGATCAAAGTGATACTAGTCAAAGTCCATACTCCAAAGTACCACACTACACTCAGTCCCTTTCTCCCTACATTGACAGCAACAATGTGTAAGTTGACCACTTACACTCTCTACTCACCTTATCACATCAGCAAAAAGACTTGGGATGTTGTCATCATCACTAAGTCTAGACCATCTGGTTCCAATTGTGGCAAAGAACCCAGCCCTGATCCTCCTGTCATCCGCTGGAAAGGTTCCGTTATTGTATATATTGTGATATAGATCTACAGTAGGACTCTTGGTACTGTACAGTCCACAAAGGGGTAGTCCCCACCCCAATTAGCTGTCATCTCCACCTTTTTCCCTCAGATAGGGATCACGCTATGTCCAATAAGTCATTTATCTCCTTCATGGGTTATTATAACTCACTGTGTCTAGAATTGCTTCTGGAAACATTGCAGAGGCTCAAGAGTATGAAGAATGCGACTGTCCACTTTCTCAACAGGCTCTCACAAGGGTGAACACAAGCTCTCAGATTGCCTTTCCTATCACTTTAAGTTTTTTCTGCCTTGATCCTAAAACAAAATAATTACCCAGGGCCTAATTGGATTGGCTACCACTTCTCCACTTAAGATATAGCTTCATGGCACAATGCACTGCTATATAGAGAAACAGGACCTCTCTCTCAATGAGCTAGATCAGGTACCAGAAGTAGGAAGGGTTAATTAATTAATTAACTAACTAATTAACCCTATTAAGGGTTAGTACATTCCATTTTGCAGCAGGGCTACTTAGTCTGCTTGGAGCAATTTATGAACATGGCTACATTGCTTCTGGTACCCAAACTAGATTAGGTGTCTCTACAATTATCATAGAAGCATAACCTTGGAGGGCTGTGACAAAGCAACTTGCACACCCAGGCTAAAATGCATAAGAGTGGGGGAAGGAGTGGTAGCTGCAGAATAAATAAAAATGAGCTTCAAGAGTTGATCATGCTTCAAGAGTTGAGTCTGGCTGCTTTCTGGGCAATACTTATTCTTTCTTGTCAAAGAGTAATGGACAGGAGATTGCATATACTCTTGTTTAAACACCAGTCTTTGTTCATGTGCACACACTAGCCATTTGATTAACATTCAGGTAAGAAAATCCCATTTGTATGAATGCTCATGAATGGCAAGGGGAGAAAGCATGGTTGAATCAGCTGAAAGCTGTGCATTTGAACAAAGATTTGCAAACACTCTTCTTCAACATTTGGTCATCAGACACTGAGCATTTAGGGTGATATTAAAAAAATATTCCCAACTTGTCTGTGCAAAGAAGAGAAAGTGCATGTTTAACTTTTAGAGGAATTAGAGAGTTGTCCATGTCAACACATTTTCAACATGTTAAGGTAATTATGCTCTGACTCAATAGTAGTAAAAATTTGTTTTCAGCTGCTACTAATTTTCTTCTTGGCTACATGTCTGAGTGAAGAAAGAAGAAGAAAGAAGCTGTTTATATAGTGCAAATAAGAACGCAACTCAAAAGAATGGGTATGCTAATGAGAAAGGAAGACTTCAGTACTCCACAACTGCAAGAGAGAAAAAATGTCTGCCGTCTTGAAAACCCGATGACAGGTTGTATGTGCAGTTGGGAGGCAGTCAGGGACACAGAACAGGGCATGCACGATGCATAGAAGTATTTGTAGTCATACTTAACATCATTGAAAATAATTCCATGGAGAAACACATAAGCCCACGATTAAGATGAAAGCTGAAAATCTAGGCTGGGAATTTTAAGTGAGTGCACGCAAGATAGGTAGTCACCCATTCCCCACTGATCTTCCAAAGAAATAGAACGCCTTATTCCCCACTGCACATTTGAAAAGCATTCAATTACTTTACTTGAGTGCCAGTCCTTAAAATATTTCATCCTCCTCTTTAGTGAAGCATTATGAGATAGGGCACGCAAACAATTTCTTTTTCCTAAGTTTAAGATAAGGTTCTTTCCTACCTTGGATGTGGATGCTGTTTGGTTGAAAAGATGGGTTTGTTGCTGTCTGGTATGTCTTGAGATGCGTCCCTGCAGTCTGCTGGAGATGGGGAGGCTGTGGCGTCCGCCTCTGCATCATGGGTGGGGGAACTGAAATTCTCCTGGGGCTGATGTGGTGGGGAGAAGGAGCAGGAGCTACAAATCTGAGAAATGGAGAAACAGACTGACATATACAATCCTAAATAAAAGCCAAAGATTCCTTTTAATTCATTAAATCAAAGTGCTGTTGCAACTTACACAGGCAGAGACTTCTAAGAGAACAGTGTTCACTTAGAAGAGCCAAGTACTGGTTATTTAAATTATAAAATATCACTACACCTTTTAAATAACAAGTGAAATTCCAAACTGCAGTTTTAATCAGATAAATTCCTATTACAATCCAAGAAGATGCTCAAAGACAACAGTCATGAGAGTCATACAAGAACCCAGACAGGGTACCAGCCATCACAGCGTGGATTGTCACATGGTTGGGCAATAAGATCCCAGACGACAAACATCTTTCCTTCCTTCTTAGGAGGGAATGAGTCATTAGCAATGCTCAGTAGCGTAACAGCCAGGCACTCAGGGCACAGGGGCAGTGGCGACTGCTGTTTGCCATGCAACTGCAAACAGCAGCTGCTGGGTTTTTTTGCCACCTCTCCCTAAGCTGGTGCCTTGGGTGGCTGCCCCATTTGCTTTGACCTAGTTATACCACTGATTGTGCTTCTGCAGGATATATGGCTTGGCTAATGGACAATGGGGTATTCATTACCCATAAGAAGACCTGCTGGTTAGCTGCACGGGGGACTCAGGTTTCAAGTCTGTTGAATAATTAATTTTTTCTGTTGCATTTTTAGTGATCATCACACAAGTACAGTACTCCAACATCTCTTGGAGATTCTCCCATCACATTAAGCTATTTGGAAACAGGTATTATGTCTATTTTTGGTAATGGGAAACTGAGGCATAGAAACACTACAATACTTAGTCTCCCTGGTCCACATGCTCAAGTTCTATTGTATACCATGTCACCTGTCTGGCAGTAAACACTGTTTCCTTGGTAACAGTGGAAGGAGGCTGTAGCCTTGTACACAATACGTAGAGAGATATAGCTACAGTCATTTTGTGACAGAATACCCTTGTATAGAGGCATTGCTTGAGCAAGCATAATTAAATTGCCTTGAGTTTTTATGGTTTAACATGGAAGAGATTTCTACCAACCATCTCCTACATAACTGATTTTATTTGGAACTCATTTACTAATCTTTTCGCAGATCTGTATCTTATAACAGATTTCAGGGTGAACTTTCTAGGTTTTACTGCACGTTCTATTTGTTTTCTTTGAGTAGCATTTTTTTCTTTATTTCTTATGTATGTTCGCTACAGTTTGTTTTGTCTTTGAATAGCTTTGATATTTACTTAAAAAGGCAAATTTATTCCTTAAGATATGTACATGATGAAGAAACTAAAGAAATATATCCCCAAATTGGGAAAGTGATGACATCCTTACTCAGTAACTGAGTGTAACACGTGACATTATTTTACTGTTGTGGATAGCCTTGCACTGTATACTCTGGCAAAAAAAAATACAGGAATGAAGCATGTATGACAACAATTGAGGCTAACAAAAGAAAAAATGTATAATAGTTATTTTTTCCTGATAAAAATATAAAGGGTTTTTTAAAAAGTGTTACAACTGCAGGGTTACAGGTCTGCCAGAGAAAGAGGAAAGGCTGGCAATAGCTTTCTGTACAGCACTCACATGGAAAGATTATTGATTTGCTGCCAGGGATCAAGAACAATACACAGACTGATCTTTCTTATTATTATTATTCAAAAAATTGTGGGATATCATCCTCTGTGTTTTCAAAAATTCATTTGTGAAAACTAATCAATGAAAAATGGCTTTAACAGCTAACCAACAGAAGAAAAACAACTCTTTTCAAAACTTAAAATGAAAAGCCAGTTTTAAAGATTTCACATTTGATTTAACATCTAAAAACCCTTCCAATGAGAATATACCACTTTGTATAGCCAGACAGGACTCCTTTTTAGTAGACTTTAGTGGTCTTTATAATGATTTATGAATCACTTCATGAATTCCTGGCTTACTCATATGGGTGACTATAGTATCTACTTATACTTCCCTTCTGTCTCACAGAAGAGAAACTTGGACTCGTTTCAATCCAGATTTGTCCCCGAATAAATCACAGTGCGTTACTGAGGGAACTGCAAATTTAATTTTGTTTCTGAAACAATTGGGACCAGCTTGTAACCACTAGGCAACTGCCATCAAGAATTGTGGCCGTGCCTGGCAGCCCATGCAAACAAGAACAAGCCAGATTTGTAGAAAGGTGCCATTCTCTAATGGCTGCTGAGATCTTCTGTAGCAGAACAAGAATGTTTTAGGCACCATGAGACAGCATGTCATTACTTAGTGATACCTAAGAAAGGTGGTCCCATACATAAATGACTAAATTTGAAATGTTTTCAAGTTTTATTTAATTGTAGGCAACAGCAAGATGGCAATATTATCAAAGATGAACCGATCAGATTATTTGATAAAATATGTAGCAAGCCTTTAATTAGTCAATACTGACCAATACTAAATATTATGGAGATTTTATTGTGATAAGAGCCGGCTAGACCTGGACATAATTTAAGTTAAAAGTATAATATGAGCAAACAAAACAATAATTAAAAATACCAGTCAGTGGTGATGGGAGTAGTAGTAGCTTTTTCTGCTATGTGGCAGGCAGGGCATGGCCAACTAAAAACAAGTGTTTGATGGGTAGGAATAAAAAAAGCTTTTATGTATTTGGAGAAAGGATTTGTACAAGGCGTTCTTTACCAAACCTCAAGTTGTTTGAGATTCCTTGGCTACAAAAGTGTGTGTGTGTGGGTGTGTGTGTGTGTGTGTGGGTGTGTGTGTGTGTGTGTGGGTGTGTGTGTGTGTGTGTGGGGAATGAAAGAATCAGGACAAGAAAACCTTCATTCTGTTAGTTCTGCACAAAACAGAACTGCCATTGTTAATCCGAGATGCTGGATTCCCTTTTCAGAACCTGATGTCAGCCTTACAACTGTGATATCAACTTTTTGTCATTATTCAAGCTGGTTGGAATCAAACAAAACAAAGAGAAAATTACCATTCAAGGCTAAACTTGACCTCTTAAAGGCTTTTTGATGGTGCTCCACTTTTGCAAAGAAGTATTTGAAAGACTTGCCATTTCAGAATTATTTTGGCTGCATTCCTTTTGGCCAGCATACTTTTATTTGATTTCACATTGCCAACCTTGTGGGGGTATCGTGGAAGTACATGACTGGCCTTGTAATTTTAAACATTGTGCTTATGCTAACATCTCTCAATGGGCTTGTCTCACCTCCACTGCCTGATCTCTCCAGGAGTTGTCATCTCCATCCCTTCCACCAAACTCCTTTCTATAGTATTGCCAACTCATGATTTTTTGGCAAGTCAGGGCATTTCAGCCAGACCTGAAGCTGGAGCTGGCTTGGAGATAATATAAGACACTCTGGCCCTCTCCGATTGGCTGTTCTGCCCCAGGAGGTACATAAGTGAGGCAGGCAGCCAATTTGGGCCACAGCTGTAGGCACAGCTCTCTGTTCCCTTCCCTTTAGGAGTCAATATTTTCACAAGAGGAGAGAAGAGAGGAACAGCTATTAAGAAAACCAGCAGCTCAGGGTGGCAGCACATCCATTTCTTTGCTACCTTCCTTACAGAAGCAGGATAGTTCTTCTACTCCGCTATTCCCCCTTCTCTACCCCTGCAATACTCAGCCTGGGAAAGGAAAGGGGACATAAATAATATGACATGTGGAGGGCAAGCAGATGGAGGGACAGAACTATTATAGGGGTTTGGAAGGACATGACTGAGTGATGAAAAGATGTGGAAATCAGAGACCTTGTAAGGGAAAAAAATCACCTTACTCAAGAAACCTGGAAGAAGGGACAACAGACATGCTGGGGGATGGGCAAGCATGGGGAGTTTGGAAATCAAAAAAAGACCCAAAAACCACAATGCAATTCTTTTTTAATAAAAATCACAGAATGCTGGAACCAATCCCATGATTTTTGGAGTCTGATTCACTTTCTTTTAACTTTGTGGGTTGACAAGATTGCTTCCATGAGTCCCTCCTCTTTTATGATTCACTTCCCAGTTGTGAACTGGTTTCTGTCCGATTAACTGCTGAAGTAGTGGCCATACATTGACTGGCATCTGGATGTGCATTTAAATATTGCGACAGAGAGGCCCTTGTTTCACCCAAAAAGGAGAATTGGGATAATGTCATCTGTGCACTTCTACACCATTTATGATGCAAGACAATCAAAAATTTCCACTGAAAAGTGCATTGGAATTGAATGGATTCAGTCAAATGGATGTCAAACCAGTCTCCAAGTACTAGGCTAGAATGGGGTTGAAGTAGTCTTCAAGGATGTTTTGATTTATAAGGCATGGTAGATTTGCACCCTATAGACTAACTAAATCAGAGGTGTATAGTGTACACTTTCATGAGCCTGACCTCACTTCTTCACAGCATCTGATGAAGTGAGCTGGGGTTTAAGAAAGCTTGTGCTATACACCTCTGATTTAATTAGGCCACTGACAGACATTTTTTAATGGGCTGTCATCCTAACAACTGCACCTCCTGTCATGCCACATGTGCATGGTGAGATGCACAATTTTAGGATCAGGGATCAGATCCCAATTCCAACCAACATGCCAGTGCAGGGGAAGCCTGGGTCTATAATCCCAGGCTCTCCCTGCACCAGTAGTTGAAAACCAGGTACCTGATGCTTAGCTGACTATCCACTGGCTCTAGGAACTGCACCAAGGCTCAGTACAGGCCTGGATCCAGCCAGTGATCAGCCAGTTGTCAGCTGGTGAGGACCGCAACAGGGATGGTTGGAAACTCCGGCATGGTCCTCACCCTGCCATACATTCAATTTAGGGTGCAATGCAAACCAGCCACAAAAAATACTGCACATTTTTTGTGCAATACTTCTGTGGCTGGTTTCTCTCTTTGTGGTGCAATTAATTGACTGAATCTATGGCTGGGTTACTATTTAAGATGAGATTAACATACAAATCACATCTTAAGTGTAACATCTGCCTGAGGCCTGATGTCAGGATTGACTTAATGGTTCGTGGTCAATCAGTGAGTTATCTTAGGCAGGCTGGGGTCACACCAGGTGTCTACTGCAGTCCAGGTCATCAGGCCAAGGGTTGAGGTGATACCATGGTCAGGATGGATGATAGATCAGAGCTGGGAGGTCTAAACAAGGCAGGGGCAGGGATTGTGGCAGGGCTGGGATCAGGCAGGAACAAGGCAGAGGTCAGAGAATCAAAAATGTAAGTGACATTACTTCCACAGGAAGTAGGAGGGGTTTTCTAGTCCATGTCCAGGGCTTATGGTTCCTATAGGATCCCCTGGTCACACCAGATTCCTTGTCAATGTCCTCATGGGAGGGACCAGGCTGGGCTGGGGCTGGTGCCTCACAAGTTGCTTGGTGGTGCTGAGGACTCAGCTGCCCCAGGTTTGAAACACTATGGTCCTAATAGCTAAGGTGCAAATCCACCTTCCCTTCTGCCTGACTTCAGATAACACGACTAATTACCTCAGTTTGATTTATAAACAATCACAGGCGTTACTAAAGCTGACAGGCATCTAGTCAGAGGCTAGACAGAAGAAATTAAACTCCCTTATGGAGAAAGATAGCTGGAGACAATGGAATCTAGTGCTTATGGCATTAGGCCCAAGGCAACGCTGATCAAAAGCTAAGTCAAGAGGGCTGACTAAACGCAGGGGCTGTGGCCTTGACTGCCTGTAGCTCTCTGTGTCTATATACCTCTAATGGCAGAACACGAGAGAAAGCCTGATGCTCCCCCCCACCCCCACACTGTTGCAGCTGTAACCACAGCTGGAATCTCTGGGCTTTCCTCACCTTCAGTTTATACTTCCTGCTTCAGTCCTGGATCAGCAGGAATGGGCACAGGGGGTTGGGGGGGAAGGGGTGCAGGGGGCTGAAGGTGAGGCTGGGGCCATGTGGACTTGCAGTGTAGTGGTGGTGGGGAGAGGTATTTGTGTGGGTCTATGGTGCAGTTGGGGAGCACCCATGTGGCATGCAGAACAGGGAGCCTGTGGCTTGTGTTGGTATGTTCTGTGGGGCATGTAGATGGACACCCCTAATCTACTAGATGCTGCTAGTATTGCTT
>NW_017729024.1:121266153-121278327 GCF_001723915.1 Gavialis gangeticus | reverse complement strand
AAATAAAGGTTTACTTATATATGGTGTGTGGGGAAGGTGAGGCTGGGGCCATGTGGACTTGCAGTGTAGTGGTGGTGGGGAGAGGTGTTTGTGTGGGTGTATGGTGCAGTTGGGGAGCACCCATGTGGCATGCAGAACAGGGAGCCTGTGGCTTGTGTTGGTATGTTCTGTGGGGCATGTAGATGGACACCCCTAATCTACTAGATGCTGCTAGTATTGCTTCTTTGAAGCTCTTTCTAACTCTTCTCCTGTTTGAATTAGTTCAGAACCAGGAAATAAACGTGTATTGTCAAAGCCAAGAAGATGATAAATCCTAATTGCCTCTAAAACTTTTATCTCCCACTGTGTGCCCAACCCTTATCTTCTTTTAAGAAAAATGTTTGCTATTAGGGAAAAAAGCAAATCCAATTATTCTGTACTACTGAAGTCTTGTAGTTAAAAAAAAATACAAAGTCAAGAATAAGAAGCTGTACAACAACAGTAAGAAAAGAGGCAGGCACACATTCTGCGCAATGGCCACAAAAAGCACATCTATTAAAACAAATGGAGCTGAAAGGAAAGGCAAATATTGCTGTTGGTAGCTACTAAAGCTGGAAGAGGACTGGTTAGCCAACAGTTCATCTATGTGAAAGTATGACATGTAATGTTACCAGGGAAAATTAGCAGATATATGCCCTGTGCTAGAAGTGGCTTTATTTTCATGGCCTACTTTACCCAACATTAAAATTAAAGGGTGCATACACATGCTCTGGGGTAGGGGTGGGTTAATTAGAGTGTTTCTCAGAAACCACTAATTAAAATCCTGCAGTATCTCGTGTATTCAGCGTCCTGCATTTCAAAATGGCCGCAGAGGCATTTTAACTAAAGCTCATTTGACAAGCTTTAGTTAAAGCGCCCCACCACCATTTTGAAATGCGGGATGCTGAATACATGAGATTCTGCTGCACAATTAATCGAGTCTGCTGCAACACGTTCTAATCAGAACACATCACAGCACATATACAAGCTCCCAAAAGTCAAGGAATGTGTGCAGCTAGCTCTGGGGTGGGCAAAATATGGCCTGTGGGATATTCTATCTGGCCCATGGACCCCCTAAAAATTTAAAAAATGAATTATCATCTTCCCCTGGTGCCTGTCAAAGATGACAAGGCACCAGTGGCAGTAGGACCCAGCGGCAGGACCCAGGAGCCACAGCAGCAAGACCTGCCTGGCTCCCGGCCCAGCCCCCAACTGGAAACCTCTGCTTCTGGCCTGGGCCCCTGGGGTGTTCCCCACTTCCCTCTGCCAGACAGGGAAATTCAGCTAAGACGGTGGGGGGGGAGTGGGGGGAGGCAGGGGAGGACCATGGGTGATTGCCCCAGTCCTTGGGGCTGGGCCAGTCCTGCTGAGTCCTGTGATGCAGCCAGGAAACATGTGGTGCTGGAGTGGCCGGCTGTCCAGCGGGCAGCAGAGGTGCGGAGAAGTGGCAGTGATGAGTAGGAAAGCAGGGAAATAGCAATGGCAGGTGTGTGTGGGGAGGGTGGTGATTGGCAGCCAGCAGGCACAGGAGTGTGAGTGAAGTGACAGCTGAGCAGGAGCATGGGGCCTGCGCCAGTGCCATGGACCCAGTGCCAGTGGGGGCCATGTGGCACAAGCTGGCAGGGGCTCTATGGAGCCAGGCTCAGCTGAGCCAGCAGGAAGAAGGGAGCCAGCCTAGCAGGCCATGTAGTCTTGGTGACCAGGGGGCAGGGCACCTGTCAAGGGGCAGGACTACCCCTCTGGCCCTTGACAGCTTGCCAAAACTTGGTAAGTGGCTCTCTAGTTGAAACAATTGCCTGCCCCTGAACTAGCTTGTTCAAAAGTCAGCCATCAAGTTTACTCTCAGTATGCCATAATGGATGTGCACTGATGAAGACATCATTTTTTTGTTTTAAAATGGATTTAAACTTTTAAAAAAGGCATTCAACAACCCAACAAGTAAAACATAGTGGAGAGTATAAGTATAACACCAAAAGAAGTTTTGAACTCTTGGCTCAGTCTCTGAACTTGCATTCACATGTCTCTACTGTTGTCTGGCTTTGCAGTCTACATAGGGATGGTCCCCCAGAAGATTGTGTCTCCAAAAGCTTTCCAGCCCCAGTGTGTCTGGGGAGTTCTTGGGCCTCTGAACTTGGAATTTCTATGCCCTTCTTTCAGCCCCTAATAAGGATATAAAGAAACTCCTTCCAAGCTAAAATTTCTCTTGTTTTAGGAACATAGTTATTGCTATACCAGAGCAAAAGAGCAATCCGTCAAGTCCAGAGAAGGGGCCAGAGACAAATAAGTACAGCACTTTTGACAAGCATGTAGGCATGTACATTAATTAGAGGAAGAAGGATGAGTGTTACTTGAGTGAGAAAGCTGTGCAGCGCCACCTTATAAATACCATTTCCCTGTGAATATAAAAACAACTTTAAAAGTTCTGTCAAGTGTTTTCTATGGCTGAATCTACACTAAACAACTGGACTGCTGGCAAATACAAGTAAGGGTTTCTCTGAAAAAGAAACAAGGCACGGAAACAGACTGGAGAGAAATACCAAGGTTTGCTAGCCTGGCACTGGCCCAGGTCCATATCCAAGCTGAGGGTTTAATCTGTTGCTCACCTCCACTCCTCAGTCTATCATTGTTAACTGGCAACCATTTCCTCACTAACCATCACAAAAAGAGATAAAGCCTCTTAGCAGCCAAGCAACCCAACTATCCCAACCACTGGAGAAGATTACTATACTGGTTTCAAAAACCACTTTAAGAGCTTTAACTAGAGGCTTTCTTACAGTCACCTCGTTTCATGACACATACAAGGGGCTTTATAATATGTGAACATTAGATGTTCTGATTCTTTGCTTAGCACTACTTGAGGGCTCTTGTTTCTGGAAGTCTGGCTTGGGATCATTTGCTGTTTTGCAAAGGCATAAAAAGAATATAACTGCACAATCAAATAAGCAAAGAAAAGTAGTGTTGTAGCTCTCAGTATAGCATTGCATTAATAGAAAGTGGAATTCTCCAATTCTTTATCATTCTTTCTAACCATTAACAATAAATATAAAAACAATCCCTTTAAACTAAAAAGTTTCATGCTTTAGGAACACAGTAATTACCAGATCAAACTATCTAATCCAGTATTCTGATATGGGCAGTAGTTAGTACCACATACTTCAGAGAAAGATGAAAGAAACATTTTAATAGATAATTATTGAATAACTTGCCCAGAGGCAGGTTATTCTAGAATAAGGCCCTTCCTAGTCCTAGTCAGTTAATAGGTCACTTATGCCCAGAAGCATGTGTCTTAAAAACTAAAATGTATATCCTAATGTAACTGAGGATTTTTTTTTTAAATTATGGCCAATCCTTTAAAACACTTTAAAGGGATAAACTTGTGGTGTAGAGTTCCACAGGGTAATTATATGTTAGATAAAAAAAGGATTTACTTTAATCAGTTGTATGTGAGGTTTTCCAATTTTGTTATATTTCCACTTGTTCTTGTAGTACAAGAACAAACAGAAGGTTTGGGCTAAATGCAAATGTTAGATTTCTCCTGGGACAAAGCCTTTATTCTGGGATCCTACAGACATCACCAGGACTGGATGACACTCACCCAGGAGTTCTGAAGGAACATAAAGATGCCAACAGATCTACAGTTTCAATAGTATGTAACCTATCCTTACAAACAGCTGCTTTGCCAGAGGACTAGCGGGTTGCCAACATAACGCCCATCTTTAAAAAGGGCTCCAGAAGCAATCCTGGGAACTACAAACCAGTGAGTCTCACTTCCATTCCTGACAAGTTGGTAGAACTGATAACAAAGAATAAAATCAGTAGTCACATGGATAAATATGATATGCTCTGGAAGAGTCAGCATGGTTTTATAAAGGGAAATCCTGCCTCACCAATCTGCTGGAGTTTGAGGGTGTTAACAAACATACAGACAGGGGAGAACTGGTTGATATAATAAATTTGGACTTTCAAAAACGTCCTTCACCAAAGGCTTTTAAAAAAACTGTATTGCCATTGATTTTGGAGGGAAGGTTCTTTTGGACTGAGAGCTGGTTGAAAGATAGGAAGCAAAGGGTAAGGCAAAATGGCCACTTTTCAGGATGGAAGGAGGTCAAAAGTGGGGTCCTGACAGGATCTTTGCTGGGCCCAATTTTGTTCAGCATTTTCAGTGACCTGGAAATGGGGGGTGCACAGTGAAATCTCCAAGTTTGCAGATGATACCAAATTATTCTTGGTAGTCAAGTCCAAGCTGATGGAGAAGAGCTGCAGAAAGATTTCACCAAGCTAAGTAAGCAAACAAAAAATGGCAGATGAACTTCAGTGTCAACAAGTGTGAGGTAATGCACGTGGGGAAAAAATAACCTCAACTATAGGTTCACAGTGCTGGGTTCTGAACCAGCTGTTACAACTCAGGAAAGAGACCTCAGAGTCACTGTAGATAGTTCACTAAAAACATCAGCTCAGTGTGCAGCAGTGACCAAAAATCCAATAAAATACTGGACAACCTTAAGAAGGGAAATGAAAACAAAATGGAGAACATCATCATACCATGCTACAAATGCTTGGTGCGCCCACATCTGGATTAGTGTGTGCTGCACCTCTGGTCCCTACATCTCCAAAAGGATACAGTAGAATTAGAAAAGATAAGAGAAGGGCTACCAAAATGATCATGGACATGGAACAGTTTCCATACCAGGAGAGACTAAAAAAGACTAGAACTATTCAGTTTGGAAAGGAGAAAGCTGAGAGGGGATAGGATACAGGTCTACAGAATCATGAAGTGTGTGCACCAAGTGAACTGGCAACTGTTGTTCACCAAGTTCTAGCATACTAGAACTAGGGAGCACCCACTGAAATTAGTAGGACACAGGTTTAAAACTAATAAGAGAAAGTATTTTTTTATGGAGCATATGGTTAACTTATGGAACTCATTGCCACAGGAGGCGGTAGGGGCAGATAGCTTAGCCAGGTTCAAAAAGGGACTAGACAAATTCATGGAAGGTAGATCTCTTAATAGCTGTTGAACAGAATAGTTGGAAAATGTTTCTTCTGGCATCTCTAAACCAATAATGGTGGATGCCAGAAAGGGTAAAGAATGGGGGCTAGATTACTATAGAGCTATTCTGTTCAATGCTTTCCCTCTAGCATCCACTTCTGCCACTGTTAGAGACAGGATAGTGGGCTAGGTGGACCACTAATCTGACCCAGGATAGCACTTCTTACATTCTTACAATACAAGATCATTTTCCCATTTGAAGTACCTGTGAAGTACCAAGATAACGTTTCCCCAGGACAACAGGGGCTAGTTTGATTAACTGCCTTCCAAGCTATGTGTGCACATGACTGTCCCACACCTGTTTTGATGGGAATCAAAGGCTGGGACAGTAAGACCCAAGACAAATCTGATGTCTTTTTTAAGTCTTAGTTTACCTCTTCTCTAACAAAGATTATATTTTATATAGTTTTATCACTTTTTTCTAATTAAGCTGTCACAAGCTTTTCACATTAGATGACCATCACTAATTTTGTGCTACAGATTAATTTGAGGTTCCATTTTATCCTTAAATCTCCATCTTCACCTAATTTACAGAGTACTGGGGCTGGAGAAACTGCATTCTACCTGATTGCAGTGATTTCTGTCATGTCACAGAACTAAACTTGCACAAGATATACGTGCTATTTTTCAGTTCTGCTTCCCACAGTTACTAGCCTTAGTTGCATGGGGCTCCATCCATGTCTCCACTATCTCTCTCCCATGCCCTTGGGGAAGGGATAAGTCTTTTCAATTCCCTCTCCATAATGCCCAGGGGAGAAGAGGGAATGGGAGTCTCCATAGCACCTGCACAAGTCTGAGTCTTGTTGAATGAAGGGAAGAGGTAAAAATAGGTCACCACGTCTTGCTTAGCAACCCATTCCAGACACACACAGAGCATAGGAGAGGCTCCAACTGCATACCTTTGGCAAAGACAAATGGGAAGATGTGAATTACACTGTTCTTACACAGAGAAAGCACCTCCAGCTCAGTGGAGATAAGATGGTAGGAAGACAGAAGCAGCCTCATGTCAAAATATTCACACTTGTCTATGAGCAAGTTCTGCACTGAATCACATACCATTACTTACAATGGGATACCTCCCTTTGGGAGATAATGAAGAAGGTCAGGATTCATACAGCTGGGGACCAAGTGACAGACCTGTCCTGTGCAGAAGGAGGGGAGGTTTCTGATGACAAGTGAGGAAGCAGGTGCCAGAAGCACAGGTTGATTTTTCTCTTTAAATATTTCCTTTTTGAATAAAGAATATTAAAAGTGAGAACTGCAGGAACACATCAGTAAGGTTGAAAAGGTACTTACACAAAATGCAGGAAAGCCAACGGGTTAGGCTTGCAAGGTAATATTAACTGCATCATGCTGTTATACCTCGTGTATTACATAGCATAAGGGAAACACTTTTGTGGTAAGTACCCCACAGCAAGGACTCCTAAATTCCACCAAAATGATAACTAATTGCATCTCTATGAAATACCTTGCATTCTCCCATTAAACACACATATCTATGACTCACACTGAAAAATCCTCCTGTATCCTCATGTACAAAGCATCAATGATTCTTACTCTCCATGATGGATTTTTCACTTTATTCTGTAGTCTAAATGGCCCAGACCCCAGGGGCTCAGCAATCACAGCATTGCTTCAGCTTAGAACATCCTTCCTCTGCCTGATCTATCAGCAAGGAAGGTGCTTACAGTCTGCTTTACTAGTTCAGCATCTCAGCTCCTCAAGTCTCTAGGCAGTCTCCGTACTCAGCCTACCCTACTGCCACATTACTGGACTGACCCTTTTGGGCACAAATTCACAAAAGGAGTGAGCAAAGACAGTCAGTGGGTACTTCCAAAATACCACTTCCTAATTATTCCTGAACTCCAAACCACAGTAACCACTTCTACAGGCAGGTGTAGTGGTAGAGTCTACATACCATTCAGTCCACAACCCTTCTGCCAACAAACAGCAGCAATGATAATGATAGCTTTTTGTGACAAGACACCTGTCCACTATGATGGCCATGCAAGACCTGCAGCAGATTCTAACAATTTTCAGTCTCCACTGAACTGAGTGAATTCAAATCTGCACCATAAAGGTAAAAGACACCTTGCTCGACTAGCAATCCCCTGAGCCATCCAGTTCCTCCATTTCCATGATAAAAATAAGTCAGAACTGTTTCCCCTCAGGAGGAAATTATGCTCATTTATCAGCAATTGAAACACAAGGAATGTTCTTTTCAGATTTATAACCAGGCAACTTGTGCTCTCCAAACTATTGACATCTCTGTTCCTCAAGGAAGTTAAATACTTGGCAACACATTACCAAAATATCCCAACACATTTTGTGTATTGATGTAAATTTGAGTGTGTTGAAAAACATGTAAGTCATCAAAACTACATTTAAAAATATGCATACCTATACAGTGAGAATAGAATAATCATGTTAAAACAAAAGTGTAAGGTGTGAATTTTACTAAATTGATATCAGAAATATGTTTCTACTAAAAGACTGTTCAATTGGGTCTCTGATCATGAAATATGGTAAGACTTCAGATTTGTTATGCCTAATAGAAATCAATTACATCATACAGTATATTTTCAACAGTCATACCCCTCTCAGAGGACCTCCTCTTATGTCATTAAAATATGTAAGGTTATAGCAGCAATAATGATGGAGATACATGTACCTAAGCAACAATTAACATGCTTGATTATGGATCACAATCTTTTACTACTGAATTATAGGTTAGTCCATTCATTTCTCATTGGTTGTAAACATGATAAGATGTTTCCAGATGAAAACACCAAAAGACATCCAGGGTTGCAGTCATGCAAAGTGATGATCAGCTCCTGGGAGGCAAGATGTGGTCTCCATTCTCTGACCTTACTATGTTCAAGGATGCTGAGAACCCGCATTTGGGACAGTCAACACACTGCAAAAGGGAGCAGGGAGCCTGGGAGGAGTTGAAAGGAGTCCCTGAAATAGAGGGGATTGGGAATGTGGTACACAGGAAGTCTTGTTGGGGAAGTGAGGAATGCAAGAAGCCCCTTGTGCATGCAGTGATCTTGGTCTATAGAAGCCACACTGTGTGGAGATCCCTTTGTTCAATTAAGTGATTTCCAATTAACTTAACATATTGTTAGGACCATGTGTATGTTCCCCACGTTTGCTCCACCCCAAATGAACTTTTTTCTCTCCCCCTGGGCTGATCCCTAGATGAAGAACGAATATTGATAGCCTTGACACAATGTTTGAGGAGCACCCACAATGGTTATCAGACAGACAAAGTGAGGGTAGAACCAGGGGCTCTCTAACTGGAGGCTCGCAAATTGAGAGGCCAGCATGTGGCTCAAGAACCCCTGTAGTTATTCCTCCCACTGCTGCATTGGGGGAGAGGACCCAAAAGGCCATGCACCATCAGTGCAGGCTGCCTGGTGTTGGGGGCGGGGGAGAAGGGGATCCTAGGAGACCGCCCTTGTAGTATATGGCGCATTTGCTGTTCAGTCTGGGGGTTGCATGCTGGCATCGTGTGCATCCCCACTTGCACCAAAATTGTATAGTGCTGGAACAGGCTACTTAGGGATCATCTCTGAATGGAGCTGGTCCTGATAAATTATCCTGAAATAATTCTTATTCCAAAGTAAAAGTAATCTACACATGGGCTAGGGGCAGAAGTTTCGCATAAACTGGTTTAAGGCATCAGAAACTGATTTAAACCTGTAACAGAACAGAAGTTCAGTGCGCATAAACCAGTTTCAAAATGGCTGAAACTGGTTTAAGGTAAACCTGGTTGAATGTACTATCAGACTTAACTGATTTGGGTCAAACAGGTTTATGAAACTTCTGTCCAAGACCCCTTCCTGGTTCAAGCTAAATCACAGTCCCCCAGCATCCCAGCACCCTTTGCAGCCCTGGGCTGGGATGTGCCGTCTGTTCCAGCAGAGAAGGGTTGGGAGGGAAGAGGGGAGGCAGGGACTGCCCGCCCCCAGGCAAACCCTGGCTGGGGTCTGGGGCCAGGGAGAGGGGTTACCCCTACCCCCAAGGACAGAGCTGCCCTGCTAAACTTACTGAAATGTAATGCTGGCTGAGACTGAACTACAAATCTCAGAGGCACCTGGAAGCAGGAAGAGGAACTGATTTAGCAATCCTGCAGAGTCCTGCTTCTGTGAAGCTCAGAAATCTCAGAGGCAGCAGGCAAGGAAGTGCCAGAGAGCTGTGCTCTAGTGTCCTCCTCCTCCCCCCGCCCCAGCTTCTGGCCTGAACCACTGAAGGTATGTGGCTGCATTTCAAGAATCAAAAGGTAAATGTGTATCCAGTTGTTTCTCAATTTAATCTTTGCAGTTTAGACTAATCAATTCAGCCTCAGGCTTGTTAACTGTCTATACTTAGCCATGGAGTTAATCAACTACAGATGAAGATGCATCCTTATGTTACATTTTTATAGTGTCTAGTATGATGGAAGCTCTGACCTGCCCGAGGCCTCTAGGCACACATGGCTTGTATGTCAGATCATCATCATTGTTTTGTGCCATCAAGAACATACTAAAATCCCAAGTGTAACAATAAGATAATTACTCAATTGAGCAGCTTTCAAATCAATTGCTATTAGTTTTTAAAATAAAAAATAAAATGAAGATGGGCTTACCTCTCAGTGCCTGAGTCCACAGCTGAGAGAGGAGGTAACTGAGATGGTGGGTTGTGGGGACTACCCTGTACATTATGCCCAGGAGAGGGGTGACTCACAGGATGCGTCAGAGGCACAGCCCCAGCCGCTGTTCCACTCCGACTTGAGTGCGTGCTGGAGAACATTGTCGCTGAAATCAGAAGAGCAATATCCAGTATCATGATAGGTACAGCCTGGTTTTGATCAATACAACTAGGCAACAAGTCACTCATTCTACTACTGACTTAATGCTCATTCTCAGATTTTGAACCTTGTTTTCTGCTGGGAACAAAACCACAAGATCTTCACTGGTTCACATACGTGGTTTTCTAAAATGAAGAATAATAAAGCTATAGACCCAGATTAGGAAACTTAGCTTGAGCATTTTGCAGATCTAGAAACTGATTGTTTAGTATCAGAGAAAAATATAAAACAGTTTTTTTAGAGCTGGATAACAAACTGATTAAAAATCATATTTAAAAAAAAATGTTTGAGTGTTGTTACTTATAAAAAAATACTTCTAGAGTTCTTTTAAAAAAATAAATACTTCTAGAAATACTTCTAGAGAATCCAACTCTCAACTTGAAATATTTTCAATTCTTTTTGTAAAAAAAATAAATAAATTTGCTACATTTCAATGTGCTTTAATAATTATCCATGTTATGTGAAAAGCAAGTATGTGAGATGGGACAAAGTGCTAGGTTGAACATAAAATCATTATGGAAGTCCCTCCCCCTGTTTTAATCTGTTGACCTAAAAATTTACTGCCTCATTTTCAAAGTCCCCTAAACTGAGTAACCAGGGCTAAGGACTTAAGTACTGAATCAGATAATCATTACTGTCTCACCCCTTGTCTCAAGTCATAGATGATTTTTGCTTTTTGTAAAAAGCAAAACAGCAGCAAACATGGAGGTTGACACAATAATTACCATGTCTCCTGCCAAATCTAGGTGCTTTGGACCCCATTACTCAATGATTTTTATTGACAGCTGTGCCAAGTGGTGTACACTGATTCTGAGTGACAGCCTAGACATGCTCTTAAATATTTTATAGACTCTGGGGAGGAGTTAAGATAGTCTGCCTGCAGTAGGAAAATGATCTCTCACTGACTGGTTGTCATGATAGCTCCCTGTTCCTGTGTGGTCTCAATGATTTTCATAAAGGTGCCTACAGTGGTTTTGTTTAGGCCTAATCTATATTACAAATGGTTACCTGTAAAAATTGCCTTATGACAGTATATCCCAGGACTCACTGTCAGGCCCAGAGATCTCAGTTATGCCACTCAACTTAAACCACTTCCCTGAACTGCTTTAGTACAAGTAGAGAAATTTTCCACTGATAAAAGTGGCTAAGTCCATACTACATTATCTGCACCAATATAAACAATCCTCCAGAGCAATCATACAGTGCTTCTGTCCTCGTGGAAGTGACCACCCTGCTCATAGTTTTGACATTTATTCCCTAAGGGGCTGCAGTAATTGCAGATCCTCTACCCATAGGCCCCATTTTAAAGTCCTCAGGATGTTGGGACATGCCTTTTTGCCAGGCCATCTTTGCCAACTACTGCTGCCTTAGGCTATCTCTGTAGCACCTCTCCAAGTACAGGCAAGCCCTACCCAAATACTTCTACTCCATGCATGCCCAAACATGATAGTTAGGCAAAGTAGATAGTTCAGAGTGGCATTAGTGGGCTCATAAGAACATAAACACTTCCATTTACTGAGTCATACGACAAGTCCATCTTGCCTAGTCTCCTGTGTCACGAGTGGCAGGCATGGGATGCCAAAAGAGTGAACAAGGTATGACCAGGGTTTTTCCATTTGCAGCCTCCAGGATTTAAGGTCTAGAAAGTTCTGATTCAGAGGCTGTATCCTTAACTTTCAGGCTCAACAGTTATTGATGCCGCTTTCCTCCAAGAATTTGTCCAATCCCTTTTTGAATCTGGCTAAACTATCAGCTTCCACAACATCTGGCTGGCTCCTACCTTAGGGGTCTTTAAAAGGAGGCTTGATAACTACCTAGCTGGGGTCATTTGAGCTTCAACTTAATAGGAATCATAAAAGCCCTGTATTCATTCCTGCCCGGGGTAGGGGCAAGGACTAGATGATTTGCTTAGGTGCCCTCTGACCCTGCTTCTATGAAACTATGAGTTCCACACTTTAATTACACACTTGGCCCATCTAACAGTGCACTTTAATGTGCATTAACTTATTTTACCGAGCATTAAAGCATCACAAAAAGTGCTCTTAAAGTCTTTAGTTAATGCACATTAAAATAGGCTAATGCCTATTTTTCTAGTACCTCACAGTGGAGGAACTAGATTTAATGCCCATTACCTAAAGCACATTAATGAATGTGTAGATATGACTATTGCGTGAAAAAGAAATTCCTTTTGTTAGTATTAACCTTACTACCTACCAGTTTCATTTTGTGATCCCTAGTTCTTGTATTGCGACAC
>NW_017729024.1:121259449-121261153 GCF_001723915.1 Gavialis gangeticus | reverse complement strand
GGAACTAGATTTAATGCCCATTACCTAAAGCACATTAATGAATGTGTAGATATGACTATTGCGTGAAAAAGAAATTCCTTTTGTTAGTATTAACCTTACTACCTACCAGTTTCATTTTGTGATCCCTAGTTCTTGTATTGAGACACAGTAAATAATAAATCCCTATTTACTTTCTCTTCACCATTTAGTATTTTGTAAACCTTTTTTCATGTTCCCCCTCAAGTGTCTCTTTTCTAAACCAAATAAGCCCAGCTTCTTTAGTTGCTTCTCAAAATGGAAGTTCTTCCATACCACTTGCCTTGTTGCCCTTCTGTATACCTTTTCCAGTTCTTCTATATCGTTTTTGAGACTTGGAGACCAAAACTGGACCCAGTCTCCAAGGTGTAGATGCACCACAGATTTATAAAGGAGCATAATGATATTTTCCATTTTGTTTACAATTCTCTTAATAATCCCTAACATTTTGATTGCCTTTTTGATAGCTACTGAGCACTGAGCTAATGTTTTTAGCAAATTGTCCACCATGACTGCCAGATCTCTTTCATGTGTGGCAACCGCTAATGTAGAGCCCACCATAATGTAGGCATAGTGTGGGTTATTTTTGCTCAGGTGCATCACGTTACACTTACCTACATTGAATTACATCTGCCATTTTATTGCCTATTTGCTCAATGGTGCCAGATCTGTCTGTAGTTCTTCACAGTCCTCCTTGGTCTTTGCCACTTTGAATACTTTTATGTCATCTGCAAATTTGGCCACCTCATTACTCACTCCTTCTTCCAGATTATTTATGAATATATAAAACAGTACCAATACTTCTTTTACTTCTTTTTATCCCCCAAACTGACTATTTATATTCACTCTTTGCTTTTTATCTTTATACTAATTTCTAAACCATAAATGGACCTTCCGTGCAATGCCACAACCACCTAACTTCATTAAATCCTCCGATGAAGGTCCTTGTCAAAGGCTTTTCCAGATATAGTACATCTGGACATAGTATATCACTAGGATCACCCTGATCCACCTGCTTATTGTCACCCTCATAGAACTCCAGTAGGCCAGTGAGGCATGATTTCTTTTTGACAAAACCATGTTGATTCCTCCCAGAAAATCGTGTTTATCCATGTGCTGAACAATTTTTTTTTTTTTATTGTTTCTACCCGTGTTCCATGAACAAAAGTTAGACTCACTAGCCTGTAGTTTCCTGGGTCCCCTCTAGAGCCTTTTTTTAAAATATGGGAGTCACACTGGCAACTCTCCACTCCTCTGGCACCAAGGTCATTTTTAGGGATAGGTTGCATACTGCAGTTAGGAGTTCAGCAATTTATGAAATAAGCTCCTTCAGGACCCAAGGTGAATGCCATCAGATTCTGGTGATTTGCTACTCTATAATTGATTAATTCCCTCTATGACCTCATCTGCTGAAACTTCAACTTGGGACAGCTCCACTAACTTGTCCCTAGACAGGAGTGGATCTGGTGAGGAAATCTCCCTAACATCTTCCACAGTGAAGACAGATACAAAGAATGCCTACGGTTCCTCATCAATTCAGAATATACTTGGTTCCCTCAGCAGGAATGCAGTGTACACAACACATGGGCTCAGTACACAACTATGGTGCCAGATAAAGCCTGACTTATGGAAGCAGTCCTTGACTTCCTTAGCCCTTTGGGGAAAAGGGGCAATGCAAACCCAAATGTG
>NW_017729024.1:121253698-121254449 GCF_001723915.1 Gavialis gangeticus | reverse complement strand
TGACTTCCTTAGCCCTTTGGGGAAAAGGGGCAATGTAAACCCAAATGTGAAACTGCTTCATGAATAAAGAAACCTGGGTAAGACAGAGACATATTGCAATACTAAGCAAGACAAACTAAAGGCAAAGGAGGCCAAAATAAAATCTGATGCTGCCTCCCATATCTGCCATTGCTTTGTGAAGCTTCTGTAGTGGATGGAGACCTCTCACTGCTCCACAAGTGATAAAAGTGCTTTCTGATACCCAAAGGAAGGATTCCAACCTCCTTAATGTAGTCCAACAATGAATTCACCAAGGATGAAGACTTGGAGGCTTCAGGAATTTAGGGCCAAAATACAGATGAGCAAGACAAGCCCAAAGGCAGAACCCAGTGAGGGAAGGGAAAGGAAGCTCATGCAGGTTGTTTCTGTATACCTATTACTTTTCTGTTGTTGCTCACAGGCCCCCAAACTCCTCAGTCCTCCTCCCCGACACCCCGCGAAGTGGAAGAGCAAGCAGTAAAAACGCAATTGGCCTTTGAAGGGTCCACTCTATATTAACATGCAGTGAAAGCCATACATAAAAGATAAGAGAAATCCCAAAACACTGCTAAATATAGGCTGTTTACAGAACAGGCAGATAAAAATTTCTAGCAACTTAAATCTGTGCATTGTAAACAGAAAAACAAAACCACCAAAACACATACAGTAAAAGCTCTGTTATCTGGCATGAGTGGGGAACAGGGGGTGCCAATTACCTACAAATTCTGGTTAT
>NW_017729024.1:121249896-121253365 GCF_001723915.1 Gavialis gangeticus | reverse complement strand
CCCCCCCTTGTCCAGCCAATTGCCCGGAGATTCCAATTAATAGTATTTTAGATAGTAGAATGCCGGTTAACACAGATTTTACTGTAAATGATTATTCAAATGATATATATAATATATAAAAGTTAAAACAATGCTTGCAAATAAACCAGCAACTGAACATTTAAACTGTATGTTCTTTATGAATAGAAGCAAAACTTAACGTGTAATCAAAAAAAAAAATTGCAGTGCTGCAGTTTGAGAACCCGACTCCAAAGCAAATCACTTATATACTACGCTAAATTTCAGGGATTGAAGGACATAGAGATGGTTTCTTGCTGGCTTATTTATGTAAAACCCAACACATAGTAATTACAATAAGAATATTCAGCTCTGGGGGCATTTTTACATGTGTTCTGAGGCACAGCGCTGGGTGCTTTAATTAGAGATCTGTGCTAATTAAAAGCACCTGCACATCATGTGCATCAGCTTCCCCGCATGTCCTCGTGCTGAAAAAATGGTGGCAGGGTGCTTTGAACTAGAGCTCATCGAGCATGTTTTATTTCAAAGCACCCCACCACCATTTTCTCAACGCAGGGACACTCAAAGTCACTGATACATGTGATGCGGAAGGCTGCCAGAGCACGTCAATTTCCATGTTCCAACAGATTCAATTAATTGAGTCTGCTCCGATGCACTGGATTTCAGAGCAGTCTCCCCCAATGTCTTTAGGAGCCCAGGCTCACTTAGCTCATCTTAGTCATGGAGCATCACTGGTGTCTTTTCAATCTATCACATTCCACAGACATCTTGTACCATACAGCTAACAGTCAAATCTTTCCGTGCTGCTGTGGTATCCAGTGCTACAGGTATCCAGTATATTGCTTTATGAACCAGGGAAAGAAAAAATGGGTTGGATCCTTGCAAATCACATTGGCACTGCCTCCCCACCAGTGTGAATATACCAATCTGGAAAAAAGTCTGTGCTTCCAGCCTTTTAATAAACTCCGTATTCCTAAAGATACAGGTAAGGACCTTGTTACATGTTAATTTTAGGTGGCTTCTGGAGCTCTGAATCCCTGGAGTGTCCACAAATCAACACATGAAACTGGTCTTAAGCATACTTTAAGCAGCTTAAAGTTAGGCCACTCCAGGGCATATTTATCTTTGACCCATGTTCCATTAACGCATGGCCACAGACAAGCCACTCAAGTTGCAGTCCTCCAGCATCCCAGGATGCAGGGCCCAACTCCTTACCTTCCTGGTTCTTTGTGAACAAACTTTCTGCCCTTGAACACTAAGGTACAGGGGGTGGTTCTGGCACCAAGCCACTTCCCCCTCCAGCCCCTGGTATAACCTCCCACTCCCAGAGGTGTAACCTCGTGGAAACAGCCTGAAGAGCTCTTGCCAGTTAGCCAGGTCACAGGCCATGGACAGTTCTTAAGTGGAGTCTAGCAGGGTGGAGAAACAAGGTAAGAGGCTGAATCAGGACCCCATAAGCTGGGGTTCTTTTCTGGGGCAGGGGCAGTAGCTACCCCAAAAGTGCCTTCTCTCACTGTTCCCACCTCCAAGCCATCCTAGGAAGCTTTAACAGGTCGTCCTCCCTGGCACCATCTTTCTGGTTATCCGCGCCTTACGTGGGGTGCCCTTGGAGCCTACTTTGGAATTCTTTGTTCCTGCCCTAATCTTGCTGCTACGTCTTGAAGGAAAAATATTTTTATGCGAGCGGGAGACTGCCTATTATATTGGGGTCTCCTATTATGGCCTGACCCCTCTTTTCTCTGGCTAGGCCTCCCCATCCAAACCCACTAAACAGGGTTTGACTCTGAGGTGCTAGCTTTTTTTTTTCCAATGCCTGGAGACTCATGGCCCCCTTTCCTGCTCCCTTATGGAGCCCAGCACTCCCTGGCCCAGAAGCATGGGAGCCAGACCCACAACCAGAGGCCCATGGGTTCAAAACCAGGGTGTAACCCTAAACCCACCCCTGTCAGTCCAAACAAGAAAACCCCAAAATATAACTGCACCCTGATGTGCTAGACCTCCATGGCCTTTTTAAGATCATCCTTCAAGTATCAGGGTCTGTGCCCCCAAAATCTGCACCATCACTGGTGCCAGGGTTCCCACTCCGTAGTGGGTCCCCAAAATGAGGCCTCCTCTGTCCCCTAATAGCCTCACCCAAACCACTGGTTCTCAATAACCCAAAAGAAATCTGGACAGTACCATCCATGTACAATAACTGCCCTCAGTAAAAACAAACATAATCATGCCATCTTACATTTATGCTGGGTTCATGCTTTGGCTCCCCTCCATTGGCTTCTGGGGCAGCTGCTGTCTCTAAGGGCTTCCATAGTCCCTTCTTCCAACTTTTGGACAGCTCACCAGGCCTCTCCATAGAGCTCTGGGATACACCCCTTCCCCTTCAGCTGCTGGCCCCCATACTGCTGTTCTGCCCTGGGTTCTTATAGTCCTGCCCCTTCTGGTCAGCTGACTAGCTGGCCAGGCCCAGCTATTAACCCCTTCCGCACCAGTTCTCCATGCCCAGAAGGTTTGGGCCTTAAAGGGGCAGGCCTGCTTTCTAGTAACAGGGCTAGGATTCCCTGTTACAGAAGCACGACCAGTACCCTCCACATCCAAATCCCAATTTATTAAAATGTAAGACCATCTTTAATTTATTTCCTCTTCATTTATTTTTAAATGCTTACTTTTTATTTTATCCTTCTGTGGTTGTCTCCTTTCATTTCATCCCCTCCCATATTTCCTTTTCACCTATTTCATTACCTGCCCACATCCCATTAACTCTCCTCCTCCCAGCTTTGTGTACCAGCCTCCACAACCCATCTCTCACACACCTCCACCTACAGCAGTGATAGATGGAATAGACTTAGCTTGTGCATCGAGGATCACTCCCTTGAGGAGCAACCACTCTTCCTGAACTCCCCTCCCCTTGGGGTCATGGTCCCTTAGGGCCTCACTGAGAAGCCTCCTGAGCTTGTCAAAGTCAGCTTTCCTGAAGTCAAGCACTTCTGTGTTGCTGACTGACTTGCCATCTTTACGGCAGATGGTGAAGGTGATCAGCTCATGGTCAATGTCACCCAGCCTCCCATTGATCATTAGGTTGCTGATCAGGTCGTCTCCAGTTGCCAGTACCAGGTCGAGCAGCACTTTACCTCTCGTTGGCCTGTAGACCTCTTGTGTCAGATAGAGGTATTCATGCACGAGAGGAAACTTTGCAACCGCTTGGATTTAGCTGAGCGCTTTTCCCACGAGATGTCTGGGTAGTCTGCTCACCAGCCCTCTAGTGGCAAGTCACAGCTGTGCTGGTGGGGGGCAGTCAGAGAAGGGTTGCAGCCTTCAGGTGTGACTGCTCCTACCTCAAGCTAGCAGTAACATCAATGAATGTTTGAGCAGCTGAAAGTATAACACATAACAAGGCCCTTACACTAATGTGAAGCCACTCTAGGCTACACATTGGTGTTAACACCCCCCACCCCCA
>NW_017729024.1:121239591-121244896 GCF_001723915.1 Gavialis gangeticus | reverse complement strand
AGGGGAGAGGAAACACAAATGCCACGAGCTTCTTCACAGCAGTGCCCCTAGCCATGCTGTGGGTGGGAACTGGGGGAAAACACAGCTATATACAGTGGCCCCCCCCTCCACAGTCACATGACCAGTGAGCACAGACTCAGCCTTTCTAGGCATTGGTCCAATCACTATGGCATCAGTTTCCTTCTCCCCACCCATTCCCCACCATCCTGGATTGGCCCATTGTCCCCTGTCCCCCAAGACTGGGCCTGCCATCCCCTGCTCCCCCCCTGCACCCTAGATCCAAGCTCACCCCTGTCCTGCTTGCCCACCCCAGCTTACTTTCAGCTGCTGGGGTTGTCTGTAGGAGCAGGCAAAGAAGGAGAATGGGGCACCCCTTGGGCACCCCACTGCCTGGCTCAGCCCAGAGAAGAGTGGCAACTTGACAGCAACTGCTGCAGTACCCCTTCCACCTTGGCTTACTTGGTGCTGTCCCAGGAAAGCAGGCAGGAAAAGGGAACCTGCTTGCCTGGCCACCACTGCTTTCTGGGCTGGATGGGTGACCACAAGTATGCTGGGGGACACAGGGGGCATGGGTGAGTCATGAAGACTGGGGGAGGGGCAGGGAAGAACTCCAAGGGGCAAAGCCCCAGGGGTGGTGAGGAGCCTGGACTAGAATGGGGGGGAGGGGGGAATTCTTACCATTCAGTCAAGGCCCCTGCTGTTTTCAACATGTGACTGTTCCAAACTTGAGTTAGCACTAATACCAATCAACATTCGAGCAACTCAAAGGGCAACATGCAACATTTGAGCAACTCAAAGGGCAACTCAAAGGGCCCTAACATGCCCCTTCTCTAACCAGCCAATGCTAATATCAGTGCAGCGTCCCTGGTGATCCACCAACCTACCCATGGACAAGTAGCCCTTTGGTACATACTCTGAGGTAAGGTGAATGGGGACAGGACAAATTTCCTGCACAAATCCACTGTAGGAATACCCACTTAATGGCCTGGTGCCTTGATGACTGTTCCCACTACAGATTTTTCAGCCCAAAGTTGATAGTTCAGGATTGCAAGCTTGCAAAGTGTGACCACTGCCAAGGCAGCTCCAGGGAGAGCTTGGCACAAACCTCAAGGAATGTGGGCAACACATTTAAAGGTTCTGTGGCAACTACCGGTTGTCCCAGATTTGGAACATAATCCAAACTCAGTCCTTGGTCCACCTCCTTCTTCCACTCCTCCCCACCCTCAGCCAGAAGTATCAGTCTGCCTTGTGTAGCTGGTCAGTAAAAGCCTGCAGCATCTGGTAATTTTCAGAAACCATCTTCAGCATTGACTCCTTTTTTCACCTCCCTCATTGTCATTGCTGCACAACCATCTTCTATAGAAGTGGTTGAAATTCTACAAATGCAGAACTCTGCTGATCTATTCATCATGCATGTTTCTGGCAGTGAGAAGATGGAAAGATGGAAAAATGGTGCAAAATTAATGAACTACAAGAAAGTGTTGCTTCTTTTTTTCTCCCTCCCAACCACACAAAAAAGGGAAAAGCATGAGAGACAGCAGGAGTTGCTGGAATCTAAGCACAAGCTCCCACAGTGAACTGAAAAAAATGTTCTCTACACCAGGTGATACCATGGGGAACACTGAATTGCCTATCCACTGCATAACACATATTTTACCAATATAATTTCTTGTCATGCAGATGCACTCTGCAGGCAAAGGCAGCCAAGGATAAAATGCTGGCATAAACATTACCAGTAAGCCTTTTCTGTGTAGACAGGGATGTAGTCTTAGTGCCACATTTTCAACATAAATTGAAAGGAAACAAGTTACTGTCAAGAAAGTGATCAGCAACAGGTCACTTCCCCAGCATACCTGGATGTAGTGGGTCATGAAGAAATTTGGACAGTACTTAAACAATCAGCTGCTATTTGGGAGTTCTCTGAGCTGGAGGCTATTCTACTGCCTTAGCTGTTAATATGTGTCTCTTACTAAAGCAGTAAAGTGGGAAATATCTGCACCAGGTAAACATAAATTTAGTAGGCAAGAGCTTTAAGTCTTTGTCCCTTCATTTCTCCCTCAACAAGAAAAATGTACTTGTACAATTCAGTGGTCAGATTTTCAGCTGGTATAAATCTGCACAGGTCTATTAGAGTCAACAGAGCTACACAGATTTGAGAACCTGTCTCTGTATCTCTCCTGACTGCTCAGGAGGCATCAGAATATGTAAAGTACATGTTCCTTGTTCTTTTTCATGCTCTGTACATGTATCTCTGTACACCTCCCACACCTACAGTGATAACAGCATTTTCTTTGCCCCAAATGGTATTGCATTCCAACCCCATATTGGTTTCTCAGCTGCTTGATAATCTATAAAAAGTCCACTCTTCCCATAGAGCCTCCTATGTTCAGAGGCTTTTTGCTGCCATATAATCTGCCAATGCCTGGGTGGGATGGAGTCACAAATGATACTTCTAGTATGAGGGTGGGTGACTTTACAGATGCTATGAAGTAAAGTGTAAATGAAGCACAGCCTCAGTACCCTTGTAAGACTCCAACTCATGCTACACAGCTTTGAATGGCTCAATGCTGCAGAAAAGCCAGCGAATAGCATTTGGTACAAATCTATCAGATGCTGCTGGACTGGTATTTATGGACACTTATCACTCAGTCTGAATTGCAGTGATCTTAATATGCTGTATTAACTTCCGCTTGTGTGGAAATCTTTAGCATTTCTGAATGATAAAACCAAAGTCTTACAGTTGTAAATTTCTCTTAAAGAGAAAACGTTCAGTGCATGATTTGGTTTGAATGGCATAAAATGGAGTAAATGTCTCTGGCAATAAGGATTCTCATTGCCTCTAAATTAGTGTATATTTGATGTACATAAGAAAAAACTCAGCAAATCTAGGTGCTATTTAAAAAAGTGACCTCTCCCCCATTTCTTCAGTAAACATGATTTGGCCAGAAATCTAGTATAAAAAAAAATTAAGACAAATTCCAAATAAAACCCCAGATCGAAACAAATACAATGAAAAAGCTATTATTCCCTGCTGTTTCCCTGTGATCCTTAAGATGTTTAAGTTACAGCATAGTTTGTAAGACAGATAGTTTTAATGTGAACCTAAGACTGAATTTCAACTTCATAGGTCAGCCACTTGTAGTAATTATATAGGGGAAAAAATCATGCTGTCTAACCACAAAATGAGTTACCAACACATAAGGATTATTCAGCATGCCTATCTCTGCACAGACATTTTCTCTATGTGGAGCTGCATTCTTATGTATTTTACTGACATTCAATAACAAATTAATGTGAATGGAAGGGAAAAGAAACCTTGTTCAAGATCAAGGAAAAAAAGTAAATAATATTTTCAAATGTTACAGAATTCAAAGCTTAAAAAAAAATTCAAATTTTTCTCTTAATGGAGCAAAAAGCCTATAATTTGAAGGAACATTTTAACATGCAGAATTGCCACCTTCCCTGTTGCAAATTGCCAACAATGGTATAATTTATTACCATGGGTTTATTACTGTCAAATCAGTTCTCTGTCAATCTTTTTCTGCCCCCAAAATACCTCTAGTCCTTATCCCTGCCCACAGTGATTTGAGGCAGGGTTGAAAATACTTTCCACTTAGAAAAGACCGTATAAAGCTTTCAATTTGTGGATCAGCTTCAATTAAAGTTGCATATTTGCTAATTTGCTAGAGTGGGTTTTTTTAAATGACTATATTTAACATTCCATTTGTATAAGGAATAATTATACCATCCTTGTGAGCAGGATACTTGGTATTGCACAGAATGGAAAAACTGACACTGCTTCCCACTCTTGGCAGCATTCAGTCCACATATTCTCGCCTACCTTAGCTCAATCTAGAGATCTATTCAGCCAGCTTCCTTCCGTTCAGCTCCCCCCCACCCCGGTTTATTATTACTTAGGGCATATAGTGTTTTAATGCTCAACATCCTTCATGAACAAAAATTAGTCCTCAGAAACTTTAAGGTACGTTAATATGGAGCATTTTTTGTTTTATTTTACAGCTTGGAAAAATAGACAGAAAGTCAGGATGTGTCCAAAATTGTAGAAGCCACTGGAAAAGTCAGAATGAGATCTCAGGGCTTTCTAATTCCCAGAGCCACACTTGGGCCATAACCACCTCATGGCTCCCTGCCAAGGAAATCAAATAAAAGGTAGAACCACAAATAAATGTGATTTTCATATCAAACATTCTGTGACTTCCTTGTTTTGCTACATGAAGTGCCTGCTTGGTGTTTCTTGCTGTAGATCTTTGCATTCACCAGAGATTTGGAGCAAGATTTCTGCAAGCTGAAAATGAGTGTAATTCCCCTGTATTAGTAATGACCATTGCAGATTGTTTGGCCAGTGGGCATGTCACCCCAGAGTGATGGCTAGAAAATAGTATTTAAAGATTTGTTTTTGGGAATTGGCTTGTAGGTAAAATATATATGCATTATAATAATGGTCCAGGGTAACAGCAAGGGTTAATTGATTTCTAAAGCCTGGTTGTCTCAGTTTCACAGCCTCCAAGGCAAACAGGGTATGTAACTCAGACAAGCAACAAGGCCAACAGACATACACATAGGATGGGGAACTGTGGGCATGTACCATACTGTTCCAAAACATGAGATAAGGTGGCACCAGCTCATGAAGCCCAATAGTGGGGGACCTGAGAGCTCCAGTTTTGGAGTAACAGACCAAATTAGGAGGATACCAGGAAAGCCCAAACTAGGATGTGTACATGTGATGGGCTTGTGAAACAAACAAATATGCTAACAGGACAGAACGTGGACAGTATGACAACCACAGAAAGACCAATCAGCCATAGCCACAGATGAAGGGAGGGGAAAAGAATACAAAAGAAAGGACTTTAGAGCAATAAAAGGTCCCCAAGAGGGGAACCCATGGCACATGGACAGAAGGCATACCACCAGCCCGTCTCATTCACCCCACTGCAGGGGAAAGGGGTGGCCCTCAGCAGTGGTGATGCATAGGGGATGCATGGGGGTGTACGTGCAACCCCTGAGAGTGCTGGTGAACCCCCTGACAGCCAGCATTCCCTGCTTAGCTGATGGGGGGGGGCAGGCAAGAGCACTGGTGCCCTCCTTGAGAGCACCAGCCAGGGAGTGGATGTGCCAAGAGAAGCAATCCCCGTGGTTCCCCTGCAGCCAATCATGCAGACCCAAAAGTGCCATGCCACTGGCACTTGCGGGTTGACACAATACTTCCGGGTCAGCGTGATTGGCCACAGAGGGACCCCAATGGTTGCTGACTGGCTGCTGGGGTGGCAAGTGCCCCCCCCCCCCC
>NW_017729024.1:121237745-121239495 GCF_001723915.1 Gavialis gangeticus | reverse complement strand
CCCCCCCCCCCCAACTCAGGAGGCACCAGTAGTCCATGGCCCTCAGCCCCCAACCTCCAGGCTGTTGACATCTGACATTCAAGAGAAAACCTCAGAGTGAAGCTCTCATCTTAGTCAGATGCATCTTGACTCTGATGACAGCCCTAGGTTTGGTAACTATAGAATTTCTTGTATTATTCTTTTCTGTTATCACGGTGTATCAACAAATTTACCTATTATCAAATGGAAAGGTCATGGTCAGCGTGAGGGTTTTGGGTCCCCCCAGAACAAGGCATCTGGGTCAAAAATCCAGTGTCAACACAGAAGAACCAGACAGTGGTCTTCTCCACAGCGAGTAGAACAAACATCTTGCACCAACCTCAGAGCACAAATTCTAGTAGTTTTGTGCCAGTTTCTGGCTCTTTAGGTGCTGATGTGCCCTGTATTAGACAGTAGGTGAGTTGGCACATTTTAATATTTGGCTCAACGGCAGCAACCCATTGCAACATGTTAGATCTATCTTCACCTGAGACAGTGGAGAAGAGACAAAAGAAGAGGAAAGCTTCTCAAAGCCTCTCCTTGATGTTTTAATCTGCCAAAACAACTCCAGGGGCCACGTATTGCCAAGGCAGTTGGTCCATTTCTCTTACCTCAAGGGTAGCAGAGGTACTGCAGGACAATAAGGATAAAGGCAAGGACTCTGCAGTGTGCTGCCTTTGCAACCCAGAATCAGTTCGTTTCGAGCAATGATATTCAGAAATATTTTGGTGGTGCACTGAATGCCCAAGTGGTTCAGTATTCTGAACAGCAGCAGAATAAATGGCTATTTTTAGGCACTACAGTATAAATACAGATTTCTTTCTCTAATATGATTTATCACATAGCAGTTTGAAATATCCTGTCAAATAAGACCTAATATATTTAGGGAAAAGAAAAATCCCACATGCCCACACATCCAAACTCAAGCTTTGGCTACATAAAATGACTTGGAATGAAAGCCTGCAAAAAGAGAGAAGAGACTACTGAGAGCCCTAGAGCAGTGCTTCGCAGGGCTTTTCTCCATCCTAATGCTCTGAGGTTTTGAGGGTGAGGTAGTCTCTGGGCTCCATCATGATTTCATAGATCCACAGCACCCTCTACATGTTACAGATATCAGACAATTAACTAGTTAACTGTGCAATTACCTTGGGACCAGCTACACATGCAAAGTACCTATCACACCATAAAAAGCTCCAACCAGCTATAAAGTCAGACCTTGAAAATGTGTATTAGCTATATAGCTGTTTGCTATCCAGCTTTAATTTGCATGTATAGCAAGGTTTCATACAGGGCTCCCAGTCATGGGGGGTACCAGGCCCAGCCAAGGCTGGGAGTCCCACAGCTGAAGGGACTCTCGGCCCCAGTAGCTGCAGACTCTGGGTCCCAAGAGCACCCCATAGCTGCTGGGGTCCCAAGTCCCACAGCTGTGGATGCTGGGTCACTGCCATGTGCCTCCTGGTGCTGGAACCCAGCTGGGTCCTGGCACCTGGGGTAGGGCTGCAATCTCCCAGCCTTGGGGGGGTGTGGAGCCCCCAGGGCTGGGCATGGTAACTGCCATGATCTCCCAGCTTCAGGGGTGTATGAAACAGCTAGGGCTGGGAGACAGCAGCTGCTGCAATCTCCCAGCCATGGGGGTTTCACACCCCCCCCCAGGCTGGGAGATCACAGCTGCCATGATCTCCCATCCCTGGGGATTTTGCACATCTCAAAGGCTGGGAGATCATAGCAGCTG
>NW_017729024.1:121232223-121232745 GCF_001723915.1 Gavialis gangeticus | reverse complement strand
CTGGGAGACAGCAGCTGCTGCAATCTCCCAGCCATGGGGGTTTCACCCCCCCCCCCAGGCTGGGAGATCACAGCTGCCATGATCTCCCATCCCTGGGGATTTTGCACATCTCAAAGGCTGGGAGATCATAGCAGCTGTGAACTCCCATTCTCAGGGGTTTCATGCACCTCAAAGGCTGGGAGATTGCAGCAGCTGCACCTCCCAGCCCTGGAGGTGCATTGGGCTCCCCTTCAGCTCTCAGGTGAGGGGGCTCCCAGCCATGGGAGCTTCTTCCCTGCTGGCGCAGGGGGAATGGGCTCCCTCTGCACTGGCAATAAGGCATGATGGGATCTAATATGTGATCCATACAATCATGCCTCCTGTCATGCCACATGTGTACAGGGGCCCCACTTGATCCACACTACAGCAAAAGGGGTGAGGAAGCCATGAACTAGTTACATTGGCTACAGTAGCCCTGAAAGTCCAGGTGTTGGCCTCCACTTATGGCATTCACTTACAGAGCTAAATACAGAAAACAATATG
>NW_017729024.1:121223515-121227223 GCF_001723915.1 Gavialis gangeticus | reverse complement strand
TGGTAGAATTAATTTCCTTTAGGAAAGATCAAAGGAGAATTCCTTTAAATTGATTTAACTTTCTTATTGGAAGTGACGTCCTGAATTTGCATCCACCTTCCTGACAACATATGAGCAGTAAAATAAAAATTCTCAAGTATGCAGTATAATAATGATAAGCCTGCTGTGATATGCTATATAATATATCAGACATGTCTGAGGAGAGGTTGAAGTTCACCGTCTAAACTCATCAGTGCTACCAAAAGGGTCACAGCTGGTTCTGCTGGCTGGCAGATACCCTTTAAGTCTACCTTCCTGATATTTCCAGTGATTGGCAGCTGGAACAATTGATTAGGCATGGCTGATGAACATATTGGAAACTCTTATTGCTTTTGTGATTAAGAGATGGTGAAATCCCCAAAGCAATAAAGCTTGTGGTCTGAATTAATATTTGAAGTGTTTGCTGCAATTGAAGGTCATTAACTCTCATCCCTGGCACTCAAGACTGATTCTTACTTGTTCAGTGAATGATAGTCTCTCAGGTTTTGTTTGTCATGAAGAAAGGAAATATAAATTACACAGCTGGCCCATAATTTTACTATCCTTATGCTAATTCACCAATACATTTAAACTTTCCTTCCCTCACAATCTAAATGAAAATAATTACTGTGTAATTCTCACAGCACCAACTAAGTTTAATCAAAGTGGCAATAGCTGCCTATTGGTTAAATCAAGAGGTAAACTCTTATAAATTCAGAATTAAAATGGGGGTGTGGGGGAGGGAGAACAAAGATGAAGGAAAAGAACACACTGTGCATAAAATATGTAAGATGCTATATTTAATCCCTTCTGTGTGCCCTGGGTTTGTACCATATTAGGCTGACTGTGGAAACTCTCATTGAACTTAACAGGTGTTTTGCTTGTATAAAAAATGCCCGAACTGGCAAATGTTATTTGGAGCAAATGGTAAACCTTAGATCAGTGGTTTTCAACCTGTGGTCCATGAACCCTTGGAGGTCTGCAGACTATGTCTATGGGGTCTGTGAAAGATGACTAAGATCTATCAAAAGTATGTGAATACCCACATTTATAATTCAAGGGGGTTTGCACATTCATTTGAAATTTCCAAAGGGGTCTACACCTCCATTTGAAATTTTTTAGGGGTCTGCAAATGAAAAAATGGTTGAAAACCATTGCCTTAGATCAATATCAGCAAAAAAAAAAATTAGCATCTGCTTAACTTCAAGCATATGACTAGTTGCCCTGATTACTCATTTGTTTCTATATGCGCATGATCGTAAGTGTTTTCAAGTCTCAACAGACAAAATATTTCTGCTAGAACTCATCAAATAATAAAAATCCCTGGTTTGTGAATGTTCTGATGAATGAAACATCCCTTTTTGTATTAACCCTTAGATTCTCTAGAAACTTTTGCTACACTTCACGGAAAATAAAGGTTTAAACCACTGCTTTAGAGAACATCACCAGGCCCAATCCTGTAAACATATAGCATATATTTAGGCTCCTGGCAGATGTTAAAATAATGGCACAGTGTAATCTGATCCCCAGTCTCAACAACTGCATATGCTGCCATGCCACATGTGCATGGTGGGATGCATGAGTGAACCTTGCAACTCATATGCAGTATGCTGGGTTTCTGTCAGAGAAAGCCAAGGGGCTTCCCCCTTCCAGGAACTTTAACTGCACACACATGACAGCCCAGCCTAGTACAGCCCAGCTCAGCACACTTACTGCCTTGCCCCACAGCTCTTGTGGAAGCTACAGAGCAAGACTCTTTAAAGTGCTAGGTTGCAGGAGTTACAGGGCAAAGTTCTTTAAAGTGCTGGATCCTGGGGAACTCTGGGGCTCACCAAAACCCCATGCATTAACTACTTTGCTCTGCAGCTGAGGTGCTGGAGACATCTTACAGTGCCAGAACACAGGTTGAAAGGTTCCTGGCAGAGGGCTCCCTTGAGGGATTTGTGTGCCCAGCACCCTATTGTCAATATTCAGGCCAGGACTGTCCCTGGACCTGATGGTCACAATCAACTAATAGTCAGCATTAGAATGGGGCCACCCATATCACATGCTCAATTTATGGTGCCATACAAGCCAGCCACAGTGATGTTCTGCATTATATGTGGACTATCTTTGTGGCTATTATGCCATTTTATGGCACTATAAATTGGCTGAACACGTGGCATGTTGCTATTTATGATGCAATTAATATGTTAATTACACTATAAATATAACATCTACCAGAGGCCTCAACTTTACACCTCAAAGTCACTAAAATCAACAGGACTACTCAAGTGGGTAAAGTTGTGGACACATTTAAGTGTGTGCAGGTTCAGACGAACATAAATCTACTCTGCCTTTCACCTACATGACAAAGAACAAAATTTAGACCACAGGGAACTAGATGTATACCTAGTGGTGAAACTGATCCTAAACAGATAATGTCAATACAATAATGTAAATAATAAAACTTCATAAATTCTATATAATGCATGAAAAATAAAATAAACTGTTCATTTTAATAAATAATCCAGTATAATAGCCTGTGGAATATTTTATGGACAATATGTTATAATTACATATTTTATACCACTATTTTAGCTCTTTTCCTATGAACAGAACAAAGATTTTATATAATACTTTACAATGGTAATTTGATTTATTGTTGGTTATTTTTAAAAATTATGTTTGTAGCAAAAGAGCCAGAATGTTACTCTACTGCATAATCAGGATGATATTCAGTTTAAACTCTTCTCACAAGTTAGATTATTTTTTTATTTAGTCCTTGATATTGAAAACGTTCATGCCATGCACCCGAAGTTAAGTAGTCCTCATGAAATCAATGGGGCTATTTGTGCTTAAATGCACTTATAAATGCTTGCAGGTTCAGGACCTTAACACGCAAGTCATTTTATGCACTACTGCACTAATAGTACACTAATAGTGTACTATTGCACTTACATATGTGGAAATGGAGTTAGTTTCTTAATTTTTTTTTTTACTATTGCCATTTCTTCTAACAAGAAGATATTGTCTTGAACAATTTCTTGAAACAATGGCCTAAGATTAAAAAATCCAAATTACTTTGTTAGTTTATAATTAAGAGACATATAGACTACCAATTATGTTTGAAATAAAAACTTACCTACATAGTTTCCTGAAGCTAGATAAGGGTAAAGATGAATATTTAGGACCCTTAAACATTCATTGTATCTTAACATATCATTGGAGGATGGAGACAAAAGCCCAGAGGTAAGTAAAGAGCCTGGGAACTTGGATAAAAACTTAATAAGGGGGAGCAATAATGGAAGCCTTAGCAATATTCTCAGAGAGAAGTTAGGACAATCAGTTAGACACCTGAAATGTTTATATACTAATGTGAGAAGTATGGGGTGCAAACAGGAAGAACTAGGTGCCCTACCTAGTACCAGCACAGAATATTGATGTAATTGGGATTACAGAGACATGGTAGGATATGTCTATATACAACGGGGGGGGGGGAATTATTTTGGGCAGAGGGCCACTTACCCAGTTTTGGCAGGCCGCATGGGTAACCCCACCCCTTGGCAGGTGCCCCACCCCTTGGCAGGTACCCTGCCCCCTGGTTTTCATCTTGGGACCAACATTCCAATGGCTTGGGACCAATGTCCCAGGGCCAGCACCAGTGGGGCCCAAAGCAGGGTGCAGGCTGGTAGGGGTCCATGGAGCTGG
>NW_017729024.1:121199488-121223397 GCF_001723915.1 Gavialis gangeticus | reverse complement strand
ACCAGCAGGGAGGGAGGAGCTGGCCCGACTCCACAGAAACCCTGCCAGCCAGGACCCCACACGCCTGCCACCCTGCTCAGGGCTCCGCCGGCACTGGCCCCTGGGACACTGGTGCAGGCCCCGTGGTCCCACTGGCTCCCTGCCTGCTCACACCCAGTGCCCCCCAAGCCCCGCAGTACAGGTGGGGGGCAGCGCTCAGCCCTGACCCCCTGCTTGCCAGCAGGGAAGAAGCTGGTGTTGAGTGTGGGGAAAAGTGGCGCCTTGCCTGCCCCATGGCTGGCACTCCTTGCTGCAGCTGCTCACAGCCCACACGGGGCTGTCTGGAGCAGGCACATGCAGCCCCAGACAGGCTGTGAGTGGCTGCAGCATGGGGCGCTGGCCATGGGGTGGGTGAGGGGCTACTTTTCTCCACACTCAGCACCAGCTTGAAACTTGCCCCACTGCCAGCCTGGCAGTGGGGCTGGGTTAGAAGGTGGTGCTGAGTGTGCAGGGGGGAGGCAGAAAGCAGCTCCTCCCCATCCCATGCCCAGCGCTCCCCGCTGCAGCCGCTCACAGCCTGCCTGGGACTGCCTGTGCCTGCTCTGGACAGCCCCCACATGGGCTGAGAGCACCTGCAGTGAGGGGCACTGGCCATGGGGTGGGTGAGGGGCTGCTTGTCTCCACGCAGGGAAGGAGCCCAGGGAAAAGCTGAGTGCAGGGGGGAAGTGGCCCTTCCCCCAGCCCACGCCCAGTGCCCCACGCTGCAGGCACTTGCAGCCTACATGGGGCTGTCTGGAGTGGGCACAGGCAGCCCCACATGGGCTGCGAGCAGCTGCAGTGCGGGGCACCGGGCGTGGGGCAGGGAGGGGCCTCTCTCTCCATGCTCCTTCCCAGCCTGGGGTCCCCCCCACACCACTTAACCTGATCTTCCCATGCCGGGACAGCCATGTGCTCCCAGTCCAGAAACGCTGGCTGGGTCTTCTGGCTGGGTGGTGGTGCGGGGCAGTTCCCACTGTTGTGGGAGCCCACTGGGCTTCCCCTGGGTCCTACTGCCCTTAGTTCCTGTCATTTTTGACAGGAACCAAGGGCAGAGAAATATTAAATTTTCTACATTTTTTAGGGGCCCCGCAGGCCAGATAGAATGGTCTCATGGGCCGGATGAGTCCTGCGGGCCGTATTTTGCCCACCCCTGGTATACAACCATGGTTTAGTATAGCTTGTCCAGGAAGGACAAGCAGGGGGAAAAAGGATGTGGGATTGACTTATAGAGAGAGAGACAATGTACACATGTTGTGAAGTGCAGTAGGAAGTAGAAGCCTCTGTTAAAAGCCTTTGAGTAAAGGTCAGAGGGGAGAGCAGCAGGGGGAAATATTGTGGGCATCTGCTACAGGCCACCAAAACAGGAGCAGGAGGTGGACAAGACCTTTTTTAAACAACTAATGGTAGTTTGCAAGTCATAGGACTCAGTTCTCATGTAGGACTTCAATTACTGGGACGTCTGCTGGGAGAGAAACAGCAGTGCACAAACAGTCCAACAAATTCATGGAGCAAGTTGGGCATAATCTTTTGCTATAGATGGTAGAGAGGTGAACAAAGGGGGGGGGAATCTTGTCTTGATTCACTTTTCATAAATGGAGGAATTAGTTGTGAATGTAAAGACGGAAGGTGACATGGGTGGCAGTGACCACGAACTGATAGGTTTTAAGACCCTAAGAGGAAGAAGAAAGGAGAGCAGCAGAATAAAACACTGGACTTCAGTAAAGCAGACTTTAACAACCTCAGGGACCAAAAAGCCTGGCACAAATCAACAAAAATGACTGGGGGCTGGGAGGTATAACTTATAAGGGAAGTCTGAAAGAACCAGGGTTATTTAGTTTAGAGAAGACTAAGGAGGGATTTGATAACAGTCTTCAAACACCTGAAGGTTGATTATAGAGAAGATAGGGATGGGCTTTTCTCTGTGGCCAGAAGGGACAGGACTAGAAGCAGTGGACTCGAGCTTTAATAGGAGAAATTTAGGTCGGAGATTAGTAGGAACTTTTGATCTATGATGGTGGTCAAGCACTGGAAGAGGCTACCTACAGAAGTTGAGGAATCTCCATCCTTGGAAGTTTTCAAGAGCAGGTTAGATAGACATTTGGCTGGGATGGTTTAGTCAGGGACGTTCCTGCCTCGAGCAGGAGGCTGGACTAGATGATGTTGTGAGATTCCTTGTAGCTCTACTTTCCTATGATCATATCTAAATCCATGTTTAACTGATGAATACCCTGATTTGTGGAAGCGTTCAACATCTCAAGTCAGTGACAGATATGGGCACCCAACCCATATGAAAGTTGGTTGAGAAATTTAAACAAATATCCCAAACTTGAAGATTTTTATATTGACTCATTTCATTTCAAATGACTAAATAAATCCAGTTTTTATAGACCATCATTTAAATTGTATGTTCTGAACTAAAATTTTTTGAGTGTGTGTACTTCTCCCCTATTAATATGTATTAATTTAAATTTTTAACAAAAGAGAACTGATTATACAGAGAGAAACTGAACATTACTATAAATAAAGGACATTTAACTGCACTAATTTAACTGGAGAAAAAAAGAAAAATATCTTTCTGCTAACTTTTCATTTATACTTTTCTGAGATATACTGATAAGTTATAACTAGAGCAGGTACATTATTTTCAGAGAGAAATGTGACTCACATTTTTTAAGTTGACAGCAGCCTTTCAACTGTTTATTTTGCACATCTTTTAGAAGACAAGCAGTTAAGAAGTCCCTTGCTTTTAAATATTCATAAACTATTAAGCCATCACCAAATGGTAAAAGTTTGATTTAGGGCTACTGGTGGGATAGACATCTGTGCATGTTTCTAATCCGAGAATAGCACAGATGTTATTTCAGCTAATATGTCCTGTATACATTCTACAGTAAAAGTGAGTTTTATCATCTATTTTCTTTTTCAGATAGTCTCAAAAGTTTCCCCCTACATTTGGGAAAGTTCTCAGAACTGCTAATCTCAGAGAAATTGAAAGAACAACGTCTCTTGGACACTACAGTCAGCTTTATAATGTTTTTCTTTTTCTCCTTATGGCATGAATAATTTTAATATTGTCATTTCCAAAAAAAACTATTCTCTCCTTTAGTGCTAGTTCACTTTTCCATGCAGTATATTATTACCTAGCAGCCCTGATGAGTAGTTAATGAAACAATTTCTTTCAACCGGATTGGGCGGCTGTCAAAATGAAGTGACATGGTTTCGTTTATCCCTGACACGCTACTCCAGGTTAATTGACGGAAATCAGTAGTACCTGTCTTCAGTGCACCAAGGAAAAGCAGCAAGCAAACATGTGTCAACTGATAGATAGCTGCAACAATGAGTAAACAAATGTGCTAGAAAAAACAGTCTATTAACTAAAAAGAAATTACAGCTCATAAAAGCTCTTGATTAACTCTTTAATTACAGGAACTGCTGTTCACTGTGAGGCTCAGATGAGGCAGTAATGTTGCCAATCCTAAACATTCCAATACGAGCCATGAATCAGACTAAAAAAATATCACAAATATCATGAGATAGGATTTAAAATCATGAGAATAAAAATAAATAAATGCATTTTACCTTTTTTTTTTTTTTTTAACTACTTCCTGTGTTCCTGATCCAAGGACAAAGATAACTGTTCCAAAAGCCTCACCAGGTTAAAATTCAAACTTAAATGCACATATAAAAAGTTGGTTGCTTGTAGGGCACTCCACATCCTGTTCCTTACACTATTCTGGCCCTCACTTTTATCATTCTCTTGCCCCTCTCCTCTGCTTACTCTCTTTACTAGAGTCAATCCTCTCCCGGCTCCCTATTCAAGATTTCTCTGTTCCTCATACACATTTCTTCCATCAGTTTCTACATACTCCTTTATCTCCCCTATTCTTTGAATTCTTGTACCGTTTATGTTTACTGAAGAGCTGCCTAATTCACCCCACAGTAAAATGTCTACATCATCTACACTGTATGGTACTATTAGGATGGAGTTAAGCATTTGTAGATGCTGAACCAGCTGGCTGGGACATGAGGATGCTTCAGTGCGGGGTTTCCTGCTGGCTAGTCCCCACTAAAGCACCCTTGTGCCCCAGACAGCCTCTCCACAGCACACTGGAGCAGCCCCAGGCTGGCAGGCAGCACACTGGAGTAGCCCTAGGCTGGCAGGCTGACCCCCTGAGCCCCCTGCAAGCTGGGGCTGCTCTGCCCCATCTCAGTGTGCTGCATGTGTAAACCTGGAACCTGGTAGCAATAAACTCTAGCATGGTATGTGCTGCAGTTCATTGCTCCACCTTAATAGCACATGTAAATGCACCCCCTGTCTCCCACATGTCTCCCCACCCCCTCCAGTGTCCCAATCATAGAGAACAGGGTGGGGGATATCTTTCCTGTGGACAGGCTAAGTTCAACCATACAGGAAACAATGACATCTTATTTGGCACCCTTTTACTTGACTGTTTCACTTTCCTGTGCACAAACTAGTAGCCATCCTATTAAAGAGCAACCTGTGCCTTTAGTTTTATCAACAGTAATGGCTGGTGGTAGCCATTGGGAAGAAAAATGTCTTCTGGGAATCCACTGATCAAGTAGAGTATATAATGAAAAACTACTGACCTTCCCTTGTGCTATCCTGGTGCAGAGAAACTAGCTGCAAGAAGAGGGAGTTTAGCCTTTATTAGTGCTTGATCCTTCTACAGGCAATGCCAAAAGAATGTAAATGTGTCATTTATGGTGTGGACAAACTAAGAATTGGGCTAAGTTCACTAATTCCTTTGGTTTAGGCTTAGGGTACTGAACAGCTGTTGAACAGAAGGAACTTTTGGCTGCTACCAGTCTGGATTTGATTTGAATTAGCACCCTGGAGTTGAAAAGTTCAATACACTTGGTTGCAAAACAACTCAGCACTTCACAGCCCCCACTGGAATAGATCTTTGTAAGAATATATGAACTTTTGAAAACCTGGATGTATTTGCAGGTACCTGCACTCTATAGCACACAAGTTGTTTAGACACATGAGGAAAGAAAAGGACAGTTTTTCTTTCTTAAAAATGCTTAAGCTTGAATTCCCCATAGAACAATTGATTTACTGACATGTGACATTTCCCTTACCACTCAGATGGTAGGAACTATATTCAGATTGCAACCAGATTTAACATGCTACATTAATTAAAAATTAACATCGCATACAGTAATACTTGATATTTTGTCTGTGAACAGGAGTCGAGTTGTAGTCACTGTGGAAACCATGGCTTTCTATTGCCTGACTTACCTTCTTGTAAATCTCAATCACAGCATAACATACCAAATACAAAAGAAACTGCATTTATGCAAAGTACTATATAGTTCTGTTACAGCCAAGGCAAACCAAAACTGAAAACTTCCATGTTTGTAAGTCCTTCAGCAAAATAAAACTGGCTATTTTAAATAATGTCATTTTCCCTGTCGTATATAAGATCAGTTAACACTTTCCACTGTTACATGTAACTTTCAATTAAGGCTTAGGCTGTCAACTGAGATGCACTTAAGACCACAGTGGGCATGTCTACACATGCAGTAATGTGCTGTAAATACTGCTCATTAAGTTTTGCACCTATTAATAACAGGTACTAACTTAATGCATGGTAACCAGCACTACTGTGCAGTAGCTACAGCACACATCTTTTAAGTGATGCTAATATGCAGTAAATGAATTCTACTGTGTATTAGCACGTAAGCATGGCTTTTGCCATGATGCACTAATGCACAGTAGAATTAGTCTACTGCGCTTTTAGCATCTTGCGTAGATGTGCCCAGTAAGATACAACATATTCTAGCTAACAGTAAACAAGTGTTTTTGTAACTATCTACATTTTTCATAATAAATGCTGAAATGCTACCTACTGTATTACTGCAGATGAGCTTGAACATTGGAAAATATTGTCTCTCATAGTGTGTTAATGTTTTAACATCTGCTGAAATTTGAACAGTTATTATAAATGTAACCTACCACCAGAGAACTATTTTTTTTAAAGTGAAAATCCAAAATGCTTAAATGAAACAAGCTGGACTTAGTATGAAAACAAGCCTATTTACTGGTAGATGTATGTTTTCCTACAGTACAAAAGTAAGTAAGACTTCCTGTCAACATTTAACCTCACTTCTGAAGCTCTGTTAGAAGACATACATATGGTCAATGAATAGTGAAGTAAGAAACATTCCCTTCAGGACTAGCCAAGAAGGAATGGATCAGTTGAACCTCTGGCAAGATTTCCATTCCCACTGGGTAAATATTTTCCCTACTGTACGTCTTTTCATGGTCAAAGTGAGACCTTCTATAAAAACTCTGACATACCTTTTTTGATATACTGTATCCTGTTCTGTCCTTTTCAGGAGTAGTTTAGAAAACAAAGAAAGTAGATATATTAGGCAGCTTTCCACCACTAAAACATCAGAAGAATAAAGGAAGCTATCAACATATTGGCAAGTCTTCCTGTCTTTTTAACTATACCTGGATAGATGTCATGAACTGGCCCTGGTGATCGCCCCATGGTATTGTCTGGAGCATCATGGGGTGAAGGGGCTGGCTGGAGAGGCTGGATAGTGAGGCAATCGCTGAGGATGTCCTGGTCAAGCTCTGAGCTTGATCGCAACTGAAATATAAGAGATAAGAAGGGGAAAATATCATCACAGAGGAAATGTTTGATATGACTTGGGCAATCATAATGAAGAACTATTAATGGCTTCAGGGAGGAAATTGAAATGAAGATTCCTCAACAAAAAAAGGTCTTTGGAAATGGTCACTTGTTCCATTTCAGCACCGATTCTCCATGTGTGAATCAAGATGTCTTTCCCAACAGTTCACAGGACTAAGCAGTGGGCATTGAACAGAAGAGATCCAAGACACTTGTGCACCTTCTCCCTCTTTTCCCTCTCTTTCTCTTTCTCTCGTGCGTGCACACGCACACACACACACACACACACCCTTACAGAACTGAAATACTGATTTGACCACTTCATAATGAGGAACATACCAAATGAACAATGATTCCTTTATGAGCTGGAAGGTATGGTAAACCATACAAATATTTGTAAGTTTTTTTAAAGCAGTAATGACACAGGTAACTTTTTGGTATGCTATGTATACAGCTCCTTGAGAGTGTAGGTCTGATTTTCAACTATTCTTAAGACCACTTTGCAGTACTCTGGCCAGGTAAAGTGGCTACAAAGGGAGTATAAATTATAGTTACATACTCAGAGAGCAGTAAAATGACTTTTGCATAAAAATGAGAATTGGAACTTAAGGGGCTAACTGAGGTTCTTTCAGTCTGCCTGGTCTCCTGAGAGGCCACAGACAGAATGCTAAGCCAATGGGCAACAGCAACCAGGATCAAATCCAATTCTTCTAACAAACCAGCAAGGGAGAAAAGAGAGGAAGAAAAATATCCATGCCTCTCCCACATTTAGGAACAAGGAATGAGGTAAAGAAGCCACAATTGTTGAAGTGAATTTCAGAGATCCACAAAATAACCAGCAGTGGAAGGTGTTGTCATTATTTTGTGATTTTAACCTTTACAACAGCAAATGACGACAAGGAGTATTTGGCAAGTGGGTGCAACAGGCAGACAATGCAATGTTAGGATGTCACACCACTGGGATTATGCTGTTGGTGGCTTTACACAATGGATCTAGAATTTCCTCAAATCTTCAGGGTTTAGCACAGTTGCCTCAAACCCTGAGGGACAAATTGGCTAGGAACAGAAATTGCACATAAACTAGTATAAGTGATCAGAAACCACTTTAAATCTGTAACACAACAGAAGTTCAGTGCACATAAACCACTTTCAGAAAGGGCTGAAACTGGTTTAAGATAAACCTGGTTGCATGTAATATCAGACTTAACTGATTAAGGAAGATCAGGGAAAGTGTGGGTACCTTACTGAATGGTGGAGGCAACTTAATAACAGATGATGAAGAAAAGGCTAAAGTACTCAATGCCTTTTTTACCTCCGCTTTCACAGGCAAGGTCAGCTCCTGGCAGTACAGTTTGGGAAGGAGGTGAACAGCCAACAGTGGTGAAAGGACAGGTTAGGGGCTATATAGAAAAGCTGGACACAAGTACATGGGGTCAGATGGGATGCACCAAGGATGCTGAGGGAGTTGGCTGATGTGATTGCAAAGCTGCTGGCCACCATTTTTGAAAACTCATGGCAATCAGGAGAGGTTGGAAAAGGGCAAACACAGAGTCCATATTTAAGAAAGGCAAAAAGGAAAAAGCGGGGGGAAAAGAATCCAGGGAGCTACAGACCAGTCATCCTAACTTCAGTCCCTGGAAAAAAACATGGATCAGATCCTCAAAGAATTCATTTTAAGAGTTTGGAGGAGAAAAAGGTGATAGGAAGAGTCAGCATGGATTCACCAAGGGTAAGTCATACCTGACTAACCTGATTGCCTTCTAGGATGAGATGACTGGCCCTGTGGATGCAGAGAGACCAGTGGATGTGGTATACCTTGATTTTAGCAAGGCTTTTGAAACAGTCTCCCACAATATTCTCACAGCAAGTTAGGAAGTATGGGCTAGATGAATGGACTGTAGGGTGGATAAAAAACTGGTTAGAACATTGGGCTCAGAGGGTAATAATCAATGGCTTGATGTCTAGTTGGCACCTAGTATCAAGTGGAGTGCCCTAGGGCCGGTTTTGTTCAATGTCTTCATCAACAACGTGGAAGATGGCAACATCATCAAGTTTGCAGATGACACCAAACTGGGGGGAGTAGTAGATATGCTGGAGGGTAAGACTAGAATTCAGCGTGACCTAGACAAATTGGGGGATTGGGCCAAAATAAATCTCATGCAGTTCAACAAAGACAAGTGAAAAGTCCTGCACTTAGGATAGAACAATGCCATACTGGGGACTGACTGGCTGGACAGCAGCTCTCCATAAAAGGACATAGGGGTTACAGTGGACAATAAATTGAATATGAGCCAACAGTGTGCCCTTGTTGCAAAGAAGGCTAACGGCATACTGGGCTGCACTGGTAGGCGTGTTCCAGCAGGTCAAGGGAAGTGATCATTCCCCTCTATTCAGCACTGGTGAGGCCACATCTTCAGTACTGTGTCCAGTTTTGGGCCCCCCACTACAAAAAGGATGAGGACAAATTGGAAAGAGTCCAGTGGAGGGCAATGAAAATGGTTCAGGGGCTGGGGCACATGATTTCTGAGGAGAGGCTAAGGGAACTGCGCTTATTTAGTGTAGAGAAGAGAAAACTGAGAGGAGATTTAATACCAGCCTTCAACTACCAAACGGGGTTGCAAAAAAGTATGGAGCCAGACTGTTCTCAGTGGTGACAGATGACAGAATAAGGAGCAACAGTCTCAAGTTGCAGCAAGGGAGGTTTAGGTTATATATTAGGAAGAATTTTCTCACCAGGAGGGTAGTCAAGCACTGGAACACGTCACCCAGAGAGGTGGTGGAATCTCCATCCTTGGACGTTTTTAAGACCTGGCTAGAGAAAGCCTTGTCTGGGATGGGTTAGTTGGGGATGGTCCTGCTTTGAGCATGGGGTTGGACTAGATGACCTCCTGAGGTCCCTCCCTACCGTAATTTTCTATGATTCAGGTTAAATTGATTTATTTAACTTCTATCCCAGATCCTCTCCAGATTCAAGGTAACTTACAGTCCCCCATCATCCTAGGACACTTTGCACCTCCCCTGCATACCTCCCCCCTCACAGGGTGGGCAAGCTAGGCTTGGCCCAAGCTGTCTCCTCCAGCTGAGCAGGCAGATGTGCTTTACCACTCCCTAGCTTCTGGCCTGGGCCACTTCAGGCACGTGACTGCATTTCTGGAATAAAAAGTTTGTTTACTTGCTTATCGGTTTAATCTACTCAGTTTAGACTAACCTGTGAAAACTGAAGTGATTCAGCCTCAGGCTTTTTGAATGTCTGTACTTAGCCATTGGGTTTAATCCCCATCTATTATACTGTTATCCACCTATATGTTTTACTGTTCTACCCTGAAATAAAACTGGTGTAATGGAGTGGTAAATCAAGCCCATATACTTTCAGTAGGAGGGATAAACTGACTGTATTTCAGATGAAAGGCATTCATGAAGACTGATTAGTTCAAAACATGTGGTCAAATCCTATGCTATTTCCTCCATTAAATATGAAGCATATTTTTAATATTCCTGAATGTTTGTTTTTTGTAAGGTATTTTTGTTATTCTGGAATTCATCTAACACACACTACCTAAACAAATAGAAAATAAAAATCAAGTTTAGCACAACTTCTGGCAATCAGTTCCCATTTATCTCCCATATTGCAATCTACTCTAGGGCCCAGATGTTTTTCCCCATTGTACCCCTGAAGCCCTGTCTGTTTTCTGTTCCAAAGTAGTTCTTAGGTTTTTACCACTATTACTAGTAACATGGCCTTTTCATGAACTAAAGTGCATACAGACTCTTGGAGCCGAAGAAGCAAATTCTTATCACCCACAGTCTTCTTAACATGACCATCACAAATTGTGCTAATCAGTACAAACTTTATTCATAACACCAAAAAAACAAATGATCCCTCCCTCCCTTCCCCCACCCCGCCCGACTTTAAAACCACTTGTATTATACAGAGATTTCCAAAGCCTTTGTTGTTTGTAAAGTTGTTTGTTGGCAACACACTGGCTTTTTTATTTCACAGCATAAAATGTATTGCCTTCCCTATAAGTATCACAGGTATATGCAATAACAGGAAGAAGTGATGAGCAGAATGGAGAGAAGTGTGTTATGGGAATTTACATATTAGATATAAATAATAAACAGACGTGTCATCCAAACAAATGTAGCACATAACACATTTTCCATTGTTGTTCCATTGGGGTGTATGTCTTCCCATCTTTAAAATTTTTAAGGTTTTATTTTAAAGTATTTTTAAATTTTATGATACCGGGAATGATTACTTCATGACACCCTGTGCTAACACAAAAACTTCCAATCTCTACTACAGCCAGTGAGGATTATTATGACAAAATAAAACCTTGGAAAAAAACTATGAATGTATATTCTGAAGAGAATTCCAAACCTAGACATCTATTTCAAGAAAAAACACACTAAATAGATTACATTCAGTTCATGTTTTGAAGAACTTCTTTACATCCAGCAGAGGTAGAGATATATTTCTAAATTAAATCTTATATTTTTGAGTGAACAATAGATATCGCACAACACTGCATAGTCACAGATTCACCTTCTAAACTGGAGTCCTCATTAAATGGTTAATCAGGAAAGACCTACTGGAAACCCTTACAAAGGAGTAAGGGCTGTTTGTAACACTCTTACTTGTGCATATGAGATACCCACATCACTGAAATTGCCGTTGACAGTGCATGTGAAGATGGGAACAGCCATCTTCAAGCGGCTATTCCTCTCTTGAGAAGATAGGCGGGGAGTGGATAGTAAGATGTAGACAGACTTACTACCAGCCCACTAGACTGCCAGGCAATACACCAGAAACAACAAGGGGAGAGAGGTAACCTATGCCAGTAAGAGGGCTGGCATAGTATATATGCCCTCTGGAGTAAAATAGAATATATGAATCAAACTGCTACTCTCAGCTACTCAAAAAGTGAATTTATTTCCTGCAAAGATGTGCAAGAAAAAAACCCCCCAACAGAATAGTTTTAGAAAAATTCTGCAAAGAATTTAAACAGGTTTCCATGGAGAAATTGATTTTTTTCCCCCCCACAAAAACCTACATTTTTACTTTATCATCAGACTAGAAAAATAGTGCTCAAAGTTTCTTTTTCTAATAAAAACGCAGAAAATATTGATGAAAATGGAAAATGTCTCAGAAGAATTTATCTTTTTTCAAAAAAATTGAGGAAAAAAAGATTTGGCCAATGCATTCTACCATCTAATGTCTGCCTTATTCCTGAGACAGCACAGATACACGTTGCCTGTTACCCACGGAAGATTGTTGGATTTTCATCTTGTTCTGAAGTAGTTTCTGAAATGGCCACACTAAGTGTTACACATCCGTTGATTTGAGTATGCAATATATCTCAGTGAAAACTTGCCAACCTGCTACGTATTTCTGACAATCAGACTGTACCCGAAAACTGAGTCATTCTACCTTTGAGAAGCCATGCACAGGTATGGTCTGCAGTGAGTTATCTTGGTGACTGATGCAATAAACAACTAACAATCTAAACATGCTGAGCCGACAAGTTTCCCGTGTGCCATTTCTTGGCCTGCATTCCTGGCTGGCCCAGGTGCAAGTAAACAAAACAGTGGCATAGCTCATGAACAGCTTTCCTTTACGAAATATTTGTTCTGAGGGATAGATTTTCAACTTTAATAATTAAATTGCGCAGCAAACTTGACAAGCTCTCCGTTTAGAAACTTAAGCAGCTCTCATTGCCAATGTGGGGATTTCTTCAAATATATAAAAACAAGTCACCATCAACAATGATTTACATTTGGTTTTTTTCCCATGACAGTCAGCTAATGTTTATATGCTTTCACAACAAGGAATGGAAATTCTACTCCTGTCATTTTCGCATTTCAGATATGATTGAATAATCGCCTGAGATTAAGTAAGTCAAGTGAAAGTAATTAGGAGGGAATAAGACCCCAGATTCCTCAATTTTCAGATTCATTATATTTGTGTCCAAGTGCAGACACATTATGCAAGTTTGATGCATGACATACATCCAAAGAAAACTACTAAGAAAAGATCTTTTGTTTTGTATTTCTCTAACCAATGTAAGTTTTATCTGAATTTCCCATGTTGCAGAGCTTCTGTAGGTTCTTTTTTGTTGTTAAAAGATATTGGATGTCATCAAAAATGTGTTTTTATGAACAGACTTGGTTAGGAGAAAAGTAGCTTAGGATTTTTCAAACAAGATTACTTTGTTACCAAGCCATTTTAAATAGAATCATGATAACTTCCAAACCTGCCCCATATTTAATAATACTATTTTAACATCAATATTTCTTCAAAAGGCTGGGCTTCTGCTGCAAACTTACCAGTATTCAAGCACTTTCAAACTAATTATTTTGAAAGCAATTTTCATGCATTCATGCTTGTGTGCCTACTACAAGTTCTCAACACACAGGGTAGATAGCTGGTAAAAAAAAAAAACTTAGCCAAATATCTTGGCAGAATTCAGTCTTCAGCAATGACATGTCTTAAATTACAATATAAAGCTGAACTTTGATCATTTTTAATCTGGGGAATGTCTTTACAATAACAGGATAGTTTCATAAATCTTTTTCTGTGTACCATTATGAAAAAGCTTGTGTTAATGGTATAACTCAGAAATCAATATTATTAACAGTCCCAAATGAGAAGGACTGAATGGTGGCCTCAAAGATGGTAGCAACAGCAGTGGTAGTGAGGAGCACAGTTTCTGTCTTTGCCTTTGAGCATCTTCTTAATTTTTCTAGGATAGTGTCCAGAAGCTCATATGGGCTTGAAATGTTGTATAGCCAAAATTTCACACCTGCTAGGTTAATGCACTTGTAGGCTATGTCCAGAGATACATGGACATTTGGTTCCTGGAGGAAAATGAGTGACGGTAAACCTTGTGCCGCCACTAGTTGTCCCCAGGGAACGCCTGTGCCATGTATGTGCTGACACACAGCAAGTTACCCTGGGTGGGGCAGGAGAGGCTGGAGCTAGCACTGGGCTGGCCCCAGCTGCCTTACCAGGGGTCCTGGGGGCCCAGGGCTGCAGCAGTGGTGATTCCACTGTGCTGAGCCAGGCCGGCAGTAGAGTGTGGCTCTAGCTGGCTAGGCTCCAGCTTTGGGCAACATGCACTACTGCCGCATGCACCACTCTGCTTTTTTTTTTTTTTTGCACAGGTTTTTTTGACCCCTGGATATCACTTGCAGTGCAGAGAACAACTGAACATGCAGTATGTGGCAGCTCAGACATGTCTGCTATGCTGTATACTGCATGGCCCCACTTTTCTGGATGCAGTCATAGAGTACACTGAACTGACCACCAGAAAATTACAAGTTAAATGTGAAGCCAAATGATATGTGAATTTTGTTAATATTGTATCATAGTGCTTAGTGTCGAAAGCTACCTAACAGATCATCAGGGCTGACCCCCTGCCCCAGGCAGGAATGCAAGCTGAGGTCATATCACCCCAGCCAAATATCTGACCAGCCTCCTCTTGAGGACCCCCAAGGTAGGAGAGAGTACCATCTCACTCGGGAGCCCATTCCAGAGCCTGGCAGCCCTAACTGTAAAGTAACGTCTCCTGATATCCAGCCTGAACCTTCTCTCTAACAATTTGTGGCCATTATTCCTAGTAACCCTGGGTGGTACCCCCAATTCCTGCTGGCCCCCCCCCGGTGAATTTGTAAATGGCCACCAGATCCCCTCTCAGCCTTCTCTTGTGGAGGCTGAATAGGTTCAGGCCCTTCAGCCTCTCTTCGTAAGGCCCCGTTGCTGCTTGACCATACGAGTGGCCCTCCTCTGGACCCTCTCAATGCTAGCCTCATCCCTCTTGAAGTGTGGTGCCCAGAACTGGACACAGTACTCCAGCTGTGGCCTGACCAATGCCACAGAGAGGGGAAGGATCACCTCCCTGGACCTGCTTTTTATGCATCTGTAGATGCATGACAAGATGCGGTTAGCCTTACTGACCGCTTCGTCGTATTGGCGGCTCATGTTCATCCTGGAGTCAACAATGACTCCAAGATCCCTTTCAGCCATCGTGTTGACAAAAAGGATATTCCCCAGCCTATAGGTGTGTTGCTGGTTCCTTCTCCCTAGATGCAGTACCTTGCACTTGTATGTTTGCCTGGTAGATCACACATTGATCATGCAGATCAAATTAATCAAAGTTTAACACTTGCTTGCTGAGAAATAAACCTTGTTAATGGTGGAAACTTTCTACAAGTCTGCACTGGCTAAGTTTTCTGATTCTTGCATTTAGAAGCAACAGATAGCTGGGAGCCAATAAGCAAGACAGAGGAAATGGGCTTCCTTCCTTGGTGCTCTTTGCCTTCAGTGAATCATCTGGTTCTATGCAAACATCTAGGAGCCATGTTTTCTTTGCCAATAGTTCTCTGTTACCCATTCCAAGAACTTAAATAGATATGTACTAATACATATGTATTAATCTTAAACATATTTGCTCTTTACTCTAATTAAAGCACTGGACCAGTAAATGGGATGGAATTTAACAAATGAAATTAATCTATAGTTCATTGAGTAGCATTGGTTTCTATCCAGTAAATAACTACCTTATGTTTTCTATTTTTATCCCCAGAACTCTTACTGAACAGCAGAATATTTACATTTCTAAAAGCAAAATAAATTTCATCTTCATGATTTTTTCTAAATGACAAAAACACACCACAGAAATTTTATAGGCTTTTGTCTTAAAGGAAAACCTTTCCTTTCCTTTTTTGGTGTTCTTGTGACAAGGTAGTTAGCAGAATTCACAGATGCGCTGGAATCTGACAGGCTGCACCACGAGCGCTTCTGCTTTGGCCTCAAACTTGAGACCTCTGAAAAGAAAAACCTGAAAGATAAAAATGCTTGGATCCTGTGTGCTAAGTTAATATCGCACATTAGTAGCTTTTCTTAAAGCAACAAAAGCTCTGGCTTTGGAATAACTGTGCAAGATAGGAATTATTGCAAATTTAGGGCTAAATGATTTTGAAAGAAAGACTGAAGTGAATTTTGCATTTGTATACAAGACAATGCTTTCTTATAGGCTAAGACTATTGTAATATTACTATTGAGTAGTTGCATTCCATATTTTCATAAAAGATTATATGGAATCATGAGCAACATTTAAGGGGAAAAATTACAGCCAGAACAGACCCAACAAAACCTTCCAAAAAATCAATAAATCATATTGAAGTTTTGCTTTTTGAAAGGTGAACTAGAATTGCACTGAAGCCTACCATTCACTGGATCAACCAAAATTATTTGCATGTTCCATTAAAGATTGATCAGAATTGTATTTCATGTTTGAAGACACTTTGGAGTGGTTTCTTTAGATAGGAAATAATCTAATAATGGCTGTCCTGTGTAACTTTTACTGTATTGTAGAAAATCACATTTTCATAAAAAGATAATCTCCCTCCCTTTCTCTTTCCTTTGCAATCCAGAAATGGATCTAAAAACTAAACATCACACACATCTCTTATCTATATATCCACGATACTCGCATATAATCACACTGGCACAATCAAATGTTAAATACTGCTGAGAGTATATGTGATCTCTCCCACTCAAGTCCCTTTTTCTTGCCATTGCAAAAGGTTCCTGAAGCTTGTTTTAAGTGACTAGCAGCTGAGCTATGCTATTTTTTTTTAAATCATCTTATACTCTTTTGTGTCAGGTTGATTTCAAAATGTGTATAGCTACTGTATACTATTGTCTGACAGCTAGTGTCTCTAGGTGCAACCAGACAAAGAGCCCACTTATGCTGCAGAATGATTTGCTCTCCTCCTTTGAAAAGAGATCTGTTTGGCAAATCTTCTCTTCATGAGTGAAGTATTCTCTAACTAAGGAACTAAACAAGTACGACCACCTGGTATTCCATTCAGAGTGAACCCATTGTTTTTCCTGTTATCTGTAAGAAACTGGTATGAAACAAAGAATGTTGTTAGTAACAGAAAAACAAAGTTGCATTCAAACCAACACCTAAGCTGGCTGCTGGCAGATGTTAAGGCAAATGTGCGATTGGGGTCTGAGGAATTTGAGGCCACATGCCCCAAATCGTGTGACCTCCTTGCCTACCATACATGTATGGCATGTCATACCATCCTGGCAACGGGACATTAAATTCCTCAAACCTCAACTGCATGACTGCCAGCTGCCATGGTGGGGAGGGGGCAACTGCACTGGAGAAAGGGAAGCTCCTTGCTCTTCAGCTGCACCTCCCCCTGTGAACATGCCAGCAGCAGCCAAAGAGCCAGAACCTCCCCACTTTTTGCTTCCATGGGTGCCCGGGAATGTAAAAAGCAGGGTGTGCAGCTCGGGCTCCCAACACTATGCCTGTTTTTTAAAGGTTTGGAGCCATGAACCCAACGCTGGGGAGCCTTTCCCTGATGTTGGGCTCACAGTGCTCTGAACCTTTAAAAGAAAGGGCGTGCAGCTGGGAGCCCCGAACAAACATCTGTTCCCTTTAAAGTTCCTTGGACACTGGAAGCCCAACAGCAGGGAAGGGACCCACATTGCTGAGCTCACCATTGGCGACGCATAGGGGGTGCACTTGGATGCACCCTCTAAGAAAAGGCACTGTCAGCAGTCACCACCAACACTGTCAGCAGTCGCTGCTCACCACCTCTCCCCCCCACCACTGACACTGCCGGTGGTGTCTGCAGGCGGTCTGTGATCGCTGCTGGCCACCGCAGCCAGCAGCATCTATGGGAGGTCATTGATCACTGGTTGGTGCTCATCACTCCCCCACAGACGCCACTGACAGTGTTGCAGCTGCCTGAGGGAGCTCCACACTTACCACTACCATGCTCCTGCTGCCACCAGCACCGCTGCCGCCTGCCACAGCTCACTGTGCCCCCCCAGCCACTGGAGGCACGTGGCGTTCATGGAGCTCACAGTAGCCCCCACAGTGCAGCTGAGGATGGGGGAGTTCCCCCATTTAAAGTGGTGCCCACACAAGCAGTGGGGGATATGAAAGCTCCCTTATCCCCAGCTACTAGTGCTGAGTGGCTCTTTAAATGGGAGACTGCAACAGGGAATGGGGACCTTTCCTGCTGCAGGTGTCAGGTGCCTCTTTCAGCTGGCTCAAGCAGTGGGAGGATGGTAGAATCTCCCCCAGGTGCAGCTGAATCACCCATTTAAAGAGCCCACTGGTGCTTGTGGTCCATGTTGGGCACCTCTTGAAAGCAGCACTCATAGCTGGTGATGGGAGAAGCCCCCCCTTTCCCAGATATATCCCCAAAATCCTACTTGGACAGAGCAAGGGGTTGCTAGTTTCAGTGCCTGGAGCTGCTCCCCATTCCGATCCCACCAACTGGGCATGGGGCGGCTTTGTCCTGGACCCTGATGCTCAGCTGAAGATCAGACTTGAGCACTGGGCAGCCCAGGATTCAGACACAGGATGGTCCCTTGTCTGATCCACAGGGGAGTGCTGTGTGCCAGCCCCTAGAGCTGCCTCATACCTTGAGGCTCACTGGGAGCTGGCATCTTAAAGAGCCTTAAAGACTGGGGGCTGCAGGCAAGGCTCTTCTAGGTGCCAGGTCCTAGCAAGCCTCATCCAGACAGACAATCACTTGCTTGTAAGCAGAAGGACCAGTCCAGACCCCAGCTAGATTTCAGACTTGGGCTGACCAGATCCCAAATCTGACAATTAGCTGATTGTTGCCATCAGGATGATGGGGCATCATACATGTTCAACTTATGATACTGGATAAACCAGCCACAAAGATGTTACACATTTTTAGTCGTATCTTTGTGGCTGGCTTGCTGTTTTATGGCACCGTAAGTCTGATGAACATGTGGCATGTTGCTTTTTATGGTGAAATTAACAAGTTAATCACACCAACTATATAATGTGTGTCAGGGGTCCTAGATCTAAAACCTAATAATAAAAATAATCATAAGTCTACCGATAATTTTGGTGGTTTTCATATCCATATCAAAACTTTGCAAAATCCACTTATTGTTATATTGGCCGGAACCTGGATTGGAATCTCTGCCTTTTGGCTTTGAAGATGTTTGCGCTGGGATCTGAACTTCATGCTTGGCCCAATTTCTCATAGTAAATTGGTTAGCGTTTGAAATAATATTTTGACTGGAAGCTGAGACTGGACAATATTTGGCAGTTTCACTGAACATTGGATTCATTTGAACTTTTACTTCACTTTTGGGATCTTCCATTTGTATTCCTCTGAAGAATATGGGAAATACTTGCATTAATTTTATGAATCCTGTATATGTGTGTCTGTTTCCCATGTTGCTGGAAAGTGAGGTATTAAATTCAGTTTCACTGGTGTGGAATCAGTGTCTGGCTAAAACAGAGAAGTGAGGTAGGGTGAGGGAAGGTAGGTCCCAACTTGTCCTTTAAAGAACAAGTCTACATTACCATTGGGGATACATATAAACCTACCTCAGCTAGCTGTAATCTCAGCATGAGGTGAAGTGGCAAATGGTTTTTACTGTGGACTCTACAAGCTTATACAAATGCTGGGTATTTACTCATGTGACTATCCCATGCTGTAGCATGGCTCTATATTTTCATTTGTATACCATGCAGAAGTGAGTAATATAATTAAAGAGGCATATGAAATTTGATAACAGAAAAGAAATTCAGGCACAATAAATGTGGTTGCACTTATTAATAATGTATGTTTTGATACAATTGCTTTTGTTTTATTTTTCTCTTTTGCCCATCTGTAAATTTAGCTGTTGTTTCTGTCTCAAAGTATGATGTTAATTCTTCTCCTTAAGCATTCGCCAGTACCCCGTGCCGCCACAGCCTGCAGCAGTACAAGGCAAAGCTCGGGACACAAAACAGTCCTTAAAAGAATGGCTGGAAGAACATGAAGTGGTCTGTCTGTAAATGTTAATGTTACGGTGCATTTACAATCTCCTGATTAGGACAAATGCCACGACCCCAGAAGAAGGATAAAAAAATGCAAGCTGTTTTATTGTTACTGCTTCCTAAAGATCAGAGGAGTTCTATACACACCACCATTAAAATACCACCCCCACTACAGAGCCTACTCCCTGGCCACACCGAGTACATTCCATAGTTTCTCAAGTCACAGCAACTGCCCGCAATGATGTAACAACAACAAATGGGGGTGTCAGCCCGAGCCAGCCCTCTAATCACTTTCAAAGTGTGTTTTGTTGTTTTTCATTGACCATCCTCAAAAGAACTGGTCACTCGTAGTCTCAAAAGTTTTACAACAAATTGTGTGATTAAATTCCTTAAACACTTCTGCCCATTACTAATCCCTTTTTGCCAACATCCCTTTCAGGAAAAATTGCTGCACTCCACGGTGCCTGATTTATATTTCATTTTGAGAACAGGAAGTAAAGGGATTAAAGTTGAGGATTAAAACACTTACTCTTTACTGCATTTTTTCTGCAGAATAGTTTCTTAGTTGCTATGGGCACTGCTCACTGACCCTTAGCCTCTGAATGCACTTCTTTTTGCATTAATGACATATTTTAAATGGACTCCATAGAAAACTACTGGGGGCAAAATATCCTTAAGTTCAACTGCTCTCAAAGCAAGAAAATAGATTATGCCTTTCTCTACTCCATTCTCTCCTTTTTGCAGTTTTAGCAGTGAAATTTGAACTGAGAATTTGAACAAGGGCATCAGAAAACTGAAAGACTTGAAAATATACAGGGCTGGTACTGTAGGGACTGGAGAAAAATCATTTGTTCACATGAAGGCAGGTGTGAGAGTTAGGGCAGTTTCTCCAGATATATTTGGTTTAAAAATCTACAATATTGCCTTAACTAACACAGTCTTCTGATAGCCAGCTGAAATATCAACTGTATAAGGTTATAGCCCTTCCTCTCTTCTTTTATTCTTGACAATTCATTCCGAGTGAGAGAGAAAGGAGGGGAATTGGATTTCTTTGCTGTATTTATAACTCAAACAGCAGAAGCATACTATTATTGCTTCCACAGGGAAAGAGGTTCTGTAGAAATTGTGGGGTACAAGAAAAAGTGAGAGTATGAAAAAATGACTTGAAGTCAGTTCTGTAGCTTAAAATATAAGACATTAATTTCAGGAGAAGAAAATCTCTAGGCAATATTTTAGTCATGCTTTCCATTAAATCTAAACACTGGCATAAAATTGTGCTTACTCCAAGTCTATATAAAAAAACAGGTAACTTCATCCAGACTGAGGTGGAATCAACACATACTCAGTAAACAGAGAATTTGGTCCTACTGTACGAGAGTGTAAACAATGAACAATCAAGTATTAAACAACATTATATGCTGCCAATATTTATAAAAATGAGCTTTGTATTATTTTTCTGGGAGAATGATATATTTGTCGAAGTGTTCCACAGCACAAAAGGTGTTTAATCAGCCAAGCCTTTATAGAAAATTCTATGCTAGCCTGTAATTAATATCATATATTTTACAACCTGAGAAAAGATTATTCAGTAAAGGCATGTCACACCTTTTAGCACAACTTTTTAAATTCTTCCTGTTCCAATTTCTCTCTCTTAAGACTCATAGGTGTATATATTTCAGGAAATCAGCTGTAAGGGAAAAGGGGACAAACTATTAGAGAGGAGATATGATGAGTATAGCATGGCCATATCACGATGACCAGGATAGAGAGAAATACTGTCATTCAGGTCCATTCCTACGTGTCAAATTCACTTATGTTCATGAAGAAGGGTCCACGTCACCTATACCACAAGGGCCAGGAGATCATGGTGAGGGAGGAGGATTGGCTGTGGGATAATGATTGACCATACACAGGTGTCTTTCCAAAACCCATGAAACAGAAAAGGACCACCTGCTCAGTGCCACCATAGACTGGCAGAGAAAGGTTGAAGTTGGGGAACAGCCCCAGAACCTAGCTGTTGGAGGTTCTTGCAGTCCCTGCATGGAAAGGCTGTGATCACTCTTTCAATTCCTGTGTGTAGTAGACATGGGTGGGTAGCAGTGCAGTCTCTGCGTCTTCCCCTTAAGGTCAGAATGGTGGGTGGCACCTAGTTACTTTGGCTAAAATCCTACTTAAAGTCCAAGTGACTGCCTTTCTATCATAGCCAATATTCCTAAGGGATGCATATAGCAATGTAAAATATGGACAAGGGATGTGCAGAAAGAATCCTAAAAACAACATTTCATCAGAGAAAACCAAAAGGAGTCTGACACTGTTTATCCAAACTACCTTCAGTTCACCATACCTTGCTGAATACAGGCCCAAAGCCTGCCTGTATTCCTAGTTAATTATGCTTGGGGGCAGGGGCCCCAGGACAATGGGATCCCTGGCTCTGGGGCAGACAGCCATGCCAGGAAGTCCTGGTTCTTTGTTACAGAGCCAGATGCCTTGAAGGAACTGGGTGCAAGGGCCTTGTTACACATTGTAATTTAAGCTGTTCAAATGCTGATCAGTGTCAGTGCTAGCACAAGGTTGGAGCTGTCGCACCTTAAAGTTAAAAACCTACACTGACTGACCCCCACCTGGACAGCTTTGACCTGCCACTAGAGAGCTGGTGAGCAGGGGTCTGACCAGAAGTTACAGCTGTGAGTTGCCTCTACAGGGCTGGTAAGCCAGGACAAGCTCATGGGGGGGGAAGAGAAGGTAGAGTGGAGAACATGAAACTGGGAGGCAGAGAGTTAATGGGATGGGGGTGGGTAATGAAATGGGAGGTGGAAAGAAAATGGGATTTGGGAAAGGGTGGTGAAATGAAGGAAGTCAGCCACTGAAAATAAAATAAAAAGTAGTAAAAAAAATTAAATGAAAACTAGAGAAAGTAAAGAAGGTCTCAAGTTTTAATAATTTGGGATATGGGGTGTTGGTTGTGTTTCCTGGGGTGGCTTGCAGGTGAGTGTAGTGACAGAAGGGCTAGCTTTTGGGGTAGCTACTGCCCCTGCCCCAGGAAGGAAGCCCCAGCTCATGGGGACCTGATCCAGCCCACTACCTAGTCCCCCCACGCCCTTAGACTCCACACCTAGACCCTTCCATGCCCTGTGCCTTGGCTAGCTGGCATGTGCTCTGCAGACTATATGCACAGGGTTTCACTCCTGGGGCTGGGAGGGGGGAGCTGGCTTGTTGCCAAGCCACTCCCTGGGAAGTAGAGTTCAAGGGGTGGAAAAAGTTTATCCGCACAAAACAGAAGGCTGGGGGAGAGGACTCTGCATCTTGGGATGCTGGAGGACTGCAACTTGGATGGCTCATCTGTGGGAGTGGCCACACATTAATGGAACACAAAGTGGGTAACACAGATCAGAGACAAACCTGCCCTGGAGTGGCATAACTTTAAGATACTTAAAGGGTGCTTAAAACTAGTTTCATGTGTTAATATGTGGACAATCCAGGTGTTGAGAGGTCAAGGAGCCACCTAAAACTGATGTGCAACTAAAACTAAAATTTAAAAAAAATGGAAATTTACAAGAAGTGGAAGTTAGGACAGAAGACTAGGAAGGTCGTATAAGAATATTGCTCGGTCATGCAAGGATGACATTAGGAAGGCCAAAGCACAACTGGAGTTGCAGCTAGCACAGAACAAAGGGTAACAAGACAGGTTTCTACAAGTATGGTAGGAACAAGAGGAGGCTCAGGGAAAGTGTGGGTCCCTTACTGAATGGGGGAGGCAACCTAGTGACAGATGAGGAGGAAAACGATGAAGTACTCAATGCCTTTTTTTACCTCAGTCTTCACAGGCAAGGTCAGCTCCCAGACTACTGCACTGGGCAGCACAGTTTGGGGAGAAAGTGAGCAGCCCTCAGTGGTGAAAGAACAGGTTAAGAACTATTTAGAAAAGCTGGGTGTGTACAAGTCCATGGGGCTAGATGAAATGCATCTGAGGGTGCTGAAGGAGTTGGCTTATGTGATTACAGAGCTGCCAGTCATTATTTTTAAAAACGTGGCAATTGGGAGAGGTTCAGGATGACTGGAAAAGGGCAAATACAGTGCCCATCTCTAAGAAAGGGAAAAGAAGGATCCAGGGTACTACAGGCCAGTCAACCTCACCTCAGTCCTTGGAAAAATCATGGAGCAGGTCCTCAAGGAATCCATTTCTAAGCACTTGGAGGAGAAAAAAGTGATCAGGAACAGTCAACATGGATTCACCAAGGACAAGTCATACCTAACCAACCTGGTTCCTTTCTATGATGAGATGACTGGTTTTGTGGATGCAATGAGAGCAGTGGACTGGATATATCTTTAGCAAGCCTTTTGATATGGTCTCCCACAGCATTCTTAAGCAAGTTAAGGAAATATGGGTTGG
>NW_017729024.1:121183987-121194488 GCF_001723915.1 Gavialis gangeticus | reverse complement strand
ATAAGGAGCAGCAGTCTCAAATTTCAGCAAGGGAGGTTTTGGTTGGATGAATGGACTGTCAGGTAGACAGAAGGCTGTCTGGATTGTCAGATCGTGATCAATGGCTCAATGTCTAGTTAGCAGCCGGTATCAAATGGAGTGCCCCGGGGGTTGGTCCTGGGTCCAGTTTTGTTCAATATTTTCATTAGCAATATGAAAGATGGGGATGGAGTGCACCCTCAGCAAGTTTGCAGATGACGTCAAGTTGGGGGATGTAGTAGATATGTTGGAGGATAGGAATACCACTCAGAGGAGGATTGCGCAAAAAGAAATCTCATGAGGTTCAATAAGAACAAGTGCGAAGTCCTGAGCTTAAGGCAGAAGAATCCCATGCACTACAGGCTTGGGACCAACTGGCTAAACAGCAGCTCTGCAGAAAAGGACCTGGGGGTTATAGTGGACAATAAGCTGAGCATGAGTCAACAGTGTGCCCTTGTTGCCAAGAAAGCTAACAGCATACAGGGCTGCATTAGTAGGAGCATTGCCAGCAGATCAAGGGAAGTGATTATTCCTTTCTATTCTTCCCTGGTGAGGCCATATCTGGAGTATTGTGTCCAGTTTTGGGGCCTCCAGCACAGAAAGTTTGCGGACAAGTTGGGAGAGAGTCCAGCATAGGGCATGAAAAATGGTTAGGGGGCTGGGGCACCTGACTTCTGTGAAGCAGCTGAGGGAACTGGTTTTATTTATTCTGCAGAGGAGAAGACTGAGGGGGCATTTGATAGCAGCCCTTAACTATTTGAAGGGTGGACATGATGAGGATGGAGCTTGACTGCTGTCAGTGGTGGCAGATGACAGAATAAGGAGCAATGGTTTCAAGTTGCAGCAAGGGAGGTTTAGGTTGGACGTTAGGAAAAACTCTCACTAGAAGGGTGCTGAAGCACTGGAACAGGTTACCAGCAACGTTGTGGAATCTCCAATCTTGGAGGTTTTTAGGCCCTGGCTCAATAAAACCCTGGCTGGAATCTAGTTGGGGCTGGTCCTGCTTCAAGCAGGGGGAAGACTATATGACCTCCTGAGGTCCTTTCTAACCCTAATTTCTAGGATTCTATGATTCTACAAGCAAAATAATTTGATATCCTCCATTTCAGTCAGCTCTATTACAGACCCCTTTCCACTCATTCATATCTGCTCTCCTGATGTATATGGGAGCATAATGGAGTACAAAATGGAACAGTTTACATAACAAAGGAATGGAAGAGTGTACAGAAAAGGGGGTGCCCTTATTTACTATTACTTACAACCTCCTGTCCTATATGTCATGTGGACCTATGTGTGTATAAAACCAATTTAAGTGACAGAGGAATCAGGCCCCATTCCTCTAACAGCAATTTATTCCTTTTTGATTCTCTGAGTCATAATTTTTCCCATCTTTTCTGGGTTCTTCATTGTCAGCTTCCATATTCATCCAGTTACTTTAGGCTTCCAAATGGTCTCAGGGAAGCTGACTTCTCTGGTGATACAATTACCAGTCATACTGAAAAATGCCTCCCCACCCTCAACCCATTATGAAGAGCTGCTTTATGTGTGAAAGCAGCTGGCTTGCTTCCCTGACCAAAAAAATCTCCCTGCCACACCTTTTAAGGAAGAACATTTATTCTTTGCTGAAATTTAGACAAACTGTCCTGATCACAAGTAGCTAATATTTCCTAAAGTTTTCCATTCTATTCCACTACTTCAAAATCTACACCAGGAGTCTGTCTCCCTCCTTCAGCCTCACTCACTATACCTGCTCCCAGATGTTCATAGGGAACACCTGACCACCTCCCACTTCGGCTTTATAATTTTGCAGTGCTAGCTGGCCACAGCTCCCATGGCTCCTGTTATACTACAATTTGTGCCTACAAAAAAGAATAGGAAGAAAAAAATTGTAAAAACAGAAAACAATTCAATTCTTCCTTTTCCAGTGTCACAATAGATAAAAAAAGAGGAACCCTCTCCCCCCCTTTAACATGGGGTAAAACGCTCCTTGCCTTGGAATCGAGTATAAAGTGGCAGGGAGGGGCAAGCAGTAGCTGTGGCTCCAGCTCTGGCCCCAACCTCAACCTTGCAGCCTCAGGCGAACGCTTCCCTTCCCCACCATTTCCTCCCTGCGCTGCTTCTGCCTTCCCTGCCTCTCCCCTTACCTTTGCTTCAGCGCCAACTGAATTCATCCCCACTACAGCCTGAAGCATGCAGCATGGCTCTAGCTTGGCTTGGCCTCATAGCAGCGGTGCTAGCTCGATGCCGCTGTTATGGGGCTGGACTGGGGCTGTGCTCTGTGCCCCACGCTTCAGCGAGGATGGAGCCTACCGGCATTATGGCAAGGGCAACGAGGGGGGAGATGCAGGCAGGGGCAAAGGCTATAGGGAGGAGGAGATGGCACGAGGGAGTGGATGAAAAGGAGGGAAGGGGGGGCTGCAGTGGGGGGGTAAGTGGGAGGGGACGTGGCAGGGAGGCAAGCTGGTTGCCCCCCTCCACTACCTGCCCCCTACCACCTGCTCTGCTGCCTGTCACCCCACTGCCCCCCACTTTGCCTGCCCCTTTACTGCCACCCTTACCACCTGGAGTGCAGGGGGAGCATACATTTAAAATGGACCTTCAATAATTTGATTCTGTACATGGAAAATTATAACAAATATATAGATTGTCCATGTATACAATGTAATTATTTGGGGGGGGAAATCAAAATGAAAGTTTCAATGTAAACATTTTCAATTTTTGAGAGAGTTATCTTTTAAAAAGTCAACTGAAAACTGTCAATAGCTGTAGTTCCCACTATCACTAAAATCTTGACACTACACTTGAGACTCAGTGAATGAAAACCTGGCAGTTTGTTTTATGAGTTCCCTTATAGCAGCTTCCATGCAAAGTTTGAAGCTCTCACTTTGCCTATTTCGGTGTCCAAAAAGGGAAAACTTTCAGGCAAACCTGAACCACATTTGTAGAAAACTTGGCAAACATTTGTACATGTGGGCCATGCGCAAGCCACATAAGGTCCTGATTTTGATATTTGGGACCCATGACTGGTGATGACCCACACAGTTCTATTATTTCCACCTAACCAATATACAAAGCCTGAAAAAGACAAGTCAAAATTGCTTCTAAAAATATTCTTTGAATCATCTTTTGAAAAGTCAGGCACTAGCAGCAGTAGAGAAGAAACCTTTAAACTGAAGGAAGAAGGGATAGGAGCAACAAAATATAACTGTTGTGGTAGATTATGACAGTTGCATAGCATAAATAAAATAAATAAATACTTGCTTGATAGTACCACAATTTAATTGAGATTGATAATCCACACTAGCGAAACTACTGTGTCTCACTTAACTATTCAGGCTCCAGTAACATTACCTTCAGCAGTGGAATACCACAGGATCAAAGGTGCAGTCTATCAAACCTGCATTTAATAATCTTATAAAACCAGCAGAGCTGGTCAGTTATCTTGAAGAATGAATCCAGGCTTGGTGTCTTCAAAAGCAATTTGAACAACCTAAAATGATGCAGGCCTGGTCCCAGAAGAGAGAATCCTATTTAGTGTCAGTGCAGTGAAACGGCCAGTATTCCAACGCTGGTGTAGGAAAAATCGGATGTACAACATCTAGCATTAAAAATATCAGCTAATAGATGTTACGTCTGTAAATACAACTAAAGTCTACATGTTCAACCAAATTAAATAAGGTAACAGGTCTATCTTAGTGTTCTCTTCCATTCAGAGCTCCCACTGGTAGATTTAGAAACCAAAAAAAGTGATTCTCTGCTTATAACAACTGGTTTTCATTAATTTAACTCCTTATAGTGCAGAACCTCTTCTATCATGGCTATTTTATTAATACTGGAATATAGGAAATCCTACCTATTTTTTTTTAACAGTAATTGCAATATTTCGTGAAGAATATTTTAGATCATGTTCTTAGCTAAAGTTATGCTAGGAATTACATTTATCCATTGCTGTCATTATAAATAAATCAGAAATTGTAGTAGGAAGTTTAGGCACTGCAGGGCAGGGATTGATGGCTGTTACCTTTATTATATAAGGCACACACTATTGGCTATCTTAGCTTGTCCTTTCATAATATATATGAAAAGTTAGAGGTACTATTTTGACCAGTGGAGGGCTCCTGTAGGTTTCCATCATAGCAGTAATGTATTTAAAAAGAGTAAAAATTGATACGAAGAGTCAAATTCTACTCTACTTAGCAGACCCCTAAGGCCACTTAGGCACCTATGTATGATCCTATTCCACCCTGCCTGAATCTCTGAAAAGGACATTAATACTAAAGGTGGGTGCATTCGTCTTCTCCTCACTTGCTTTTTGTGACTTAGGCCCCATCTACACATTACACTTTAGATGTGATTAACCAGTTAATCACATCTAAAGTGGGCACACAGCCACGTTTAATTAATTAATGGCATGATAAAAACAGGAATAAACTACAAAGTAATTCCACAAAATGCATATAGTAACTTTGTAGCTGCTTCCTATCATGCATTAATTGTATGCGTGGCCAGGGATCCCTGTGGTTGGGAGCCCTGTCAGCTGATCAGAGCTCCCAGCTGGGAGCACTCCCAAGCCTAGCAGCTCCTAGCTGATGCTGGCTCCCAGCTCCTGCAGTTGGGAGTCCCAACAGTTGACAGGGTTTCCAGCTGTGGAGGCACTCCATGAACCCCCTTGAATGGGAGACTGCAGCTGTTGCAATCTCCCAGCTGCAGGGGTGCGTGAAGCGCCCCCGCAGCTGGGAACCCCATCAGCTGAAGGGGTGACCAGCCACAGGAATTTCTACTTGCCACTGCAGGGGGAGTCCAGGATCATAATCCTGGGCTCCCCTGCACCAGCCGTAAGGCATGATGGGATCTAATTCGTAATCCCAGAATCATGCTTCCTGCCATGTGTGTGTGGCATGGCAGGAAGTGCAATTGTGTGGATCGTGTATCAGATCCTACCATACCTTTACCTGCATGTTCAAAGGGGCCCTTAGCTTTAAGGCTAAGATGGCAAAATTAAACAACATTAGCAGTTATCCAGGGACTTAAACAAGGTCAAATAGGATCACGCTTCGGTATCTAACAGAACCTGACTCAATAATGTTGAAGCTGAAATTGAAGTTCAAATTCAATTGAACTTCAATCACAATATACTGTGATATACACAAATAAGTACTGGAGACCAGACATAATTTACTGCATGGTTTCTTCTTTAACCAAAGAGTTGGAAAAACAGAAGTAAGAATTTTCATACATTTTAGATACATATTTTCTCCACCAGGGTTCCTAGAGAAGCTGTGTACTATATATAAATATGTGTTTCTATGAAAAGGATAAAGATTTGTCTTATGCATAGCGGAATGATAATATTCATTTCCCAACTCGGTTTTGAGGCAATTTCCACTCAAGAGTATAGGCTGGAATTGAAATGATTTAGCTTTATTATTTCATCTTCAGTAATCCCAATAAAGGAGACCAATAAAGAAACGGGCTATAAATTAATCATGCTCAAACAAATACCATCAGTTTAGCAGATCCAAAATATTTGTATGCAGCACCTTTCTTTTGAAAATCTTAAGCCTACTGGCTGACTGTAATAGCTTCTCTGACTTCAGTCGAAGTACTTAAAGAATAAAAACTTCTAAACACAAACAAGGCTATCACAACTTGGCCTTAATCATAACTTTCATTCAGTAAGGATTGTCCCATTAGGATTTGTCTATTAGCTATCATGGGGATTTATCTCCACCAAGAATGAATATCAATATTATCAGTGCAGCTGTTTACAGCAGACTACTTTCCTGACTGCAAGGCAACAGAAAAATGCCAATCTAGCAATAGTTCCCAGATTTTGTAAAGATAACAAATAGCGTAAGATAAAAAAAATAAATACTCTGAGGATTAGCCAGGGCAAATATACTTGTCCTACCACCCTCCTGTATTCATATGCCCTATTTCCTCTTTATGTCTATATCTGTATGAATCTCCTCTATTAACACAAGCAATTTATTTGGAAACAGAAATTAAATAAGAATTACAATTAATATTTTCCTTCCACTCCCAAATTTCAAATTTCCTCTTCAAAAATCACATTGGCCTTCAGTCACAGCCATTTCTTACATAAGAATTTCTCTCATCATGCCACAGGGCCATAAATTGGAGATTTCTCTTATTAGGAAGGAAAGGAGAGCTTCTCAGCAGATCCCACAGCACTCACTTCTGGGACTGGACTTTAAAACTGTAACATTTTGTGTATAGGGATGACATTTTAAGTCATTTGGAGATCTTTTCCACTTGGTGTGCCAGATTCTCATACATTGTTTAGTTTCATTGAAAGCAAATGGATGACAAAGGCTTGTTACACAGTCATGACTTTGAAAGTGAATAGGAGAAGAAATGGTCCATGAAACCGTGACTGACTGTATATGGCCTGTATTATGACATGTTTAGATAGACAAATTTTAAATTTTCAGGCGCTTTAATAATAAGTGCTAATATACCTTTCTAAATAATGAGTATATGGAAGGAGAAAGTTAAGTAAAGAAGGAAAAGAAAAACAGAGAAAATAGGAGTTGGTAAGAGACAGAAAGGAAAAGGAGAGAAAAAATGGTACTGGGATCAATACTACCAGAAAGTAACAACATCAGCCTCCCACCAATGCTCACATGAGTTTGGGTTGCACATCTTCAACAAATAAAGATACAGAAGTGAGAGATGGAATGAGAAGGAAAAAGAAACGAGAGAACAGGTGAAAAAGAATAAATGGAAGGAGGAAAAGAATGAGAAAAAGAAACACAAGTCAAGTCTATATAGGCTTTAAGATGAATTTTTGTAGACTCATTTAGATATCTTTCTATATTACTTCATGCTTAGGAGTCATCTGGCCTGCTTCTGGTCCCATAGGCTCCCTCCAGTAATGACTAGTAGCAAATGCTTCAAAAAAAACCCCTAAATGAACAGTTATGGAGCAAATACATTTCTTCCTAATCTCATTACTATGACGTTGACTTCTGTCCCGAAGCATGAAGATTGATATCCATTACAAATCTGAGCATTATATTTAATCCTAACTAATATAACCATGGATGCTCTTATTATCCCTATAAATATTCAGTCTTTGTTTGAAAGCTGCTAATTCTTAGCCTCCATGACACGGCTGGAAAATAGTATTTTAAGTTTTCTGTCTCCTGTATTTATTTTATTAATGCATTGCATTTTCATGGCAGAAGAGGGAGAAGTTAAAAGAATGCATGTCCTTCAGGTTAATTATGGTCCAAGGGAATGTAGCATAACCGTATTTAGCCTAATAGAGCTCCCACTTTAAAGACTGTTTATTTCTATCAATGACAGAAATTTCACATAGTTATAAACTAGCTATACCCACACTTTGAAATTTAATTTTTGATTGTATGTTCAAAATAAAATTAAAAAGTGTGGGTAAAACTAGGTATAGCTCAAAATTGCTGAAGTGCATATATTAAATATAAATCTTGCTGTTGACTTCAACAAGGCTAGAATTTATCCCTTTACAAAGAAAAACTTTCAGTTGATCTATATGGGTTTGCCTCCAAAAGAATCACTGAATCAGTCACTTGACCTTGCATAATAGATCATGAAAGTACATCAGCAAAAAGCAATTAAAGGAATGTACCTATATAGGTTTTCTATTTTAATTTATAATTTCTCTGGCCAGTCAGACAGCCTGAAAGAGGGGCCAGAAGTTTTGCAGATGAATCATGAAAAACTGTGCAGAAGAGTCAATGTAACCACAGACTGACATGGTGACTAGATGGCTCCATGGCATCTCCACTGCTCTGAATATATTTCCTTAATTAGTTAAAATCTGTGCAGCATCAAGAACATATTTTAGTATACAGTCTTGGAGACCGTAGAACTTCTCAGACACCAAAATGATGTCATTTGGTGTGTAGGGGGAATTTAGAAAGAGGATTAGAGGCAGTCGGGCAGGATATATTAAACGAATCCATGACTAACAGGGTGTGACAGCAAAGGGTTTCATTCTTTTCAACAGAACAGTTCCCTAGGGCTGGTACTATTTCTCCACTGTGCCTTTATCACCTTGGAATTTTTATGGGGTTTTTTGATGAATTCACATATTTGTAAAGGCTTTTTGACATTAAGCCAATTTTCATTTTTAATTAAAGGTCGTAAATAATAATTCTGCCTTAAAAAGGTTTATTGTTTCTTACTTTTTATTATTGTTACTGCCAGGAAATATTTCAAATACCAAAGCATGATGTGAGTTAGCAATAAGTTCTCAAAGGTCCAGTAACTACGCTGTACCTTGTAAACATTATACACTGCAAAGTGAGTGTATGAATTTAAAAATTTGCCTTGATTGATACCACATTTTTTCTTTTTCTTTCTTTTTTCTCAGGTTTGACTTATTTCTATGTCCACATATTAATGCATTTCAAATGACCCAGGAGTATACATAAATCCTTATCAAGTGGACTGGCTGCAAAACCAAACAACTTTTAAGTTTAAGCCTAAAAAAATAGTCAAGTGAGGAGTATGGAGGGCCAACTCTAAACTGTCTGGTATAAAGGAAGAATGGAAATGAAGAAAACCATATGGGTAATATAACCCTAAGTGGGATCCCCAGATACTACTGCAATTTGACACATTTATGCAGAGTGCATACCATATTATTTTAGTTTCGATTATGATAATATTACTCTAGAGTTTATTGGTCTATTTTAGACGTATTATCCAAGTTTTATTTAATGTGTCACATGTAAATTTGACAGAATATTATGGCATGATCACCACCTGCCTTCCATACTTGCACCTGGAAGGAAATGGGACATAATACCTCTTTCCTCCTCTCTGCCATATGTGTATCCTGTGGAGAGCAATCTTTTGCACAGACAGTCCAAAAGAAGACAAGTAGGAGAAAACAGTGGGTAGAGTCACAGCATCAGCTGACACAGGAAAGACTAATGGTAGATGACTTTGCCTTGGTCTGTGCTTGGGGCAGTGTCCAACAGAATAAGCCCCCTCCTGCCAGGTGTGGGGAAGGGGCTGGCCCTGATCACAGGCCTATAGACCGAGTGGCCAGCAAACTCGGTCTGTGCTCAGGGCCAGCCCCCTCCTGACAAGAGGGAGCTTATTCTGCCAGATGCTCCCCCAAGCGCAGACTGAGCAGCAGCTGTGGCTGGGCTGGGCAGACCCAGCTTCCATGCCCCAGGGGCAGAGTGACGAATAACCCCACTCCCTGCTCCCCTCCCCCTAGAGGCCCTGCAGGCAGCGTCTGGCTCACCCCCACCTCTGCCCAGCTGCTGGAGCTGCAAGGAGGGAGCTACCACGATGGGGACAACAGCCCCTGTCCCCATTACCCCAAACATGAGCCTCTTCCTGGTGGGGGCCACACTGCAGGGCTGGCAGAGCTGCTGCAGTGTGGCAGTGCTGCAAAGGGCTTGCAGGGCTCTGGCCCACTCTGGACCCCGGCGCTGCTGCACACGGCCTGCTGCAGGTCTGCCAGCCCCGCAATGCAGCACCGCCATTGGGAAGAGGCTTGCATTCCCTGACATTGTGACAGGGGCTGCTGCCCGCCAACAAGGGCCCTGCCCCCTCCTGCTGTAGTGACAGGGTGGGGCCATAGCCAGACAGGGCCCCTTAGGGGGTGGGGGCAGGGACAGGGTTTATTCCTCCTCCCTCTGGCATCTAGTGGAGGGGACAGCAGGGGGCCTATTCCCCCACAGGGAGCCAGTGTAGCAGTGATGGCAGGCAGACCCAGCTGTCAGTGGGGGTAGAGGGAACACTAATTCTCCTCCCTGTCCTCCTCTGCCTCAGCGGCCATGGTGCCCCAGTGTTGGGGCTGCAGCAGTGAGTGGGGAATGCCCAGCGGACCCGGCTTGGGTCCCTACCGGTGGGACAGAGAGGTGGGGAATTAAACCCCTCTCTGGTCAGACCCCCACCCCTGCCTGTCCCTGCTCTAGCTGGGGAGCAGGGGGTGAGGCCAGCCTGGCTGGGCTGGAGCAGAGAGCCCAGGCCAGAGAGCATGCCAAGATGCTGGGGGGGGAGTCTGGTTTAACTTAAACCAGGAAGGGGTCTGGGAAAGATTTTGCATAAATTGGTTTGAACCAAATCAATTAAATCTGATACTACATTCAACCAGATTTATCTCAAGCCAGTTTCAGTCATTTTGAAACTGGTTTATGTGCACTGAATGTCTGTTCTGTTACAGGTTTAAACCAGTTTCTGACCACTTAAACTGATTTATGTGTAATGTCTCTATCACTGCCCAGCTGCTTCTTAGTGCTGTTCCTGTGGCCTGCAAATAGGAGGTAGGAGGAGAATAGATTTAGGCAGGACTGCCCCAGATACATTTTTTCCACCCTATGCCTCTGATCCAGCCCTACATATCACAGCTCACAAAACTATACTCCAGGGTTTCAGACACTGTCTAAATAAAACTATCACCATCATCATGATAGACGGGACGTCATTCTCCCTTTGTACTCGGCCTTGGTGAGGC
>NW_017729024.1:121179044-121183814 GCF_001723915.1 Gavialis gangeticus | reverse complement strand
GGGGGGGTGGAATCAGATCATATCCCCAGATAACAAATTCATTTTTCAACATTTAGTTTATGCAGGTAAGTGTCATGGGACTGACATCCATTGAAACCCAACATTGTTCCATAGCTCAATATTTTCAAAATGGCTGGTGTTTGAAAATATGATTAATACTTCTCCACAGTTCATTCGACCCACGATCCATCTATCAATCTATGACGGGTTAGCAGTATAAACTGGATGTTACATTATAACATATTCACCTGTTAAAAGAATTTTACAAATACAATCTCTTTTCTTAAAGTTTTTGTTTCAAATGCTTGCATATATCCATAAGGAGTAGGTCTTACAGTAACAGACACAGTAAAACAGTCAGTCTTAAGGAATCAAAGGTAAATTATCACCTGGGCACCACTGGATTCTTGGACTGTTTTTCTTAATGAAGGAGTACCAGACTTGGAGTTTAAACCTTCAGCCGTACACACAGTGGCATAACTAGGGCAGGACCATGGGGGCAACCACCCCAGGCACTGACCTGGAGGGGGATAAGGGATGGAGAAGAGAAACAAACAAACAAACAAACCCTGCTGCTGCTGACAACCACATAATTATGATGGCTTGCTGGCAGCAACCAGAAGTTGCTGTTGCCTTTTTGCCCTGGGCACCCAGCCATGTTACTACACTGTTGAGTGCCCAGACTTGATATTTTTAGTTTTATAACATTAACTTCACTAGAAAATCCCTATGTATATCAATCCTGAAAAAAAGTTACCTTTTTCCTGGCCTGTTGGTCTTTGGAAGAATGTGCCTTTACATGCTTTCTCAGGGAACTTGGATCTGTGTATCGCTTGGTACATCCTGGAATCTGACACGCATACGGTTTCTAAAACAAAACCCAAAACAGGACAAAGCCGCACCTGTTAAACCACAGATTTTTGTAACAAGGAAAAATCAATTTTGAACTTTGGGAGTTCTTTGACTTTGCTCCCAAGGGCTGTGGTGTACAATAGTACAAAGCAGAATGCCCAGTAGCTTAATAGCACAGTAAAGAAGAAAGTGAGGCTTGTCAGGGAAAAAAAAAGCACATTATTTTTTTCTGACTTTTAACAGCCCATTTTAAATTTGAGCCATTTCTTAATTTACCTTATGATTGTCTTTGTCATTCTAAATGCATATGTCCTGTTGTACTTAGAATTCTTCCACCCTTGGAGCACCCCTTTTCACCCTCAGGATTAGTCAGAAATTATATTCTTTAGTGAATCAGGTAAAGAAACTGCAGTATAGGCCCAGATAGACTGCTTGAGAGTTACAGAAGAAATGTGCTACAGAAAGAGGGAGAATATGAGAAAAGGTTAGTCTACAATATGTCAGAGAAGCAGCAAATAGAAAGCAAGTTTTAGATATTCAAGTACCAGAAAGGTGGAAAGCTGCAAAGATGAATACACAAAGAACATATATTTTTATGTGAAGTAGAAGACATGTTTTTGGGTTCATACTTTCAAAATATACAACATGACCAAGATAGTCAGTCCCAGTGTCCAAGTAGGGCTTTTTTAAAACTCAGTGGGCACATCTATATGTGCACTGATATGCCATTGTTACTGTGCATTAAGTTTAGTACCTGTAACAGGCACTAAATGTACAATAATTGGCACTACTGCTTAATAGCACCGGTGCATGGTCTTTTAGTGATGCTAATGCTCAGTAGACTAATTCTACTGCGCATTAGAGCATTAGTACAGCTGTTGCCTACTGCGCATTTAGCATCTCGTATAGACGCATCCAGTAAGAGTCATGTGTACTTACTGTAATCTCTCTGGAACATCTTGGAATATTCACGAACCATTTATGCCACAATATGGAGTATTAAATATATGAAAATACATGAAATTGTGACCTGTTTGAAACGACCATTGTGTTGGCTATTCTCTAATTAAAAATTAGCGTTAAAGGTTTGTGACAAGTTATATATTATTTCTATTCTATTTCCTTGTGTAAACTCTGATTCTGCCTAAAGCTAATGTTATTAAGTTTTGTGATAAATTTTGTTCATGTAGTAGATCCTGTCTGGGAGCCCAATATTTAAAAACAAAAATTTGCTTGCAATTTGCACTGAAGTCTTTAATTTTTACAATAGGGTGGTCCCCCCACCACCAACCATAATTTACTGTTATGCACAATAGGGTATCCTTCCTCACCCCCATAATTTACAGAAACTTACTGTTACATATTTCCAATGCAACTTGAACAAAAACTGTCTCTAGGGATATCTGCATGTTTGATCATTCTACATGTTTTGCTTGTCTCCAAGCAGTCATTTCTGGAGCCCTGAAAAATCTTATAACTAGGAAAAAAATTACACCTTCAACCCACAGGTAGGCCATATGTCTTCAACTTCCCCTTTCCTAATAAACTAGTTTTGTCAATATATCAATCTGTTTGCAATCTTTGATAGCATTTTTCCAAACATTTCTATTTTTTCCCAAAGCATTTCAATTCATCTTTAGAACTGAAAGACTGTGGCAGAAAAATTCTATTCCTGCCCTGAAGAGGTTTCCTTCCCATGTAGGACAGTTTAGAATGGAGGTTTTGGTAAAACAGATCTCCCCAAATAGTTATATTACCACAACTTACTATCTGATGCAAACAAGTCTAAAACAGTCATTGACACAAGCATAATTGACAGTCAAGTAAAATTTAATCCACTTTAAAAGTTTTGCTCCCTGATGTTCTCAGTAGACCTTCATTACTTGTTCATTATACACTGTATCATAAAACAATCTCTTCTAAACTTCAGAATCTGCAGCACCATATAATGAACATATATACACTTTAAATTGAAGCAACATTTCACAGACCAGTCTAGTTCTGATGAAACATCAAGGGAGAGATTAAGAAAACAGCGGAATCAATGGAAAGACTCCCATTGACTTTACTGGAACTTTGGATCGAGTCCAAATGAATTGATTTTAATATGCCTTTTTTTAAAAGGAGCATAGTAATTGCATCAATCACTAATCTGCAGTAATGAATGTTAAGGTCAAATCAACTCAAGGGAGAAGTCCAGTGAAATCATGCTATATGACTAAGATGGATACGATTTGGCCCTCAAAGTAATTTGTGTTTTGGGATTTATTTATATAACATCTTGATTTTTCATCATGTTTCTCATGTCTGAAAGGGCTTTCTTGTTCTGTATCTTTGCAGGCAACGGTCAGTATGCTCATAGTCACACCTTTATGTTATTGCTCACGTGATTTTGTGATTAATTAGGGCCCATCTTACATGATTACTTTACATACTTCAGTAGGTAACCAAAGCCACCTCAAAACATACAGGTAGGCTTACCATCTGTCAGCTTACCGGAAGGCTTACCTTCTGTCAACTCCAATCTTAGTATACACAGAGGAAATAGAGAAATCTGAATAACACTTCAGTAATACTCTTGCAAGAGACTTGATTATGCCATAACTACCACTGCTCAGATTATGTTAGCAATCATTTTGTTTTATCGTCCTGTCATCCAGTGATATCTGCAGCAACATGGTGAGAAAAAAGAAGAAGAAGAGGACTTACAGTGTCCAGGTGTGTTCTCTGATGCTTTGCTCGATCGCTGGAGTTACTGAATGCTTTCTGACAGCCAGGATGCTGACAAAGGTAGGGTTTCTCTCCAGTGTGGCTCCTTAAATGAATCTTGAGATTTTCTAATCTGGAAAAGGCCTTCTTGCAGCCCTCAAACTATAAGAAAGAAAGATGTGATTTACAAAAAAACCCAACAACCCAAAATCAAGCTTAACTAGTCCGCAGAGGGCTCTATGCTGCTACAGTTACTACCTGAGTTACTTTGCTTAAAGCTCAAGGACCTCTATGGTATATTGCAGTCTGCAGAGTAGATACACTCCTAGTTACTTGCATGACCCCTTTTCTGTAGTTTCTGAGCAATTTACAAGTTTTTTAATGTATGTATCCTTACAAAACCCCAGTGAATTAGGAAACAAACATTATTCCCATTTTACAGATTGGGAATTGAGGCCTAAGGAGGCCAAGGGCCAGATTTACAAAAGGACTTATGTATAATTTAGAAGTCTAAGTTAATAAGTGCCATTCTGAGAATGAGTGCTCTGCTGGCACCAAAAGTTTTCACCAGTAATGATTCACAGATGCCTAAAGCTGCCTTAGGCTTGTCAGGGATGAGGAACCTAGTATGCTCCCTAGAGCATCCCAATTTGGTAGGTCTACTCAGAGCACAACTACAGCTCGCCTACAATTTCAGAGTCTGTGCAAAACAGCAGCAACTAAGAAATGCAGTCTGGAGGGAGTGACAGAAGAGGCAGTGATGGTTGTTCCTCCTCTGAGAGAGTGAGAGCGGGGGAGTGCACGTGTCAGTGAACATGGAAGAATGTATATGATTCCTTGTCCAAGCAGCTGGAATGCTCACCTGGGAGTCACCAAGAGCCACTTACTTATGCACTTCATCTGAAAAATATTCCATGTAAAACAGAACAGAGTCTGGAACCCAGATTTTCTTTTCCCCAAATGAATGCCCTGACCTCTAAGCCATAGAGACATACTCCTTGTTCTCTCTGTCTCTCTTTCATTCTGGCCTAACAAATCTTTCTCCACAGTCATACTGCTTCAGCAGGAGGGACAGAGAATGCCCCCAACTAAAAGAGCCTAAAGGTTAAGCCAGGTAGTTAGGGCAGTCTCTTAAGAGATGGCTTATAGGATTTAAACCCCTCCCTTGTACCCCCTGCTAATGCTTTTAATAAAGGGCAGAAACTGAGT
>NW_017729024.1:121155935-121174044 GCF_001723915.1 Gavialis gangeticus | reverse complement strand
AAATCTTTCTCCACAGTCATACTGCTTCAGCAGGAGGGACAGAGAATGCCCCCAACTAAAAGAGCCTAAAGGTTAAGCCAGGTAGTTAGGGCAGTCTCTTAAGAGATGGCTTATAGGATTTAAACCCCTCCCTTGTACCCCCTGCTAATGCTTTTAATAAAGGGCAGAAACTGAGTTGAAAAACGTCTTGCAAATATTTGCTTGATCATAGATCCTTGAAGCTAAGTTATATTAAAATGACCTTTGAAATATTACTTTACCTTTCTATTACAGGTTTTTATATAAGGTACTAAGATTAACTGGTTCATCATTAGAAATTGTCATCACGGGTCTTAATCCATATGGGTAACCAATAATCAAGTGCAACATTATTCCTTTCCCCAATAAGCTACTACATATATTGAGAAACCTAAGTGCATGTCCATTAGACTAACACCAGTTCTTTCATGATCAGGTTACCATGTTTCCCTCTAATGTTAGGGAAACTAAAGGATTGTGTGACATCAGCATTTTCATGTACATCTGATTTCAATTTCATAGACTCCACTGTTTTATGATTGTACACGTAGGCTATGATCGTAGATGATTATAAACGTAGGCTTTTATAATTCCATCAGTCAAGACCAATTAATCCCATTCATTTTAGCTACTGTTCATTGCGTTGCACAGTATCAGAGGCCACCTGCTGAACTATATGTTACCTTGTGGTTCATGTTCATTTGCAAAGATAAAACATGCATTGGCATAAATGTCACATTGCTAATGCCACAGATATAATATGAGCCATTTCCACAGCTTCTAATACTCATTTATTCCACCTGCCTCACAAGAAACTGGAGTACCATAATGACATTTGTTTTATTTATTGTACAATGATGTTGCAAAAATAGATGTAGATAAGACAGACTGTGATCAAAATGTGCATTGGCTTGTAATCCATTAGATCTAAAAGGGGAAGGAGAAGGAGGAGGAGGAGAAGGAGGGGAAGGACAACTACCCACATTTTAATTTTTTAAGCATTTGGAATAATGAATAAAGAAATTCCTATAAATTAACAGATTAAAAAAGTATCGGAAAAGGATGAAGAAAAGTAAGGCACAGTTTTGAAAAAAAACAAACATTTTGGGTATTTGCTTTCACATTTTTTCTCCCACAGCAGAGGAAGAAAAATAATTGCATGATATCCTGGCAAATTTAGGATATGAGACAATTAACAGAATTTTAAAATGCTATAGCATAAAAAGAGGGGAAAGTGTGCCTTGTTTGGGACAAAGAGCCAACCAAAACCTTTGCTTAAACTTCTCAGGAAACTTTACACAACAGGACATTTTTCATTTTAACCCACACCTTTATGCAAACCAAATATACAGGGCTTTTGAGGTTCTCCGACCACAAATAGTCATACAAAAATTCAACTGTGCTTGAAGGCAAAAAAGGCAACATTATTGGATGTTCTTAGTCAATTAAGTTTTGGAGGGCAAAAGTCAAAACATCAAAAAAGTAACAAATCTAAAACTGAATTTTACTTTATAATATTTTATTACTTCAAAATATTCTATGATGGGCCCATGAGAATTTATAGACAATCATGAAATATCAACATTTCCTGACAGGGAACAGAGTAAATATGATATTTTTGAGGGAAAATATGAAAGACAGGAAAATATAAGCACTACATGCTTAGTATGAAAGAATGGCAAAGAATTTGGAAAAATCATGCAAGGACACCTAGGTGGAATTAATAATGAAACCCACTGACAATAGAGAAAAATAACATTTGGGCAAATTAATAAATATTGCAAGCTAAAGTTTTAAAACAGAAAGAGTTTTCTATTCAAATGGCACGGATTAAACTGTATATCATGGTTTAATCAGAGTCCCTGCAACATAAGCCCTATAGCTGCAAGTAACTTTAAACTCTATAGGATAAAATTAACCCCATGGCAGAGGTTCCAGAGAAGGCTCTTTGAACTGCTGAAGTCCTGTGTTTATTACTTAAGCCTTGATTTTGTAGATACTTAAAAGTTAGCACATGAAAGTATATATAGAGTAGGAGAATTAACAGAAAACTTAAACCAACAATTCACTGGACAGATACAAGGTGAAATTATCACTAGAAGAATAATACCCCTCCCCTATAATTTTGTAAAGAATTCAGCAATCCTTAAATTCAGATCACTGTAGGTATGAACTGGCATTCACTCAAGTGCTGGAAACTTCCAGCAGCTATAAATAATTCTGGGAGATGAAGTGTACAACATGCCACCTTACAGCCACTCTCCCCTTCTCTGCTCCCTGTACCTTCCCCAGTCTGAAATGATCCCAGCCTGAGGAAGGTATGGGGTACAATGGCTGCTCCACTCCATCTGGTCCCTGGAGGGAGTGGAGCAGTAGGGAAAGACTTCCTGCATGGGGAGGAGCCACTCTTCCTCCCCTCCAGGCGTTGGGAGGGGAGGATGCAGCAGGGCAATGCTCCTTGCCCATTCTTCCTTAGACTAGGGACCCTGGCCATGGGAAGGTTCAGGTGGGCAGGGGTGGAGGTGGCAGCAGCTTAACTCCCCAGTGATCAGGTGGAGTCAGGCTGCCGGGAAATGCTCCCATATCTTTCCTAAACCAGAATCCCCTGATCAGGGGAATGCACAGGAAGCTGCTGCTTGACTCTTGCCAATCACAGGAGTCAAGCATGTGGGTGTTCATTCCAGCAAAAACTTTGTCTTCGATACCTGGAAGATCTCCCTCTAGGATGGGGCACATTTCCTCTGGGAGGAACTGGATGAATACATGTACCCTGGCAATTTCTACTTGGAGAGCGACAATTCTCCCAGTAGAAACATAATGCCTGTATGTAGCCTATGATATTGTAAATTGCTCTCTTCTCTTTAGTAAAATAACCTATTGGGTCACTGAGCCTGAAATACTGGAAATCCTTTTTCAGATAGTTCAATATTAACTCAGAAAATGAAATTTATGAAGTTTAGTAAACTGCTCAAATTCTAAAAGATAAAAATTAGAAAAAATATGTTCTTTTGAATGATATAAAATATATAATCTTCAGTGCAAAGGGGACTTAAGATAAATTATACCATTGAAAGGAGTAGCTGAAGGGACAAAAAGCCAAACTGATTGTAGTGGTGTTTTCAAATGGAAGTCTTCATAGTTTCCAAGTTATTAAGTGTGGTAGTGGAAGAGGATGTAACACCTTTGTTGAAATTAGTCACCTTAGTACTTGCTGTGCGTTTGGCATTCTAAGGCTATATAACACCCCTAACCATAATCCTGATTCATCCAGATTTTCTGGAAGTATTAAAATGTTGTGGAATTAATTTTAAAAAAACCCTATGTAATGTTTTCCTAAACTGCAATAAAGGGCTCATAGTTTACTGCATTTTTCTTTTTACTGTTGCATTAAAATTGAAACCATTAACTAGCTCATAAAAACAATTTCCTGGCTCAGAGTGTTTCTTAATTTTGACCTAGAGTTCTCTGTAAAATAAATACATTGCACTAGCTATGCATTTGTGTACATGGTTGTTTTGTTCTTATCTACACAGATCTCACACATTGATTATCAAAGTTATCAAAATATATCCCCTTGCACAAAGATATCCCGACTCCATTTACTTTGGCTAGAGCGAGAAATTACACAAACTGGTATAAGTAACTGGAAACCACTAACACAAGAGAAGTTCAGTGCGCATAAACCAATTTCAAAATGGCTGAAACTGGTTTAAGCTGAGCCTGGATGGATGTAGTATCAGACTTAACTGATTTAGGTTAAATCAGTTTATTGAACTTCTGTTCCAGATCCCCTCCAGATTCAAACTAACTCACAGCCCCCCAGAATCCCAGGATACTTTTCACCTCCCCTGGAAACCTTCCCCGCCAACAGGGTGGGTAGGCTAGCCTTGGCCCAACCTGTCTGGTCCAGCTGAGCAAGAAGGCATGCTCTAGCACCCCCTGGCTTCTGGCCTGGGCTTCTGCAGGCATGTGGCTGCATTTCCAGAATCAAAAGTGAATGTCTGTTCACTTGCTTATCGGTTCAATCTGCACAGCTTAGACTAACCTGTGAGACTGAATTGAGTCAGCCTCAGGCTTTTTGACTGTCTGTTCTTAGCCTTCATGCATATATACATACTTAAAAGAAAAGTTTAAGAGAATATTAGCATTTGCATTCCCTGATCTCAAAGTGATTCGATTCATAACTTGAAGTTGTGTGTGATCTCTAGACCTTGTTCACATACATTTGCAGGTGAGGCAAAGAAGGGCTGAGGTGACAGGTTCACCTTGCACAGCCTTGCATCAGGTTATATTAAAGACACCTTGTTCAAATAAGTGCTTTTTACCAGCTGTTTCAGGTCAGGCTAGCTGACTTATCCCCATCATTATTTACAAATCTACTGGTTTTCTTTCTGTCATTTGCAAGTGTTCATAGTATTCACAGAAATTACAACTAGTAGGGATCACTAAACCATCTTGCCTGACTCCCATGTGTCACATGCCAGAAAGCACCACCCACATTCTCTAGAACAAACCCAAAACCATAAAATATTTCAGCTGTCACAAAACTAAACTGTGCTACAATTAGAGAACAAGCGATACCTGGGTGCCATCAAGGCTTTGACATAGCAGATGATTAGTTGAGTTAGTTATGCAAAAAGAATCCCAGAAGATGAACTACAACCCAGGCTGCAGAGGTAGGTAAAAAATATCCAAAGATCCTTCCCAATCCAAACAGGGGGGAAATTCCTCTGCAATCCCAAATCTGGTGATTAGCCTGTCCCTGAGCACATTAACGAGAGATGCTAACAAAGCACCTGGAAAGATTCTTAGTACCACCTCAGCTACAGGACAACCCCAAAAAAGAAACTGAAAAGTAAATTTTACATTGGGGAAGAATATTCTTTACCTTCCAGAAGACTGGCAGAATCCCTGAAGCATGGAATTCTGTGATAAATCTTATTTCGATGGGGAGATGCAAGCAGGGCTCTCAAAAGGAAAGGGATGAAGGGTGGAGGGAGGGAGACTCAGCTCCACAGACTGTGCCAGAAAAGGCACTCAGGCCTGACCTGCCACCCTATAGCTATACATGCATGCTGAAGACCTTCCAGAAATTGGATTATAGCATGTCTTTTAGAAAGGGAACTAACCTTGCCTTAAAAATTCCACATGGAGGTGAGTCTATCAACTCCCCCTAGGAAGCTGCTGCAACTTTTCAATTACCTGCACTATTAGAAAATAACTTTTTACTTTTGAATTTCTCTAACCTTCATTTCCAGCCACCGGTTTTGTTGCCACCAACACTGAAAAACTTTAAGTCATCAGTCACACCTCTCCTGCATGTACAAGTACCTGCATGCAGTAATCAAGTCCTCTCGCAACCATTTCTTTGTTAAGCTGAATAACTTGATCTCCTCAAGCCTTAGATCAAAAGACTTGAGGGGCAAGGATTTTTGGGGTGATATCTTTATTTAATCAACTGTATAATTGGAAGATATCTTACATTTTGACCTGAGAAAAGGTACCTTGTGCCCCAAAATTGGTGAGACCTATTTTAACTATACCGTTAGTCTAATAAAATATATCACCCAAAACAATCTTTACCTCTCTTCTGTTTTCTGTACCAGCACAGCTACAACATCTCTCCAACACTCCACATTATAAGACTTGTTAATTCAACCCATGAATCATTTTAGTGGCCCTCCTTTGAGCTCTCCCTGTCACTTCCCCATGTTTATTGAACTGTAAACACCAGAACTAGACTCAATAGTTTAGCAATAGTATACCAATGCTATTGTATGGAGACAAAACCACTTCCCCACTTCTGTTTGATACTCTTGTTTTTAGATCATATTAGCCCCCTTAGCTGCAGCACTCTGAGAATTCATGTTGAGGTGGTTATCTACAATGACCTATAAATCCTTCTCTGATTCATGAATTTCCAAGACAGTTTCCTATCCCATAAGCAGCGCCTACATTCTTAATTCCCAGACATATCACCTGGTATTCAGCTCTACTAAAATATATCGTGCTGGATTGTAACCATGTAATCAAGCAATATAGATCACTCTGAACAATGACTGACCCATCTCATTATTTGCTACCCTCAACATCTTTGCATTATTTGCTGCCTTCACCAGCAAAGATTGTGTATCATTGCCTAGCACATTTATGGAAATACTAAGCAGTGCTGGACAAGGAACTGAAATGATCCTTGCTGAATCTATCTGCAAACATCCTCCTGCATGATGCTTTCCACTAATGTTTTCAGAACTATGCAAAAGTCACTTTCTAACCCATCGAATACGTATCTATTAATCCCATATGATGCAACCATTTTTTCCTATCAAAGTTCTCTGTACTTTTAAATTAAATGCCTTGAATAGGTCCAAATATACTATATCACTATGGCTATCATCAAACAAAACTGTAATTATTTTATCAGCAATTGTTATATACTGGTATTTTCTTCCACATCAGTAATAAAAATATTGAATAGCACTGGAGCAAAAATCAAGTATGGGACCTCCAATAGAAATGCCTTGTAAGACCATGATTCCCCATTTATTATTAGTTTTTTAATTCTATTAGCTAACCAGAAATTAATGCATTTACTATGGACACAAGGGCCAGGTGAAGGACTTATGGCTGTAGTCTACATCAGCCCCAGACTGGAGCCATATCCAGCACACGGGGCCATTCCAGTCATCGGCACATCACACAGAGTGCCCTAGACCAGCCCTGCATGCCACATTTAATGCATGTCCAGAGCTAGCCCTGTGTGCCACATGCATGCCAGCCCCAGCCCTGAGCGCTACATGCAGCATGCACCAGACCAACTCTGCATGAGGCCAGGGCCAACACATGCTGCATGTAGCTCATGGGGCTGGTCTGAGACAGGCAGGACCAAGGGGCAGATGATAGGGCTTTGACACCCCTTCTATGGACTACACTGATTTTGGATAGTGCTAATCTTTGTATCATAATCTTATGTAGGACTAAACCAAGCACCTTACAGAAATCTAATAGTAACTTTTTCTTTTTCTCGTCCCAGGCAGAACAACAGATGGATCAGTTTGGCTGAAGACAGAGGTGTAGATGTCCATATCAACCCAATAGAATTGGTTCCATTTGAGAGGAAGGATCTGAAGGCAAAGGCAAGAAAGCTTGGCATTATCATGCACCAAGGACAGAGATTGACCCAGCAGGATGAGTATGGAAGTATTTTGTTGTCACCAGACAGAAGGAACTCATTCATCAGGGTAAAAAGTGTTGTCTCTGTATCACAGCCTCCTTGAATATGACCTCAGGCTGAGGATACACAGGCTGGAGACCATTTTGGCTAAGTTCTGAATTAAGTTTGATTGGAAAATGGGGTTTGCAAACCAGTCAGTAAAGTGCCCATAGGCTGAGGACAGATGTGGAAAGAAAAAGTTTATTTTAGAAGTGTCTGAGGAAGGTTGTTTGAATGAAAATGTTAAGTAACTTTACAAATAGGCATTGCTATAATACACATGTGCACAGAAAGCCATCTGTACAAACAGAGAAATATAAAAAGATGATTTATACATATGTTGTTATAAATACATTAAGAAATTGAACGGCCACACTACTTGGGACTGATCCCTATGTGGTTATAAAAACATACGGTTGGCTGGTAACTTCCCAAAATACAAGGCAACACATTTTAAAATACATTGATAACAAGGGTACTGTAGGTGAAATTCACTGACTGCAATTCACATGGTTGGGGTGGAGACATGGATGGTGAAGATTTTTTCTTTTGATTAATGATACATCATAACACAACATGTGACAGTTGAATGGAGTGCAATTGTTCAACTTTCTCTGTATCCAATACCACATAAATAAGGTTCTGAGGCAGCATTTCAAATCTCCAACAGTAATATTATTTTTTAAAAAAAATTCCTTATCAAGAGATAAGTGAGAAATGAATGTTTCTTTCATATCAGTCAACCATTAGCTTTTTCGGTACTATGATACACTGAGCAGTTTTGTTGTACTATATTATTGCTGAAGCAGGTAGCTGGAAAGGAATAATTTTTTCCCCACTTTGCAGAGTACGGAGGGAACAGATGTATTAACTGTTCTTTATATACTTTAAACATTATTTAAAAGCATTTTAAAAGCATTTCCCTTTCCCCATGGCATTAGAAGAGTGCTGCTCTGTAAAAGACATGAGGGCTTTTAAAAAAATTGAAACTAAGACCTCATATCAAAACCTTTTAAATAGCCTTTTATTCTCCCAGACTCTCTGGCCTGGCAATCTTGTGAATGACATATAATTAGTGCCAGGTATCACTCAGATTGCTGACATCAGCTGCTCACCAACAAGGACACTACATGCCACAGCTGAGATTTTGAAAGGCCAGGGCCATTTCTTGTATAGCGTAGTATGCTTTTAACCCTTAGAATAGTTAAATGGGGAAAATGTAACATCCAAAGTTACATTTCACTGCAGTAAAGCTATTTCTATTGGAGTTGTATAACAGTTTGTGTCACAGTGCTGGTTTGCTTCTTCGGATGCATGGTGCTTTTATAAATCTGTGTCCTCCGAGGTACTGCATAAGCTAAAACTTTTCCTGCCTTTGAAGTTATACTTGTGAAAACATAAGAAGCTTTGGCTCCTCAACTACTTCAGCTTCAATAAATAACAATGGGCTCTGTATATATTTAGAAGAGATGGCTACAGTGGCAGCTTGCCAGATAATTTACCAAGTGCCTGATCCAAAGCTCATTGAAAGCAGTGTGTATTTTAATTCTGTCGTTTCTGCTTCAGAAATTATCTACAATATTGAGGCCCTGAATATATATGCATATATACAAAAATAAAACAGTTGTAGCCTGCAAGAGAACCTTAAGAATATTGTATTTGGCATATATTTATCTTTTATACACTTCATACATGTTAATAGCAAGTATATTACATTTAACAAACAAAGTGCCATAACAAGTGATGTTTACTCCGAGTCAAAGAGAGTAAATAAAGTAGCACTAATCAGTGGAACAGAATGCATGTATTTGAAGGGATTATGCTGTACTTAATGTGTCACTGCTTCAAACATCTGGGTCATTTGGGACCGGCAACACCAAAGTACATTTTTTTTAGAAATTGAGCCTTAATTCAATTTGAACTTTCAAATATAGAATTCCCAGGGTTAGATCTTAAACAGAAAGAGGTATTTACTGTTGTTACATCCATGCAGCCCCAATGAAATCAACGGGATCATGTAACCAGTAACATGGAGCAGAGTATGGCTTATTGCTTAGCATCTAGAAACTTGAAATGTACTACTTTTGCTGGCAGAGTTGCAACAGAGCTTACCTCCCATGTTTCACTGTGGAAGAAAACCTCATTTTATCCATTTTATTGCCCCTGATATTCCCAACCATAGACTGTTTGAAGGTATCACTGACATACAGCTTTAATCATCCTGTTATTTTTCTGTGTTAGCAATTCTGGAAGGAAAAACAACAAAAGGGGAGCAACAATTCACTGAAGTCATAGCAAGAGCTGAAGATCAGAATGGGTAGAGGACTGTTCCCCACACCACTGTTCTTTCCCTGCATTACAGAGCTCCCTGCAGACACCCCTTAGTGCGTGGCAGGTTTCTAATAAAAAGAAGCCTGTAATTGCTAGTCTCTTCTTTCAAGTTTCAAATATTCCAGAGATCTTCACATTTGTCTGACACATGGCAACCCTCCACATCCACACTTGAAGATAAGCTCCACACTTCTATGAAACACCCAAGTGTATAAGATATGCTCCAATGAAGTGAACTACTGAATACTGAAGGTTATATATCCCACAAAATGTAGGTGTCATGGATGCATTCACCATGGGAATAATTCCTGTTCTCATTAGCTTTAGTAAGTATAACCACTTTAGTACCGGAAGACATTTTTGTTGTTGTTGCTGTTGTTGTTGTTGTAGAGAAAATAAACATTATGACAAATTCTTTGGGAAGAAACTACTACCACATGCATCATCTGGTAATAATTCTAAAACCATATGGAATAGAAACCCTTAGAAAAAATTAACAAAATAGGAATCGGTTTATTGCTCCCCATTGTTAGAGTGCGTCTCCAGTGTCTTATGCTTGTCACTCTCTTATTCCTCTTTCCAATATTTTTCAGTATCATGTCCTTGATACATTGCTCACATTTAATTAGTGTCTTCACAACCCTTTTAAATGGAGGCTGTTCTGTGTATTTATACAGCCTCCCCAGGCAATCCTTCCCTCTTATTTTAAACACATTTGCTGTTGTAGCCCATTTTACAATTGCTTATTTTAGGAGATGTCATGCAGAACTGGGAGCCTTTCTTCCTGATGGTAAAGTAATAAGAAAGAAAGTAGTAAAATTAAAAATAAGGAGGAAAAATAGGAAAAAAGGAGAAAGATGGTGGATGCAGGGAAAAATAAAAGGGAAAGTGAACTCTGCATCCACCTAAAATGTTTTACAAAAGATGAACACTGTGAACACTTTCTAGCTTCCTACTAAAGATACACATATACTAAGGCACATCTCAGATCTGTAGTCAAAACTGAATATGGATCTGAGCTTCCACAGACATGGGCGACTGGTGCCTCCTGAGTCTGGGGGGGCACCGGCAGAAGCCAGCAGCAATGGTGGCGGTGAGGACAGAGCTGGCGCACACCTGCAGAAGCCGCCACTGCTGGGGACAGGGCTGGTAAGCATCCACAGAAGCCACTGGCGGCATCAAAGATGGGGCTGGTGAACACCCACAGAAGCCACCAGTGGCGGTGGGGGACAGCCCTGTCGGGGGGGCACATGCCTCCCCCCAGCCCCATGCCCTCCTACCAGTTGCCTATATCCACGGAGTTAGGACCTAGTTATGTGTCACAGAGCATAGGAAAAGGAGGTGGCCGTAAGGCACAAAGTTCAAATCCAGACCAAATTTCTCTGATGTAGGAAGAGGAGCTGGAAAATCATGTTCTCATTGAGGAACTTCTGCTATCTTTAAGAATCTTGACACAGTCAGCCTCGTGAAGGGCTAGATTTTTTTACCTCCATTTGATAGTGTAAATCTGAAAGATCCCCACTGAAGTCAATGCAACTGTTCCTAGTTTACATCAGTTTTTCAGTATTTTATATTACATACACACTCTCTCTAATTCGAACCGAAAATATAAAAATTGCGTAGCTGCTTTTAAATAGCATAAAAGTATGGTCACACTACAGCTAATTAAAAACAGAAGGCTCTATTGTGGTTTTGGACAGATTAATAGATTTTCAGGCCACTGGGGACCATTATGACCACCCTGTCTGACCTTTTACACAGCACTTGTCAAAGAACATCACTCAGTAAATTCCACCTCAAGCCTGTATTTTCTTTGAATTTTGAATGACACGGCCTACCTGTGCCCCCCACGCTAGATTTGTAGATACATTCTAGCTGCCTCCGTGCTAAATCTTTTGACGGGACACAACACATTCATTCCCCCTAACCAACCCTAGTTTCCTATGGCTACTAGTGGGGTGAGAAAAGACCAGAACCACAGCTGTGGTCTTAGCTCCTCTGGCAGACTCTTACACTTCTGGCAGCATTTTGACTCCCCATGTAAGAAATTATACATAAACTGATGTAAGTGATTGGAAACTGGTCTTAAACCTGTAATAGAACAGAAGTTCAGCACACAGAATGGCTGACCCTGGTTTAAGATAGACGTGGATGGATGTAGTATCAGATGGAATCAGTTTAGGTTAGCCCGGGCCAGGCAATTATTTTGGGCAGAGGGCTGCTTACTGAGTTTTGGCAAGCCATCGAGGGCCACATGACAGGCAGCCCAGGGCAGATAAATATAAATTTTTAAAATTTTTTAGGGGCCCCGCGGGCCAGACAGAATGGCCTGGCGGGACACATCCAGCCCCCGGGCCGCATTTTGCCCACACCTGGGTTAGGCCCATCTATCAAACTTCTGTTCCAGATCCCCTCCTGACACAAGTTACCTCATAGTTGCCCAGAAAACCAGGATACCTTATGGATAGGGATCCTAGTTTTCTCTGATAACAAAAACCCCAAATTTTCAGTTTAAAAAAGGTAACCCCAAACCCACATTTTTTCCATTATTAAAATGAAATACCACTTTATATAGATATAGACATTGATCAATCAATCAATATCTATAGATCTATATCTATAGATAGCTATATCTATAGAGATATATATATTAGTGGTGACAGCACGGGGTTGGGGGCATGTGCCAAACAGCCAATCAGGGCTGGGCTCAGCAATGGCTGGCAGATGTACTTGAGTGCTCTGCCCTCTGGCTTTGGTCAGTGCAGGCATCTCCCTGCTTTCCCCAACTGAAAACTGAACGTGAATTCACTTCATTATCGGTTCAATTTATGCAGCTTAGAGAAACCTGCAAAGATTGAATCGATTCCGCCTCGGGCTTTTTGACTGTCTGTACTTAGCCCATGTGTCATGGACTGAAACTGTCAGCTTGCTAAACATCTGCATACAAGAGTTTGGGGGAGGGGGGAAGGTAGGGGGAGGTAAAGTGAAAACTTTCCATCCTTTGTATGTCTGCATATAGCTAATCTTATATAGAGTCTATGCTGTATTCTATTCATGAACTCTCTGGATTTACAAAGTCAACATTTGTTTTTCTTAAGGAAATAATTTTTTAAAATTAAAAACTCCTTATGAATCAGAGCCAAGAACAAAATGAAAGCAGTGTATAGTAGTTCATCTTTTGAACCTGCAAGTGTGTAGTATTTACTTAAAGAAAAAAGGCTGTAATACAGTAAAACTCATCCATAAACACTAACTTCATAAACAGGAAAATTATGTATTTAAAAAAGTAAACCTTAAATACATTTTTATGGAGCCATACTTTCTGATAAGCTGATGCCGACTTTAATTAAGGGAACCAGTTAAGGATTTTCTATCAAGACAATAACATTAGGCATTGTGCTTTTGGCTATTTTTGTATATTTTGATATTAAATGTGAAAGTCTGCAATAGAAAAGAATGGCATATGTGCAAGAAGAGGTATGAAAATTCAGTGAACTTGACCAAACCTTGGCCTGCACTTAGAAATTCAAGGTTAATTGGAAAAATCCACTATATTTACTGTAAATGGATGAGTTCCTCATTTGAAAGTAAGCATTTATAGTCCTGTTGCATTGACATGTTTTTTTCCTTTGTGAACCTGACTAGATGAGGAATAAAATTTCCTTAATTTGACTATGGTTATAGTGTACACATATAAAGATGTATTTGTTTAAATAGTATAAACTGAAATCGTGTTTCTACTCTGAATGGTAACTATGTAGAGATGCCACCTTTTAACTGAATAGCCCTCCTCTTCTAGGAACATGAAGTCATATCCACTGGTTTCAGTGACAAATAAGTGCTGCAATCTCCCTTGTACAGACACACCCTTATTAGGAAAGGAAATTTTGTGAGTTTCAGAGATTGGAATGTCCTTGGATTCTTCCATCAGAAGAGGGATTTGCCTATTTCTTACACTTACTTAATCTATGGTTCTTCTATTACCCATAAAGATCATAAAATTTGAAAAAAGCACTTTCAATATCCTATGCAAAAAAAACAGAGCAAAGACAAAATAATTTTCCAAAGACTGTAGAATCTCTCATGGATAACCCTGTGTGTTTCTTTACCAATTTTCCACCTAAAACTCTCAAAGTTCATTACAAACTTTAACAGTGTAAGATTCAAAAAATCTTTATGAGGTGAACAGTCCTGTTTGATGACAGATTAATTAAATGCTTTAAACAAGCTAAAGTAGAAATTAAATCACAAAGTAAATTTATGGCAGAGCTAAGAATAAAATGTTGATATCCTGATTTTTAGTTTTAACTACAAAAATATCTTTGTAGGCACAATGATGGAGCACCATGCTATCACAACATCATATCCAAAGGCTAGCTACCTAGATCTTCTCTAACTGGGGCAATATGAGGGCATTTGGCAACAAACACCATTTGCACTTAACACAAATTCTCAGCTTTTGTTATAAAATTTAATTCTTTTTGCTCCCTAGGAGAGATAGCTACTCTCTATGAAACAGAAGTAGGAATTTAGCTGCAATCTCAGAGCTAAATTAAAGAAGAGAGTATTACTCTTAGATTGCTATAAACATTTCATTTCATGAATAACAATACTTTTACAAAGCTGTACTATTTTTCTGACAGCAAAGATGTCCTACATAATTTTCTGTTTCAATTTTTTAATCAAAGAAAAAAAATCACTTCCTGTTACCTGTTAAAAAGGCTTCAGGCATTTTAAAGGAAATTATGTTGGTTTGTCCATTTTGCCCTACACACACACTTCAATAGGCTCAGGGTATGTGCAGATGTTACACTTAGATCAACCTAACCAGGGTTAAGTTGGGTTGATCTATGTGCCAATCTGTACAGATGCCTGGAGTTTAGGCTGGGCAAAAAATAGTCAGTTGAATCTAACTTAGTTTACTTGAAGGTCTTGGGTTAGCCTGATTTTTTGAACATCTGTACATGTTCGGAGTGCAGCCACAGGGCTGGGAAAGCCTAGGCACTCCCACCCAGCCCTGGGGTTGTACTGTTCCTACATTCCCCCAACCTGACCAGGCTGTTTTTAGCTTTGGACCCGCTGGACTCCAGACAGACAACACCCCTCATGGACCTGCCAGTAGGGCTGTGTGAAATTTCACTGGCTGTTTCATTTTGACTTGTTTTGAGCTTGAAACAGCACAATCAAAATTAAATGAGGGCAGTCAAAAGTTTTGAAACCTTTTGAGTTTTGAAGCTGCAGCTGGGCTTGCCTGAAGGGAAACAGAAAGTAAGGAGAGAGAGGGGGAAGAAGAGGGGAAGAACTGCTCTGATATTGACTGCGATAGTTTGGCTGCTTGAGGTGCTGCTGGTGCTACTGTGCTGCTTACTAAGTTATTACCTGTTGTCATTTAAAGTGGTGGACCAGACTGAAGCTGTAGGGGAGGAGGAGACCTCATTGGAGCACACTACTGTGTCATGTAGATGCCCCAGCGCCAGTGAGGGCACACCTTTACACACACACACACAGTTACACGTCATGAGTTTTGCTCATCAGCAACCTGAGGTGCAGTTTCCCAGAAACCCCTGCACCTATCTCCTTGAAACAGAAGTTGAAATGAAACAGTGTAGTTTTGCATAGCCCTACCTGCCAGATCCCCTGATCCTGCCAACTCCCATAGACCGACTACCTCCAATTCCACTGATCCCACCCACCCCCTCACCCATCCTGATTTACTTAGATTGCATTCCCAGTATGGCTCCCAGCACCAGCAAATGTCTGCATACATTGGACTGGCTCTATAATCACTTAGCCTAAAGTAAGCTGCATGATTATAGACTGGGTCCCAGGAACATTTGCATGTACCCAAGTTTATTTCTGGAACATTCATTATTCTGCAAAGCATGAGGTAATGAGAGACAGGATGCTAGTGTAGAAAGGCCAGCTCTCTGCTCTGGTGTATTATATCACCCAAACTGTAAAATACATATAGGTTGATTAAATATTCTTTAGACGGAAGTATGATCATACTGGCTCAGGTAATGCCATCTGCAAAAATCACTCTTTCTGCATAAATAATTGTACATGGGTAACTTCTGTAGTAATATCAGGTCCCTAATTAGGGAAATCTAGGGCCTTATTTTTCAGAGGAGTTAGCATTTTAATAGACATTTGTATGTTCACAGCACTTTACAGCACTACATTATGTTAATTAATCATCACAAAAGAATGCAGGAAAACTTTGCTATCTTGTTTTACAAATGATGAAAAGGTTAAATGATATAGCTAAGATCATGCAATATGTCTGTGGAAATGTGCCCTTGAAGCATTTCAACAACCTCAATTCTGCCCTTTACCAACAACTATATTAAACATGGAATTATGATCAAAGTATTTTAGTGCTTGTGGTCCCAAGTTCAACTGATTTTAACAGAAACATTTTTTCCAGATATTGTTTCCTATGTGAGGCAGTTACAAATCTTAATTATGGATTTTCATGCCTAAACATGTTTGGATTTCTCATTAGTTTAACCTTATCTCCAAATAAACAAATTTACAGTACTGGCTTTGGCAATAATTACAACATACCTATGATGATTTTGTCCATACTTACTATTATTTACTCTCACGCTCAATGCCAATCTTAATGTAGTTTGTTACTGGAAATTTCTAATGTTTTTAAAATATTAATGTTTGTATGCAAAGCAAAGAAGAAAAAACAATTAAATATTACTTGGGGTTATTTCTACTGAGTTGAAGATATATAATATCTTAAATCACTTTTTTAAATGCATACTTTTAAGTCCATATTCATCAGTACATTCTTTTCTGAAGTACAGTGACCAGTTATATGTGGATTACTGTTAACAGCTGTATTTAACAGAAAAAATGCAAAACAGTGAGAAAGAATACTGCCTAGTTTATGAAAACTCAAAAAGAAAAAAAATCTTGACCAACTGGAAAGCTTTTATTTGACCCAATAAGAAAATTTTCATTTTCTGTATTTAAGCTCTTAAGACAGAACATTATTTGTAGAATTAAAGCTAATAAAATGTCAGTATAAAGTGTTTTAAAATTAATTTAAAATTAATACAATCAAAATTAAAACATTGATATACAAAACATTATATTTGTTTAGAGATGTCAAAATGAAATATTTTTCTTTTCCAAATCAATTCTTCCTTTTCAGTCAAAATTATTGATTAATTTGACCCTAATCTGCATATGGTTTTGGCTGCCCTGAATATGCCCTGCCTTTTTCACTGAATAAATTATTCACCGTAAAATCTACTTATCTCTAGTAAGATAAGAGCAACCATTTTATGGTAACATAACTATAGTAGTTATTGTTACACCTTTATTATTGTGAGTTCTTGGTTGCCTTAAGTGATCTCTTTTAAAACTGGGTCTCCGCTCAAGAGGTTAATTTTCTGACAATCTGGGTGTATGCGCATAAAGCAGTCCTTGGGATTAAAATATGCTCAAAAGAAAATTGATTTTGAAGGATCTTAAAAGCAGGGAATTTTACTGACGTGCAAATATCAAAAAAATTAGTAGATAATTCAGCTACATGTACATAAATTGTCATGGCGACGATGCAAAACCTCTCTATGAAAAGAGTAGTAGCATCCTACTAAATTTTGAATTCCTCATTTAGATCATGGATATGACCCAAGTTGTTCAAAACAGTTAGAGGAGAAACTTAGTGTTAGCAGAGCTGCCTTCTTTTCCCTATGTTCTTTCTTGAAAATGGCTGAAAGTTTAAAAAAAAAATCTGAAGGCAGAAAGCTCTGAAAAATTCAGCACTCTCAAGTAATCCATTCCATCATGATCTTTGATTGGCCTGGAGATGTCAACCCATCTTGGTAGACAATGATCTGACCTCCATTATTCATGCCTTATCTCATGCATGGACTACAACTGAGAAGTGCATGGAGGATTCTTCTGAAGTACAGATGTCCACCGAAATTCACCACTTTACTCTGTCTGCTCCATGATGGCATGTTAGTGGTGGTTCCTAGTGACAGATCTATCACAGGTCCCTTTGAGGTTAAGATGCGAGTCAAGCAAGGCTGCATCATTGCTCCAACACTCTTCTCAGTATTCCTTATTGTGATGCTCCCAGACATGTAGCTATGGGACAGCTGTCACATGGGTGCCAGGCTGGGGGGGGTGACTCCTGCTGCCCCCCACTGCCCTGCGTTGCATGGGGGGGCTCTGCCACAAGTGACCAGAGCCCCTAATCACTGCTGCCAGAGCCAGTAAATGCGTTGGGTTTTTTTACTAATTTTTTTATTCCTAGACTGCTGGGGCCTGGCGGGGGGGCCATCAGGAGCAGGGCCGGGGAGGGGGCAATTGGGGACTGAGGGCTGTGTGGGGGCACTCTGCCAAGAGGTCTCAGAGCCCCCACAGCTCCTGCTGCAGCCAGAGAGTGCAGGGCTTTTTTCTTTTCTTTTTTTTTTTAAAAGTGCCGGGAGGCTAGGGCCAGGGCTGCCATGAAGGCTTCTCCCACAGCTCCCCCTGCCCAGGGAGAGGCAGGCACAGCCAGAGGAGCCGTGGGAGAACCTG
>NW_017729024.1:121137270-121155846 GCF_001723915.1 Gavialis gangeticus | reverse complement strand
AGGCAGGCACAGCCGGAGTTGCTGCTGGTGAACCTGCAGCCACCCAGCTGTGCCTGCCTCTCCCCGGCCGATCCAAATCACCTAATCTGTCCAAATCGGCACCGAATCTTCCAAAGATGATTTGGCCAAATCAATTCAGGACAGTTATCCAAATCTCTGAATCAAATCACTGTCCTCCAAATTGGCCAAATCCGAATCTGAATCAAATACTCCCCTATTCGCACAGGCCTAGCTGATATTGATGAAGAAATCCAATATCAAGTCAAATGTGCAAATGCAGCCTTCAGAGGCCTAAGGAAATGCACATTTTAAGATCATGACATCAGATCTGAAAGTAAGCTTATGATTTATCAAGCACTTGTGATCCCCACCTTACTATATGGAGCTGACATATGGACAACGTACAGGAGATTCCTCAAGATGTTGAGGAAGTAACATCATCACTACCTGCAGAAGATCCTTTAAATCCAGTGGAATAATAAATGTACCAACATTAACATCCTCTCACAAGCAAACACCACAACCATCAAAGCAACGATCGCCTAACATCAACTTTACTGAACTGGCTGTGTCATTTGGATGTCTGACTCCAGACTCCTGAAGAAAGTTTTATTCCCTCTGCTCAGTTGAGCCATACACTTAAGAAGATGGCAGAAAAAGCACTTCAAGGATATCCTCAAGGCCCACTTGAAAAAATGCAACATCAACATCAACTCATGGTAGGTTATCACCCAGGACCACCCCAAATGGAGGAAGAGTCTGCTTCAAGGATCTCACTACACTGTAACCTTACAACAACAAAAGGAGATGGAAAAGAGAGAGCGACAGAAACAGTTTTATGGATTAAATTAAGAATCTGGAGCCCCCCACCCCACATGGAAACATGTGCTCAAGTTGCAACAGAGTCTGTTGATTCTGGATTGGCCTTGTCAGCCATCTTTGGACCCACAGATAAGACATTCATGGAAGACAATCATCCTCAACTGCAAGGGATTGTCGAAGAAGATGACACCAAATTACAGTCTTCAGTCCTTAGGAATGTCCAACTGGGACAGAACACTGAAGCACATCTCAGCAGCACTGGCTGCCTTGAGCACATCAGACATGTCATCCTCTCTCCTGTGCTGGCCTCCCATAGAATTACTGCATCAGATTCAAGGTCTTGATCCCTATCTTGATGTAAATCTGTGCGCTAGGTCCAGGATATCTAAAGACTGCTTAAAGCTCCTGAATGAAGACCTTCATTGATAAGTATCCTTCTTGGGCACATATAAATGAACGAGTTAAAGATACGCAATATTAAATCTTTTTTTAAATGTTACACCCCACCAGGAGAATCTCCCAATGCCTGAAGAAGGGTGCTTGTGCCCAAAAGCTTGCAAAGAACTTTTTTCCAACTATTTAGTTGGTTTAATAAAAGATATCACATCTACCCAAAGAACCTTGCCTGCCTATGTCCTTAGACCAATACAGGTTTCCCTCACTTTATGCTGTACAAGTGTTCCTGGAAAACTGCACATACCTCAAATTCTCATAAAGGAACCCACTTTACAATGTAACAAATAGGGATACCTTCCAAATCCTCAACTGTACTGACCCAGACCCATTTCTATCACTTTTACATGACAATTTTGGTACTCACCAACAGCAGACAGTACACACAAGCACTAGGCACTATCATAATGGGGAGGGCAACTATAGAAACATGTATCCAGACAACAAACGAGGAGCACAGATCCACACAGGAAACTATATTTTGGTGCATGTCACTTGTGCAATACACCGCACAAAGCACCTGACTGTGGGCTTCTACCACACCAATCATATAAGAGTGAACTTAACTTGCATGTAACAATTTCTTTGTATAAAAAGGGTCATTGCATAAGAGCAAATTCACACATACAGAACCCACATAAAGCAAGGGAAACCTGTATGGCTACAACCAACAACACTGCACCATATGAATAAAGCTCATCCATGTAGGAGACAGCTTTCTTGGGGCCTGGCCTGAGACAGAGAAGTAAACTGCCACAAAAACCAAGGATGATAACAAACATCAACACCTTCTATTCCCAGGGTAAAGTGCATTTAATCTTGCCCTCTCTGACCTCATCACATAGCAGCAGATACAGATAAATGACACCCCCCTTCCTTCCTCTCCTACTCCCAAGAAAAGTGGAAAGCTAAAACAAAGCAATAACAAGGTGCACCAAAACAAGATACTGTGTGGCACATTCTTCTTTCTCCCCCTGAGAAAAGGGTGAGAAGAGAAACATGTGACTAGACATTAAATGCAACTAGAAGATGCTCAAATATGATGGTGATGTACAGTGTAAAAACCTTTGTGGAACAGAACAGCTTGGAAACAGTCAAAGTTATAAGCAAAACAAAACATAGGCTTTTAATGCAAAGGAGTGGGCAACCTTAATTGTGGGTGTTCTTGCCAGCTCATACCATAATTACTCTGTCATAATAAGGGCGCAATTTGGCATTCTTTGGACATGCATCACTTCCATTGAAGTCAGTGGGAATTTGGGATATTCAGGGAATGCAGAGCTAGTTTCCTAATCCTGAGGCCAGAATGCATGATAATTGCAGGGCCTCAGCAGAACACTGCTTAATGACCAATTCTGTAGTGCCTAGTTGGGTGCTATCTGTGGAATGCTATTGATTTATTAAAATATCATATCAGTCTCTTGCTCTGCACACTTACCTGCAACAAAATAATTAAATTAAATAACCCAAGCGATTGTGAAATATATGTTGAGTCCTTTATCAAATACATTACCTTTAGTCATTTGCTTGTGGAAAAGAGAGAACCAAATCATGACTTAATGTTTAAAATCTAAACCCAGTCTTCCCTGATTTGGGGCACATCTCTTTTTTTTTTTTGCTCTATTTTTTTTCTAATGGAAAGTGTAAGAACAAATGATTCATTCTGTGGTTTAAGTTAAAGTGAGAGCAGAAAAGAACAGTTGGGGAAAACAAGACAAACTGAATTGTATTCCAGTCGGTGGGAGTCCATCAAAGTAACAAACAGGCTGAAGATGTTTCTTTTTTACCTCACAAGTAATCCATATGCAAATTTCCTGCAACATTCAATATGCACTTCCTAGCTCAGTAAATGTTTTCTATTCTTTGCTGCTTAGCACCCTCAGCTTTTTCCAATTAGGCCCTGTTTATTTAGAAAAAAAAGTCTAAAGAAAGGATTAAGCCCTGTATCTTATGGAGAAAGAACATATATTAGAAATTCTTTTAGAATTGAGAGTATGCATTCTTTACTCCTCTATCCTGCTGGGAAGCGTAATAAGAATAAAAGGGGGGGAAAAGCTTTTTTGCTTCATTTGATTTGCTCAGCTGAAAACATGCTTTTCACTATCTGGAACTAAATCCAAAATTCATGACAATTCAAACAATAGTCCCCCATGTTATAAGCCTGTGAGTAAAAAGAAGAGTTCTGAAAGTTTAAAGGAACCCACCTGGTGAGCAAGCTCTCAAGACTTGTGAGTGCAAGGGAAAAGGGCTAGGGAATGTGAAGGCATGAGGCAGAGATTGCTGCTGGGGGAGGATGGGAAGAGATTTCAGTTGGGGATGGTGCACTTTTGCAGTATTGTGTCATTGAAAAGAAAATAAATTACCGGCAAATCTGACTGTTGGATTCAGATTTGGAGGGGAAGTAATATAAACCAAAGGAGGGAAAGACACCCACAGCCAGGGACTGTCATAGACATGCTCTGAGCTTAAAATGAAAATAAGGAACATTTGGAAGAAAAGGAGGAGCCACCAGAGTGCAATGTGCAGACACAGCACAGGCACATTTTCTGTTTTAAGATATAAAGCAAAACTCAAAGGTTTGGACTCTGATCTTAGGCAAATGAGATCAGACAGCAAGCAGAAACTCTAGAAAAATCACTTTTTTATTCTTGGTGGGGGCTCTGTATGGACCTAATATGGTCTGGAGAGGCAATATCTGAACTCATTAGAGGGAAGCTGCACAAAAAGGGGAGAGAACTGAATACCCAATAGATTTCTTTCCCCTTGAGAATTTAAGAGAATCTGGAGGAAAAAAGCAGGAGCTGCAGATAATGAGACTGAATTTTCCCAAGAGACTCCATTTAGCTGCACTGAAGTCCCCAAATGCAAACACCTGGATGCATCTCTGTGCCTCAATTTTCAATAAGTTGCTTGTTCAGGTTATGTTACATTAGCTCAAATCTCAACTTCTCACTCTCAATTTACACAAGAAAGGAATCTACTCTGTGGACTTCCCTTCAACTGCACAGAAGGAAGAGGTTAACAGCATCTACAATACAATTATTTTCCCTCCAACTTGCATACAAATGAAAATAAGCTGTATGGAGCAGCAAGCAGGACAAAACTAAAAACACTTGGACACATTGTGGTATCTCCCCAACCCCTCCCACAAGCAACATGGACATTTCCAAGAAAATATAACAGAAAAACTCTTTGTAGCCTTAGCGACCTGTTCAAATGCAAAGCAGGTAGATGGTCTTAGGTATTCCAGCTTGGTATGAGCCCACTGTCCCTACACAGAGGAGGGGATGATCTTCTCCCAAAGAGGAGGGAAATTCCAGAAAGGGACCCTCCACCAACCAATGGGTTTCATGTGGGAGAAGATGATTTTGACCTTTGTTTTTTAAGAGAATCTCGTTTAACCAATTTTGTATGTCCAAATCGCATTAATCTTTTCAGATCCATTTACCAACACTCCACTATGGAGTGACAGAAAACAAAAATCAATGACCAAGGCAAAGAGGGAAAGATTCATCAGCCAGCCAAGATTAGGTTACGAAACCTTTTAACCAAACAGCACTGCTTTTGAATCCTCTGTAGTTCCCAAATGACTGTATTCAGAAGTGTCTTGTGTGCAGTACACTACACATAGCCATGGCAGAGGCTTGGATACCATTTTGACGCATTCAGCAGACTTTCTGCTCCCCTTAGGAACCATGCTTTGCTAGTTTTACAATGTCCTTTCACAAGGAGCCTAAAGTGGCTGAGACAGTTCCTTAACTGCTTGCTCAGTCTTGCAGTAGCCTCATCAAGTGTTACCGGAGCTAAAACCTTGAGATATGCTCATAAAGATCTGTCTGGGGAACCTTTTATCATTTTTTTTCATGTTAACATTACTGACAATAAAGTATTCCTGCTCATAGCACTTAGCTTCCATAGTGATGGGTATATTGGAAATACCCAAGATAGCTAGAAAAGTAAACAAGAGAAGAACAGCTTGATCCTATACCATATTTTCTTGCATCTAACCCACATTGTTGCCCCCCAAAACCATCTGGGGGAAATTGGGGTGTGCATTTTATGTGAGGAAAAGGACTTGTCACAGGTTCAGAAATTTGGGGGTGGGAGAGGGGAAGGAAAAGGCAGTGAGGCAGCAACATTAATTGCTGCAGCTCTGGGAACCATGGCAATTAACTCTGTCACTGCTCCCTCTCCACCCGCTACCTTTGCCACCAAATTTCTGGACCTATGGAGAAACCCTCCCCCCCTCCATGTGTGCACGAGATCAGGATGGCACATGTGGTTGGTCTATGGATGGATCTGACATGCTGGGTCCAACCCAGAACACCAGAGATACCAACTCAAGACAATTATTGTTGTAGACAATTTGCAAACATTTTACTGACAAACTTTTTTACCGACATATGGTTTTACTGACTTGTCCTGTTCAATGAAAACATAAGCCTTCTACCAGATCCTGAATAAGGGCTGGGTTCATATTTAAGGGTTTCACGCAATATTTAGTTGTCAGTAAAAAGTTTGCAGATCATCTGTAAAAAAGGTTTTTTAGGTTGGCAACCCTGCTTGACTGTAGTAATAATTTTACACCATGTTGCCCCATCTCAGGGGGTTCCCTTACTTATCCCCACACCCAGGTACTCCCTGACGGCACTCCATACCATACTGCCCCCCAGCCCATGCAGCATGCCAGATCAGGCCCCAATGTGAGAGCTCTGGATTGGGCCTCACCACACAGCCCCAGTGCAGTGTGCTGGACTGGGCTGCAGCAGAGCATGCAAGATCAGGCTCCTCCATGCAGCCTCAGTGCAACATGCAGATTGAGGCCTGTTGTGCAGCCCCAAAGCTAGCATGCCAAATGAGGCCTCTGTGGCAGCCCCCAGCCTCCACTGCAACACATGGCCCTTAGCCTCAGACTTCTGATAGTTACCTGTACTCAAAGATAATAATTTTTTCCTTCTTGAGGCCTTCCAAAAATAGAGTGCATGTTATATTTGGGGGCATATTAAATGCAAGAAAATATAGTATGAGATAAAGAGCAGTAATTTAATGTAGGAACATTGTTGTCACTATATGTAAATTACTGGTAATATGAAGAAAAGGCACCACTAAGGATGTGGAAATCAAATAGCTAAATTAGTACAAAGGAATAAATCAGAATTGTGGAGAAATGTAAAAGCAAATCAGGATCAGAATTTCAGATCCTATGCATCTACTAACATGGAACTTTATGCCCCTATCCGCCTTGTTGAATTATATGAGTCTCATTAAATGAGCTTTAGCTGGATTCATTGCAGAACTGAGACTTTGAGAACCTGAGTGACATTTGTAAACATTATGCGCACTTTTACACGGGCTTCAGAGGTGAGGAGGGAGAGAGCACTTCAATTACAGTGGCCCTGAGAGCCGCTCTAAAGCACCGCTGTGTTTTGTGTATCAGTGTCCCCATGCTTAAAAATGGCAGTGGGGCGCTTGAACTAAAGCTCATTCTACACAGGAAGCTGCTGGAGCACAGCAATTGCCACACTCCAGCAGACTCAATTAATCAAGTCTGCTCTGATGCGCTGGAATTCCAGCATGTCAGAGCAGCCTCCACACGTGTGTGTAGGTGCGCTATGGCTGAGGGAAGGAGTAGCAGGTTAAGTCGATGGAAGAATACCTAGAGGCATATGTGGACCTAGGAAGTCAAAAAGGGGAGCGTGAGTGGGAGGTGTGACTGGAGCCTCAAGGGTAACTGAGCATACCTTCCATTGTAAACCATTTTGATATCGCAGATGCCGAATTTTATATAAGCGCTAAGTATTACTATCAATAACTACTACTATAAATGCTCTTAAAGTGTAGGTTTTGAATGTAAGGATTTATATGTGACAGTGACAGAGGTAAGAGGAGGATTAATAACCTTTCTTTTCAGAAATTGCTAAGATTTCCTTTTGCGTTAGCAGTTTGGATTAAGGACTTTATTAAGAGTATTTGCCTTAATCACCATTATCACCTTCCTGTTTTTTCATTTTTCCCTTCTTTCCTTCTTATGTTTTCTGTACTCTCAAATGCATGTGATATAGCTGCCTGAGGTTAAGGCTATTTCATAGCATCTATTAAGTCTGTACAGACCAGATATTAACACTGTTAAGTGCATATAAGATGGTACTATTTTGCATCCTTGATCTTTATTATTTGATTGTAGTTGCTTTTTAAATCTAATTTCTAGTCTTGGAAAAAATGTAAATAATACTTTTTAGAAGTGTTGCATGTAAAAAAAAGTCTTGGGTGTGTGTGCACACGCACACACACATGCACACACACCACCTGAAACATTCCAAATGACTACAATCAGTGTTCTCTAGAGGGCTCTTACAAAAGATTTTCCTTTGATTTCTGCTTCAGTTTATAATATGAACATTGCTTCAAAGGCCCAATTGTTTCCTTCAACGTCCTGATGTCCCGCCAAACAAAATTGAATTGATTGAAATGCAGCCTGTTGATGCTTTTGTAAGAGTATAGAAGCTCATGGCAACCTTCCACCCCTTTTGCTGAATGGTATAATTGGCCTGCCAGAGAGGATTTGGGATTTTTAACACATTCCGTGTTTGGCTGAGCTAACCAATTATTCTGCAGTTGTTATCAAGGCTGCAGACTTTTCTTCATTGGGGTCATTAAGCTTGTCAAAACTAATTTGTCACCACAACTGCTGACCCTCATTGCCTCTGACAGCAGCACAAGTATCAAACTAAACAGGCCCTTGCATTACAAGAAAGTAAATGACTGATCAGAGCCCACCATGTGTTCTGACTGTATGGCATGCTCTGGCCTTTTGACCTCACAAGAGGTAGAAACAGTATCAGTTAAATGACACAGGTCACAAAAGACATGCACTAATCATTTTGTAAAATAAGTAAACAAACAAATAACATGACAAAGAGGTAGAGGCTGAATTCAGTCTTCAGTTATGTCATTAAATTCCCATCTTAAAATAAACTGCTAATAAGGAACAGATTTTTCATTTGCTGGGGCATGAAGTATTATGAAACTAATTGTACCAAAAGGTATTTAAGAAATTAATTGGTCAATAATATGTTTAGACAGCTGCTCTGCTGGTGGAATACCCAAGCCTAACCCTGAAGTTCTTTATACAATTTTTGCAATAGGAGTTTGTCCTAAGGAAGAACAGCAGGGACAAGCCCTTTGTTTGTTACAATACTTACAATTAAAACACAAACAAACAATAAAGAATCAATATCCACCAAGAACTGTCACAGTAGGGCAAAGTCAGTACAGTGGAACTTGCCAAAACTGGGGGGTCAACCCCACTGGATGGGCACCAGATATTAACTATGTAAATATCACTGTGTTATGTTTACCTTGGTTTTCTTGGTGACTTTAATAATTCAAGGCCTGATTTTAATTTCACTTTCAATTACATTTTTCTAGAGTATACTGTAAAATAACTCCAAGTGTAGACTGACATGGGATTAGAACAGTGACTGTCAACCCGGGGTGCGTAAGCCTGTGCTTAGGGGTGCTCTGATACAGGTGCTGCCACTGTGGCAGCAGCCAGGTAAAACTACTCCGTGCACACTCCAGTTGCATTAGGGCTGTAAACAGCCTAACACGAGCAGGATCTGGGCTGCTGTAGCCCTTGTGGTCCAGCCTCTTCCATGCTCCTCCCTGACAGAGGCATGTAGGACAACTTCACCCACAACTCTTATGCAGCAGGAGCATATGCATGTGGCACAGCCCTTCCAGCCTGGCTGTGCAGCAGGCGAATGGGGCAATTTTATCAGGAGGCAGTAGAACCTGGTTGAGAAGCACTGATGTAAGGTTAGGCAGCACTAACAATGGTTCTCAGCCATGGTGCTGCCATATTCAAAAAAGTGATGGAGGAGTAACCTGCCTCTGAAAAGGCTGAGCACCACTAAATTAGGATGGGGATCTCAGGTAAAATGTACTATTTAATTTTAGAAAAGTTATTTTACAAAAATAATAAAATGGCTTCAAAATGCTATCCTCACATGCATTTCTAATGGTGTGTACTGCTTTCTGTTACAATATTTTAGTTATCCAAGTGCCCAGTCTATCTGTCTAGATTAGATCAAGATAACAACTTCCCAGTTTTAGTTATAGTCTTGGAAAGACTGAGGTATAAGCTTAACCTTTAGCACACTGAAGAGTCCTATTATTTCAATGGGATGACTTGCAGTGCATTAAATTTAACATGCAAGTAAAAAACTTTGGAAGGGGGATCAGGGCCTTAACCCCTTCAATTCCTCTCTGCATAATGAGAAAAATTTTACAAACAAAGGGATGAAAAGAGTCGTGTGATATCCCACATGAAATTCTTCCCCAGTTTTTCCTCCTCCTCTTCTAAGCAATATTTGGCAACATTTTTATCTCAGTCTTTGGAAAGACATCTCTAATGAAAATAGTCAGAGGCAATATACCGCTGCAAACAGGATCCAACCTCAAAGCACGAAGACTGGTTTTTGCCTGTGAGAATTACACTTATTCAAACAAGTCTGAATGACTTACAGTTCATCACTGCTGTAATGACTATTAACAGCAGTATTCTTAATTATGGAATGGCTGTATGGTTAAGGAGGAAAAAGAGAACAGACAAAGAAGAAAGAAACCAAGAGCTTCACCGCATAGGAACCAAGGATTTTGTTAAATCCTAATGATGTCATTCAGTATTTAATCTCTGGTGACAGGAAAGTTTTTTTCCCCCCTCTTTTCAGCAAGAAGTGCTGCTAAAACCTTGGCAAACTCAACATTAACAAAGCCCTGCATTAGCAGCCAAGATCTGGATGTGAATTTTAAGTTGTTTCTGACTCTCTTGCCATCATCTCCATGACATACAAGAGCAGCCACAATTACAAAAATATGTTTAAAGAGCCACATCATTATTTTAAGCTTGTTTTTAATTTACATTCAGGATGGTGTCTTACAACAGCCTATTATAGTCGCAAGCAGAATAAATAAATAAGGGTAAGGATAACTGTGGTAAGAACAAAAAAAAAAAATCAGGAAAATGCCAAATATTGGACTTGCCAAGCACCCCAAGCAAAAGCTTTTAAATATGCACATTCTTTGACTAATATCTTTTGTTTTTGAAAATCTGGCATGGCTAATCCAACTTGGTGTGCTGAGAGGAACAAAAGTGACAGGCCTCTTTTTCCCCTGCCTGTTCCCCATCTCTAAAATCAAACCAGTCCCTTTTGAAACTAAATTATGTCTTAATCTTTTTTTCTTTGTGCAAAAAAATAAAAATAAAAAAAGAGGTTAGGATTTGGAATACCACAATACAAAAAGTATTTGTGTCCCAGGCTAATGGAGTAGTACTAGAAATCTCACGATAGTGTTGAAGTGATGCTATAGGTATGATAACCTCTAGACATCTCATTACATTTACAGCCAAAGTTTGGCAAGTCAGTAAGTTCGCATGAGTTATATAAGCATTCAAAAATGTTCATGCCATGTCCATTAATCAAACACGAATAAGGAACCTTTAAACATTTGTCTTATCACTAGTTACAAAGCAGGCTTTATTAGTTAGGATGAACACCTACACAAGAGCAGCTTCTAGGTACATTTCATATATTATAAGGCCACAATTAAAAAAAACATTGTAACACATGCTTAAAATATCAGCAGGTATGTAAGTGCTGTCCTGAATCAAGACATAAAGTTAGTTTTCTTTCACATTCTTATCTACTAGAATATATCTTCTATACCCTGACTTGTGAGTAAAATGGAGAACACTTCTTCAGATAAAGACCAAATGCATGTACATTTCCTATTAACACTGATTTATTTTATGATAGATAGTATAGACTTTATACTATAGCTATTAAAGATAGTCTTTAAAATATTGTAACTAGAGAAAAGACCAAGAACAAGAAATGTCTGGCAATATATACACCACAGAGCAGGGGCAGGCAAAATATGGTCCATGGGCCACATCCAGCTCACCAAGCCATTTTATCCAGCCCACGGGGCCCCTAACAAAAAAAATCAGAAAATTAATATCTGCTTCTGGCTGCCCGTCAAAGATGTTAAGAGCCAGGGGCAGTAGGACACAGGGAGAGCCAGCAGGAGGACCCATCAGCCCAGCTCCATCCCACCCCCAGCCATTTCCCTGCTTTCCTGCCTCTACACTGTTCCAGCACTACGTGCCTGCCAGTTGCATCTCTGGACTGGGGAGCATGGGGCCCACACCAGTACCCTGGGGAGGAGGAGCAGGGAGTATGTGTGTGTATAGGGAAAGGCAGAGTGTGTGCGTTTTGAGGAGTGAGAGTCAGAGACTCTGTGTGTGTGTGTGTGTGTGTGTGTGTGTGAGATGAGTCCCACACATATACCCCACCATGCACATGCACCCAGACTCCCCCTTGCATTGCCATACACGCAGACCCCCACACCCATAGTGGAGGGACTTCTGGTGGCAAAAGTCAGGGGCCCAGGGGGTAGGACTTCCAGCTAAAATGGACACCAAGGGATGGGACACCCATCAAGGGGCGGAGGTACCCAAGTGGCCCTCGACAGCTTACCAAAACTCAGTACGTGGCCCTACACCGGAAATAATTGCCCGCCTCTGCCATAGAGAAAGTATGTGTAGCCTCATTGGGCATGTCCAGACAAGTGTGGTCATGCAGTATGTGGCACCGCAAACACATCTGCAGTGCCACATACTGCAGTCTGGTGTTCTCCGCACTGCAAAAGCACACTGCCCAAGTGTGCGCTGCTCCCTTTTATCTTTCTGCAGTTTTTTTTTGACCCCTGGATATCTGGCCAGGCAGGATCACTGCAGCTGCAGCCCCAGGAGGCCCCCAGAACCCCAGGTAAGGCTGCTGGAGCCAACAGTGCTGGCCTCAGCCTCCCCTACTGCCCCGGGGTAACTTGCTGTGTGCCAACTTGCTGTGGCATGGGTGTTCCCTGGGGACAAGTAGCGTTGGTGCAAGGTGTGCTGCCACTACTCGTCCCCAGGGAACCAAATGTCTATGCACATCTGGACACGCCCATTGACGGTACTTGCCTCCACTTAACTTCCACAAATCCACGTAAACACAAAGGTTAACCTTCATTGCAGAGTTAGCTCTGGCTCTTACTCAGGTGAAGTGAAATAATACAATATCCCCCCAAGATACTCTCAGGCCTGAGTTCTACCTTCACTTAAATTGGTAATCCACCCATGTTGTAGTGAACCTGCAGGCTTAGCCATCAGAGTACCAACTAGTCCTCCACTGCCTTCCTACAATTCGTGAGTGTGTCCAAAAAGACAGACGTGGTGCGTTCCCATAATTCACTGCGAAGAATCAGTGTTCCTCATCTTATTACAATATTAAACACCATGGCCCTTGAAGTCTGTTAGACACTTGGCAAATTCAGCAACTCAGGTGTGGCTTAGCAGTGGTCGCAGCATGGCTTCATTGATCCCCTGTTAGTTTTCTGTTCATGTTGCATTAAACCGATGATTCCACTTTGAATTACAGGTTCAGAGAAGTGTTGCTATCCCTAATTTAGTATGCGGCACAGTCACTAATACATTAGAAATATCTGAATTGCCAGAAAGAAAAACTCAGTAGAAAAAAAATCACAGTTTGGAACAACCTTGAGATGAAATCATATACAAAGCAAGAAAACTGCTACAATTTTCTGTTTTGTTCATTCATATTTTTAAACAAATTCTCTCTGGACAGGCTTATACCTCTTGTGTGTGTTTTTTTAATAGTCAAGTTATTCTAGCACAGATAATTGTGGAAAGCCAGCTGCAGACTTACATGCATGAGTATTCAGGTAAACCAAACTTCGAATTCATTTACATAAGCGTTACTATTAGAAATAATAATGAACTAGTACAGCCTTTAAACAACAAAACATTATCTGAGGTCTGTCACAATTAATTAAAACAGTTCTACTGCTCACTGAAAAGCTTCAAGGATCAGGAACGAGACTTGAATCCCCATTGTTCTGTCTTTTGTGCAGCCACTGAAACCAGTGTGAAATTAACTCACAGCAGGTGTAAAATGCTGCCAGATCAGACAAGTAGCATTTTACACCTACTTTCAGTTGGTGTAAATGACCATGTAATCTACTTCACAGATAATGACTACTCCCCCTTCTTGAATGGTCTCACTCTGGCACTAACTAGATTGCCTGTTTTGCTGCTCTTTTGTCTTACAAGGGCTCCTGTTTATACCTCTTCATTTCTAGTTTACAGACCTCCTCCAGCTCTCCAAGCAGACTGTTTGCAGTTACATGGAGTCTTTTCTTTGAAATTTAGTTCAGTTTGAGAGCCTTATTACACGGTAATTTTGCATGGCTCCTGGAGCTCTTAATCCCTGAATTGTCCACACTAACACCTGAAACGGGTTTCAAGCATTAGTTAGGTGGCTCAAAGTTATGTCACTGCAGGGCAGGATCATGGGCGACTGGTGCTACCTTAGTCAAGGGGGGCAAATGCCCGCCCAGCAACCAGTCAGCAACCGCCAGGGGTTCCCCCACGGCCGAATATGAGGCGGCCAATTGCAAGGCGGCCAGTCACTGCAGCTGCTTCCGGAAGTGGCTGCAGCCACTTCTGGGAGTACCACGGCACTCCCACTCCCCGGTTGGCACTTGCAGGAGGGGCACCAGTGCTCCTGCCTCCCCCCCCTGCCCATCACCTAAGTGGCAAGAGTGGCCAGTCAGGGGGGGCACCAGCTCTCTCAAGAGGTGCACGTGCACCCCCTGTGCATCACTACTGTGCAGGATTATCTCTGATCCATGTTACCCAGCTCATGTTAAACTAAGGTGTAGCCACACTAGACTACACCATAGTGTAAACACCCAACCTGCCCACACTCCCCTGCTGGCCTGGATTGGGCCCACTGCCTCCCTCTGCCCAGCACCACAGATCTCCACTTGCTGCTCTCCTACCCTTCAGCACCCACACTTACTTGTTGTAGCCCATGCTGTCTGCACTGTGGGAGCAGGCAGGGAAAGGTTAACCTGGCTGCCACACTACACCACACCACTGCTGCTGCTCCAGCAGCAAGCCAACAGGGAAGGGGTGGGGCAGACAGGCAGGTTAACCCTTCCCTGCCAGCTCCTTTGGGACAGATAGAGCAGGCAGCAACAAGTAAGCAGGAGGGCTGAGGGGCAAGGGGGGAGGCCAGAACAGGCGGGGAGTATTCTTACCTTTCAGTCCTCTGGGCCTCTGCCCCTCTGAGCCTGAATATGTGACTGCTCCAAACTCAAGCTAGCACTAACAAAGATCAACATTTGTGAGTCCTCTTTCCCTGAAAAACTGAGGAAAGACATCGGATGCCCAAAAACTTGTCCAACAGCTCCCCCAACTATACAGTTGGTCCAGTAAAAGATTACACAAAATATACTTGCCTCTTGACATTTTCTGGACCACCAAGGATACAACAACACTACAACCCTATTACAGCATGTAATCTAATATTTTCAAATAATAGACACATTTGAGGAAAATCACTATTCACTCATGAATATTCTAAGAACAAAAAAAGAGGTTACATTTATTGGTTAAATAATTTGCTCAGCTCCAACTATAAACCCTAAACTATTTACAGATTTGTTTTTACCATAATTATCTGGCAAATCCTTATATAGTGACATGAGCTAAACAAATTCTAAAATGGCTAACAATGATTTTTATTTATAGTGACAACATGCAGGCTTTCAAATATGTCAGCACAATTCTGCAGGCTGTACTCTCCAAGTATAGACTTACTTTGTCAAAGGTTTTAACCCCAGGAAATTTAGGATTCAAATTTAACAACTGAGAGATAAGTCAGTGCTTTTATTCTCAAGACTTTGTAGCACACTTTTTGAACAGAAAATATGAATTTAAGTCCAATTTGAAAGTCTTGCTAGTGGGTTGTTTGTAAGAATAACCCAATCCCAAGGTCAAGCTATTCTTGCAGATTTAAAAATGTATATTTCATGATTTTAGTTTATTATTCTAGGTATGTAGTCCTGAATACAGACAGATATCAATGGAAGCTTGAAAGTAAAATTTTATTGACATGTAAGTGAATAAGTATTTATGAATACTGTCCCTTTTAGTCATATTTGACTTTCCTATTGATCTGTGTTTGTCTCCAGACACCCAAAGAACATGCCTTCCTTTCCATGCATTTTAACCAGTCATAGTTTTTCCCCAGAAACCAAGTTTTTACTTACCCTTTTTTGAAAACAAAATAGTTGCCAATAAAAATTCAACTTTTACCATCAATTATAGAGCAGACCCTGCGATTCCTTGATATTTCCCAATGTTCAGAATTTAAAAGAAATAAAACAACGCACATCAACAATGTATTCCTCGATAGCTTAATCGCTGGAGATCCACTGGATCTTCTTTAAACAGTACACACAGAAAGTGCATAATACCATTCCTTAGGGACAGTTTCTGTTCTCATTTACACTGACATACTTTGGAATTATGCTGGTGAAAGTTAAAGTAGAATTTGGCATTAAGGATCTGAATTAGACCCTACTAAGATCACTGGCAAAACTCCCATTGACTGGTATGGTTTCGTGTCATGCTCTAAATTTGAATGGTCAGTTATGGAACCTGTAACTCTTAACCCTGTTTTTCCAATGGTCTTTCAATACATGAAACAAGTACTACTTCCCACCAGATCTAAATTGAGAATTACTTCCAGAAAGTCAAGATTTTATATTGTTCTCTCTCCTAACTAGCTCCTAGAAGAGTTCCAAGATAGCAACCAGGCACCTTACAGACAGAGTTCTTTTTATAACTATGTTAAAGCCTATACTTTAGAAGCACTGTGTTTTAGCAGCAGAACTCTGATAAAATTTCTATAGATTTCAGAGAAACAGTATGTGGTGCAACTACAGCTTGGCAATTGTGCCTGTAGGGCCCAGTGAGATCAAAAGGGAAAAAACGAGCAAGAAATGCGGAGAGAGAAATTAGCTGAACTCTGAAAATGTAGCATAAAAACCTGTAAAATTCAGGTACCAGTTCTTGCGTAAGTTACCAAAACTTCTTTATTCAAATGTTGACAGACCTCTTATTAGCGATTCCATTAAGCATATTTCATCTCATCTGAGGCTGGAACCTGGTACCAGAAATGGAATTAAATATGGTGACTGTCATAATTTTGGACTTTGAAAGTGTCCTCTTTAATAGTATCTGGTGTCCATCAGCATTACTTTAGGTGGTTCTTTCCACCATATAACCAGATATTAGTTTTAGTTTTGATGACTTAACTATGTTTGTGTCAAAGACAAGCTAAACTTTTGACTCAAATATGGCTTGGTTATCCATATGTTCGGTCACCACGTAAAATATCTCTATAATAAAATACAAAAATAATTTATACTTCCTACTTACAGGTGTTCTTCATCTACAGACATTAAGCACTGTACAGAGCTAGTATTATCACCCAGTTGGCCAACAGGAGTCTAGAAAAGTTGAAAACTAATTTCCAAAGCGATCAACTTGAAACATCTGTTCTCTGATGTTTCACAAGCAATAGGTACCTACTAGTGCTGATCTCATCTAAGCATGTTGATATTAAGTACCTTTCAACATTATGCTTTAGACATCTACAGTTGGGCAGAAAAACATCTGACGTATTCAAAATAACAGGCTACTTGAATATCTGGTTTTATGTGACATGCTAGCTTCACACAGTAACTCTACTAACTAAAGCTCAACAGTAAAATCCTGGCCTGCTGACATCAACAGGAGTTTTTCTATTGACTCTGCTATAGCCAATGAATAATGCTGATATCCTGGTATATGGCATTCTTTCCTCCACATGATATGGCAATACCTTTGCTTGACTAAGATACTGTTAATTCATACCAACAGAGATTTAATTTACTAGCACTACAGTAGGCTTATTTTATTCTTTGTAAAGGCCTTACAATGTGCTAAACTCTTTACAAGATACAACTAAAACAGTTTCTTCAAAGAACTTGTCATCTAAAAAGTCAAGTACATTGGTATTTCTCCCTTCCAAAATTAATTGGTTTCAGAAAGATTTATAGCCTAACATAAATTAAGTATTGGAACATCATGTGGTTTTGTTCTCATATGTACATTCTTAATTTGATAATGATATTCATAAAATCCTTTGCAGAGTTCATTCATTGTGTAGTCAGAGGGTATGGACAAATGTACTTAACTGCTTTTGGAAAGGGAGAGGGAACTGCCACTCAAGAATGTGAAATCAGTGGTTGTGCTATAATTGTTACCACTACAAGCACATACAGCTATTTGCCACATCCGGTCTATGTTCATGTGCCTTACTTTAAGCTGTCTAATGTAGACTGGGGCTAGGGATAGACATTACACATAAACCTGTTTAAGTGATCAGAAAGTAATTTAAATCTGTAACAGAATAGACATTCAGTGCACATAAACCAGCTTGAAAATGGCTGAAACCAGCTTGAGATAAATCTGGTTGAACGTAATTGCTTTGGGTCAAAATGATTTATGCAAAGTCTGTCCCAGACCCATTCCTGGTTTAAGTAGAACCAGACTCCCTCCCCTTTGCTCCCTCGCTGGAGCTTCAGCATAGACTTTCAGGCACAGAGCATCTACCTGGCTTCCTCCTGCTCACCCACCCCCACTGCTTGATCCCTCCCACAGCATGGATGGTAGCCACCATGTGGTATACAAGCAAATGCTGAGAGGTGTTTGTGTAAGGTAGGCAGGACAGTGTCTTTAGGGCTTTTTGGAGCTAATCAACAGGTAATATCCCTCCCTGGAATGTTCCTTTCCTTGCAGAAAGTTGTTTAAGAAGAGCTTGAACTAATAAGAGGGCTTTATTTTCTGATGGGGTGTGAAATGCTGATAACAGAGCTGATAAATACTCTGTTATCAAGGGTGGGGTAGGGGAAACCCTCTGATCAGAGTGTCTTGCTGGGGCCTGGCCACCTTCTGCCCTCAGCTCAGCACTGTGGAAAGGAAGGGAGGGCTGCTCTAGTGCCCCCGGCTTCTAGCCTGAGCCACTGCAGGCATATGCCTAAATATCCTCAGTGCAGAGGTATGTCTGTGTGGTTACAAATTGATTTAGCCTAGCCAGGTTAGACTAGCCTGCAAATATTGAACTAATTCAGGCTCAGGCTTTTTGAATGTCTGTCCCTAGCCTGGGAGTAGTGTATCTCAGGATAGGGGGGGAGGAACAGGAAGGATTAAGGGGGACTGGCAGGTCTGCAGGGGGGTTGATGGGTTAATAGGATGGAAAGGATGTTGCCCAGTTGGGAATGGGAGAGGTTGGGGGGCTAAAATAATTCCAGTTGAGATTTAGTGTGTATGGGGGGGGGGGG
>NW_017729024.1:121132860-121137209 GCF_001723915.1 Gavialis gangeticus | reverse complement strand
GGGGGGGGGGGGGGGGGGGGGGGCAGGGATAGCCTGGAGCTGGGGCAAGCAACTGGGCTTCTCCAGCCCTAGGTCTGTGCTGCAAATGCATACAGGCATTCAGGAGACCAGGTTAACCCTATCTCAATCTAAGTTAATTAACTTCAGGACACACACTAACAGATTAGGCATAACATTTTTGAGCAATTTATGTCCTCTGAATGCCTGCATGGTTGGGCATTTAGATCAACCTAAACCAGGTTAGGTCAAACTAAATGTAACACCTGTACGTACCCTACTTGAGCCTATACCAACACAAATGAGCTAAATTATTCTAATTTTGACCCTGAATGAAACAGGATTAAAGCTAAAGTTGCTATAGTTTTGCCATATTTGTATCACTACAAAAATTATACAAATGTAATGATTTTGTCATAATAGCTTCTACTGATATCATTTGATATTGATACAATTGTTACATCTGTCTATACTCATAAGGTTGGAGGTGTTTTATAGTACCCACAGCTAAGCATTCTGTTCCAATTCTAATTTTAAGGCATATTTTGGAACTGTATTCATACCTGTTTAACATGAACAAGATGCACTGGGGTTATGCTGCAGTGACATCTTGTATGTGCATTTTGTGTATTGTATTTAAGTAGATGGGTTTTCACTACTTTATTTAGCAACAAGGAAACCATCTTTAATTTTATTTACATCTATTTAAAGTGCAAAAAGCTGGCTGTTAAGGTAATTTGAAAATAGTTATAATTGTGGCTTCCAATACAAGGAGAAACATAACCACAGCTTTGGTGTCAGTTCTTCCGCATAAGCATAAGTTTTCCTGAAGCTTGGAATACACAAGAAAAAAAGAATCTCACTGGGGTCTACAAGAAAATGGGGGAAACCAGGTACTAATAAACTATAATAGTTTGAAACAATCTTAAAAATGTTCTGGTTTTAGCACCTATATTATGTACTTGTGAAAGGAGACATACACCAAGGTTCTGTATGAAAAAAATATGCAAGCGGCTTATCCAACCTAGATCATTACGTTTGTTTTCTATATTTAATCTAGACAAATTAAAAACCGTTTGCCTTGTTTTAGAGGGGGAATTGTTTAAACCAGGGGTGTCAAACTCATTCAGCCCTGTAGGCCAGAGAGTGGCATGGGGCTGGTCTGCTGGCTGCAACAGACCCACAGACCGGCCCTGCATTCGGAATCCAGCACAAATCCTGGAGCGGCTGAAGTTGGTGCTGCATGGAGCCGGGTCCTGCTCTGGATGCTCCAGGGTTGTGGTGCACAAGCCAGAGCCATTGCAACTGCCACAGCTGCAGGGCTGTGGTGCACAGCCCCAGAGCCTCAGAGCAGCTACCATATGCACAATGGCCCCAGAGTGGCCCATGGCTGCTCTAGGGCTGTACTGCATATGCAAGCCACTCCACTACTCCAGGACATGAGATCAAAATAGGCACCATGTGCTGTTCGTGGGGCCATCCAACACACCTCACATGCTACCTGTGGGTCCCACAGAGGCAGCAGCAAGGGCTGGATAATACGGCTCTACAGGCCACATTTTTGACACCCCTGGTTTAAAGATAAAAGTCAACTTCAAGTCAGGATGCGTCAGAATTCATATTTCTGGCACCAAGGCAATTTTAATCGAGCAAAAGGTAACTAAAGCCATTCAAGGAAAGCAGATCTTTAGAATTTCAACTTATATTCTTTTTACTTGCTAAAGCCTGAGGCCCCCTCTATACGTTCAAGTAAACGCACCATGGGATCTAATGTAAAATCCACAAAATCGCACCTCCTGCCATGCCACATATACATAGCAGGAGGTGTGATTGTGGGACTGCACATTAGATCTCATCACACCTTATTGCCAGGGCAGGAGAAGCCTGGTCTTGGCAACCCCCTGCATCAGCAAGAAGCAGACTCCTGTAGCTGACAGTATAGTCTATAGACTATACAGCATGTAGTATAGTCTAGAAGCCACAGAAGAAAAGATAGACCTAAGTGTGCTGGCTAATCTTTGTATGAACATGAGCCACTAGAATGATGCAAATGTGAAACCCCAAATCTAGGGTGTATTAGGCAGGAAATTTTCAATAGAGACAGAAGTGTTAGTACATCTCAGAGAAGTGTTAGTGCAAAGCATTAGTAAGATTCCATTTAAAACACTGTATACAGATCTGATCATACATGTACAGTCGATGGTTGGAGAGTCTACTCATGTGCACAGAGTTGAACTGATCACCAGAGTTGGAGTCAGGAAGGAATTTTCCCCCCAGATCAGAGTGGGAAGGACTGGTTTTTGTTTGTTTGTTTTTGCCTTCTTCTATAGTGCTGAGCATGGTCCTCTTCCTTAGATTATTTGAACACATATTAGCCTAGCACATTTCCTGCCATTATTGTGGCAAGCTTGTTTCCCTTGCTCTTTACCTGTGACTAGATGTGGTTTGTGGCTGTGAGCTGCAAGAAGAGTCACAGTGGACCATCTTGTGGATCCTTTGCATGAATAGCTGTCTGAGGATGCAGGGGATCAACCTCAGTGGCCTGGGAAATGTCTTTGAGTTTTATGTTCCTACATCCCTATATTAGGCTAAATTCCAATTTAGGCCCTTATGTCTCTTTCCTATGAAGCAACTGTAGTGTGATATTCATTATTCTAATAAGCTTGTTAAACCTTTATTTGTAAAGGTGCTAGTGCACTGTTGTTACTCATGGTCAGCTAGCCATACATGTGGCTCAGTTCAGCAACATCAGTTACATTTCCATTCATATGTAATCACACTCTTGAATAGCATACTTTCTAAATAAACAATGACTTTTGTTACCATTATTGTTGAGGAATGCTCATGGAAAATAAAAAGAAAAAAATATCAGTCCTGTAATTAAAATATATCTACAACTGAAATGAGGCATGTCTGTTGGGTTCATGAATGCCAGGCTACAAAGCCAAAGTCTAAACATAATAAGCACCAATTTTGCAGTACATGCAGGAGCACGATAGGCCTACATTTATCTGATTGGCACCCTTTAAATGCTTTATTTGGTATATTTACATTTAAGCCTGTAATAAAAGTACTTTCAAAAGGATTGTCTCTTGTATTTAACAGATTATTTTGCTTCACCAATTAAACCTCTTAAATACTAAATTTCTGAAATGCTTTGCTGCCTTCCTATTATTAAGTTGGGGGTGGGGAAATTAGTTCAGACACCTTTGAATGCTTCCATCCAGCATGCGAGAAAATATACAGCTGCTAACTAGCAAATATAGAGTGTACTTAAAAAATATATAGTATTAAGAGGTACCATTTTGAGAGGCACGTGATGCTAACAAAAGTTGTTGCAGAAATGGACATGTTCCTGTTGCCACTGAAAGCTTAGCTTCAAGAAACAAATCTCCTACCCAGGCAGTTGTACGTTATAAATATAATGGGCTACAGAAGGCAGTAAGTTTAAATCCTGGTCCCAATGGCTGCATCTAGACAAGTGAGCACATGCCTGTTGCAGCATCTCAAAGCATTTTGAGACACCGCAAGAGGCATGCTAAGAACCCATGCCCCTGCTGCTTCAGCATGCTGCCTCAGCACTCTGGGCCAAATAGGAGTGGGGCAAGGCTGCAGCCGTGGCTCAGACCCAAGCTCTGTCCCAGGTAAGTGGGGACATTTGGGGGGGGGGGAAGGGGCTGTGTGTGGGTGTGGTGGAACTGATCAGGAGGGGTGGTTCCCCTTCCTGCCCCCATGCACAGTGCACAGTCCCCCACCCCCCTGCAGCAGCAGCCATTGGGGCACTTGTGGCCTGCTGTTGGCAGAGACCCCCAGTGGCACAGTACCACCTCAAACCCAGCAGCTGAACATGGCACTGGCCCGGCCACTGGCACATGCCCTTTGGGCAGGACCAAGCTGGTGTTGCTGTCACCCGCAGCTCCCAGCACCACACACACAAGCCACATGCCTTCTGGCCAGGCCAGATTCTGTCTCCATAGAGTTGGCTGGGCCAAATGGCACACAGGGCACACTGAAGAAGCATCCAGCTTGACCCAAGGGTGTGCAGCTTCTGTGAGTGGTGCCAGGACCTGCAGGTGAGAGCAAGAGCTGTCTGAGGGCATGCGCCAGTGGCTGGACCAATGCCATGTGCAGCTGCTGGGTCTGAGGCAGCATCGTGCTGCCAGGGGTCTCTGCCAACAGTGGACTATGTGTGCCCTGGTGGCCACTGCTATGGGGTGGGGGGGCTGTGCACCATGCAGCGAGTGGGCTGGGAAACCACCCCTTCCAAGCAGTCTCCCCACACCCCCAATCCTTCCACACCCACAAACCCCCTACAATCCACCCACAAACCCCACACCCCCAAAACCACCGAC
>NW_017729024.1:121131604-121132420 GCF_001723915.1 Gavialis gangeticus | reverse complement strand
TTGGGGGGGGGGGAAGGGGCTGTGTGTGGGTGTGGTGGAACTGATCAGGAGGGGTGGTTCCCCTTCCTGCCCCCATGCACAGTGCACAGTCCCCCACCCCCCTGCAGCAGCAGCCATTGGGGCACTTGTGGCCTGCTGTTGGCAGAGACCCCCAGTGGCACAGTACCACCTCAAACCCAGCAGCTGAACATGGCACTGGCCCGGCCACTGGCACATGCCCTTTGGGCAGGACCAAGCTGGTGTTGCTGTCACCCGCAGCTCCCAGCACCACACACACAAGCCACATGCCTTCTGGCCAGGCCAGATTCTGTCTCCATAGAGTTGGCTGGGCCAAATGGCACACAGGGCACACTGAAGAAGCATCCAGCTTGACCCAAGGGTGTGCAGCTTCTGTGAGTGGTGCCAGGACCTGCAGGTGAGAGCAAGAGCTGTCTGAGGGCATGCGCCAGTGGCTGGACCAATGCCATGTGCAGCTGCTGGGTCTGAGGCAGCATCGTGCTGCCAGGGGTCTCTGCCAACAGTGGACTATGTGTGCCCTGGTGGCCACTGCTATGGGGTGGGGGGGCTGTGCACCATGCAGCGAGTGGGCTGGGAAACCACCCCTTCCAAGCAGTCTCCCCACACCCCCAATCCTTCCACACCCACAAACCCCCTACAATCCACCCACAAACCCCACACCCCCAAAACCACCCCCACAAACCCTCCACCCATATACCCACCTACAAACCCTACACCCACATACCCCCCTACAAACCACCCACAAACCCCACACCCACTCAAACCTCCGCACAAGCCCCACACCCTCCCAAACCTCAC
>NW_017729024.1:121126186-121126604 GCF_001723915.1 Gavialis gangeticus | reverse complement strand
CCTACAACCCCGCCATACCCCTTCCCTCCCAAGCCCTGTATTCTCCCACAAATCTCACACCCTGTGTGCCCAACTGCCACATGGGATGGGACCTGTTGGTGGGAGCTGCAGCTGCAGGGGCAACTGCCACACTGCAGCCCAGCCCTGTGCCCACACCAGCGCTGGGACATATGGCCCCAGGCCACAGGGGCTCCTGATCTCAGAAACCACTTGGGGGTGTGATGGCCTGGGGGGAGGGGGAGGTGGCAGCAAGGGTGTGTGTGAGAGAGAGACAGAGGTTGGGAATCGGGGAGTGCTCCAGGTAGTAGAGACTGCCAGAGCTGGGCTTAGAGCCCCCTGCCTCCCTAGAGCAGCCTGTGTGGGGGGAGGCCAGCTTGGAAGTGAACAGGCTTGCCCAGTCCAGTCCCTGAGCCCCAGC
>NW_017729024.1:121114527-121121186 GCF_001723915.1 Gavialis gangeticus | reverse complement strand
AGCAAGGGTGTGTGTGAGAGAGAGACAGAGGTTGGGAATCGGGGAGTGCTCCAGGTAGTAGAGACTGCCAGAGCTGGGCTTAGAGCCCCCTGCCTCCCTAGAGCAGCCTGTGTGGGGGGAGGCCAGCTTGGAAGTGAACAGGCTTGCCCAGTCCAGTCCCTGAGCCCCAGTTGAGGGCTTTCTAGGAATGGCATGGGGATCACTGGGGCCTGGGTACAGGTACAGGGAGCAGAACAGTAAAGGCTGGCACTGCTCAAAGCCACAAAGCAGGCGGTGGAACATCTGCAGCTGGACTCATGTTCTTTTGCTGAGATGGAGCTGCAGCCGGGAGGGAGCTAGTGGAGGGCAGATTGGGGCTGTGGGTCAGGAGTGAGAGGCACTGGGGGAGGAGGGGGCTGTAGGTTGGGAGTGAGGGGCAAGTGTAAGGGCAGGACTCCAGCATATCAGTGCTCCTCAGTGCCCCACATCCTAGTGAGTGAAGGGGGCAGGGGCAGTTCTGATTTTTCTATGAAAAGAAAACCTGAAAGCAAAAACCAAAGCATATAGATATTTAGAATTCATTTTACTATGATAAGAGAGGCACTGGTAGGCTTCCAAATTGCTTTAACATTGTAAATCTATCAACAAAATATTGTCCAACTGATCTGTATATTAGTGGTGTTTCATTTTAATTGAGGAAAAACAGATTTTGGATACTTTAAGGAAATAATTTGGGTTTTTTTAATCTGAGAAATTGCCATTTTTAAGCAAGGAACACCAGAATGTCTGCTAGTGAGGCAAGTGGTAGGGCCTGGGCAGAGGACCCTGCCCAGGGCCAGCTGGAGGGCAGACAAGGTGGATGATCTCCTGGCCATTTGAGCCAGGAGGACATGCTTTGACAGTTCAAAGCAGGCCACCACAATGAGCACATCTTCTGAGCGGTAACTGCCCAGATAGCAGAGTGGGAGCACCAGAAGGCATGACAGCAGTGCCACCCAAAGGCCAACTCTGCAGTTATGGGCCACTGGAAGCTGGCTCAGAGATGCAGGTGGCACTGCTGCAGTGTCCACGCCACAGACCAGGTGGCTGTGTGATCCCCATCCAGGTCTGGCAGGTGTATAGCCATGAGGGTACAGGTGGCAGCATATCAAGGCCAGGAAGCAGCCCTCACTGCCAGACTTCTGCAGTGGGTAGAGGTTCCAGAGGCTGCTCTAGGTTAGGGCTGATGCCGCAGTCCAGGTGGCACAAGGGGCTAGTGTCCTCAGGCACCAATTGGCTGTGTTTCAGAAGCTCCTGAGGGCAAGTAGCCATGACCTGCTCACCAGGTTTTTGTACTGCTAGGGACAGCACAGGTGTTGGCCAAAGCCTCTAGCTCCCCCTGGCTGCAGATCTGGGAGAAGCTGGGCAGAGTCAGTTTGCCCCACGTGGTACAACTTGCCCCGCAACAAAGTGCATGTTTAGGCACATGTGCTGAGGCACAAACCTCTGGCACAAATTTGTCCTGCTGCTATTTTTGCTGCTGCAGGTGCACATACCCACATGTGCAAATGCACCCAATAGCCACATCCACACATGGTGTAGACGTCTGGTTCTCCAGGAAAAAAGTAGAGGTGGCACACGTTGTGCTACCTCTACTTGTAACTTTACATGTGCCAAAGTGCATTCTTCCAGGACCCCAGGTGGGGAAGGGGAGGCTATGGCCAGCACTGGGCTGGCCCCATCAACCTTACCTGGGGTCCTCCCAGGGCTGCAGCAGCAGCAGTTCTGCCATATGAACCCTGGCTGGCAGCCTCAGCATGGCTCTGGGTGTCCCAGATCTGCTTTTCAGTGGCATGCACTGCCCATGTGTGCACTCCTCCCCTTTTCCTTCCATGGGTTTTTTTGACCTCTGGATATCTAGGGGAAAAAAAATGCAGAGCAGCACATGCACAGGCAGTGCTCTCTTGCAGTGTGGAGAACATCTGAATGTGCAATATGTTGTGCCACAGATATGTTTGCGGCATCACATACCACACAGCTGTAATCATCTGGATGCAGCCAATGAGGTCAACAGTAAAACCCCCATATGATTTGAGTAGGGTTTGAATTTCACTCTTAATGTCTGTGATCTCCAATCACTGCCATGGTCATCAATACCTATTTTATAAGGAAGAATTGGTGGGTCTGTTAGCAGATACAGTAGGATTCCCTACTAGACCTTAGAAAGGAAAAGATATATTAGAGAAATTTTGAAATTTGTGCTTGGAGAAAATGACACTTCCTGACAGACATGCTATCCCATTGAATTTTTTATGGGTGTATTGTAAAATAGAACATCACTCTGCTTTAATTCCTGTTGCAGTGCTAAAGAATGAAAAACAAATCTATTTTGTAAATTTCCTCTGGAGCCACAATTTTCAGTTTCCTGCCATTATTAACAAGTTTGGTTTCCTGCAAGAAAGAAATAGAAGAACTCTTTGGCTAGGAATAGACATTCAAAAAGCCTGAACCTGAATTGATTCAGTCTTTGCAGGTTAGTCTAACCTGGCAAGGCTGAACCAGCTTGTAACCAGACATTTTCTCTGGACTGAGGAAATTCAGGCACATACCTGCAGTGGCTCAGGCAGGGAGCACTACAGCAGCCCTCCCTTCCCTTGCATGTTGCTGAGCTGAGGGGGGCATGGCAAGCCCCCAGCAGGACGTTCGAATTAGGGAGGTCTGCTTGCACCATACCAGGCTTTTCCCTGCTTACTGCTGAAGGGGAGTATTGCCAGACCCCAGACCCCTGCTAGCACTCTGCGGCAGGGGGGGTAGGAGGGGTACAGTACATGCATCTGTTGATGATACAGAGTTTTTCAATTTCCCTCCCTGCTTCTTGATACTGTCTGCAGCAAACTGACAGGAGAGCAAGACAGCAGGGGGCTGATAATAGTGTTTATCACCCGATCAGCAAAACAATAACTTCTCTCCATTACTTCAGACTGTTCTTAAACAGCTTACCAGATGACCTGTTGATTAGATTCAAACATCCCTAAGCGGTCACTGTTCTGGCTGCCTGTCCCAGTGAAATTGGAGACACACAGGTCTGCATTAGCTAGCATACCACATGCCTAGGGTCTGTGGGGCTGGGGTCCCTGCTGTGAGAAATGGGAGGAAGGGAGGGGGGTATTTCCTGCTTGAGCAGCAAGGGTGTGGTAAGGGCACAGGGAAGCCAAGAAGACCCCACTGTGGCTGCAAATCTCTTCCAGAGCTCCAGCCAGGGAGCAGAGGGGAGGGCCAGCTCTGCTGTGGAGCAGAGAGCCCCACCCAGTCCAGAGAGCATGCTGGGATGCAGGGGTTGTCTGGTTTATCTTAAACCAGCAAGGGGTCTGGGACAGACATTACATAAACCAGTTTGAGCCAAATCACTTAAGCCTGATACTACATTCAACCAGATCTATCTCAATCCAGTTTCAGCCAATTTCAAACTGGTTTATGTGCACTGAACATCTGTTCTGTTACAGGTTTAAACCAGTTTCTGATCACTTAAACTAGTTTATGTGTAATGTCTGTCACTAGCCTTAAGAGACGACAACTGTATTTTACTGCAAGTGTTCTGGTAAGAACAAATGAGAAAGGAGAAGACTATGGGAAAAAATGAAAGAGCTACACAAGTTCTCTCTTTCAGCAGGACTGCTCCCAGGACCCAAGATAAAATCAAGTATTTTTATTCCTTACCACAACAGTGGCAATGCACAGAGGGTGCACGGAGTGCACATGCACCCCCTGAGTGTGCTGGTGCACACCCTGACATGCCACACTGAGTAAATGCTCAGGGAAGCAGGCGGGAGCACCAGTGATCCCTGCTGCCCCCATGAGCACCAACTGGGGAGTGGGAGCGCCAGATGTAGCACCATAGCCACTTCCAGGAGCACTGTGGCCACTTCCCAGTCAGTGTGATTGGACATAGGAAACCCCTCCAGTCGGCAAGACTGGCCACAGGGGCCCCCCCGGTCACTGACTGGTCACTGGGCGGCTCATGCCCCCTCCCCCCCAACTAAGCTGGCACCAGTCGCCCATGCATCACAGTGTACCATATAGACATATTATATTTAACAGTCTTCTATTAGCTGAAATGCTTGAATCATAGTCTTCCCTGGATCAATAGTGCATCACCCTTGGTACTAGTGGAAGTTCTACATCAAGTATATACTATATTGCCTTTAAATTACTTTTCAGAAATAAGGTAATGAAGATTTGTAATCTAGCCACATAGCTTAAGTACCTGCATTTTGAAAGTTCTTCAACCTCCCCTTCCCACCACCACCTACTTTTTCTATAAGACTAATAAAATGGGGGAGGGAGTGATATTTGCAAAAATTCCAATGCTCCATTTGAAAGGCTAGCTCTGGTTTTTTATTCTCCCTTTTCCTACCATTTTCTGACCTCCAAAAAGCTCTCAAAATACATACTGTACCTTACAACTGGACAGATGGTAATAATTTTACCCAGAGTAAAAAGATGAAATTGTTTTAATAAATCTCATATTTTTGTTATCATGGTCTATTCTTTAGTTTCAATTTATTGAAATACTGTAAACTGGGTTTCTAAATTCTCATTCAACTGCAATCTGCACTCTTAGCACTTTGTATACAAAAAAAACCACTGAGGCTGTTCTTTTAAACCTCTAACAGTTTCATTCTAAATTCCCTGTGAACTTTCTGACCTTTCCATTACTGGAAAAAATTGCTTTTCACAAAGGTGTGAATAGGGCTGATTGACTTTTAGAGAGTAGCATAAGCCAAATCTGTCTGCCCAGAACAACAGAAATATCATTTTTCACTAAGTGCATCAACTGCGTTAACAATAGCTAGTAAATAGGAATTTTTGAGCACAATGACATTCTTCTGAAAATCACTTAGTGACAAAGGAAGTCCTTGTTAGTGGTAAAAGGTGAACATAAGTCAACCCAGCAGTTTCTGTGTAGTATAAAAGCAACATTTTCTATTACTCCATTTACATTACAGAAAGGCTTGTGTCTCAGATAATAAGATTAGCAAAAGAGAACAAGTATTATTTAGGCAACTGAAGAATCCAGTTTGTAGTGTTAAAAAAGCAGTAAACAATAAAATAAAATTGCCAGTGTATCCAGACTTGTTCTTGACTTTTCTTGTAATCTGGCTCATAACATTTCATTACACAGAGTGATGTAAACACTTAACCTTTTATTCTCATTTTCATGAATAATGGTTGAGCAAAAGTATTATAAAAAAGTTTGCATATTATACCTGCAATTTAAAAAAAGAAAGAAAAAATTGAGAATTGGAACTATACTTGCATGTAATCTTGTTTTTTCTGCATTTTTCCAAACTTCTTCAGCATTCAAAGTTGTTCAATCCGACACCCTGCTTTTTCTTCCATTTGCAAACGCAAGAAAAATACAGATACATATACTAATGGAAGAAAAAGTAGGGTGTAGGATTGAAGAACCTTGAATGCTGGAGAAGTTTGGAAAAACCAAAGAAAAATAAAATAAACACATATAGTTCCAATTCTCACTCATTTTTTCATTATGCCATTTAGACATACCCTAAGAGTCTGTCTATAGTCTCACACCATGAAAAACCTCCCATCAATATCAGGTAGCTTAGATGTTTGTTTCATGAATGGATTGCTGAATGTTACAAAAACTCATTTCAGTTTTGAACTACATTTGATCTAACAGTATCCCTAAAAAACATGCTTCTCTAAGAATGAACTGAGAAACATGTAATAAGAGTTACTTTGGCATTCTACATAACTTCTGGGATGAACAGAATGGGGAGAGTTCCTGCTAGCTGTTCCAGACTGATGCATGTAAGAGAATAAGAGGAAAATGTTTAGATGCAAGAGGATTTTGCCCTGGGGCTGCTTTTGTTCAATATCTTCACTGACAATCTGGAAGATGGATGGATTGCACCCTCAGCAAGTGCATGGGCCAAAAGAAGTCTTATGAGGTTCAATAAGGACAATTGCAAAGTCCTGCACTTAGGATGGAAGAATCCCATGCACCAGTACAGCCTGGGGACTGACTGGCTAAGCAGCAGCTCTGCAGAAAAGGACCTGGAAGTTACAGTGGACAGCAAGATGGACACGAGTCAACAGTGTGCCCTTGTTGCCAAGAAGGCTAACAGCATACTGGTCTGTATTAGTAGGAGTGTTGCCAGCAAATCGAGGGAAGTAATTACTCCACTCTATTCTGCGCTGGTGAGGCCACATATGGAGTGCTGAGTTCAGTTTTGGGCCCCCCACTAAAGAAAGGATGTGGACAAGTTGGAGAGAGTCTAACAGAGGGCAATGCAAATGGTTCAGGGGCTAGAGCACATGACTTCTGAGAAGAGGCTGAGGGAACTGGGTTTATTTAGTCTACAGAAGAGAAGACTGAGGGAGGATTTAATAGCAGCCTTTAACTACCTGAAGGGTGGTTCCAAAGCAGATAGAGCTAGACTGTTCTCCATGGTAACAGATGACAGAACAAGGAGCAATGGTCTCAAGTTTCAGCAAGGGAGGTTTAGGTTGGATATTAGGAAAAACTCTTGCTAGGAAGGTGCTGAAGTACTGGAACAGGTTACCTAGACAGGTGGTGGAATCTCCATCACTGGAGGATTAAGGCTAAGCTTGACAAAGCCCTGGCTGGGATGATCTAGTTGGGGCTGGTCTGGCTTTGAGCAGGGGGTTGAACT
>NW_017729024.1:121088005-121114381 GCF_001723915.1 Gavialis gangeticus | reverse complement strand
TGATTCTAACACTTGATAGCCTGTGGTATTTGTGGTAACAACATTAAAGACATAACCTATGTCTAGGGACCTATCAAATCCTCAATCTCATGATTTTCACAGGAACTGCAAATTTAGTAGGTCCTGTGAAAAATCCCAGTCCACAGGAAACATCAGAAGAATGGCAGTGAGGCAGTGGGGTTGGGGGAGGTTCTGTTCAATGCAAACAGAAAAGGACAGCAAGACTCGGCATCCTGGAGCACACGGGAGCAAGAGCAGGAAGGGGGGGAGATAAGATGAGGGGCCCTAGAAGTTTCAGTCCTCCCCAGAGATTGATAGATGGCCATGGCTCATGCCTATGATTGGCCAAGGGGCCCCAGAAGTTGTGTCCCTCCCTAGAGATTGACAAGTGGCCCACACTCCACTGCAAAATGGCACCCAATGCCACGCTGGTACTGTGAAATCCAGAGGCAGCCTCCATGAATCAGTCAGGTCCCTACATATGTCTGCCTTTTAAATGTACCATGACACAGCACAGAGCATACTTCATGTGCCAAAAAAGTCATGCCTACAGTCCTCTTCTGGAAGTCAGCCTTAGAGAGATAGTAGGACATATTTTGATCTGGCCTAATTTGGGATATGTCTATTGAAGTCAATATCAGCCAATAATCCACTCAAAAGACCAAACCAAAACAACTCAACCACTTTTATGTGACTGCCAACATTTGCTGTGTATGATATTTTTTAGATTATTTTTCCCCAAGGATAGCCTGTTATGAAATCTTCACTGGAGACTAGCTGTTAAAATTCTACTTTTTTCAGCAGAACTATAAGTATACTTTCTGCTGTTATCCTCTGCTATTAAGATATTTATCTTTTGGGAAGGGTAAACATTAGCACGCCTTAATAAGGTAACTACAGTGAATATGGCATGTATAACCCTTTGTTAGGTCAGACAGTGGTTCAGCTTTGAACATTAAAAAAACCAACAACCCAAAAATCTTTAAGTTGACATTTTAAAGCTCCTGGCAGATTTTTTTAGAAAACCAAATGAACCATATATTTTGTTAAATAATAGAGAATGCTTCTCATAAGCCTGTTCAGGTAAAAATGGATACATAAGAACTGCCATTTATTGGGTCAGACCATAGGTCCATTTTGCCAGTATCCTGTGCCACACAGCAGCAGAGACTGGATGCTGAAAGGAAGAGTGAATTGGGTATGAACAAAGTTTTTTCCCCACTTTTTCTCTTGCACTTGCAGTCTCCAGTATTTAAGGTCTAGGACAGAGGTTGTTAATTGGAGGTACTTTGAAAGGTCCCAGGGGGTACACGGAGGCAGGCAGGGATAGAACGCCACTGCCTCACAGGAGCAGGGCCAAGGCAGAGCAAGAGCAGGGCCACACAGACGCTGAGCTGCGGCCGCTCCACCACTTGCCATGCCACTGGCTCTGCATCTGGCAGCTCACCACCCCTCCCCTCCACTCTGTGTCCAGCTGCTCGCCATCCCTCACCTCCCAGTCCACACCACATCCACCAGGGGCACATCTATTAAAAAAGGGGGCTGCCATGGGGTACATTTATTTTAAAAAGGTTGAAAACCTCTGGTCTACAGAGTTGATTCAGAGGCTGTATGCCTAACTCCCATGCTCAACATCTATTGATGTCCCTTTCTACCAAGAATTAATCCAATTCCTTTTTGAATCTGGCTAAGCTGTCAGCTTCCACAACATCTGGTGGCAAAGAGTTCCACACTTTAATTCTGTGCCATGTGAAAAAGCTTCCTTTTTGTTTTACACTTACTACCTACTAGTTTTATTTTATGACCTGTAATTATTGTGAGAGACAGTAAATAATAAATCCTTATTTACTTTCTCTTTGCCCATAGTATTTTGTAAGTCTTTATCATGCCCCCCCAACCATCTCTTTTCTAAACTGAATACACCTAGCATCTTTAGTCTCTCCTCATATGGAAGCCCCTCCATACAGCTAATCATCCTTGTTGCCTGCCCTTCTCTGTACCTTCTCCAGTTCTTCTATATTCTTTTGGAGGTGAGGGGACCAGAACTGAGCACAGTGTTCAAGGTAGAAACCCACTATGGATTTTTAAAGGGGTATGATGATACCTTCTATTTTATTTGCAATTGCCTTCTTAGTAATGCCTAACACTTTGTTTGACTTTTTGATGGCTGCTGAACACTGAGCTAATGTTTTTAGCAAATTGTCAACCATGACTCCCAAATATCTTTCCTGGGTGGTAACAACTAATGTAGAGCCCCTAATAGTGTAGGTATAGTTTGGGTTATTTTTGCCTAGGTGCATCGCTTTATACTTCTCTATAACGAATTGCATCTACCATTTAGTTGCATTTTCGCTCAATGGTGCCAGATCCTTCTGTAATTCCTCACAGTCTGCTTTGGCCTTTATCACTGAACAACTTTTGTGTCATCCATTAAAATTAGCCACCTTGCTACTCACCCTCTTTTTCAGATCATTTATGAATATGTTAAACAGCACTGGTTCCAACATAGATCCTTGGGGGAACCTGAGGACCACTGTTTATTTCTTTCCATGCTAAAAACTGACCATTTATACTCACTCTTTGTTTTCCATCTTTAGGCCAATTTCTAATCCACGAGTGGACATTCCCTATAATCCCATGACTACCTGACTTAGTTAGGAGCCTCTGAGGTGGGACCTTGTCAAAGGCTTTTTAGAAGTTCAAATATACTATGCCAATTAGATTGCCCCAATCCATCTGCTTATTCACATCCTCAAAGATCTCTAGTTGGCTGGGGAGGCATGATTTCCCTTTGATAAAAGACTGTTGATTCCTCCTTAGCAAGTCACATTTATGCATGTGCTGAACAATTGTGCTTTTTTATTATTGTTTCTACCAATTTTACAGGAACAGAAGTTAGGCTCACTGGCCTGTAGTTCCCTGGGTCCCCTCTAGAGCCTCTTTTTTTTAAATATTGGAGTCACACTGGCAACCCTCCAGTCTTCTGGTACTGAGGCTGTTACTAATGAGAAAGGTGTTACCTCTTAGGGAAAACACACACACACACACAAACACATCCAGTACTGGAATCTTCTACACAGTACTACCTAGACTTTTTTAAAAAACAACTTGAAATAAAGTAATTTTAGATTGTATTTTTTTAATGCACTAGCTGCCTCTTCCTTATGAAAGAAAGTATCATGAGGGACATTTCTAGGCTGTGTGTGGTTAGGGATGAGAATACCAACACTTCACATACTGTCCCAACAGAAAGTAGATGGGGACATTGCATCACACAGGAAAAAAATGTCTCCTTCTGCCACCTACTCTAAGTTGTAATGTTGGGGAGGCAAAGAACATTGTCTAAAGGAATAGCCACAATTCAGCTATGTGCATGTATGCATACTGCAGGCACATGAGTGTTTACATACGAAGATAAGACTTGCATTGCACTGCAATTTAAGTTAACCATACCTATGAATAACTTAAGGATAAAAATATTACAAGGATTATGTCATGAGCCACAAAGCAAGGATTATAACCATGGGCTATTTGGAGGTAAAGTTAATGTAAAATTGTGCAAACGAGAATGGCACCCAAGGAAATTTACCGTCACACTATATACCTATACTTAGTGCCGAGGAGTGCTTATAATAATTCTAGTGCAACCTCTCAGGTAACTAAAGATAGGTTGGGGAAATGGACTATGTAGAGCACCATGTGAGGGTGCTGCTGCTGGCCCTAGTAAATCTGTGATCTATATCTGGCACACATCTCTGCCAGGATTCCAGGATGAAAAAGGACACAGGTCATAATTAGAGCCATCCACCTCAACGTTTCAAGGTCTGTAACAGGACTTCCCATGGTGAGTTTTCTCTAGCCAGTTACATACCTTATTGCATGTTCATTTCAGGATGAAACCTTGGGAAAAAACTAAGGCCGCTTATTTAAACAAAATTTGTATTCAGCTCTCTCATCTTTACACAGAAAGTGAGGTTCATTTGTTTTAATAGAAGGTATTTGTATTATACGGACTCACTCTGACAACACATTTTATAAAAGGTACCAAAAAAGTGAGGGGTACAGGCAAGGGTTAGTGTTTCTATCAGTTTGAGAATTAACATTCTTAAGCATAATCTATAATCAAGGGTTTAAAATATGCTCATGGAAAGTACTACAGGCCCTATCTCCTGTCTGAATCAATACACACTGTCTGGTTCTGTCATTCTTCTGTTACTTGCTTGGTTTCTCTCTGTTTTTTATTCTCACTTCCCTGTTTTCAGCTTCCAACAAATCAGCTAATTAAATACCAGAGTGGTGACACTCCGAATTTCAATGAGCATTATGCAATTACTCTGTGGTCTCTCTGCAGCCGTCTAGTGCAGCCAGCAGACAAGTTGTACATTGCTCCGCTGAAGTAAATTCATCATGTTGGTTATGCTACTGGCTAGAGAACAAGGCAAAATGGGGCAGCATTGTCCTAGCCAGTATCCAAAAGTAGTATATAGTCCCAGCCCCAAAGAGCTTACAAATTAAATACACAAGACAGAAACAAGAGGGACACTGTACAATACCCAGAGAGGACAATGTCATGGCAGAAAATGTCATATTAGGTGTCATATTTTTTGGTGGCTGTTGTGTGAGGATAAGTTTAAAAAGTAATTAAAATGCAAAGTGAAACTGAGGTGAAAAGATAGAAAGAAGTATGACAAATGCCAATCAGTGCAGTATGTAGAAAGTCTGAGAAAAACTACAGAAAGTTCTTGGATTGTCAGGAAGTCCCTTCACTTTGGCTGTTCCAGCAACTGCTCTGACAGGCTAGAGGCCGTGACTAATTTGCCCAAAGCTGCATAGCACAGTCAGAAAGGACTGGCACCCTAGTTTCTTTAAAGTGGTTTACCCCCACTCTTGTCAGTATTTTGTGGAGAAAAGTGGGAACACCTACAGAAAGAGAGGATCTCAGAGACCCACTTGGCTTGTGAGAGTAGCAGAAGAACCAAATATGTATTTTGAATCCCAAATTATGAGCAGCCTTAATCCCTTAGAAGTTTTATTTTTAAAAAAAATCACAGATTTACTACGTTAAAACTTTAAAGGCAATAAATTATTTGAATATTAAAAATTTAAGCAATCTGACTAAGATTTGTAAAATAAGGATGTGCTTGTATTTATTTATGGGATGGGCTTATATTTTTATTCCTTATCCCCACCTCTGACACGTTTCCTTGACCAGTTCATAATCATTTCCACCGAAAGAGATTCCACAGCATCAATAAATAGCTTTTTCTAGTGTTTCACCCCTTCACAATTACAAAGTTTTCCATAATATCCAGTGTAAATATTCTTTGCTGCTAAATAAGCTCATTTCCTCTTGTCCTCGTGGTACCCACAGAGAACAATTCTGTCCTTTATTATAAAAACTTTCAATGTTTTAGAAGACTTGTGTCTGCCTTCAGCCTCCTGCCTTTTAGACCAAACACACACAATTCCCTGAACTTCTCTTCAACAGTATTTTCACTCTCCTATAGAATCTCTTCAGTTTGCCTATTTAAAAAAAAAGTAATGCCCCAAATTGGAAACTATAGTCTTGCCCAAACTTTGAGTATCAATCAGAGTTCATTTATTATTTCCAATGTCATATGTGCAGCACTTGGAGATAATACAGCCCAGAATGATATTTGCCTTTTGTAAAAGTATCACACTGAATCATCTGGCAAATGGGAGTTTGGAGAGGGACTGAATATTTCAAGGAAGAGCATCATCTAAACAAGAACAGGAGGTCTCGCTTAGAGTCTCTCCAATGTTTCTTTCCACATACATTTTTTCTCCCTTGGGGTCCCACTTTTTAGCTTGCTAGCTAAGGACTAGATGAGGCTCCTTGTCAAATTCAGCAAATGAGATCTTAATCCTTGAAATTCTTTCCTCTCTTTTGTACCATAACTAAACAATCTCCCTTTGATTTCTTCTTTGGAATTAAGCTAACTTTGACCAGATTCTCTAAATAAATACCAATAGACTTACAGAACTAATTTTGTTACATGCTCTGTTTATGGGCAATTTGTCATCCAGATTCTATTTCACACTTGTAATTACTGGTTAAGAAGAGAGCTCCACAGCTCCCAAACAGACTAAATGAGACCACTCAAAACAATTCCTCCAAGGAGACATTCACACATATACCTTTATAGGGTTCTCATCAGTTCTAAATCTAGTTTGCCAAGATTGTTGTCTTTTGTATCCTTTTGTGTGGGATAACATAAGGGCTATTGATACTGTGTTTTCCAAAATGCCATATTACTTGAGAAGCCAATTATCATGACTGATATGATGCAACTTTCTTAAAGATGTAAAAACTTAATTATTGTAGCTCCAAGGTTAACACTGGAGGTTTAAAAGAAACAGACAGATGATAGGCATTTGCCTGGGAAGAATCTAGGATTCTGCTGAATGCATATTTTAATAAATTATAGTATTATATTTGTACTAGGAAATTCTTCAAAGTAGCATTTGTGAGCCAGAGTCCAAAGGCAGAATTACTGAAGTTACCTATTGCTAAGTGGGTACCTAGAAAATAATATCCTGTGGAATGGATACAATCATCATCTACCAGAAGCAGGAACTATCACTGCCATGACTGCCATGTTACTACTTTTACTTCCTACTTTAGTTCCAAAACTAGTTTTGGCATTCACCCCTTGTGTCACTGGTTCAATAAAAGAGTGAGAATGTACCACATAGCTGCTATTTCATGTATTAATATTTTGGAATATAATTACTGAGAAACAATTAAATATAACTATAGCATTCCTATTTTTTGGCCCATGTAAGAAATAATATGAGGAAGGAGATGAAGATAGACCAAGTCCAGGGACCAAACAGATTTTCCAGACATATCCTAGAATCATATGATAGTTGTTTTAACTAACAGAATGAGAACTTTGAGGCTCCAGGTTCAGCCTAGGTTCAAACATTCAAGGCTTGGACATTTTGAATAGGCAAAACTGAGCTGATTTTTCAAAATAGGATTTCTGTTGCCAGTTCATGGCTGAAACACCAGAGGTATTAACACATTTTTTATGTGGCACCTGAAAAAAAGAGGGACTGAACATTTCAGGATCCAATGAGAGGTTTGGTTCCAGTATTCTGCTGCCTGAACTTTAGGAGAGGAGACTCACACAAGAGCTTAAATATAATTCCACCTGCATTGCTACTCCAAAGAAAAAAAAGTCTGGGATTGTGAGCTCATTATTGCTTTAGAGAATGGCACATTTTAATTCTTTTGTTTTCTTGCAGTGCTTTTGTATTTACTTGCTAATGCAGTGAAGAGAAAAGAACATGACATTCCAAAATGCACTCTTTCCCATGATTTGTTCTTCCTCCAGCAGCATGTGGTAAGTCTACTTAAGGTTTTAACACAGCTGCATAAATAATAAAATAAAACTGTTTACTAGAATAAAGGGGTTTGCATATAAATTAACTCCCCTCTAGGAGCATCTCTTGTTTTCAGTCAAGGCAAGCATACTTATTCCAATCAAGGCAAACATACTTATTCCAATTAATTGCAAAACTTGCTATGGCTCTAACCCAAGCAACTTTTAACAGCTTAAATGTTCTGCTGTGTATTGCAAATTTTGGGGTTAGGTGCATTCTTCCTTTTCAGTTCTCATGGAACAGAACAAAGAAGAGTATTTTCTTTTGTTTCTTTGGCTGAAGTGGTCTAGGACCCTTATAACCAAGGGACAGAACTTGATCTACAAATAAGAATAAAGATGGGGGGGGAGGGAAAACAATAGAAATATGTGATGCTGATATGCTTATAGTTAGTGGCAGTGGAATTGCAGCAGATTGCCACCAGAGGAGTATTATCTATATTACATTGTGTTTGGTAAGCCTCATGCACATGCAGGCTCTGATCAATATCTTACTGATCTCTCTACAGTCAGGGTTGGGTTCATAATATCCAAAAAAGCACACAGATAAATCTATCAAGGCTTTTGAGGAAGTAATACTAATAATCCACTAACGGGACTATCATTGGCTGAACTGCAAGGGTTTCCCTTTGAGTTCCTGCACAGAGGATCACATTTACTTTAATTATTCTTTTATTTATAAATAGTCATTTGCAAAGAAGGAAACTGAAATCTTTTTTTCTTAAGAAATTGTCTAATTTAAAAACATAACAAAACAACTTTTGTTACATAAAGGGAAAGATAAAAACTAAGAGAGTGTTATTAATAAGATGCTAAGGGCTCTTTGGAAAGGAGAAGATATTGTTCCAAGAATGAGAGATTTATGAATATCTAATATTGTCCCTTTTCAATTACGAGCATTCCATAGAACCAGAAGCAGACAAATGAAATAACAATAATTTTCTGTACATTCTCATTTACCATAAAATATTTTCTTTCAGATCCTTACTTATCACATCTTCAACATTACATTTTAAATAGCGCTGATATATCACTTTTTTCTGAACTATAAACTTCAATAAAGAGTAATTTTTCATGGCTGTTATAATATGTTGAGAGGGAGAGATTACAGTAACAGAGCTATGTTTGAGGAAAGGAACAATTCAGAAGAAATAGTGCCACACAGAACAACGGTCACACAGACAGCATATAATATATGTGCTGCTATTAAAAATTCAGTATTTACTAGGATATCAAACATCTTCTAACGTGTTATTTCTTATTCAGCATATAGTATCTTCGATACTACTTCATGGTAACTGTGGTGGTTAGACATGCTAGTCCAGCGATTGACAACATTTTTGGCTAGAGTGCCATAAACACCAACCCATATCTTGACTTGGTGTGCTGGGGCAGACCATGGAGAAGCTGTGAGGAGCCCGATCCTTGCTCACAGTGGCTGCACACGCGCCTCCAGGCTGTGGGGCCCCTTCCCTGTCCTGTGCCCTGAGGGATGCATGCACCCGCCACTGCCAAGTAGTGGTGCTGGGCTCCGGAGCCTGGTGCAGCTGTTTGCAGTCTCCCCACCTCCTGCTGCAGCTGCCCAGAGCCCAGGCTGACTGTGGCAGGCAGCCGAGAGGCTGTAAACAGCTGCACCAGGCTCTGCAGCCCCGGCCAGGCTCCATGGTGGCAGTGGGTGCACAAGTGCCTCAGGGCAGACTGTGTGGCAGGAGCCTGGGGCAGCACAACCCTGGCCCCTCCCCTGCCGTTTAAAAATTATCAAAGCAAAATACTTGCATTCACAGGCATTTTCCTGCCTAGCTCTGGCAACCACCTCTGCTGGCACAGAACCCAGCCAGGGCTGCGGAGCATGGTGCAGCTGTTTGCAGCCTCCCGGGTGCAGCTGGCCTGGGCTCTGGGCAGCTGCTGCCAGCCACAGAGCCCAGGCTGTTTGCAGCCTCCCAGCCACCTGCTGCAAGTAGCCCAGGCCCCGTGGCCAGTGGTGGCTGCCCAGAGCCCAGGCCAGCTGTGGCTTGCCAAGCAAAATGGCCTCACATGCCATGCTCTGGCATGCATAGCAGGAGTTGCTGAGCCCTTTGCTAATCTAAAGACAGGCAGAAAGTAGGGCTGTCAATGTAGGTGGTTGCCTAAAAGCTTGTGCCTCTCTGAACCAGCGAGTCTTTAGGCCAGTGGCTCTCAACCTGTTAGACTCAAGGCACCCCTCCATAACTTTTGTGAATGGAGCAGCACCCCATTTCAAAACCTAAGTTATTACAGTGCTTATCTCCTTGTAGAGGGGGCAGGGAGTGGGGGCAGAGAAGTGGTCAAGCATGGACCCTGAGCATAGGTGATGTGTAAGTGCTGAAGGGGGGGGGCACAACTCTGTGCCACTGCTGCCACCCCTGTTGCTGCCAGGCATTGGGGTCCAGCCAGGTTGCAGCCCCATGCTCTACTACTGGCGCAGAAATCATGCTGCCGCCACCACTCCAACTGCTGCCGGGCCCTAGCTTCAGCCCCATGCCCCGCTGTTGGTGCAGAAATCTGGGAAGAGCACATCCTGTCCCCCTCCATGCCACCCCAACTCATTGCCTATGACCCTGAGCCTGCACTTTTCTGCCTATAGCCTCACACCTCAAGGCATCCTTCAAAGGATCTCATGGCACCCCAGTTGAGAATCACTTCCCCTGGGTGCCATCCTGCCCTATGTTCATGGTAAGTGTCAGCAAGTGCTGAGTTTTTAACTTTGACCATCATGCTTCATGACCATGATGCTTTGATGCATCAGACGGCGCTGGAGCACACATAAAAGTATCCTTAAGGTCCAAGTCTTAAGTTCCATTTAGGGATAGATTCTAGAATCCTTGTTCCTCAGCTCGGTAGAGATAATTTATTACTCAAATAGCAATACAGAAGGTTTCAAGAAGAGGGGAGAGCAGCAAAAGCGAAGAGGTGGACAAAAATCTGAACTACTGATCATCTCAGCTTCATGAGACTACATTTGACATACACCTCACCTTACTCTGTTACCCTCCTACCTGGATCCAAAGATTTTAAGGCCATTTTGATCATCATTCATTAACATCTACATGTAGCTCAGTCACTCGTGTTTGAATAAGATCATCTCTTCTATGAGGACATCCAACCCTGGTTTAAAGTGATACAGAACTTAGCACATTCCTTGGTAAACCATTCCAAATGTTTAACATTCCTCACCATTAGGCTCCTGTTTTACTTTCAGTTCATTTTTCTAGGTTCAGCTTCCAGTCACTGGATCTTGTAATGCCTTTGTTCACTAGATTAGAGATCTTGTCATTTCAAATATCTCCCTGTTTAGGTGATTCCAGAACATGATCAAATAAACTCTTAATTTTTTTCTATGGGATGTCTGCTCTCAACTCCAAGTACTTTGAAAAAGGTCTACATTGTCAATATATCTTCTCTCATCATAAGGCATAGTTGCCAGACCACTTTTTCTTCTTGAAGCCTTTCTCTGAGCTTTCTTCAGGCAGGAAATACAGGACAAGGAGTAGAAAACAGCAGCAAATTAGGCAAGGGAATAGGACCAGAGTGGCACTCAGGGAGGGTGCATGGCTTACCTTGCAGGATGCCTGTCAAAAAGGTTACCCCCAACTGCCCTACATCTTTTAAGTCAATGACAGAACTCCTACTGATTTAAATGGTGTGGAATTGACTCCTGTATTGGAACATAATCCTGCTGGATGCCAGCCACCTCTGGCAACACACCTAAGGCTAGATCCACCAAGGGCCTCATGCCTCATGACACTAACAATCACTTAATTTTTAGGCTCCCAGAGAGAAATCCACAGACCCAAGTTAGGCACCTAAGCTTCCTATATAATTTCTTCAGGAGAATTACATGCCTTAGAATGGACTTCCCAACAGTCAGCAGGCTGGGTGGGCAGTAGTCAAGGGGAAAGTTAGGTGCAAGTTTTGCGGGTTATACTCTTGGATTAGGTGCCTAATTTTCACTCCAGGCTCACTATAAACACGAGTCATGTGTGGATTTAGAGCTTTATTTCCTCACAGAGCTTCTCTGCATTTTGCTGGCCTGGGCCCATGTACTAGAAAGCTTAAATTGTATGGGCTACATGGAAAAAAAACTCCATCAGGGTGGCAAAAAGGTACATAAACCTGAGCCTTTAGCAATAGTTTAGATATTGGTTCGTCAATTTGATACCATTTGTGTGTCCCTGTTTAGTTGAAGTACGAGTTAAAATTATCTGAACTCTGCAACTCCTTCCACTCCTCATTTACATTTAGGGTAGAAATAGATATCACCTGTGTGCCTCTATAAAAATTGTTATGGACGCACAAAGTGAAAGCAAACAGATGGCCATACCTTCTGTCATGCCCGAAATGCTCAAGTTTGTGGTCGGGACTTAAGGCAGTATTAAATTGGGCCACTTCGAACAGACACCACATCTGTTCGCTTATGGTGGAAGAGCTCAGGTAGCATGACGCTGCCCAGGCTCACCAGCCTCTCTGAGGTAGGTGCTTCCCAGGCTTGAGGGCCCTGGTGCTGCATATGTTGGGAATTCCCAGGCAGGATTAGCCCCCTCTAATCTTGAGAGTCCCTGCTTACCCTCCAGGGACATATCAGGCTAAGCAAAGAAAGCATGGATTTCCTCATGTGCATCTGCAAGTGTGGAAAGGGGTAACTCTAACAGGCTCCCCTGCCCCCCATGTTTGCAGATGTGCACAGAGAAAGCCCTCTGCAGGGTATGCATGCCTGAAAGCACAGTGTGTGTGTGTGGGGGGGGAGGGATCTCCCCCCCATGTTTGTAGCATTCTGCGTTCCTGCCAGGAATACAACCTAGTTGGGACACGCAGGGCCTAATCCCAGCACTCAAGACCTGACCCTGGCATGTGGGACCCAATCAGACAATGGACTCAGTGCCAAGTCACTCATCTGGCCTTCAGGGCCAAAAGTTCAAGCACCACTACTCTAAACCTAACCACTTCAGAGTCAAACTATGCATTTCATACTGTGGAATTTGTACACCATAAGCATGGGTTCTACAGAGTTTTATAAACCCCTATTTTAACCACAAAGACCAAAGAACTATTTCAGCAAGGAAATATTTGAATGCATCATTATGAGTTAATTCATTTGCTATTCAGTGTCTGTCATAGTCACAATAAAATCAATGGGAATCATAACATGGGTGTCATACATAAAGTATTTTCTCATGAATGCATAGCTAGTAATGCAGAATACATTACAGAAGTAACTAAAATGAGGAAGTACTACAAACTTACCTTTCTACTGACAAAAGTTGCTTTTTAATATTGGGATTTTTTTATCATTGAGGTTTAAAAAGGAATAATTTAGTTGCTTATTAAAATGAAATGAACATTTCAGGGAACACTTCCTGTGGAGGCCTGGATATGTACTGATGGACTAATTTAAGATTATATATTTAATCTGTCCAGGCACATTGCATACAATAGTATATCATTGTAATGCACAAGTATACATTTGAATGTAAAGTGTTATATATATCAGAATGCTCATGTATCCAGAGTAAATGCAAAAAACAGGTCATTGCCTTCCAACAAACTTCTGAAAGCTTATAAATTATACTATCACATGTTGTTTTCTCAATTACTACTACAGACTTCAGAGTCACTTGAGTTCAGCAAATGCAAGTACAATGGGTACACAAGCCAAAAGCAAGCCCATCTGCCATCCTGCTGTTTCAAGATTGGATGGCTAGTTTTAAAGGTACATAGATTCATTCAGTTAAACCTCTAAAGCCATTCAAAACCAGTTGCTACCATGTGTACCTCAGTGCCCTTCTGAAATTTGCTGGGAGCCTAATTACTATTTACAAACATGGCTAGGGCTGAAAAATCTGGCATTAGGGGCCTAGGTCAAAATCTTTCCATTGACAAAGTGGACTCAGGTCTCACTAACAGCCAAAAAATGGGACAAAATGACACTGGACCCACATACTGCACAGATAGACAGGGTCCTCTGCAATCACATGCAAATGCAGTATAGGTAATAAAATCCACCCAGTGAAGTCAGAGGTCAGTATATAAAGCACTGGGACCTCTAAGGCTAAGTAAAGACAATCAAAAAGCCTGAGGCTGAACTGATTCACTCTTTGCATGTTAGTCTAACCTGCAGAGATTAAATTGAAACAGAAGTGAACAGACATTTACCTTTGACTCAGGAAATGCAGCCACATGCCTGCAGTGGCTCTAGGCAGAAGCAGGGGGAGAGGGGTACTAGAGTACAGCTTTCTAGCTGTGTGTTCACTTCCTATTCCTGCTACCCCTGAGGTCTCTGGGATTTGCTGTCCAAAATCACAGAAGCAGGACTCTGCAGCGTTGCTTATCACTTCTTTCTGCTTCCAGGTGCCTCTGGGATTTGCAGTCCAGAGTCGCAGTCAGCAACAAGTTTGAGCAGGGGAAGGGGTGTTTAATCCCCCTCCCTGATCCCAGACACCAGCTGAGGTTTGCCGGGGTGGGGGTGGGGGTGGGCAGTTCCCTCCCCCCGCAAACTGGGCTGCATCCCCAGCTGGGCTTGCCCCCCACACCCCCCTTGTCAGCCAGCCCTTACTGGTCCAGCTAGGGAGCAGAGAGGCGGGGCCAGCCATCCTCTCTGGAGCAGACAGCATAGCACAGCCCAGGGCTGCAAAGCATGCCAAAATGCTGGGGGACTGTGATTTAATTTGAACCAGGATGGGGTCTGGGACAGAAGTTTCATAAACTGGTTTGACCCAAGTCAGTTAAGGCTGATACCACATTCAACCAGGTTTATCTTAAATCAGTTTCACCCATTTTAAAACTCATTTATGTGCACTGAGCTTCTGTTCTGTTACAGGTTTAAACTAGTTTCTGATCACTTAAACCGGTTTGTATAACGTCTGTCACAAGCCTAAAAAACTGCAAAGGTAATCTAATGACCAAGAAGGTAGGCTGTGAATTGCTAAAGAATTAGATTAATTATTTGCTTCATTGTTAATTTAAGAGGGAGAGCAGAGGCCAAAATCGGATATAAGATTTCCCAGAGGAAAAAGAAGAAATTCTGAAGGAAATTAGAATCATACGAAACCAGAGAAATAATGATATATGGAGAACAGCAGAACTTCAAGACGAGCTTATCAAGTTAGTCCAAGCCTGAAAGCATAGAAGGAAAAGAGCTTTTAGCAAAAGGTAATGAGTTTAGTTGGGGAAACTGACAAACCCAGGGAGAAGCTAATTAGTAATAGTATTTTTAAAGTATTTAGGGATGATGAAGGCAACTTTAACTTTTATAGTGGAGGAGATGCTGAGAAAACTGAAAAAAAACTCACCTAGAAAAACATTATATTATTTAGCACAGAATCCAAAATAGGCAATCATGCCTAGCAAAGATATTAGATATAGCAAATATTAATTAACAACTCACTTTACAGCTCTAAACGCTTAGCAGAGAAGTGCCAATCTAAATCCAGGATTAAAAGGGAAAAGTAAATATATATTAACAAACAGTTGTCATAATTTTTCAAATCTTAAATTTTTTCCTGACTCCTGAACTTATGTTCCAAATCTCCTGGAATTGCTTTTAAAAAGTTTCTCATTTTTCTGTTTCCTTACTTGAACAAATGTTTTCATTCAAATTGGCATAGCTAATTTGTTTCCTACTCTAGATCCCTCATGTTCATTTCTCTCATGTTGAGTTTATAAAATTTGGCCAAACTTGTCACCCATCCTGTGCCTGCTTTAAGTCATGTAGGTATGTGAGGTCCAAGAGGCAGAGTACCTTGTTGCCAGCCTGTGTGGTAATCAAAAGGTATCACGTGGAGCTATGTCACTGCATTATGTGTACAGTCACAATATGCAAGCGAGGATACAATTGCATACAACAAGGATGTGGTTATTCAAGCATGGATCCTCTGTCAGCAGCAGATAGTGCTACATACACCCCAGCTATCAAAGCTAGCACAGGCAGTACAGCTCCAGTAGATTACCCTGTCAGTTGCACTCAGGCACAGCTTGGCAGCTAATGTGGGCTGCAGTAACTGATCCTTAGTGGCCTCTTGCAAACGGAAAGCCAGACTGAAAGCCAGAGCCAACCCAGACTTTCCTGAGGGCTGCTGTCATACATGTATGCATTCAGTTGTGAGATGCTGAACCTTCTCTTTTTCACTCCCTCCATTGCTATGCACAGGAGGAAGACTGCATGGACAGATTGGAATGAGGCTCACAGCACTAAGAAAGCCATGAGGCCTTTGGTATGGTGCTCTGCAGGACAGTAGTGTTGGTTTAAAACCCTGCCATTCATTTTTTAATAGTTTGGTTAGCAGTCTATTTCTGAGAAAATTAAGCCCTTTTCTGGAACTCTTGTTCTACACCTGACTAGACTGTACTCACTCATCCATCTTTGCTGTAAACGGTAGCATCGCAAGGGTGGGCACCAACCCCAGGCGCTTGAAGCGGGTACAAGAAGGGTAACTGCTGCCACTGCCACAGTCCAGCTGCTATAACTGGCCCAGTCCCTGCCACTACCCCAGCTACCACTGCTGCCCACCATACAGACCTCGACTGTTGCATCTCACGCTGTAAATTAGATTATTTTGCCTCTAGGGCAGGACCTGTATCTTTCTGCGTGTTTGCATAATACCTAGAACTCTGCATCCCAACTCTCATTGAAGTCTCTGAATAATAGTACATGTACATATATTTTATGTCATGACCACATACAGAAAACCCTTTTCAAGTTTACATGTAATAAATAATCCAAGTATTGATTGAGTCAATTAAAAAGAGTTAATTTTGTTGAACACCTAAAGCACCATAACCTGGCAACTGCTTATCCAAGATATGGACTGCAGCACTGCCTACTAAATGGCAATGTGGATTTTCAGCCATGCCTTCCAAGCTGACTCATGTTTGCTATTAATTACAAAACAGCTGAAAAGACAGCTTGCAAAAAGAGGCTTTCCCTTCCATGGAAACATATCCCAGGTCCCAGCATGCTGCAACTAGAATGGCTTGGGTATTTTTTGAAAACCTGCTTTTTGTCAGAAAATGCCAGTTAATCAAAATAGAAACTTTTTACAAAAAAAGGGGGCTTGATGGATTTATTTTGAAAAATTCTGGAAGAAGGTTTGAAATGGGCATGTCCCATTTCAACATGTTCTAAACAAAAAGCTCTCTCTTGTTTTCTCTGTCTTTTTAGCTTGAAATGACATTTTATTTTACTATAAAATTAATGTAAAATTTCAATTAATGGTCAAACTCAGAACAAAATGTTTCAAAATTATCAAAGCAAAATACTTGCATTCGCAGGCACTTTCCTGCCTAGCTCTGGCAACCACCTCTGCTGTAAAATTGCTTAATCTGTAGTAGCCTGATACAAGCCATAGTGGCTTTTCTAATGAATTGCTTGGCTAAAGAATATATACTTTTGGCTTCTAACTTATATTTCTGGAATATGCATAAAACTGAATAAATTGTTAACGCCTGAAATTTCAGTCACTAACTGTTAGTAAGTTAATCATAGCTACTATGCTGCTAAATTATGTTTGGCAGAAAAGTGAGTAAGAGGGCAGTTCTGGATTGGGAAGTCAGTGGGAGGAACTAAATTGTAGACAGTCACCATCAATTCCACCCCTGACTTTAGTTCATGTCCTTACATGGACATAGGTGTGGAAATAACTTAGACACTATTTTGGGCAGAAACATGGATGTGGGAAACCACACCCTTAGCTTGATTTCCACGCACAAATCTAATGTAGCAGCAGTGTTTGGAGTGAGTGGTATCCCCTTGCAGTACACAGACATGCACCTATTTTTATTATTTGTGCAAATTTTGCAAAAAAAAGAACAAATGAAGTCTGGGTCTCTTTAAAGGCCTTACTGCAAACAGAGTAGAAGAAATCAGCATACTGAAGTGCTGGGTTTGAAAGCAACCACAAAAAAAAAAAAAATCAACAAAAACCAGTATGTACTAATTTTCAAGGTGCTATTTCATCCTGCAGAAGTGGAATGAAAAACAAATCAGAAAAGGCCTTAAACAAACCAGCTTGCCTAAAAATACACAAATTCCAAAAAAAATAAAAAGGATCATATTGATGCTGGAAAGTGCTTGGTTGGATATGTTTTCTGTTTCAAACTGCAAGGCCAGATATAGACGTTACACTTGTACGAGCATAAGTGATCGGAAACCAGTGTATACCCGAAACCGAACAGAAGTTTGGCACGCAGAGTGGTTTAAAAATGGCAGAACCCAGTCTAAGATTTGCACCCCCACCAAAGGGTGAATGTGTGTTCTGTCTGCTACTGATATAAAGTACACTGCTTACAGAAAAGCATGCGACTGAGATCAATTCTGCCTCAGGCTTTTTTAATGTCTCTACCTAGCCCTAATCTCTGTGCTTTATTGCCATCATGGGTCAAAAATGTGCTTATTATGTTAAGTGTGGAAAACCTGCAGAAAAAGAGCAATCTCTACAGCAAGCAGAAAATTTAAACTCTGAAGAATCCTACAGGGGAATCCTAACTAAAACAAGTAATAAAATAAGAATTATGTGGATCAGGAACTGCCAAACCTTAATCCACATTCAAGGTGCTGAAAAGCTCAAAGGTTTGGGGGTCTGTAACCAAGACTTTTGGCTGCAGCACTGGGCACCCCCACCCTCACAGTGCTGTTCTGTGTAGGTGTGCAAGTGTGATCCCCCACCAGCTGCAAAATACATCCATGCAGGTGCCCTCCCCAGTGCTGCACCATGTGGGCAACATTCTCCACCCCTGTAATAGGTGGCCCTGGACTCACCCATTGAGGGCCTTATGCAGCCTGTTATTATTAGGGACCCTATTATTAGGGACAGGTTATTATTAGGGACCTACTTAAATCATTCATAATGTTTTGAGATTTTCACGGAAACTGAAAAATGGCGATCTCCGCAAAAAATGGCATTGGCCACAATTTTCCAGAAAATCAACCCCCCCAGAAAAAATAGTAATTTTGGCTCCCCAGTGAGAACCAGCAGTCCTCACTGCCACTTCAGCCTAGCTTTGCACCCTGCCTGGGAGGGTAAATCACCATTTGGCAGGGTGGCACAAAAGGAAGCAGCCAAGCTGGCAGCTGCCCCCTTGTGTGTCTCTGCCAATCAGTAGTGAAGAATAGGGCTGCATGAAGGACATCCTGCAGTCAAGATGATGGCCACCCCTTTGCTTCTCCCCCTGGGGCCTCTCTACCTTTCTTTTTATGGGAAAGAAAGCTTGGAATCAGTGTGAATAGCTGTTTAAAACATCAGCCCAGCATCCAACAGCCAAGAGAACAGCTTAATAAGCATCTTTACATGTGCACCGGAGTGGGGGGAGGGGGTCCTTTAATTAAAAAGTGGGTCTTGGGAGCCACTCTAATTAAAGCACCTGTAGTAAAATGGCTCTACCACCATTTTGAAGCACAAGGACACTCAATACACATGCTGCCAAGGCTGCTGGAGAGTGCTAATTAGCATGCCCTAACAAGCAGACAGATTGAGTCCATTCCAGTGCATTCTAACTAGAACGTGTCAGAACAGGTGTCCCGTGTGTACAGGCACACAACATTAGGAACTAGCATGAAGGAGAAAACAGAAAGTGTCATTATGCCACTGTATAAATCCATGGCACACCCACACCTTGATTACTACATGCAATTCTGTATCCCCTCTCCCTCTCTTCCTTTCCACCACCACCCACTTACAAAAGGATACAGTAGAAATAGAGAAGGTCATGGAGAGGCTTCCACAGAAAGGAGAGAGAAAATAAGTTTGGAATTTGCATCTTGAAGAAAAGATGACTAAGAAGAGATAATCATTAATGATTGAGATAAATATATATATGGATTAACTATTTACTGTCTCTTACAATACCAAAGCTAGAGAACAGGCAATGATGCTATCAGGGAGCAGGTTTAATGAATTTACACATACATTAACATGGTTTAGTTAATGTGCATTAAATCTAGTACTTCCGTTGCGAGGTACTAGGAAAATGCACATTAGCCCGTCTTAATGCACATTAACTAAAGAGCATGGTTTTTAAGTGATGTTTAATACACAGTAGTCTATTTTAATGTGCATTAGCTAAATAGCACGGTTTCTAGTGATACTTTGAAGCACATTAAAATAGGCTAATGCACATTAAAATGCACGTGTAGATGTACACAAAAGGAAGTCCTTTTTATACAGCATGTAATTATCATGTGGAACTCACTGACCAGATAATGCAGAGGGTGGCAGTTTAACCAGGTTCAAAAGAGGGCTGGGCAAATTCACGCAGGATAAAGCTTTCTGCGGGTATTGAATAAAACAGTAGGGATGTAACCTCCAAATTAGGTCTGCTTCTGTTTCTAGGGCTAGGGACAGAAGTTACACATAAACCAATTTAAGTGATCAGAAACTGGTTTAAACCTGTAACAGAACAGGAAATCAGTGCAAATAAATCAGTTTGAAAATGTCTGAAAATGGTTTAAGATAAACCTGGTTGAATGTAGCATCAAACTTAAATGATTTGGGTCAGATTGGTTTATGAAACTTCTGTCCCAGATCCCATCCTGGTTCAAGTTAAATCAGAGTCCCCCAGCATCCCAGCAGTTTGCCAACCTGGCCTGTGCTGTCTGCTCCAGAGAGAAGGGCTGGCCCTGCCCCTCTGCTCCCTAGCTGGACCAGTGAGGCTGACAATGGTGGGAGGGGACAAGCCTGGCTGGGGATGCAGCCCACTCTACAGCAGGAGGTACTGCACCCCCCCAGGCAAACCCCAGCTGGGGGCTGAGGCCAGAACGCAGGGGCTAAACAGCCCTTCCCCCATTCAAATTTACTGCAGGCTGCAACTATGAGCTACAAATCCCAGAGGCCCCTAGAAGCAGGAAGAGGAAGTTATGAACAACCCTGCAGAGTTCTGCTGCTGTAATTCTGAACTACAAGTCCCAGAGACTTTGGGGCTGCAGGAAGAGGAAGTGAGCACACAGCCAGAGAGCCATGCTGTAGTGCTTCCCGGCTTCTTTCCTGAGCCACTACAGGAATGTGGCTGAATTTCCTGGATCAAAGGTAAATGTCTGTTCACTTCTGTTTCAATTTAATCTGTGCAGTTTAGACTAACCTGCAAAGACTGAATCAATTCAGCCTCAGGCGTAAATAACTGTACCTAGCCTAAATGCTGGAAGTGTTAAAAAAAAAAAAAAAAAGCTGCAGAGAACAGAGCAGTATGGACAGACCCTGAATTAATATTAGAACTCTCTGCATGTTCTTTGTGACAGAGAGATACAGGATATTGGGACAGGTTAACCCATGGTCTAACTTCTTATGGCTCTAAAATATTAGGCGGCGGCAGAAAGGGGGAACACTCCACAGTGTTCTTTCAAGTTCTGTCCACTGGACAGTGGAAATTATTAAGTTCCCTTAGGGCCCCTCTAGATGTTCAGATAAAGATATGATAGGATCTAAAGCATGAACCACACAATCCCACCTTATTGCCAGTACAGGAGGGACCTGGGATTACTATCAACTTTTACATTGGCAAGTAAAAAGCTCCTGCAGCTGCAAGTCCAACTGCAGACCCTTGGTCCCAGTGGTGGCCACACAGGGAAAAGTCCCACAGCTAAGTCCCAGCGCTGTGAGACTACCACCAGCTGTGCATGGTGCATCCCTACAGCTGGGAGCTCCTTCAAAATGACAGGGCTCCCAGCCAAAGCACCAGACAGCTACACATGCATATTAAAGCTGGAGAAAAGCTAGCTATAAAGTTAGAACACATTTTCAAGGTCTAACTTCATAGCTGGTTGGGCCTTTTAATGGCATGATGGGATCTTTGCAGTTGGAGCTGGTCTCAATTAATTGCACAGTTCCTGTAACCTGAAAAAAACAGATACCCAGCTCCCAAACCATACAGATCCTGTGAGACAGGCATGGTTTTCAAGGTTCCAACAGAGACAGGGCCTTCTGCACAAAGGAATCATGCTTCCACACTTACCAGGGTCCTTTGCACCTTTTTCTGGCAGCACAGTTTCCACACAGCCTCATATCCTGTAACCTTTCCTGTGGAATTCTCACAAGTGCCGAAGAAGGGATAATGTGAATCCCTAGCAGCCTGAGGTTGATCCATTCTCAGGCCCTCCCTGCTGACCCTGGCAAAGGTTGGGGAATGCCATCCATTTGCAAATTTTTGAGTAACTGTTCACACAATGCAGCATGGAAACACTACTCAACAGGCTCCAATTTTACCTTTTTAGACCAATCCCCCCACTCTTCCCAAAAGGGCCTCGTACCATAGCTGACTGCTTTTATGCCCAGCTGATTATTTGCTCAATGTAAATCTTTCTTTCTTTTAGTGCTCCTGAACTCTTATCCATGCCAGCCTTCCCATAGAGATGAATTTCTAAAAGCTGTGTGTGCTGTGACAAGATCCTAAAAGTTAAGGTTCCCTCTACATGAAAGATCACTGTGTTTTGCCTGCAGCCTTTTACTTAGTCTCTCTTTTGTTGAGCACAGACATAGTCTTTTCCTACTGTTGCACTATTCTTATGTATACTTTACAACCTCCCACACATAGCTGTGTTCAATCACTCCTTCCTTATTAAGCAAGACATCTAAGAATACTGCCACTCACTAGTTGTCATGTTTTCTCAGGTCCTTTCATGACTATTGTTGTTCAAAGCCATTACAATCCCATTACCAGATGGCAGATGATCAGATGATAACTATACTGAACACAAACACTTCAACATTAGCAAGAATGATTGAGGTCCTGTTGTTGGGCCATGTAGCCCACAAGATTTTCTGATATGTGATCTGTAGCTATCATTCACAGTCCGCAAATCTTTCAGTGTCAAAGAACTAGCACACCACTGGCCATCTTGAATACGTCATCTAGTTTTGAGTGCTGTGAAGGAGGGAGATCATACTCATTCTAATTCCTTTTTCAGGAACTACTCAGCCCTTCCAACTGCATCTATCTCAGGATTTGAACATGGCAAATCCTGTTACTGACTATGCATGGAAGGCGGGGAGGGGGAAAAGAGGCAGGAAAAGGGGCAGGAGTCATTAGCATAGGTAATAAGTAAGGATATATACTATTCTGTGTAGGAATAGTATTCTTAAGCAATCTCTCACTTGTGATAAGTATGGCAGTTGGCTGTAATGCCAATAAATTAACCAGATAAACAGCATTGCATTTTAATAATGGGAAGTCCTCCACTTCAAAGCTCTATTTAGAATTTCTCACCAGAAATCAAGTTAAGCCCAAGTCAAAATGCCAATTTTAACTATGAGTTTGGGGCTGGGTTGTCTAGTGTTTAGCACATGGAGCTGGATGTCACAGTCCTTTGCATTGTAATCCCATTGACATTCAGGTTGCTGAAAAGCTCACAGGTATCTTTAACCTAGACTTTTGGTTTAGCCCATTAAGGGACCAAACATGCAATTACTGTTGAACATCATTCACTTTAAAGGATGCCTATCTTGAGTAAATAATGCAAGTTTATTCCAACAATCTGAACATTCTAATATAATAAAGGGCTTAGTCTGTCTGTTTGTGTGTCTGTTTCTCCGTAACGCTTTTGACTACCTGCACATGTACCACCAAGAGGGCGGGCAGCAATTGGCTGCCAGGGCCCAGGCTGCGCAAGCCCAAGTTTGAGCTGCTGGGGAAGTCTGCACGCATGGCAAAGATGTCCCAGCTGCCCAAGCAGTGGGGCTTCCCCATGCCTCCCTGCCTGAGGACAAAGTGGGGATCATGGTGGCGGCACCCCCCTGCTGCCTGTTGCCGCTGCCCCCCAGAACAGCCAGCGGGGGGGGGCAGGGGCAGGGAGGGAGGGAGGGCAGCAGGGCAGGAGAAGGCGAAGAGGGGTCACGGTGGTGGCTGTTGTCAGGGCTGGGCAGCAGGGAAGGAAGGGAGGAAGGGAAATGGGAAGGGGAGAGGAGAGGAGAGGAGAGGAGAGGTCATGGTAGCAGCGCCCCCTCCACTGCCCGGACCCAACAACAGCCAGCAGGGAGGGGGAGGCAGCGGGGATGGAGAGAGAGGAATGGGGAGGGGAAGGGAGGCAAGGGGAAGACCTCCTGCAAGGTGGAGGTAGGCAGGGGGAGGGAGCTCCTGTGCCAGAGGCAGAAGAAGGAGGTGGCAAAAGGAGTCCTTACGTGAAGAGTAAGTGGGGGGCAAAGGGGATCCTTGTAAACACTCCCTGAAATCTGTCATTCTTGACAGGCAATTAGCTAGTATAGAATATTTACCTTCTTCTTGATAAAGTACTACATGGGCACTGTGTTTTCCCATTGGGGAAATAAAGTAGGTCTAGATTAAAAACAAGCTCAGGTGTTACAACACTGAACATCACAACAGCTAACTTTTAGGCCTCTGGCCCCTGGAGTGGAATCCAGAACACTGTATTAGGTACTTTCCTCTGCAATACACAGGGAGAATTAGGGACCTTAGAATAAAAGGCACCAAACACAATAAGCCTGGAGCCAGATTTAGCCAACAGGAAATAGTGAAGACCAAATTGTGTCTTAACTCCCCACGTCTAGATCTTAACCTCCAACCGCTAGAGCTTGGTTGCCATACTGAGGGGAAAATTACTAGTTATGGCTCTGGTGCTAAACTACTCCTGTTGATATACTTCTATGCCTTCCCAGAAAAAGAATTTCAGACAGTGGATAACTTTAAGGTCAAGAAGTGCCCATGGAGTTTAGGCACCAGTACCAGGGAGCTGAGCAAGGATTTTCAAGTTCAGTTTTGGACTCAGGTACCTAAATGCTTTTTTGGATCTGGACTTTAATCCAATGGCGTCTTAGCTTCCTTGGGCACATCTACAAGTACATTAATGCACTTTAGTTAATGCACATTAAATATAGTACCTCTATTGTGAGGTAATAGGAAAATGCACATTAACCTGTCTTAATGCACATTAACTAAAGAGCTCTGTTAAATTGACCCGATCATTAACTCACTTTTCAAAAGTGGTTTTTGCTCCTTGAGGTATGTGTGCTGTATCATATGCAAAATATTATGAAATTATTTACCGGTTAAGTTGACGGGCAATAAAGCACTAGTTAGCCCACTGGGGAATATTAAAGAAAACCTTCAACTGTAGGCTTCCCTCCCACTCTTTCTCCACTCAACTCCAGAAATAATGCTGACATTTAAAGTGTCACCAGCCTTGAGAACTAACATCCCAATAAAATAATAGCAAAGTGAGGATGGGAGAGCAAATCTACCCTGTGGGCCAGCTGTTCAGCATCACTGCATGAGGCGTTCAAGTAGTCATCTAACATTTTTCACTCAGCAAAGAAGGGGAGAAATGTTACAAGTCAGCTTGGGCAAACAACTTATAATAAAAGAGTATAAATCTTTTTTATGTAATAAGATAGCAAGAATAGCATACTTTATGAACTTCAGACTCCTACTACTTCAAGGGTTGGGGGGCAGGGGGAAGGAGAGAACTCTCGTCTTCTCTGATCCAAATGCTGCAGAACCAAATCCCACAGTATTGCCTGTCAGCATTTTAATAAGATTTGTTTCTTAAATGTTTAGCCCTTCATCTGGTACATATGATCTAGAGAATGATGGTAAGGGACTGGAGGTTCTAGTTGTTTATTTATCTATTTAAATAAATAAGAATGGAGTCTCAACCAAAAAACATCACTTGGCAAATTAATTTAAATATACTTTTAACAAAGTTTTTAATGTTCTTATTAGATATAGCTGTCTCAGGAGCTGCCCTTTTGTTCCTGCACCAAATAAATAAAGTAGACACTGTAACATTTATCCTTATAGTAATAGAAACCAGCTAGTGAACCTAAATTTTCACTCACTGTAGCATCAGACTTGTAAAAATGTAACCTACTGTCCACTATATGTTTTATCTAGAGCTGGTTGGGAATTTTGTGACAAATAGTTTTGTGTTACAAAATGTCAATTTGTTGACTTTGTACAATTTTACTTTGTACATGTTTTGAAGATGATTTGCAAAAAAGGTTCAAACTATTGAAACATCCTATTTGAGATTTTTGAATGAAAAACCTATTTTTAAAATCAACATTATTCTGTTAGTCGATAGTAAAAATATTTTTAAGAATAGAAAGAAAAACAATGAGACTACACAAAATGAAAAGTTTCAGTTAAACCCATCTTGTTGTTAAGTTTGGTTGGGGGACAGGATTGACTTTTGTTGTTGCTTTTATATTTTCAATCCGGGGATTTTTTTGAGGTTTTAACTTTTTGCCCTGACTAGAAATTGGATTTTTTTTTTTTTAAATTCTCATAAGCTCTTGCAGGAGGAGAAGATTGCTGAACTCTTGTTATATATCCCTTCTGTGCCCAGTCCCCAAAGGATAAGGGATTGTTCCTTGACTTGTCTTGGGTTACCTGACTAATGGCTGACCCATTAGCTTGGAAAGCCAGTTCTTTAGCTCATGTGGTTACAGTTTTAATGCTACAGGTTACTTTTAATGCTGCAGATTCCTAATTCAGTCCTAGGTGCCAAGATAGCAGATAGTGCATAGGAAGAATTTAGGGGAAGCATATCAGCCATCAGTCAGTACAAGTTACATGTTCCTCTTTATGTCCAGTCCACAACAAATGAGTCCATCACAAAGCCTGGTTCTTTTGCTGAATGAATTTTTTGCTAAAGAATCAGGCTTTGGATGAATCCATCACAAACCCTGGTTCTTTAGTAACAAATGCATTCAGCTGCTGAGGTCTCCATGTCAGCTCTCAGTGCAATGTCCAAGATAGCAGCCATCACGGAAAGCATAAACTGCTGCTACCGAAGTTCCAACACTTTAAATCAAAGGCATTGTGATTCTGTGCACCAATAAGTATTATGATAAGTATATGTTGATAACAAGAACAAACCAACAAAGGAGGCCCAGTAGAATGGTCCACTACACATTAAAGCATTTTGTGTAGATGAGCCCACTGGGATTTATAAAGATCTAGCTTTGGTGTTGAGAATTCTTGCTTGTGGCTGTTACTGGGCCTGTATACACAA
>NW_017729024.1:121079404-121083005 GCF_001723915.1 Gavialis gangeticus | reverse complement strand
ACTGGGATTTATAAAGATCTAGCTTTGGTGTTGAGAATTCTTGCTTGTGGCTGTTACTGGGCCTGTCTACACAAGATGCTTACTGAAGAGTTGACCAATTAGCTCTGCAGTAAATGTCTTGTGTCTACACAAGAGAGGAGTAAACTCCTATTAGGCAGGAGTAAACTCATTAACTCCACAGCACCACACATGTAGATGCTGATGCGGCTGGCTGGGGCACAAGACTGCTTCAGTGAGGGGGCTGCCTGCTGGCTAGTCCCACCCTGGAGCACCCTCATGTCCCAGCCAGCCTCACTGAAGCACATTGAGCTGGGCAGGAGCTGTTTTTCAAAAATAACCTGTTTTATTATTAAGTTTTGGTAATAAGACCCCTGGGGTCCCCTTTCAGCTGGGGCTGCTCTGACCTGGCTCAATGTTCTGAGGCCCCAGCCACACATTCAAACAGTACACCTGGGAGCAATAAATTCTGGTGCAATAAGCACTAGAGTTTATTACTTCACATTAATTGCACATGTAGACATGCTCACTATTTACTTTTTTCATTGCTTCTCCACAGACAAAAGGGCATTACAATAAACCTTGGTTAAAATGCCTTGAGTTTGCAATGCCTTTTATTCACAAGGCCACAACCATCCCAGGCATTCTACAAACAATGATTCAATTCAATCCTTGTAGTATTTGTTCAGGTTGGATCAGGTGCAGCATAGAATATTTTTTCTTCATTTTGCATAAGACGCAAGCATGATGAAAACACAGATTCAGACATCCTTCTTCATTTCAAATCACAATGATGTGGCTAAGATTTGGAAGTACAAGCCCTTTCCTAAAAAGTGTCAGGCATCTCACACTTGATATAACCACATTCAAAAGAAGTTCTATAGTTAGATGCTTCAGAACTGTTCCATAGGAAGAAGTGATTCTGTATGCAAAAACTAAACCACTAAAAGAAATAATGGATCAAACCACTCTGTGCAGTCTACAATCTTCCAAAGATGTTCTTGTATTGTATAGACATATTCAAAGAGTACTAGGCTTCCAACAACTGCTATTTTTTATTTTGAGTATATAAAAGGTGATAGTTTTTAAAGCTTGTTAAATACCAAGAATGGTTCTAGCAGTTAAAAATTGCCCATTTACAATAAGTTAATGATCCCCAAGGGTTTTTAAAAAAGCACTTTTCATTTCATGTCATGTCCAGGGCAGAAAAGTCAAATAGTACATATTTTTATAGTTATACAAAGAACTAGTATTATTTCTATTTACAAAATATATTAAATATATTATTCAAGGTGTTTTTAAGGTTTAAAGTTTAAAGCTAGTTAAAATTTGCTCCCTGATATGATCCCAAAGTTTTAAATACAGCATAAAGTTTTTACAATTTATGAAAAAGGAAAGTTCTTCCCTTATGTAGGTCCTGACATTTTAAGTAATAGAGAAAAAAATGTTAAAGTATATGATTATTCTAGGCTCTCTGAATCCCCCTTTCACACTTTAGCACCTTGACATTTTTTCTATTGACCACTCAGGAAAATGAAAAGATCAATTGTTGTAAATAATGAAAATTAACTCTGTGGGAAATTTCATAGATTCATAGGCATTAGGGGCTGGAAGGGACCTCATGAGATCATTGGGTCCATTCCCCACCCCGCCCCCCAAATTAAACTGCTATAACCAAATTCCTTTCTCTTATAACATGTATAACCCACTGCAACCTTGACTGATTTTAGTCGACTTAATTCTGATTAACACCAGACTAAATACGAGGGCAATCAGGGCCTATCACCCATTTGATTTTTATGTACTTTATTGTTCAGGGACTGTTGATAGCCTAGCACATTTCAGAATACGTTTGAGAACAGGACAAGTGATGCTTCATTTTCAGGTGAATGACATGCGTAACAAACATTAACTGTGCTTGTTCCAAATTGCTGATAAGTTTTTAGTTAAATCTGTCTGAAGCAACTGAACTTGAAAATTCATTGGTTTCCTGTTACATATAGCCTGCTTCCCAAAGGTACTTGCCGTCTGTTTTCTGCAGTACAGAGAGCTTTTACGGCATGCTTCAACCAACTTTAGCACTTTAAGATTCCCTGATGAAAAGGGATAGGAAAGTACAAGGCAATTTACCAAAATTACATAAGCTTCACTTCCAATAGTATAAATACCTTGTTATAGGGCCAGTACTATAGCAAGGAAGTCTGGTGCCTGGGGCAATCCTGTGGCAGCAGCCCACCCTTGACTTGTGCACAGACCTGGGGGGCACCCCCCCATGCTTGCCTGGGAGTGCACGCAGCCGTGGGAGCCTCCCTCTACCCATCCCTGTGCCCCCCCAAAACGAGCCACTTGCAGTTGTGTTCCAACTGGGCAGTACCTGTTAGCATCCCTTCGCTTCAGCATCCAGGGCAGTTGCGCCCTGCCCCCTTGCTACAGTACTGTGTAGGGCCACTGGTAACAAAGCAAGTTTCTTCCCCATTCCAAATTCACCTTATTTCTGCTTTCCTAAGACTTCTTCTCCAGCTCAGCCACATTTCCTTAGGTCTCTATAGCCAACCAATATCTCTCTTCTGGTATGCCAAGAAATCTCCCAGTTATGCCTTCTCTTCAGGCATGCTGTCCTTCAGAGCTTCTCTATCTAAACTGCACTTTCTGATATGTTTTATCTAGTCAGATGACTCCATTTCTTTCAGCTTCTTCCAAAGCTTGTTAATTTGAAACTTCCAGAGACAGAAGATGCTTATACCTGTCGTCTCTCTTTACCAAAATTCCTTGTCACGCATCCCTCAGCAAAACAACTATTCAGTACAGGACTGAAGGCTTGCCCAATAAGGCCTTCACACCCTGCTATAATATCCCCATTTCTACATACATTTAAAAAAATTAAAACAAACTACAGAATTAAGAGAAACTTAGTGGGAAAAAATAATCTCTACTCAAAATCATTATCATAAGCTTCTCACCTCAAGTCTGTAAAAGCCAAGATGAACAGATAGGCAGTACAATGTGTCTTACATTTTAACTATTCTGGGCCATGTCAGATCAATGAAAAAGAAAAATACCAGAGCCAATGGGCCTTTGCTGCCACTGTCCTATCCTATTCTCACTTCCTAAATAAATGTTAGCTTAGTGTTTTGTTTAGTTCAGATATCCCTGCCAAGAAACACGCACACACACAGCCTCTAAAATAATCAGCACAAAAACATAGAGGGCTTTATTAACTGAAATCAAACAAACACAGAAACAATTTGGAACACAAACATAACTTATTTTACATATGCAGCACTAACAGGTCACTAACTTTGCCTTTACCTGAAGTTAAGACTGGTCTACAGGTCTTGTTCCATAAGCAACACATTAGGAATGAAAAATCTGGTCTTGAAGGACCAAGACAAAAATAAGAGGAATATAAAAGGAAATGGGTTCCTTAGGTTGCAAACAAGCATTTGCCACATCTAGTCTAGGTCTAGGTCTAGGTAGCTTACTTTAAGCCACTTAGGGCTAGACTGGGAGCAGTACATCCAGCAGTTCATGTACTGCATTGGCAGCTGTTCCCTGCTCCCCAGAGCTCAGTGTAAGTAACTCAGGGTGGGAGGGGAGAGGTGAG
>NW_017729024.1:121073216-121074404 GCF_001723915.1 Gavialis gangeticus | reverse complement strand
CTTGCTCAGGATTGGGAAGGGGGTGGGGTAAGTATAGCCCCATGGCTGGGGTGAGCAGCTGGCTTTTCCCAGCCCCAGGACCTCACTGTAAATGCATACGTGCATTCAGGAGATTGGGCTACTCTTTCCTAGGTCAAGTTAACCCTTACTCAGTCTAAGTTAATGCACCTGAATATGCCATTTTTTGGTTCAATTAAACCTCCTGAATGCCTTCATGACTAGCTATTTTATATTGACCTAACCCTGGTCAGGTCTATCTAAATGAAACACCCCATGCATAACCTTAGTAAGCAAAAAAGAAAGACCTGTTTTATTACTAAGGTTTGCAATAGGGGTTTTTTTATCCAGAGGATCTCACTTATTTCTTAGTCATTTGTATGATCCCATCTGTGGGTGCTTGCCACAGACCGTAGGCTGCAACAGGCTGGAGGAGTGCCTGTATGGAAGGCAGCCTAGAGGCACCCTGAGGAGTCAGTTTTAGGGGGAAGGTGTGTAGCAGAACACCAGTAGGATGCTTGCCACTTTAAGGATATCACAGGCTCTGGGGGAGTCTGTTTTTCTGAGCAGCAGGGAAAAGCCTTCCCTGCTAAACAATGCACGGGGGAAGGTGGGTGTCAGAGCACCTTAAGTGCTCTGCCACTTTAAGATCTGAATCAGGAGCAGGCAGGTACAGCCATCTTATGCCCTAGACCAGCAGGGCTGGATGTAGCAGTTTGCTACCAGACACTGAGGAAGCAATATCTCCAGGAGGAGCTGCTGCTCTGGGAACAGACCAGAGGTAAGGGTGAGGCTATGGGAAGGAGAAGGCCTCAGTGGTCCTAGGCATGACCTAAAACTGCACCCTACCAGGATAGGGAGGCCTGGTGGTCCTGCCTGTGGCAGGGCAGGGCCAGTAAATTCCAGGTTCAAGGATAGTTTGGATATAAGGCAGGTTGGGGTGCCTAAATCCCTGCCCCCACCACCCAGCAGTTTACAGTGTTAACAACAGAGGGAGTAGTGGGGCCAAGGATGTCCATATGGGACACCTGAGCCCACTGGTGTGCAAGACCCCAAAGAGGAGTAGTGGAGGCCAGGTAAGCTTTGAGAAGCACCTGAGCCTGAATGGGTGTTTGACCCTGGACCCCTGAGTATAGGGCAGAGTAGAGAGTGGCAGTTGTAAAGCCCAGTGAGTAAGGGGCATGAGTTAGT
>NW_017729024.1:121064200-121068216 GCF_001723915.1 Gavialis gangeticus | reverse complement strand
CTGGACCCCTGAGTATAGGGCAGAGTAGAGAGTGGCAGTTGTAAAGCCCAGTGAGTAAGGGGCATGAGTTGGTGCCCTACGGGCAGGGGCTTGGGTGGAGGCCCTGCTAGCATGGGTGCCTGAGTTAAGTCCAGGGAAGCCTTCGGATGCCTGAGGCAGGCGTAGGCCAATTAGAGGGTGGCTGAGGAGCTGCAGTGAGGAGAACAGGTGGCAAACCATCAGCCCCTTGATGGAGAGCAGCTGGGGGAGTTACCCAGCTATGAGAACAGGGGCAGAGTCAACACAGCATTTTGTGAACTGTCCAGCGCTCGCTCAGATGAGGATAGCAGAAGGTGCCCAAAAGGCTACGCATTTGCTGGCTGGGGAGTGAAGAGTAGATAGCCTGAGGACCCTCTGGGTTTGGACAGGGTGAATGTGGTCCCTGGGAGAGAAGGGGAGGTACTAGTGAGGCCCAGCAAGGGAAGGATGAAAGAGACCAGGTGAGAGCCAGTGGAGCATGAGAGGCCTCTGAGAGGGAGGTGGAATAAGTGCCCTAACAGGGCAGAATGAAAGAAACTCAGTACCATGATGAGTTGGGCTCAGCCTCAGGCTGGAGCTTAGCACAGCTGTTAGCAACATCTGCAAGTCATGAGACATGTGTAAGGATGGTCAGAGCATGTACATTGGACCTTGTCAACAGGGCAGTCCAAGGGCAGCCTCCCACCTAATTAACAACCTAGTTATTTTACAATCAAGGTGTGGCAGGAGAGCAGGTGGGTGGCATGCCCAAACACAGGCAGGTGGGCGGCACAGCACTAGTCAGGGAGTTCCCACTTGTCACATCATCACTGAAGCATCTGTGCCTCAGTGTATAACATTTTAATATTCACAACATTGTTGTGAGATAAAGGGCTATTATCCCTCTGTTATGTTATAAATGGAAACTGAGGCAGAGAAAGGTACATCTACTTTGTCTCTCTGCTAAACCCAGGATTGCTACCCAGAACAGATAAGGAATTATCTTCTGTGATCTTCTGGAATGCAAGATAGTAAGGACAGTCTACTATACATACTTTACTTCTCAATGGTTCAGGTGTGGCATCACCTTATTCAAAAGTCAACAACTTTCACAACCCCTTACATTTAAGTAAGAATAAATATATGGGTTAGCAATGATAACAATCAGGCAAACTAATTTTTCCATGTGTGACTGAATAAGTTATCAGAATACTTGACATCGATAGCTAAAGGCAAAGGGGGAGTATAACATTTTCTTAGCTTCAGATGGTAAATAAAATTTCTAACGTCTTGTAGCCTCCCCAGAAGTTGAGAGACACTATGCCTCAGGCCCTATAAGAGGGGCTTACCCTTCCCTAGTTCATACTGATGTTGTAAGGATGAAATCCAGTGATAGTTGTGAGCTCCTTAGATATTATGGTTCAAATATCCTACCTTAAACATACACAGTGGGGAAATGAATACAAGTCTATTTATAAAGTGAGTTACCAAGAGGGTTATAAATGTCTCATTAAGTAGCATTCCACATTTTTTTTCCCTTAGGTTAAACTATAAATCACTCATATAAACAGTGCATGATACTTTCATGATTCAAGCCTTTAACTGGTAGTGCTCTTGGCTTTCCAACTCTGAAAGTAAGATTCAATAAATCTTACAGATAGAGGGATCACTCATTCTGCAATTAATCAACGGTTTTATTTTAAGGTGATTAACATCCAGTCATCTTCCAGTTTTGACATTCCAAAAATATTATTCTCTGATTGATTGTTTCTTTTGAAGCTCTGCAGAGAGTTGCACAACTCGTTACCAAGCAATACAGACTCTTTTTGTTGACAGGCACAAAAACCTCTAATTATATGAGTCACTGTAGTTTTACAACTGAATAAACTGTTAACTAAATTGGAAAAAAATTGTCACAGAAATGATAATGGCTGCTGGGAAGTCATTCTTAATGTTCACAACTATTAACTCATGCCTTAAATGAAACACCTGTTTGTAAGGCAACTGATGACTGAAAAGGTGAAATGTGATATAGCCCTTGACAAGCTGATTAGCTCTGATAAGATGGATTCACAGGGAGATGTCCTTTTAATGCAACAGCTGTGTACTGGGCTGTTTTTAGAAGACACTTCTGGAGCCTGCATGCAAAAGGCACAATATGAAAATGTATATTTTTACAGGAAATTAAGATCTATCCATTTACATACAGAAGCTTTCAAGTCTATTTAACTGTCTTTAACATGCTGTTTTCACTGTTATATTTATATTCAACAACTGATCTTTAAAAGTGTTTTCCATCCCTGTCCTGGATTTCTCTTATTATGGGCCATGTCAGCTTTGAAATTTAGCAATGTGATTTTTTTTTTTCTTCCAAAAAGCAAAATAGCACAAGAAAGTTTCCTTATAAACAGATCAGTGTTATGTTATGATTTTTTTTCTCATGAGAGGAAAAACAAAATAATCATGTTACTGTATGTCAAAACACCGTAACAGAATCGGGTTGAAAATGAAGTTTCTAACTTTGTAGCTATGGCAAGAGTATTTCTTTTAAAACATCAGTAATAGTTTTTATCGTACTTTCTAAATTCCCTTTCATATAGGATTTCATCATGGAGTCTCTATCAGCAGCTGATGGTAGCATTTCACCTTCATCAAATGGAGACAGGCATATAGCCCCTACCCTGACACATTTCTTCCCATGTTCAGCCAGTGTAGCTATCTAATTTGATTAACAAAAATATTTAAAAAGCTAATTTGCCATAAAAAGCCCAATTCAGAAGATTTGTGGTTTCCTTCAAAGGTCATACGTTTTTCAGAAAACAAGTCCAGTTATTAATGAATCGAGTCATACACGCTGCATTCCTGTCTGTGTACACAAACATCTATAAAGCTAAAAAAGCAGTGTGTTTCTTTTAGACCCAAACATATTACTATAAAATTTTCACAGAAAATTGTAAGAGGGCTGATGTGGTAATCTTAAGGTCAATGATATCCAAGACCATGTAAGACAGACTGGTCTGAGCTGTTCCTGTAGTCCTTTGATTGTCTCTGGGACAGTAGGCCTCAGAAGTACCTCAAGGGAAGAGAGACCAGGTTCTTTGGGTAAATCCAATATAGTTTATTAGACCAACTCAAATAATTGGAAAAACTCATCTTTGCAAGCTTTTGGGTATAGGTACCCTTCGTCAGGCTGAGGAAGGGTCTGTAGTTGGTCTGTGCTCTTCCTGGATGGAATACTAAAGCAGCCAGAGGAAAGAAAAGAGCTAATCATTGTACAGAAGTGATGTTAATGTGCTAGGCAAGAGGTCACATCCAGCCTCTTCAGCTGAACAAAAATCGGGTGGAAATTAGAGAGTCTCTTCTTAAACAGACAAAACTGAGCCACTTTTCTGAAACCTAGATGCATGTGTGCACAAGTATACAACTTAATGTATGTGAACTTGACAGGTACATTTTTTTGCAGGTATGGACACGGTAACTGCAATCAGATATTAGGCATGATTTTAAAAGGCACAGGTGGTATTTGTTGCCCCAATTAAGAGCTTCATTTTCAAAACATGCTGAACACCCACAACTTGGAAATCAGGCATCCTTAAGTTGTATCCAGTGGGCTCCCCCAAAACCTGCAGCTACAAAATCTTTAGTCACCTCACAAAATCTGACCTGAAAGTTCTAGAATTTGAAGAATTAAAATGGGACTAAGTTTTTCCAATGTGACTAAGGCCCTCGAAAGCCTAATAGAACTTCTTCCAAGCTACAATTTTTCTTGAGCTAAATACATTATTAGTAAAATTACACACGTGCGATAATAATACCATAAACAGCTTTCAGAATCTTTACCATCATTTTGTGAGTCTGCATATTTAAACATTTTGAAAGGGGGGGCAGTTAAGAACAGAAAGATTGAATGACCCCTTAGAAGCTATCATTATTTAAGTGCAAATTCTTTTTAGTTGACAGATTAACTAGTTGTACTAGATCCAGACATTAAAATTCCTTATAACTTTTTTTTTTTTTTT
>NW_017729024.1:121047481-121064048 GCF_001723915.1 Gavialis gangeticus | reverse complement strand
ACTTTTTTTTTTTTTTTTTAGCTAAAATACTGCAGAGTAAATGTTTTTAAAAAAAACTTCTGGCTTCTGGCTGTTTTAACTTTTGCACGGTTTGGTAGGGGGGTTATTTTTTTCTTTATAATTGGCAAGAGTGCCTACAGACTTATATTTTTGTAATATGATATCATTTTAAGAGATTAATGTTGTAGAAAAGCTTCTTAAGCCATTCGAGTCCTGTGGTCAGAGTAGGGCTCTTGAGTTCTGTCCTTGACTCACTGGCTAAGTACAGATGTTCAAGCAGGTTAGGCCACCTGATCTAACTCAGTCTGCCCATGCACGGGCCTTACACTTAAGGTGCATCTACACATGCATTAACACGCTTTATCTAATGCACATAAAATCTAGTACCTCCATTGTGAGGTACTAGGAAGATGTGCATTAGCCTACCTTAATGCACATTAACTAAAGTGCACAATTTAAGTGATGCTTAGGGCACATCAGTCTATTTTAATGTGCATTAGCACAAGCACGTGGGGCTCCTATACATGTGTGGGGAACCTGCTCTGATGCGCTGGAAATCCAATGTGTCAGATCAGACTTGATTAATCAAGTCTGCTGGAGCATGGAATTTGATGCGCTCCAGCAGCCTTCCATGTCATGTGTATCAGCATCTCTGTCCTGAAAAATTGGAGGCAGGGTGCTTTGAAATAAAACACATTTGATGAGCTTTAGTTCAAAGCACCCTGTCATCATTTTTTCAGTGCAGGGACATGTGGGGATGCTGATACACATGACCCACGGGTGCTTTTAATTATCACAGCTCACTAATTAAAGCGTTCAGCACTGCATCCTGGAGCATGTGTAAAAATGCCCATGGTTTTTAAGTGATGCTTCAATGCACATTGAAATAGGCTAATGCACATTAAAAGACATGTGTACCTAAGTGAGAAGTATACAGCAGTTCAGGAAGATTAGATCAGTTTTAAAATGGCTGACCTGATCTAATTTAACTATCTCAGAAATAGTCTAACTTAAATAGGGTCTCGCAAGACAGATCTAACTGAACTTCTGTACAGTTCCCAGCACAGCCCTGGGGCTGGGACAGCCCAGCCACTGACCCCAACCCAGGGGCTCCACTTTTCCTACCCCCACATCGCCATTTCCAGGACTTCAGCCCTTTGCACCTCCTGCAGATGGACAACAGACCAGCCAGAGCCTTCTTCCCCCACTGCTGAGCCCACCAGACCCCCAAGCACTCAAATTGCTCCCAGCGCCAGTTTTACTGGTGTTCTCTAGCACCGCAAATGAAGGAAGTAAATTGGGGTGGAGGGAGGAGTGAGTAGGATGGGGCAGCTGGTTTGCCAGAGGGATTCTTTATCAGGGAGGGGGGCTAAAAATAGCCTCCTGCCCCAGAATGGGAGAGTCCTCCATCCCACCAGCTCCCCCCTCTGCAGAGTCACCAGCCCACTTATTCTACCCACCCCTCCCCAACTTACTTCAATCAGGCTCCCAGGACTAGGGAATGCTGGTAAAAATCATCCCTAGGGGCCATTTGTGGGATTTGGGACAGTTCAGTGGCATTGGGGGAGGTCTGGGAGTTTGGGTGGGGAGGGGTTGGTGAGTTCACAGAGCCTCTCCAATCCTGCCTCCCTCCCCAATTCTCCCAAGCCCCTGCACGGACCCCACTAGCCTCTCCTGATCCTTTCCTGGACCCCACTAACCCCCTACACCACAGCCCCTGCTAGTTCCTTCTATTCCCCACCCCCAAATCCCCCTGCAGAACCCACTTGTTACCCTGACCCCCCCAGCCCCCACTGCAGACCCCACTACCTGCCCCACCAGTTCTGACAAGCCCTCTTGGACCCCACCAACCTCCCTGCAGGTAGTGCTAGCTCTCCTGATCCTTCCAACCTCCCATGGACCCCACTTGTCCCTTAATTTCCTGAAGACCCCCCACTACCCCTCCCATCCTGACCTACCTTAGATTGAGTGGCCATTTTTAACTCAATCTAACCTCCCCCTAATCTCCCTGAATGTCTGTACGTACCTACTGTGTATTCCTCTGTGAGCCACTCAACTAGCTTCAGTTTAACCTAACTATAAATTGGTAGACTGACAACAATGCTTCTCTATTTCATATGAACTTCTTCTGAACAGAGTTATGACGGAATTTATCAATTGTAACATATCAGCAACCACTTCCCTTTCCCACACTGGGTGCTTTCATTTCCCCCAAGGTTGGTCCTAGCAACTACAGGATGATGGCATTGGCTTCACTTGGCCTTGGTCAGAGTGGCACTATAGCACTCAGCCTCACAACAGAAGGGGCCTGGAAACCTCCTCCTGATATTGTTCTAAAATAGTTACTGCTCACCCTTTGGCTAGGGACAGACCTTCAAAAAGCCTGAGCTTGAATTGATTCAATCTTTGCAGGTTAGTCTAACCTGCATAGATTGAACCAATTTGCAAGTGAAAAGACATTCACTTTTGATGCAATGGCTCAGGCTAGAAGCCAGGGGGCAATAGACTGAGCCCTCCCTTCCTTTCTACAGCAGCCGCAAGGCTGGAGGCAAGCTGACCTGGGGGGCTAAGTATGACTGGTAAGGGGTTTAAACCCCAATCCCTGACCTGCAGGGACCCCAGCTGGGCTGTACCTGGAGGGGAAAGGGGAAAGCAGCTCTTGACATGGTTGTCTCCCAGGCAGGAGCCATGGTGAGACACCAGCCCAGGCAGTGCCTCAGGCAAAGGGAGGCAGGGAAGGGGATTTAACTGTCATCTCTTCTCTCAGGCATCGGCACAAGAACCCCAGCTGGGGTCCGCCTGGCTTTCCCCCCTGGCTTGTTGCTTACACAGTGGGGGGCCTGGCCAGAGCTGGCAAGCGTGGCCCTGCCATCCATCTGGGGCTGAGCCAGGCTGGCCACAGGTACTGCTGAGGGCAGACTTGGAAGGGCCAGCCCATGCTGGGCTGCAGACACCAGACCCTTCCCAGTGGGCTGTGGCTTAGGCTGAGGCCCTGGGAGCTGTGTGGCCAGATTGCTCCCAACTCCCTGTGGCCAGGCCAGGCATAGCTGTCATGGAGCTGCAGCTGGCTGGAAAGGACCTGGCTTGGCCAGCGTGGGCCCAGCTGTGAGGCAGGGCCCTTCCCGGCCAGCTGCAGCTCCATGAAAGTCCAGCCTGGCGGCACAGGCAGCAACTGGCCAGGCAGTGGTGCAGAGGTGACACTGCTGCAGCTGCACTGGCCACGCAGGAAGTGTTAATTATGCCCACAGCTGCCTGGGTCAGCTCAGAGGTGCCAGCAGGCCTGGAGCTTGGCAGCTGCCCACTGAGGGGGCTTGTGTGCCAGCAGGCTCCACCACTGCTGCCGCCATACCCCCTGTCCATCACTGTGCAGTACCAGGCCACCTGTAGCTGCACCAGAAGTTGGGCACTGGCTGGGGCTAGTTCTACCTCCCTCACCTCCAGCTCCTGCTGCCACACCCGTCCGTGCTCTGTCTGCCGGGCATGATGAGCAGCCCCTGTGGGTGGAAGGCAGCTGGGAGCTAGAGCAGGATCTCCATGTACTGGGCAGAAGTTGCTGGGCTGCAGCTGCCATGGTTCAGGTTAGTGCTTTAAACCCAGGACTATGAGACATAATGGTACATACATTCCTTTCTGAATCTAGCCATAAAAATACAAATGTCTTATTTCAGAGATGCCTAAATGTGACATTAGCAAACTAACATTTATTAATTCTTGGTTCCTTTTTTTTTGCCTAGAAATAATTGCTAAATTCAATTTGAATAAAAAAAATAGCTTCAGCTGCCTTGAAATTGTGCTTTTTACTGAATACATTGTGGTAGATAACTTCATGCTTCTGGATATCAGCCAACTACTAAATGGCGGCAGTGAAGAAGATTCCCTTATGGACAGATTGTTCCAAAAATGTTTGGCACTGATGAAATTTGCCTGTATTAGAAACAATTTAATAGGGCCACTATTCTATTGTTTTAATGTGGATTTTTCACTGGTATAATTCAATTGACAAAAATGGAGTTACTCCTGATTTATTTTGATGGAACTGATATCAAAATACTCGAGACCAATCATTGAGCAAAAATTTGGCACTCGTATCTTCTCCTTATACTCACAAACTTCATAAGATTTACAGGACTTTACTGATTCACTGTAACAGATCTTGTTACAGTTTCCTTACCTGGGACCTAATTCTATTCTTATCCAATTATATTAATACATATATATACATATACATTTAAACTAAATAGGTGTGTGTGTTTTACACATGCATAAATCCAGAATAATTTCATTTGAATCAGTGTACTTGAAAAGAGAATTTGGCTTCACAGACTGGCTCAAATAAGAAATTTAACACAACTACACTTTAAACTTCTCTACAAATCCCAAACTACCTTTCCTATAGATAAAGGAAGAGTGGTGAAGAAATAAATCTCTTAAATCAAAATAAATCAGGAAGATGTTACTTTTAACTTTTCTTCAAGAGAAGCAAGGGGTGACAACCACTTAAGACTGTAAAAAAAGATACTCAAAAAGAACAATCCCAAAAAAGAATGGTTTAAAAAGACTTGGATCTGCCCAAAAATACACTGAGACCCTTTTAACCATTAAAGTATAATAGCAGAAGACACTTCTGTTAGAAGGATAAGAGTAGAAAAATAAAATTTTGTTAGAGCAGGTAGAAAAGAACTTTGTCTTTAGATTATAGAAACATCTTTTCTTAAATGGAAAGAATTCTAGTGAAACAGGAAAGACGGGGATTGTGCTGACAATATATTTAAAGGACATTGCTCCACTCTTTTTAATTTCGCATTTTTAAATTGCAAAGAGTCCCTGGGAGGCTGGTGAACTCAATATAATGTAACATGCAATGGATGTGACACAGATGTTCAAAGAAGCATGGTAACCTACAGCACGTCAGTCCAATAGTTAATCCTTGATGGATGTGCTTAGAGCAAGATCTACCATTTTTGAAGTGCCCTGAACATCTGTTTTATTACGGCTTTAAATTGCTTTCTGTGCACTTAATGCACATTAAGTGTAACATCTGTACCTAGCCCATGTGCCAAAAGAACTGAGCAAAACTGAAATGCTATAAAAACACCTTTGACTTTAGTAGTATTTTGCATGCAGTTGTACTTTACGAAGTGAAGTACTTTGCAGGAAAATGAAACAATGGCAAGGGACAGACATTCAAAAAGCCTGAGCCTGAATTGATGCAATCTTCGCAGGTTAGTCTAACCTGGCTAGGCTAAACAGGCTTATTAGTGCATGGACATCCCATCTGGACTGAAAAAATGGAGGCACATGCCTGCAGTGTCTCAGGCTAGAAGCTGGTGGGCACTAGAGCAGCTTTCCCTTGCCTTCCATAGCGCTGAGCTGAGGGGGAGCATGGCCAGGCCCCAGCAGTACACCTCCCCCCCCACAGCAGCCCAGCAGGGAGTGTTTATCACCCCTAATGAGTGATTAAACCCTAATGAGTGTTTATCATCTCATTAAGAAAACAACAGCGTCCCTCCATTAGTTCAAGCTGTTCTTAAATAGCTTTTCAAGGAAGGAATGGAGGGACACTACTAGTTACCTGCTGATTAGCTTCAAAAGCCCTAAGCCAACAGTCCTGCCTGCCTTTATTCCATCTCCCACAGCATAGACTGTAGCCAGCATGTGATATCCTAGCTAATGCTGAGATGTCTGTGTAAAGCAGAGTGGAGGGGGAAATCCCTGCTTCAGCAGGGAGTGGGGGAGTGAGCAGGAGGAAGCCAGGAAGACCCTACTGTAGGTGCAGTCTCTGCTGGAGCTGCGCCAGCCCAGCTCTCTGGACCAGAGAGCCCTGCCCAGCCCAGAGAGCATGCCAGGATGCTGGGGGACTCTGATTTAACTTAAACCAGGAAGGGGTCTCAGACAGACACTGCATAAACTGGTTTGCCCCAAATTAGTTAATTCTGATACTACATTCAACCAGGCTTATCTCAAACTGGTTTCAGCCATGTTCAGACTGGTTAATGTGCACTGAACTTCTGTTCTGTTACAGGTTTAAACCAGTTTCTGATCACTTAAACCAATTTGTGTGTAATATCTGTCCCTAGTCTATGTGCTTAACTTTTAACATGTGCTTGAGCACCCTTCCTAAATAGGTTTGCTTTCTTGAGCTAGTAGTACGGAAAATATTTTCATTAACACAATAAATAATTATCTCTACTTTTTCATACTTGACTCACAGCAGAAGTCTCATACAAAATGCATGCGACAAACAGAAGAACATTCATAGAGTGTTCTGCAGCCTTGCATAATGACTGACTATTTAAATACTCTACCATAGAAAAAGAAATACCCTTTAAAACAGTGGGGCTCAACGTGTTGGTCCCACAAGCCTGATGAGTGGTGCAAGGCCACCTTTCTTTCAATAATTACTAGTGTTTCTTTCAACAACTACCACACACCAGAGTCAGGTCGTAGGGCCTAGCACCACCTTCTCCCACCCTACCATGCACTGAGACCAGACCCTGGGGGCTTAGCATGCCCCTTCCCTAACCTGTGCCCTGGGATTGGGCCCCAGGGGCCCAGGACCACCCTTGGGATTTGGTGTCTGATCCAGGCTGATCCATGGGTCTGGAAATTTGGCAGCAGAGAAGCGGTGCCACTGTGTTTCCCCCACTGAATTTCTGGACCCATGGGGAGCCCTAGAGGCCAGATGATATGGTGCCATGGGCCTGATTTGGCTCACAGGGCAGCAGCTGAGCACCCCTGCTCTAAAAATCTACTATCTAAAACATTGTTGTCTGCCCAAATAACAAATATGAATTTTTGTGCTTTATGTCCAAATATAAAGATACATAAAGGTAAAGAATGAAACATCAACATCTGGAGTATTTTGAACAAAATATATCAGTGTGATGAAAAAGAAACCTTTAAAAAGATATAAAAAGTACCAAGAAAATATCAACTGCTAAAGTCTTGGAAAGTTTCAAAATCAAAAGAACATTTCTAACACACAGCCAGGTAACTCTTTGTCTTTAATGTAATTAAGTCATGTTAGGAGAAGTGATCTTGTCTTTTAGGGGCATAAAAGTTTTTCTCAGATTTGTGATCAACAGCTGGCAGTGTTTCTTTCAACAACTACCACCTTTCTATCTCAGAGGCCCTTCTTCATATGTACCCCCATATTTCACCATTTGTAGATGGCCTACCATTCTTCTCTTGGGGAGCTCGTGATATTACAGCTGTGACCTCCAAACAGGCAGTTACACTGCAGTGATGAATATTAGAGAGGCTTCCTAAACAAATTTCTTGACTACTCTTTATCCTTATTTTGAATTCCTGTCCCCAAGCGAAATGTGGTGTGACTATCCTTCTATTCAAAGTTTAAATATCATTCTTCTTTAAGTTCCTCAAAGTAATGAATACTCCATTGCATTCTTTCACTCTAGAGACAGACATACAGTATGGTTTCATAATTCACAAGCAAACATTCAAGTACCTTCAAGCATCAGCATACAACAAAGTGAATATATGAAGTAGGCTTTAAACATCAAGTGATTTGTTCACCTGTACAAAATTCTGCTGCATCTTTAGTTAAGAATTGCCTCACACAATAACAAAGGGTCAGTAACCTAAAGTTTTGTGCAATATACTCTCCAGTAACAATAAAATAACTGGAGTAACTGCAGAACAACAAAATACCAAAATATGGATCTTGGAGAGTAGGGTCAACACCATAGCTGTAAATCCATGCTGTAAAGCAGCAAATGTTGTGTTTAAGTGCCATCTTCTAACATGTCTGTATTGAAAGTCTGTCATCTTTTTCATTGTAAGATCCAAGATTTAATAATAAATGGGATGTTTTGCCAAATGGAATTTGAATCTTTGGGGTTTAGTATTAAGTCAGTAAGTCACTTAGTTTTAGCCACTACAACCATCTATTTTTCTTGAAAGCACTGAGTTTTAAGCTATATCGGCTGAGCAAACCCAAACCACAGACAAGACTGCATTCTTACCCAAGTCTGGCAGTTGCTACACATATCTAGGCTAAATGAAAACTGTGACCCAAGCCATTATGAATTTTGGAAAGTTCAGACTGATCCAAACTGTGACACGCTACAATTAAGCTTTCTGGTACCAGAATTTAGTAACAAATAGGTTACTAGAGGTTGAAGGTTACTAGAGGTACTAGAGATCTGCTGTAGTCAATATTGACCAATAAGTTATGATAGGAATTTCTATGAGCCTCAAGATATCACATTTCATTGCAGCACAGCTTAGCTACTCTTAGAGTTTTTACCTCAGAACTGCACAGCTTGCACTTAGACTCATCTTTCCCCAGAGAATTACTACTATCTCTCTTGTAGCTAATTGGGGGAACAAGTCAGCAGCCTCAGACAGCAGAATACACAATGCTTTTCAAGTAGGATTAGCATTTACAAACAGTGGATTGCTTTAGGCAAGGTGGTAACAAGTGGGATGATCTAACTTGTTCTTATGTGATACCTACAGTGCAGTAGGTAGGCTAAACTGCCCCCAGCTGACTTTGGTTACCTGAGTGGGCCTGGCTGACAGTGACCTAAATACCCCAGCTGGCCACATTTCCTGCGTAGGTGGGGTGACCTGCTTATATGCAATTCTTTCAACAGGACAGATGTCTCTCTTTACCTAGTTTTGGGCCTCTGACTCCTTGTTCCTTATGTTTTGATCATTAGCTTCCTCATTTCTGCCTGCTGACTTCTTGTTCCTGAACATCTTACCAGCTCTTGACCCCTTTGCCTTTTGTGGTGAGAGGTACAGCCTGGTGCATGCCTACCTTGAGTGTGCCAGGCTGCAGTTCCTCTGTTGCCTCATCAGGAGCCTCCTACTGAGATAACAGCTGCACTTCTCCCTGCACCTTTTATTTTATGTACTCCCCATCTGTGGCCCCATCAAGTCTGGGGACCTTTTGGTCAACTTCTTCCTGGCTCTAGACATGCTCACCATAGTGCCTAGCATATTTCCTAACCTTACTGAGGATGCTAGGATTCAAAAGTAGTGGCTAACTAATGGCCATGTTCTATTATCCCTGCTCTCTCACTTTCTCTCTCTCTCTCTCACACACACACACAAACACACCCTCCTCAGCTTCTCCTGTGAAAATTTATCTGTAAAGCTTATGAAAAACATGGGATTTCAACATTCTGGGACTTCCCAAATAGTTCTCAATAAAAATTGACTTGACTTAGGCATATGACTTATGAGGAGAAGCTAAGGGAACTGGTCTTATTTAGTCTGGGAAAGAGAAGACTGAAGTGGGATTTAATAACAGCCTTCAACTACCCAAAGGGTGGTTACAAAGAGGATGCAGCTAGACTGTTTTCAGTGGCAGTACATGGAAGAACAAGGAGCAATAGTCTCAAGATGCAACAAGGGAAATTTAAGCTAGGTATTAGGAAGAACTCTCTCACTAAGAGGGCAGAGAAACAATGGAACAGGTTACCCAGAGAGATGGTGAAATCTCCATACTTGAAGGTTTTTAAGACCTGGCTAGACAAAGCCTTGTCTGGGATGATCTAGTTGGGGCTGGTCCTGCTTTGAGCAAGGGAGTTGAACTAGATGACTTCCTGAGGTCCCTTCCAGCCCTAATTTTCTATGATTCTAAATCTCATAATATTTTTAAGGCTAGAGGATACTAAATCTGATGTCCTAATTTAACGGAAGTGTTTAGCTAAAGCACCTGGAGCATCTCATGTATCAGCATCCCCACACTTAAAAATGGCAGCAGGGATGCTTTAACTAAAGCTTGCTGAACAAGCTTTAGTTAAATTACCCCACCACCATTTTTCAGCATAAGGACACTAATACACATGTTGCTGGAGTCTGCTGTGGTGCAGGAATTACCATGCTCCAGCAGACTCGATTAATTCAGTCTATTCCAATATGCTGTAATTACAGAGTATTGGAGCAGTCTCACTGCACATGTATAGGCACCCTAGGCGGCTTAAAGGTACTCTAGGCTCCATGTTAGTGTAAAATGAGATGGGTAGTACAGTTTAGAGAAAAACATAGGCTGGAGTAAAGTGTCTGCACATTAATGTAAACATTCTACCCACCCCCTCCCCTGCTGTCCTGAATCAGGCCCACTCCCCTCCCTTGTACTCCAGGTCCCTGCTTACTGTCCCATGCCCCCCTGCTTACTTGTGACTGCCCACGCTGTCTGTCCTGTGGGAGCAAGCAGGGAAGGGTTAACCTGCCTGCCCAGCTGCCACTCCTGCTCTCTGGGCTGGACTCAGCCACAGAAGGGTTAGCTTGCTTGTCCAACCCTACTATTGCCACGGCTGGGCTGAGCGCAATAATAGGGGTTAGGCAAGAAAGCCAACCCTTCTGTGCCTGATCCCTGGGGACAGGCAGGCAGGTACAAGTAAGGGGCAAATGGTGGGGAGGAGCCTGGAGGGGCTGGGGGAAGCCTAGAATAGGAGGGCAGGGGTATTTTTTACCTTTTAGTCCTCCAGGCCTCTGTTGGCCTGAACGTGCGACTGCTCCAAACTTGAACTTGCACTAACATTGATCAACATTTGTGCAGTGGCTCACATTGTAATGTGTATCAAAGCCCTAACTGTACAAACTCCGGTGTGTTCTTATTATTATGTATCATTAGGTGGCTGCATTTCAGCACCAAGTGAAAGTAATTCCTGTATCTAGCATCTGTATAGCACTCAGATCCTTCTGGCTAAATGTGCTTTATAAATATTAGAGAGAGGTATATAGCCAGTTAACCTGGAGTCAGGCAGAAGGCAGGGTAGATCTGCACTTTTACAGTCTAACTAAATCAAGTATGTATAACATAAGCTTTTGTAAGCAGAGGGCTCACTTTATCAAATGTGAAGGGACAGCAGGAAGCAGAGCTGCTAAATAAAAAACAGTGATTAGAATACAAAGGTTGGGGAAGGAGGGAGGAAAAAGGAGGGGGCACTACTGAGAGAGGCAAGGTGAACTGATAAGAGAGTAACAAAAAGCAGTTAATCCACTGAAGGACATAGAGCTTTTCAAACCTTAAAAAGAAAAAAAAGCAGAGGAGTTGGACTGGAAAGGTGGGTAGAAGATTCTGCTCTTATTTTATCTAAACTAGTTTGCTTGTTCTTAATTGAAGGAGGTAGGTTCACTGGTGCCAATTAGGAGTGAATAGGAAGGTGATGCTGATGGGAATTCAAGGTTCGGTACCTCAGAAAGAAACATTCCCTCCCTTTGCCTGGTACATACCTAGAGAAGGGTCAGTCTTTTCTTGTCACTACCATTGGTTGTCTTGCTGTGATTCCTGTGGTTTAATACAGCACAAAAGATCTGAAAAGTTCCTTATTCCCTTCCTATACATATGAACATATCATAGAATAGTCAGGGACAAGCTGGTTTGCAGACTTGTTGGCATCTTTTAAAGCGTTACTGTGAAAAATGTTGAATTTCTTAAATATTTGCTTAACTCTGCCACATCAAACGGTCTTTGACACATATTGATTAGTTGTATTAACGTTACTTTCCCATTCTATGAAGTAATGTGTGTTGGGAGCAAGGTACTTTTACGATAATAGGCTAGTGATTTTATTTATGGATGACCTGAAAAGTTCTTTGATGAAAGCAAATATATCTTGAAATAGCATTATCCAAAATAATAACATCCTAGATTACATGTCACCAGAGCTATCCCAGCATCAAAGTTCAGAAACCACAAATTGGTTGAGGACAAATTTGACTACCTACATGAAAAAAATGCATTATAGTCAATGTTCTCAGTATAGAAACATGATTAAGTAGTCTGTTGAAAAAACATACCTGAATTATTGTAACATGCCTTCAGTTTTCTAAAAACAGGAGTAAAAAAAGGCACACCCTACAGATTCATTCCTTTAGTGCTGAAAATAGCTAGCATGACAGGAAGTGGAGAAAAGCTTCCCACTTGTCCCCTTTTCAAAAAAATATTTTTATATAAAACAAATTAGTAATAGAACACAGTGAATACTCTTCTTTGGAGATTATGTTCCATAGGGATGAAACCATGTCTTTTATAATAGAAATACCTACTACATATTTGGTTAAATCAGGTGATTCAGGTCAGATGACTAAAAGTTGAAAGACTAGCAGGGAGGATGGATGAAAAAAGAAGCCTTTCCCTCTAGGTAAGATGAGAGAGAGGATACAGTTATCAGCTGAAAAGAGAAGCTTTTAAATGAAAGCCTGCTTTGAGCCAGAGTTAATCTTATTTACACCTCACTTTACAACCATTGTGGTTGTAGTGCAAGTTCTTCATTTGTGCTGAGTGAAATTGGGAGTATCTGCCACTGTTCAATTATTTTTTCTAAACTAAGGTAACTATATAGTCCCCACCATGCTAGTATATAAGCATCCCACAACACCCTTGAGAGGTAGGTAAGTTCTATTATTTCCATGTTGCAGACGGGGAACCAAGGCACAAAGAGAATAAATTTATTCAGAGTCACAAAGAAACTCTGAGACAGGGCCCAAGTCCTATGTAAGTTTCCTAACGACAAATCTTCCTCTCTCCTTGGAAGCTCCTGTACTTGGGTCCTTTGTTCAGGTTTGCTATCAATAAACAGTGCAGTGGTATTACAGTTCAAGTTGTTCTGGGATGTTCTTTTCTTCAATGAGTCTTGTCCTGTGGATTTCACTTTACTATGCTATCAGTCTATATTTCGCTGGAGGGTCTGTCACTCGTAGGATTTTAGGGTTTTGTTTCTGGGGAATTTTATAAAAAGATATTACTACTTCCATGCCAGATTATGATATCCAAATTCATACTGGGCACGTCTACATGAGACACTATTGTGCAGCGGTTACTACACATTTCTTTAGTATTTGTACAAGCAAGTAATAAACAAATGTATAGTACCTAGAGATACATTTGCTGGTGGTACTGTGCAGTCTTTTAAGATACACTAATGTGCAGTAGCCTAATAAAACTGAGTGGTATTAGCACTGTCTGTGCTGAGACGCACTACTGCACAGTATTATTCGGCTACTGCGCAATCAGTGTCTCATGTAGATGCACCCATTAGCAGCAACTTCACATGCACAGAATCTCACTATACATTCCTCTTCATTGTAGTTTGATGGAGGGATTGTTAGGCTCTTTGAAACTGTGATTTCATATATGTGTAATGCAAATAGTCAATACAAAAAATAGAGACATGTATGACCGATTTGCCTGAGCACAATCTTCTCCAGAAAGCTGTGTATTTGTTCTAGTGGACAGGACTAATTAGGTCTAATGGGCATAAGTGTGCATATGGACTGGAGAGTAGACATCCTTGCAATGAAGTACAGTACAGGTTTTTGGAGCAAGTCTTGGCTCCACTGAAGACAATGGCAAGCTCCTTATTTTGATGTTCTAATTTTGCAAGACTTAATGTATTTATGGTTTTGTTTCCCAGAAGAGTTGGTTGTTAAAGTATGTATGTAAAAGCACCATCTCCTCTTGCTTATTATGTTAACACAATAAAATTGCAGCTTACTCTTCCTTGTGACATTACCAATTTTTAATTCATACGTAGCACACAATCCCAGAGGGAACAAATCTGGTGTTCAGTGAAAGCTTTCCATGGCATACAACTTACAAAGAGTTTTAACATTGTTTTAAATTGCTAACTTTTTTAATATGCCTTTTTCATAAAGCACACATCACTAACATATTTTAAATTGCTTTACATATATTTCTATTCTAAAAATTTATTTTCTGAATTGGGTCACCACATATCTTTTATTGGGCGTGCCTGAACAGATAAAGCAAACAAAACAAGGATTTAAGAAACATAGAAAGAAATTGTATTAAGTAATAATTAAAATTACAGAAATAGCCAATATCAGTTATTTAATCAGAATACTAAATGGATGATTAGTACATTATTAAGCCTAAAGAAAGCACTAAGTTCATCTAGACTGGCTTCCTGAACAATACAGCCTATAGATACCTACCAAATAATTCCTGCAGCATGGGGAATTAGTTCTCTCTGTTACATAACTCAACTCTATGGAGCCCATTGTAGTTTACTAGAACTTGTATTTTAGAGCCATCCAATCTTAATGTTGATGTTGGAAATGGAAGGAGAAAATGGATCTCAAATGATTAAATTAATTCATTTCAGAAGTGAAATTGTAAACCTCACAGAAAAAAAAAAGGAATTCCTCATGAGCTATTTTCCCTTATTTGTTTGCCATCTAATATTTACTTACGGCACTGGATACATGCCATGGCAAAGATGTGAAAGTGTCAGAACTCACTTTCCCACCACAGAGTTTGTTGATGTTACTTTTGCCATCATTGCAGGTAGGTTTTAAAAAAAATGCGACTGGCCTTGTAGAATGTATTCTATGGACTGCTATTGATTTTTGGGTTCTGCTTTCAAAATCAAAGTGGACATAAAAACAAAAAGAATACGTCTATGTGCTCTGTTTGGTTATGACACCTAAATGGAGGCAAAGGCATATCCCCCTACCAAACATGCATAACTACAAAAAAAGTGAATGGGCCAAATGCATACCTGCCTTAAACAGACGTCAATCCCACAGAAGTCTTGGACACATGGACTGGTTACATAAATTGTTCGGTCATGGAGAGGAATACAGATACAGCAGTGTGACTTGCACCAATTTGGTATTTAGTGAGTGCACATTCTAAGGAGTACAAGGAGGGGGGAACCTCAGGAAAGATCACCAACAGAACAATGCAAAACTAAATGGGGACTAATCCCCCAAAGTTAGGTTGTGCTGAGCTGACTGAAGACAGGATAATTGCAGGACATACTGACAGTGAGTGATGGGGGTAGTTAGGGGTAATTGCCATGGGCACCAACTAGGGAGAAAGAGAGGACAAAAAAAAGTCACTGTTTCTGCTTTGCCTTGGATGCCCAACTATGTCCCTACATTGCTGTGTGCTGATTTAGTAAATGCTATGGACAGGCATCCTGCTATAGCCAGGCTCCTATGGAGATTAAATCTGACCTCCCATGGCAGAATACTGGGGAAAGGTAAATGGCTGAAATACTCCTTGACCTCCTTCAGGTGAATCCTTTCCTCCTCTGCCAGAATTACCTCTACTCATCCTCTGAAAGAAGAATGAATCTGGGCATAGATTTTTTCCATTGATACTCATTACCATAGCCTAAAGAGCCAGGTGTCCACAGCTGTATGGAAGCTGTATCATTTTTTTCCTAAATAAATACTGCAACAGGGAATGTGAAAGGGTCAGAGGTGGTTACAATACTGCAAAGTACTAACTGCCTAATCCCTAGTTCTTGTTTATAGTAGTCTTCCCTAAAATTAGTGGAACACTCATTTGAATTCCATTGCAGAATCATGCTTTTTCTAATTTTTTTTCTGAAAAAAACAAGGAAGTTTTGCAAAAATTCTGACTATAAGATTCAAAATATCAGACTGCAGGGCAGGTGAATAATAGTAAGATATACACACACATGTGCACATGTATAATTCTCAGTTCTAAAGCTCTATTTAAAATAAATGTGTTCCAATTTATAAGAAAATAAAAAGAGGAAAAACTTTTTTGTGCTCTTGTTTTTTCTCTTATATTTTGAATCTTATAGTCAGGATTTTTGCTAAACTTCCTTGTGTATTTCAGAAGAAATTAGAAAAAGCATGATTCTGTGCTGGAATTCAAATAAGTGTTCCACTCATTTTGGGGAAGGACTACTATAAGCAAGAATTGAGAATGTTCATACGTAAGCATGGTCATGGGCAGATCCAGGATTTCAGAAAGGGGGGAAGTGAGCTGTCCAACAGGGATAGATGCACTCTGACTCCCAGCTTCCCCCTCGCCACACACTAGGGCAGGCACGTCACACTGCAGAAGGAGTAGTGGGAACTTTTTTAAAGTCTCTCAAGCAGGTAAGAATCTTTCCCCCCCGCCCCCTCCCCTTTAGCCCCTGTGCTCTTGGCACATGGCACATCCCCTTCCCTGCCCACTGCTGCTGCTGCCGCTGCCGCCAGGGGTGGATTAACATATGGACCCTTGGGTCCAGGGCCTTCTGTCAATCAGGGGCCCCTTGGGAGGCAGGGGCCAGGGCAGGCAAGCGGGGAGCTGCAGCCAGACTAGGAGCTGGTAAGTAGAGGTTAGGGGCTGGAGGAGGGGGGAGGGGACCATGGGGGAGACCCCTGCTGGGCCCCATCCCCTGCCTACTCTCCCAGCCCCTCCCATGGCTGCCCCACTCGCCGCATCTCCCAGTGCTTTAAAAAAAAAGCCAGGACTCACCGGCTGCTGCTGGGGGGTAGGAATCCCTGATCCCACCCCACACACTGTCCCACGCTGCATAGAGGCTTCTGCACAACCCCCCCTGACCTCCCTTGTCCTCCAGCCCCACCCATGGCTGCCCTGCCCACCCCAGCTCTGGCTCTTTAAGGAAGTAAAAAAATGAGAAAAACCCCAGGACTCACCACTCTTGTAGTGGCCTCAGGGCTTCAGAGGGCTCATAGAAGAGCCCCCCCATGTGGTGCAGGGCAGTGGGGATCACCCCCCACCCAGCACGAATGGTAAGTCCAGGGTTTTTCTTGGGTTTTTTTTCTTAAAGGGCTGGAGCTGGGGTGAGTGGGGCAA
>NW_017729024.1:121027444-121047094 GCF_001723915.1 Gavialis gangeticus | reverse complement strand
GGACTTTTTTTTTTCTTCTTCAAAGTGCTGGGAGCTGGGGCGGGCAGGACAGCCATTGCCAGGCTGGGAGAGCAGGCAGGGGATGGGCCTGGGTGATCTGGAGATTCAGCAGCAGCTGAATTGATTTGGGACAGTGATTCAAATTACCAAATCTAATCACTGTCCCCCAAATCACCCTAATCTGAATCTGAAGCAAATACTAGCTGCTTCACCTAGTGTTCATGCCATGAAATACCCTGATTGTACTTGATACCATGTGGGGTTGGGTTGGATGAGGTGTGGGGTATAGTAGAGGATACTGTGCCCTGCTTTGGGGTGATAAAATAGTTGGCTCTCTGTTCCTGGAGACATGCTGCCCAAGTAGTACTTCACCACTACCTGTATACTATACCATTTGATGCTTTAGTAAGAGAGATTTTAAGATACCAGGGTCTCTGATTTACAACTGAGTCCTATAACTGTAACTACCTATGACTGTTGCTGTCCACAACAAAATCTTATAAACATTTCTGAGCCATGCTTAGATTTTTGCCCTTATTTTTCTGTCATTTCATTAAGTCAAAAAAAGGTGGTAGGGGCACTATGCATGAAACCCTACTTAAATACAATCAACTATCTTGCTGCTTCTAGAATGAATTGGCAGGTTACTAAGGTATCTTGCTACATCTCCATGAGTACCAGCTTCCAGCCCAATGGCCACCCCCAATTGGGCTGGGGGATCAGACGTGGCTAGATACAATGCTAGTGCATCACTCTCATGTTAGCTACAGAAAATGTCATGTCCAGACCATGCTAGTTTGCCCCATAGAGCATCTTGGCCTGGGGAGACTGTTGAGCTTTTTCATGGCTGTTTCCTGTTTCTTCAGTATCCTTGTACAAATATGTAGTTAAGTAATTGCAAAAGGTGCTCCTGAGTTCCAACATCTGGGGAAAAAAACCTAGTCCAGACAGCTGTCTAATACAATTAGGTATGCCACCAATGGAGTATCAGCCACTTAGAACAGTAATTCATCTGGCCAATTTTCTTAATTTCTGGAAGAATCACCATCATATGACCATGCATTTTAATTTTGGTTAGAGGGAATCAGAGATGACATCTTATCAAAATCTAATAAAATAATTACATTTTGGAGTAATGAGTGAAGAGCCACGTGCAAACTGCAATTTAAATTTGCAATTGGTTGTCAGCACCATTTAACTAACATTGCATAAGCTTTTACTATATTTTCAAGCTCACATTATGTTCATGAATGAAATTAAGATGCTTCATAGGTTATTTATCAAATAAGGGTCTTAACAAAGACAGAGAAAAGAAACTGTCAACCAAACAAATTAAACACTGTGACTACTAATAAACATGTTCTCCAAGCAGAGAAGCCAGTGGGTATAAGTCTTCTGAAAAACATCAGCAAGAGGTATTGCGTTTACATTTATGACCCAGTCATGCTGTATGCTTCTGATTTATTACTGAAAATCTGAATCTTCTGACAAAAACCTCACTAACGTATGTGCTGAGAAGTTTAATGAATAACTCTTTGCATTAGAAGGATTCACAGGACTTTGATCAGTGTCCCATGAGGCATCAGGTCAAGATGATCTGTAAAAGCTGATTAGCATCAACTATCATCAGGCTACATGCTATAAATAGTTTTGAGTTTTGCCAGGCCACCCGTAGCAAAACATACAAGGTAATCAACATTCACATCTGACATGTGAATCAGGAATCTAGTTGTATAATTTCTATTTGAAAAATTGTGACATTTATCTTCTATAAATCTGATTTTACAAGAACAAAAATGTTTCAGGCTTATAGAGGCTCTAATCATAGTGTAGCGTATAACATCATGGGGAAGACTTGCACATTAACAGCATATCCTGTCAGCAATTCCTCAAGACAACTGTTTTTGGAATGAAGAAGCCTTTCAACTCAATTTAATCAATCTTTTCCAGTTCTGACTGTGCTGAACTAAACCAATACATTTTTCTCAGTAAGTATCAGGGCTTATTAATCAGGGAAAAGTTGAACATATCTCCTTTTCCTTAAAGGGTCATAGATCATTGATTATATTTTGTCCCTGTCTCTGCCTGATGCCATAGCTTTGTGAAGATGCAAACTGAATATCTAATGTAGTGATTCCTAAAGGGTTTGCCATGAGAGTGGCAGAAGTATGCTGTGAAAAATTATACTTTATCTATCAATATCAAATCCAGCCCATGGAGACATGTCATCTGGCCCACAGGGCTCTCCACAGGTCTAAAAATTTGAAAGTAGGGGGAACAGCAGCAATTAACATGGCCACCACACCCCTGCCACCAAATTTCCAAGCAGGATCAGGTCCCACCTCCTTCTACTCTATATAGCAATACTGGGCCCTGGCTGACATAGCACCACTCCTTCAGCCCATGATGCCAAAGGTTTAGGCATTGTTACTTAAGTGTTACACATATATATGGGAGGCCCTAGGTGTGGCACTTCCTAGAGACTGCCCTACCACCAGCAGTCCCACCACACCATCCAGCCTCAGCATGGTGTAGTTTTAGGTCATGCCCTAGGACCAGGAGCCTCCAGCCATCTCCATAGCTCCTGCCCTTACCTCCAAGGATGTTGTGAGCAGCAGCTCTAGCCAAAAGATATTCTTCCTATGTCTGCAGCAAGCAAACTGCTGGCTTTGCTGTTCAGAGCCCTGCTCTGATAGTGAACAGCCAGACCCTGTTCCCAATCAGGTAATTAGGCCTGATTGGGGAAAACAACCAGCTGCAGGCTGCTTTGCTGCTGCCTACACCCCTATGAGTAACAGAGCATGCCCTGTGCTCTGTTACGGGGGGGGTGTAGATAGATGGATATAGATATATCTGTGTGTGAGCATGTTTGTCAAATAAGGGTTATATTATATTATATTATATTATATTATATTATATTATATTATATTACGTAAGTCTTTTAGTATGACTTACACAATGGTGCCCAACCTTTTTATACCCATCCCATCTCTTTCAGGCATACAATTAAAGTGTGTCACCATTTTTAATCCAAAAAAAGCATGTCCTAGGTATCAAAAGTTTGGGAAACACTGGTCTAGCACATACTTCACTGAGTAGTGAATGAAGCAGAACTCCAGTGCAGCCTCCCCATGGCAGAACATAACCAAAAGATCTAAGACACCAAACCCCACCACTTTGGGCTTTTGGGGATTTTCCTGAACGAGGCCAAACAAAACTTATTTTGATGAAAAATTCAAAGGTACTTCTCAGTATTTTCCTGCCAGATGTCAGCTTATTAGTCCATTCATTTCTGAAGCTGATAAAAGAGTTACAGAATTGGTTTATAATTGGAACAATGTATCCTCACCCCTTCCTGCCCCCCTTGTACTCAAGAATATTTGAGCTGTTTTTGCTCAAGTTTACAGAAATAAGCTTATGTGGGAGTAACCAGGCCTGCAAAATTTCAACCTGAAAGCTTAAACTGTTCAAAGTCTTGCACAACCAAAAACTGAAAACTGTAGTTATAAAGGGAAGGGCAAGACAATTTTAACAATAGCTGCCAAAAACCTAGTACACTCTAGGTTTTTGTATTTTAACATAGATTTAAAAAGTGAACAAAAATCAACATCCAGGGATATTATTAAGTAGGCCTGGTAATGCTTCCTTTAATTAAGGTTGCCCAACAACCCTAGCTGTAATTTATTGTGTTCAGTTGCTTATAATGCTGCCCAACTTTATCTGTTCAAGCTGACAATTTCAATCTCTCTTAGGCTCGATCCTTTTGGAAAATTTTTACCACATCAAAAAACACAATAAAAAAAAAAATCACCAGCTGGGTTCATATTTTAAAAAGTAATTCTCATAAACCATTTTTTTCTGGTGGAAACATCAGAAATCCACTTACTAGCAACAAAAAAAGTGGCAGGAAAGCGCTCATTACTCTCTGCAAAAACCTGGCTGCAGGGCAGAAGGGATGGAGGGAGGCATCAACCATTCTCCCTGTCCCCTTCAACTTAATGGGACCATGCTGGAGCTCTGCTCTGTGTTGGGGGGCCGGGGTCTCTGTGTGGTGCTGGAGGAGGACTTCTCCTCCTTCTCCCTACCACTTTGGGGGGAAGGGGGCTCTGCAAGACTGCCCAGCCCTGGAGGGGGCCTCTTCTCCTGCTCCACCCCTACTGCCGTGGGGCAGGGAAGGGACTCTGTTCAGTGCTAGAGGCAGATTCTTCCCCCCTTCCTCCTCTCCCCACTCTACACCACCGTGGGACAGGGAGGGCTGTATGTGGCACTGCCCAGCCTGGCCTCACCCAGCTGGGGCACAGGGAGCGGCTGTAATGGAGCCGCAGCTGCTGGGGGTGGCCCTGCCCCCACAGTCCAGGCCACCCACAAGGCCCCATGGTACCTCCAAGATGGCCCATGTAGCCCTCTGCCCAGCCAGCCACCAGACATGCATGCCAGGCCAGGCCAGGCTGCTGACAGGGCTCAGTGTCCCTGTCACTGAGCTGAACCTGCCAGGGGTGGCTCTGACCCCAGCAGCTGCAGCTCTGTGACAGCTGCACCCTGCACCCTGGTTGGGCCGGCTGGGCTAGTCAGCGTTGAAAACCCCACTTCTCCTGCCCCATGGCAGCAAGGTGGAGGAGGAGAAGGGGGAAGAGTCCCCCCCACCAGCATTGAATAGACCCCCCTCCCTGCCTGACGAGGGGAGGAGTGGGGGAAGAGTCCCCCGCTGGGGCTGGGCAGCCTCTCATAGAGCCCCTCTCCCTGCACTGCGGTGGCAGGCAGGGAGGAGGAGAGAGAAGAGCCCCCCCAGCACTGAACAACATCCCCCTCACCACCTCACAACAATGGGGGAGAGGGAGGAGGGGGAGGAGTTCCTCTAGGGCAGGCAGCACTGAGCGCCAAGATTGCTCCTTGCTGTCAGGGAGCTGCTGGAGCAGGCAGAGCTCTCCCCACCTCCTCTTCCTCCTCCCCTGTCAGCGTGGTCTGGCCACACTCCCTCTTCCCCCACCCTCCAAATCCTACAGGGCCAAGGTTGGGGTTTAAACCCTTCCTCAGTCTTACTTGGGCCTCCCCAGGCCTGGCTACACCCTGCTCCCCCAGCTCAGCTTCCTTGTAGAATGAAGGGCTGCTCTAGCGGCCCTGGGCTTCTGGCCTGAGCTACTGTAAGCACGTGTCTGCATTTCTGGAATGAAAAAAGCATGCCTATCCACTTGCAAACCAGTTCACTTTCTGCAGGTTAAACTAACCTGCATAGATTGAATCAATTGAGGCTCAGGCTTTTTGAATGTCTGTCCCTAGCCATTAAAGTTTGTCCACTAAACTAGAAAAACCTATATGAGTTTCACAAATATTAACTGGCATAACTGCTCAGAATTAAAAGCGACTCCTGTTAGCTGATGCACCATGCATGTATGTTGTCTTTTGTTGTTTTGTGTTTTGATATTTTCATTTCAGTTCCCCTTGATATGTACGATGACAGATGCTTCAAAAACATCAGAAATCCAAGATAAATGCACAGTTGACTCTATCAAGAAAACCAACATTAATCTAATTTATGTAGGATGTTACGTGTCATTTTCATAATAGGTACCTTTAAAAAATTGATTACAGCTTTAAAATACATTCTGCTGCTCTACAGAGCTAGAAATAGGGAGTTGTACGCCAGGAAAAAAGAAAATTCCCAGATTTCCAACTAGCATGCTGCAGCATTCATTCTAGCTTTGAAAGGATCTGAGATACTAGACCTTATAATAATTTTTTAGATATAGAAACTTTTTAGACATAGAAACTATTGTAGATAATTTTGAGGTGGCTCATGGGTCCCTCTGAGTTTTCATAGCAACTAGGCTAGGAAGACTACTTTAATTCTATACTGAAAGCCTTTCTGATACATCACTATTTACATAGGTCAGTCATTTGAGTAGTCATCCAGAGATGACAACCTCCTCTTTTGGAATCTAAACACCTGACCAAGCATGCCAAGGATACCCCTTTAAAAATGTTCTCCAAAATCACAAGTCATTTGAAAGCAATATGCTCATTTGCATCAGCTGACAAGAACCAGAGTAATAGCAGGTGTGAAACAAAGATATCAGTCCTTTGAAAAACAAAGGGTCAAGGAAGAAAAAGTTAGAAAGTGTGAAAAAAATGACAGAAGGCAATACACCTACTACCTAGAAAGTCAAAAACTGTTAAAATAGAAAATCCCTGCATAATTTCCATTCTAAAAACCTATTACTGTACTGGTAATATTTTGTAGATTTGAACGGAATTGGCTTTCTAAAGAAATTATTTAACAAGAAAAAAATGACTAAATTAGGAAGTTTACCTTGTATCTTCTTAGTTCCACAAACTTTTCTGTTTGCTTGTTTGTTTTAAGCTTTTAGTACATGCATACATTCTATTCCTTGGAGAGCTAGTCAGTGGTTTTGTGCATAAGGAGATGTCTAAAAATCTTACCACTGTTGGAAAAAGCATATTTTAGAAAGGGAAAAAGAGTGACAAGAAGGAGCGATGTCTGCCCAAGCCGTGAATGCCCATCAGGTTAGCATAACTGAAGCATGCCAATCTCTGTAGCCAACCACGCCAAGGGAAATCATATGGCTAGCATCATATGCAACTGTTTTTGACCCCTTAGCCAAAATGATCAGGTTCCTATGTATAGCTAGGTCAACTGGGGACAGCTTGCAATGTGAGCCTAGAGCCAGAATTAAACTCAGGCTTCTGTGCATGTAGTGAGTGCCTTAATCGCTCTGCTGCCAAACCCCAAGAGAGGAATATGAAGGTAAAGTACTGGACTAAGAGTCAGAAATCCTGGGAATGGTCCTTAACTTTGCCATTAACCCACTATTTTACCTTAGTTAAGTCACCTCATTGTTTTGTGCCTTAGTTTCCCCATCTGTGAAACAAGAATAATGACACTTTCCCCTTCATTGTACATGCTTTAGGATGTATAGATGAAAACTTCAATACAGGGTTCATCTTCAAGTTGTTGAGCAGTTCTGTAACACACTGGGCACCATAGAATTGCCACTGAAGGTTATCAGAGTTCATGAAGACTTACTACAGAACTAAGTCCACTCCCCTCAGCATCTTGCCAGATCAGGCTCTGGGAGGCTTAAATGTTACTGTTAGCTACCAGTTTGAAGATTTCAAATTACGCTTTTGCCTCACTGCAGATTCTAGTTTGCAGGTTTGTCAATTGTTTGAAGGGCACTGTAATTACACTGACATGTCATTCAATGACCTTGGCATATTCCTAATGAGATCTACGTCAGTGACACCACAATTACTGAAAAAAAAAGATGAATGACTGCAAAGAGAAAGTACTAACATTTTCCATGACCAAGATCAATATTTTACAGCAGAGAAACATAATAAAATGCTTTATCAGCTAAGTCTCTTTATCTGCAACAAAAGGTATCCCATACCTGTGCAGTATGTCTGGCAACAGAATCAGGTAAACAAATTACTCTAGGAGATGAATTGGTTGTGAACTAAGGCCTCTGCACCATTTCTTTCAATAGGCTGAACACAATGCAGACATACCTCTTTGAAAAGTCAACCATCAATATTGCTTCAAAATGAGCTGAACTTCCTTGTTATACTATTGTGTACTGGCCTGCAGGAAAAAAAATCATCTACTCATTCTGCGGTCTCTTCTGCTGAGGGGCCTTGCGACACTAAGGAATCAGTTTGGGGATTTATTGCTTTATTTATTGCAGAGAAGACTCCTCTGGCTAAGTGATACTATTCTTGGTCACAAATTATGGAAAAGACTTAAAAATTGCATTTTAAAATAAATTTACTAGTATATGTGATTATAAAATAAACATGGAAGAAGCTTCCCTACATTGAAATTTTTTTTAACACCAGTGAGAGTTACAAATATATAAAACAATACACATTGTTACCTGTTTGATTTAGCAGGGCATAGGTGAATCCTCTAAGGACAGCTAGTTGGTCAACTGATTTAGTGTGGAGTGGAGCTAAGTTGCTTGGCAGTGACAGCCATTTTCTGAATCTGTCAGCTCAAGTCAGCCAAACATTGAGATAGTGCTAAAACCTTTCTAGCATTCTGCTGATTTGGCTCTGATGCCTTAGTAATGTCAAATTAAAATCAGTGGGCCTGATTCCACAGTCCCAAATTACACAAAAACTCTCCTAGGCTATGGACAGAGATTGTATTTGCCCAGGAGAAAGACTTTTGTCCTGGAACCAGTCCTATTGTCCAGCTTCAAGTCACTTTGAAGTATGTTGGATAAAATGTACTAATGCTTCTTCCTGGGACATGCTGCTGTGCGTCTGTACGGTAACTGTGCTTTATTCCAGAACAAGCCTGTCAAGTTGTGTGCTCTTGTTGGCCACCTACTGGCAAAGGAGCAACAATGCAGCTGCTGGAAGGGCAATCTGTGTAAATGCCTGTGCTGCTTCTGTTTTGATCTCAATCAAATTCCAGGACCTCAGTCCCAGGTTAAATAAGACATCTGTTTACAGTCTTAGTTGCCAAATGGAATTTGTGTGAATAGACTTAGCATGTTTAGCCCCTTCTTGTGTTTATATCCGTGCCACCATTTAGTTCTACTTGTATTTTATGGCAATGTTTTCTGTTTGATTTTTCATTCATGTATCCCTCCTGAGTTATCCAGTTTTTCAGGAGAATCTGTTCTTTCTATGAAAAAGAATCAGTGCCATGTAACTCAATAATCTGTTGTGTCTTAAAATTAGGTTACTTTTCAATATACCCTTTAGCAACTCTATTAATTATAGACTTTCATATGTCTCTGTACTATAAAACTGCCCTGCAGATATAAACACGAGTAAAAAAGAAACGAGAAGATTGAATACAATCCTCTGATATTCTCTCCCTTACCAGATGGAGAATTCATAATATAATTATTTGTTAAAACAGTGTACAGCTAGCCTAAAACTGGCCAGAATTTTATTACCATAACATCAACCATGAAGACCACATGCTTCTCCTGTGGCCAATATGTACATATTTTGTTGGCTATCCTAATGATTAGTAACCAGAGCCAACACATTTTACACAGAAGGTGTAATATTAAGATACATTTTGGGAATGACAGTTGGAACCTTTAAAAATGCTGCTACTTTGAAATCTAAATCTAATTGCAGTCTTACTAACCTGCTCTTGAATACATACAATCAGAAAGTGACACCCCCAACTACTAAACTATACTAACTAATTGCTCTTGGTATTAATGGCCATTTTCCTAATCTTTTATATTTTGATTCGTGGCTCAGGCAGATAACAGGCTATGAAATGCACAGGGCTCCACAGAAATGACCCCTTAAACAGCCCTCTCCTTGCTGCAGAGAAAGCTGAATTGTTCCACCTCACTGCCCTCAGTACGGGCCCTAGAGCAGTGCTGTTCAATCAATGTTGAGTTTACAGCGTACTGTATACTAAGGGTTAGGGAAATGGGCCCTATTCAATTTGGATTCGGCCCAAATCAGGAACAGTGGTTTGATCCATTGATTCGGATCACTGCCCCCATTTTGATTCAGCCAAATCCGAATCTGACAATTCAATGCTGATTCGGCGAATCAACGATTCTGGCACAGGCACAGCTTTAAAAGTTTTTTCTACATACCTTGTGGTAGCAGCACGGCTCATGATCGCTGCAGTGCTGGGGCAAATGGAGCATCCCACAGCAATGTGGAGGGCTCTCCAGTGTGCTCAGCAGCGAACCCAGCAAACCCCCCAGCACACTCTCTGATGGACCCAGAAGTGCTTCTGGTCCACTTCCGGGTTTGCTGCTGAGCGCACTGGAGAGCCCCCCCATGCTTGTTTGGGACACTCCATCTACCCCAGCACTACAGATCACGAGCCCCTGCTACGTAGAGATATGTAGAAAAAACATTTAAAGTTGTCTCTATATCCGAATCACTAATTGATTCAGAAGGTTCTGAATTGATTCGGAGAGATTAAAGGGTCCTCTGATTCGATTTGGATTCAGAGGTTCAACCACCGAATCAGGCCAAATCTCCACCAAATAGAATCAGGGACCAAAGGTTTGCATGGCCCTACTGTATACCCTGCAGGGTGCATCTACATATGCATTTGATCTGGCAAGTAAATGCTCCTGGGCAGGCATCAACACATGTAGGGAAGCAGGAGCAGATTTGCTATTAATGCCAGCAAACTGATCCTGCTTCCTGAGGCCCTGGGCTGACTCTTGGTCGGAGCTGGGACATTACACCCGGCCCCTGGGGGCTGCCTGATGCTGGGGTGGGGACAGCGGGCAGGCAGTGGTTGGCCATGACTCCCCAAACAGGGGGAGGGGACTTAAAAAGAGCTGCAGGGCAGGGGCAGGTCCCAGCCCCAATGCACCAGTGGGGCAGCTAGCAGCAGAATGGGGCAGGGGGCTGGGATCAACCTCTGCAGCTATTTCCAAGCCCTGTGCCTTGATCAACTTGATCGGGTCACAGGGCTGGGACCTGTCCCTGACCAGGACAGTTCCCAGCCCTGCATGTGGGGTGGAGGCTGGGAAGCCTGTTCCCTGCTCAGCTTCGTGAGCTTGGAGCTTGGTGGGGAACAAGCTCCCCAGCTCTATGCATGCAGAACTGGACGGGGAACAGGCTCGGAAGCCAGCTCCCTGCCACCTCTACGCTTACAGAGCTGGGCAGGGAACAAGCTCCCCAACCCCCACCAGCAGGGAGCTTCCAGTGCCAGCTCTGAACGTTAGGGCCAGCGCTGGAGGAACCTTATCTCTCAGCCCGAGCTCCACAATCATAGGGTTCAGGCTGGGAGGATGATCTCCCAGTGCTAGCTCCACAACTGTGGGGCCAGCGCTGGGAGGCCCTTATCTCCAAACACCAGCTCCATAGTCACGGGCCCAGTTCTGGGAGACCCTTATCTCCCAGCACCAGCTCCGTGACTGCGGGGTTGGCACTGGGAGATAAGGATCTCCAGCACTGGGAGATATTGCAATGACAGTGTGAGGGCTGGGAAATAAGGACCTTCCAGCCCCCACTCCCCATTACAGTCTCAGAGCAGGGGGCTTGGAGCTCTATGATGCAGGGAGACATAGTCCCCACCTGAGGTCTGGTGGTGGAGCCTGACCAGGCATCAGGCAGCTCCTGGGGGCAGAGAACAATCTGCTCCCTGGTGGATGGCTGACCAGGTACAGATATGCTACTGCACTGTTATTAATAAAAAAATTAATGTACTATTTCCATTTGCAAGTAGCAAATTTACTCGCAATTAGCTATGTTTACTGTGTAGTAAGGATGTGCATGTGTAGATACACATGCTTACTGTGCAGTAAACTATGCTACTGCACAATTAAGCATCTTGTGTAGATGCACCCACAGTGTGTGAACAAAATAAATATTTTGTAATCTGGGAGTTTTTTAGGTAAAACCAGATGTTAATAACACAACATGCTATACTGACTGTCAAATTTATTTTACTATTTAATGAACAAAACTTCCACTGACTATTTTTTCCATATTATTCCATGCTGCCTCAGAAATTGCAATGTATCCCAGAATTATCCTGCCAAAGGAAATGGGTTGAAGTGTGGTGATTACTGCAGAATTTCAATCAAGCTTGCTGCAAACTAGCTAGGACCTTGTATAGTAACAGCCCCCTCTAATAATGTAATCTTTGATCAAGCAGTCCATAATCCTCTCTGACTGCTCAGTTCTATCTCCAGTCCTATCAGCAAAATACCCAGTCTTCAGGGAAAAACAAAAACAACTACAGCACTTGTATACATGACAGTGGTTTAGTCCCTTAAATTCAAATGGTGGGTTTTTAATTGTGATGACTAAAAACCCACCATTTCAATTTAGGGGCTTTTGTCACTGTTACAGCCCAATCCTTTTTTTATTTGGCGAAGCCTGTCCACCTCACCCAGAAGTGGAAGGCAAGTTGCCAGCAGGCTGAGCAGCCCCTGAGCTGTGGGTGGCACTGCTCCTTCTCTCCATGGTGGTGGCACCCCTCAGGGCCACCCTGAAAGGCAGCCAGCAGGCCAGGAGCTGCCCCAGCTCAGAGGTGCCCAATCTAGCGCTTCCCTGAGCCTGCCCAGGCTACCAGAATGCTATGCACCATCCCCACCACCTTCTTCAGCTGCCAGTAGCGCCCTCCTGTTGCCTTTCTGTGCTTCCCCAGGGGCAAACCATCGCATTCCTGAGTGTTCCCAGGTGGTGGGAAGGCAGCAGGAACAGTGTACAAGGCACTGCTCCCCAGGCGGGCTCAGGGAAGAGTGGAATCCAACAGGTGCTGGTTCTGAGCTGGGGCAGCATCCAGCCCACTAACAGCCCACTGGGCGGCCCCGGGCGGGGGGAGTGCCACCACCGTGGAAAGAAAGACCAGGGCCCCCTGCAACTTAGGGGTTAGGCTGCTCCGCCTGCAGACAGGTTCCACCAAAGGAAAAGAAAAACAGCAAGGGGCCCAATCCTTTTTTGCAGAGCCTACCTGCAGCTGCAGGGCAAGCTGCTGGCAGGCCCTGAGCTGCAGAGGGCCCCAGTCCTTCCCTCTGTGATGATGGTGCTCCCCAGGGCCACCCAGGTGGGCTGCTAGCAGGGCAGATGCTGCCCCAGCGCAGCGGCAGCACCCGCTGGATCCAGCTCTGCCCCTAGCCCACCCAGGGAGCAGCACCCCGTGCACTGTCCCTGCCACTTTCTTGCCACCTGGGACCACCTAGGAATGGGCTAGCTTGCCACTGGGGCAGTGAAAAAAGATGACAGGAGGATGGCTGGTTGCACTGGTGATGGGAAGAAGTGGTGGAGATAGTGCATGGTGCACTCAAAGCCTGGGCGGGCTCGGGGAAGTGTTGGATTGGGCACCTCTAAGCTAGGGCAGCCCCCAGGCCACTAGCAACTTGCCCAGGTGGCCCTGGGGGTGCTGCTGCCATGGAGGGAAGGAACACGGTCCCTTGCCACTTCTACCTTCAACCCACCTCTCTTACAGCCAGGGGGTGAATCTGTCAGATTAAAGGGTACAATGTTACAAATAGCTACGTTGCAAACTAAACTACATGGGGATGTGGTTTAGTTTGCAATGTAACAAACATTTCAATTAGAAAAAAAACCCCATATGTATAAAGTGTGATGCAATTAAACCACAAAAACGGGCAATTTTCATCACATGTACAAGCACCCATTAATCATGCATATTACTGTTTTTGAGTTATTTAAAAATAAGCACATGGTTCTGTCCAGTATTTGAACTATGTATGGATATTTCAGTCTATATCTACTCGGGCTGTGCAAAGCTTCAGGTGGTGACTCGATTCAGAGAAGATTCGGTCTGATTCGGTGGCCTAATCTCTGAATCCGAATAGAATCAGGAGACCAATTCAAAGGTCCAAATCAATTCAAACCTCTCCAAATCTTTGGGGGTTTTTTCTTAAAGGGCTGGAGCTGGCCTGGGAAGGGGACCTGTGGTGGGGCTGGGGGAGTGAGAGGAGGAGTTGTGGGGTTCAGGCAGAGCCCCCCATGCAGCATGGGGCAGTAGGGGACAGCAGGGATCACTCCCTGCCTGGCAGCATGGAGTTTTTTTTTTAACAAGTGCCGGGAGCTGGGGCAGCCATTGCCAGGCTAGGAGAAGAGTGGAGGATGGACCTGGCTGACTCAGAGATTTGGCAGCAGCCAAATCTCCGAATAGCATTCAGCCAAATCGGGACAGTGATTCGAATCACCGAATCAAATCACTGTCCCCCAGATCGGCCGAATCTGAATCCGAAGTGAATACTAGCTGCTTTGCACAGGCCTAGTATCTACTCAGACTAATATTTTTGGAGATATAATGTAAATTGCTTTCTAGTGAAAACTAATATTAGTTTTAATATAAGTGAATTAATAGTCCTAGAAAACACCTTTTCCTAGCTTATGCAACCTTCTAACCAGAGTTCCCTTATCTACAGTTCAATGGAGGTATAAATGATAGAAGAAAACCTTGACATTGTTAGTAACTGTGGTATGACTTGAAAGCAGCTGAAGGTAGTACCTTGGTAGAAAGTCTTTTATCTTACCCCTCAGGCTAACAGGGATGAACCTATTCAAGACAAACTATAAATATAATAAACTGTCATTGCTCTTAAAGATCTAGGACATGGACCTTTCATTTTCTGTTCCCCCTCCCAAAATGTAACTGGTATTTCACAGTTTCATATGCTACACTGCTTCCAGCACCATTTTAAAGAACACCTTTTAATAATTTTAAAGCCTTGATTTGCATGAAAACAGTTTCATATGAAAAACATTTGATGGTTCATAATAATTATATATTGTGTTTATTAAATTAGAGTCTTGAAAAATAAATTCTATCAGAGATTGTAAATAGGGAATTATTTGTCTGTGAGTCAGTTCAGTCTATTCTTCTCTTTGTAAGGTTTTAAATGAACCTAAAAAGAGACGATATGTTACAAAGCAGGTTTACATTTTTAAGACGAATTGTGCATTTCTCCACACTTTTAGTCCAAAAGGTGCATGTTATCTTCTGGAAGAGCTATTGAATAATCATACCAACATATTGAATGGATTAGAAGAGGGAAAAAGTTGCTCCTTTATGCATATAAACCAATAAGAGTTACTATTTGTGCTCTTAGAGGCTTTTAAATTGTCCTCACTAGGTTCTATAAATTTCAGAGAAATGGGCCATCTGCCTTGAAAAATTCAGCAGCTCTACTTTACAGGCATGCACTAATATAGTCACAATTTTTATTTCCTTATACTTTTTAAGTCAAAACTGATCTGGAAAGTCATGAAAAACTGAACACGAAAAGGTAATAAGAACATGTCAAGCAACAACAGGAATACAGTGACAGGCCAAATTCTGATCTTAGAGAGAAACAAGTATGAATCTGTAACAGCTTCACAGGAGTTTTTCCAGATTTAAACCAACGTAAGTGAGTTCAGAATGTGCTCCAGTTCTTTAGAATCATGGGCCTATTTCTACCACCTTTGTTCAAGTAATTAGTCCAACAAAAATCCATAGGGTTGTATAAGTAATGACTGTTCAAGGAGAACAAAATTAGCTTAAATCAGCCTGTAAAGTTTAAAATTAAAATTACAGATTTTTAAAAGGCAACCACATGCAAAACAAAAATAATGTCAACCACATCTACCCTATTTTGTTTCTATGGCTCTCCAGCTTCAGGTCTAAGAGACTGATTCTCCCCTCTTTCCCAGGACAGGAAGTTCAAATATGCACTGCACAAGAAAAACCCACATTGCTGTAGGTTTTACATAAAGAGACAATAGGCAGTATCTCAATCTCCAGCCCCTTCTAAATTCCAAGAAAGGGAGGCAGCTTGAAGTTGCATCATCACCTGAGTCTGTAACACAAGTGTGGTAACAAGCACAAGCCCAGCTACCTTCGCTATAACTCCAGTCCAACTCATCACTGCCACTTTCCAGGCGGCACTGATCCCACCACCTTTGGAAAAGAGTTTATTGCTGCCTTAATTTGAGGTAGCCTCCACTTCCCAACATCAGTAGACCTTGTACCTTGGTTGACACCAGTAAACAATAGCATAAACCATTCCTAGTCTAAACTACCCTAGTCCTGCTTATGTAGTAGCCTATAGTGAAAGATGGGGTGGAGACTGGTCTCTTCCTCATACAGCAAAAAATCCCCCAAATAACCCAAAACACATACACAGACAAAAAATGTGCACAGATACCATATTATGGGCAAAGCATAAGAAACCTAGAGAGATTAAACTCCAATTTTACTACTTCCAAACCCTAGGTAGATACAAAGTGGACACCACTTGCAGAACATGGCCACTGTATACATGGTAGTAAAGAAGGCATTGGAGACAAGGGAATTAACTCTGGGACTGATCGTCATGGATGGCTCAAGCCTGAGGAGGGAGCCATTTCTACTGAGGCCATCACCCAGAAGTGATTTTTCAAAATCCTTGGCTATGCAGTCTCATTGTCTGAGATTAGAACTGCACTCAATGACCTTATACCAACCTGTAACAATATGAATCAGAATTAGCAAACCTCTGCCTTCAAAAGAAATGTCAGCTCACACAAATTACACTGTATACTTTTTAGAAAAATTCTCACCATTAAAATACATCAGTAAAACTGCAGATGGTTGATGTTTGCTTTTAATTTGGAATTAAATTGCCCATTGATTCATTACGATTCTGTGCTCTTGACCTAGGCTTCACAGAAATTCATTTTTCCAAGTTCAACAGTCTGGGAAAGCATTGGTGACACTCTTGTATATTCTAAATTACTACTTCTGCAGAGCTTCCAATTATAATGAATTCTGGAGTATTCACTCAACCCATATGTCTCTTTCCTTGACATGTTCTGCCATAATGGGCCTGTTTCACTGGTGCAATACAAAACCAGTGTCACAACTAGCAGCTCACGTTCTTAATTCACACAATGGATTCAGATCACATTGACCCAGACAGTCAAAAAAACCATGAGTCCTTGCCAGTCCATCAGACCTGAATGCACCTGTCTGTCAGTGTGAGCATGCTTGTTAAAAAGAATACTACAGATAAGGCTAATAAACTTAACAATCTATTAAGTGCATGAAAGTTCCTTAGCTGAATTTATGACTGAGTCCCAGGCTTTTATAAACAAACACAGTAGACCTCACTGTCACACCATGTAACAACTTTTGTGCCAGACTGTCATCAAACAAACACCTTAAACAAGTTCCAACAAGTGTGGATGAATCACTCGAGGAGAACTGTAAGCTAACAGGACTGAAACTTTGTCTTACTGATTATCTAAAGCCAGTGGAAAGAAATCCATGCGTTTTAGTAAGCAGGCAAAGTAGGTTTTTCACCGAACAAAAGAATCTTTGTCTTTCTATATGACGAAATCCTAATTAGAATCAATGATTTCATATTGTCGGCCCAGATAAGCTTGTTTGCATAGTTGTACTTTCTTAAAACAGAGGTTTGAATGTTACTAGGAAAATGTATCTGTCAGCCTTGTGATAGACCTTGAAGAAGAAGAACTGTGGTGTTGCACGATGTTTACATCTAATCATCTTTGGGGGTAATTTTGCAAGTGTAAACCACAAAAGAATATAGTAAAGAGCCAAAGCAATTTAGTTTTGTTTCAACATATTTATAGAAATGTACCAAAAGTACCCGGAGAGGCTATGTTGTCATTTTTTCCTTGAGCCTGTGCCAGTCCATGACCAAAAGAAAGCATTCAAATAGAGAGAGGAGAGACAAAAGCATTTATAACAACTCTTTGTATCAAGTAAACTACTTTATGAACAGATGGGGAATATTATATTTCAGTATTACAGGCAGCAAATCAGCCCTTAAAAAGAAATTTCTCAGCACAATGACATCTCTCTAAATGATTCACTTGTGATCTTGAACTTTGTAATGAGGTGTTAATCCTCAAGGGTTGAGCACTCATGAAATAAAGTTGCTGTATATCCTCACAAACGATGGTAGCTGTAATGACAATAATGAGCAAAGTGCCAAACCTACTTTAAAATGATCTTCAACAAATGGGGGAAATTATCATTCTAAATAGGTAAGAGTGATTTCAAATAATGATTGTAATGCAGTTATACCCACAAACAGCAAACATGGATGTCATTAACAATGTTGATTCTACATGTAATCGCTGTCCTAGGGGAAAGTAATTTTAGCATTCCCTACTAGCAATGTTCCTCTAATCCAGTGATTGCTAACTATGTTGCTGTGGCAACCTAGGGCAAGGCAAGAAACTTCCAACGATGCCAAGTGCCCAGCCCCTGTGCCAGGGGGTAAGTGATCATTCCTCTTCCAGCCCAGCACTGGGTACCCCAGCATACTGCAGACAAGTGGTGCCCAAAGCTGGTCCCTGCCTCCCAGCAGCCCCTGCTTGTCTCCCCCCACCATACTTCAAGCAGCACATTCTGCTGCACACAAGCAGACGGGTGGAAGCAGATCTGCGTTTTCAGCCCAGCTTATCCCCTGCTGCTTCCATGCTCCCTGGGCCAGTGGCAGCACATTTCTCCAGTTGCTGGAGGAGCAGTTGTAGCAGCAGGGGTCACACTTACCCCTTCAGGTACAGACCAGGGGCAGAGAAGGGTCAGAAAGATCTTCAATTGGCACTGGTTACATTTTAACTCAGTTGTCAGTGTTTCTCAATGGAATATTGCTAAATTCCAAAAACTCAAAAAAGAGTGCCACAAAGCTAAAAGGGGTGTAGGTTGTAGCCGTGTTGGTCTAAGGACATAGGCAGACAAGGTTCTTTGGGTAAATCCAGTATCTTTTATTAGACCAACTCAAATAGTTGTGAAAATTCTTCTTTGCAGGCTTTCGGGTACAATTACCGTTCATCAGGCAGAGGAAGTGTCTGCAGATGGTCTGTGCTCTTCCTGGATGGAGTAATGAAGTAGCCAGAGGCCAGTACCTACGTAAGTCAGTTAAAATGTAAATTGGGTTGGTCAATGGGTGTGACGGGGGGCGGGGGGAGGGAAATGAATATAGCTGGTAAAAAGTGGAGGGTTTACCTGAGGAGTCAAATGTTAGGCAGATTATAATGTTTGATGAAGTGAAGTTCATAGGCTTATCTGTGAAAGAAGCTAAAGAGGTGAAGAACCACTGCTCTAATCTTTTCCTCCTTTTTTTTCTCAGTGGAGAAATTCATTCAAGCCCCAATCTGCATTCCCAACATTGTCTCCAGTGAAAAGTCATCTTCTGCTTCCATTAAGTCTTGCTCAAGGGATCTCCCGATAGTAGAAGAGTAATTTAAGAGACGATAACAGTAAGAGATCAGTAGCAGCCTGAGGGCACAGACAGAAGTGCAGCTCCCCGCTGTAATTTAGAAGGCTTTGCAGGAAGTGTTCTGAGTTACAATGATCCTCCAGACCAAACAGAAGTTCACTGTTGGTTCCAAAGCCACCTTGTGGGGGCTCCAATACACCTACCCCATCTCCTGAAGAGGCTGAAAAAAACCCAGACTGAACTCCCTACACTCCCTTTCCCCCCTCCCATTCTAAAATAGCTTGAGACTGGGAGGCAGTGCAGACAGAAGTGAAAGAAGACACTCTGTTTTGAATTGTCGTTATCTGGCCCCTCATACAATAATGGTTCAGATTTTCACCTGATCAGCCTTTTTTAAGTGGCCTGCAGCTGTGTGCTTGTGTTTATTCACAGCTATAAACCACTTTCTGTGGCCAGATCAGGCAAAAATTGTCACTTCTGTCTGCACTGAGTGCTACTATTGTACCTCACTGAAGTTGCCCAAATAGGACCCATCAATAATTCAGTAAACCAATTCAGAGGATCCTATCATACCCTGGCTCCATTCTGTAGACTGGATCATACGTTAAACATATTTCTGAACTATGCCTTTTAAAAATATGCTTAACATCCCCTTTATACTACAAAATAGCAATGTTGTACAACTAGAACAATACTATAACTAGGTATACTGACATGGCTGTATCTGTAAAGGCAGGCAAGTGCTTAGTACATGTCAAACAATGAGACTCCAATTTTAGTGAAATTGACTGAATGTTTCCAGTTGTTTCAGAGCATGTACAAACTGAAACCCCAGTTCCAGAGAGTCTCTCATTATAGAGAATTTCTTCAGCATAAAACGTAATGAAACCAAACAAGATTTCATTGTTGCAGAATTCACTCATCAGAATAGTTCATGCTTACCCTTTCATAAAAAGACATGCCACTGCACATATTTTTTTTAAAT
>NW_017729024.1:121016912-121027017 GCF_001723915.1 Gavialis gangeticus | reverse complement strand
AAAAGCACCCTGTTCAAATTTGCTGATGACACTAAGATAGGGGAGGGGTGCTTTAATTAGATTGACTCTTGGGAGCTGTTCTAATTCAAGTGCTCACAGCATGTCATGTATTCAGCATCCCCATGCTTCAAAATAGCGGTGGGAATGCTTTAACTAAAGTTTGTCAAATGAGCTTTAGTTAAGGTGTCCCCACCACCATTTTGAAGTGCGGGACACTGAATATGTGATACCAAGGCTCCTGGAGTGTATTAATTAGTAGTTGTGGGTGAGTGGGGGAGGAGGAAGGGGTGGTGCCAGCAGTGCTACTGCATAATGCTTTCATTCTTTTATCTCCATTTTATTTCATTCCTAGTTTAGATGGTACCAGCCATAATACAGGAAGTTTATAATGGAACAGATATCCCCTAAAATATTGTTTTCACAGCATTTAAACGATCATGCTGTTGCCATTGTTCTGTTGAGTGGGGGGGCAGTCCCAGATGATGGAGAACAGGAGGTTGCATGTAAATCAGGTTAGAATACAACTTTGGGGAGTCATGGTAAATAATACTATATTAAACCTGACTGAATCAATTTTTGAGGCCAGGCTTGCTGGTCAGTTAAACCCTAATAGAGCCACAAGGTTAATTATAATCTTGATATGATGTTAAACTTGCTTTGCCCCTTTCTTTATGACCACAGATTGATTTTAATGTTGTGTCAGTTAGCACATAACTCATCATGGTCATGTTCTTAAGTTATCCAATTTTCCAGTAATTACAAGCATTGTGAGAAAGGTGAAATGAGTGGCAGTAGGTCCAAAATTGTACACTAAAAACACTGAAATCCTTCAGTCACAGACTGTCCCTGACAAACTATTAACACATAAATGATTTAGTGATGGAGCAGTCTTCTTTGATACAGGAGTGGGTGACTCATCAAGATGAGTCAAAGTTGCCATATGATCAAAGAGCAGCTCTTTAATTCTGAATTTTTTGGGTGTCTGAGGTCCTGATATACAAAGGTGTATTTGTACATTTAGGTTTCTTAATATGAGTAATCTCAATTAAATCAATAGACTTACTAACGTTTATCTGATTTTGTAAGATTATGCCCAGCAGGAACCCCACTGAAGTCTTCAGGATGTATTCTGTTCTTTCCTTGTCATCTAAGTGACCATTTCTGGGGCATCTACAGGACATTTTTAGTATATAGGATATTCTGTTCCAGGATTCATAGCAATACATGGACAACTATGTATATGGATGGATCTAGCATTTTGTAATGGGGGGTGCAGGTGGTGTGGTGCATCATCATCATCATCATATATAAATAACACAATACACATTTTTCTCCAGGTAAAAATAAACTAGAAGCTTTACTAATATGCTAGGGACTTGGGCTATATTATTTAGTTTGAGATCCAAGCAAAAACAAATATAACTTTATTGGAACATGCATTTATTTGCTATAGCCTATAAAAAAAACAACAAACTAATAAAAATACATTGTTTCTTTGGTCCTGTTGTCATCAGAATGAAATGTATTTCTCTGATTCATAAAACAAAATCAAACCTTTTTGAATATCTTGATAATGTACCCAATGCTTCACTGAAAATATTTCCACACCTAAACTGACATTCAACTGAGTTAATGTTTCAACACCCAAGTTAATGTTTTTAGCTAGAACTAAAAACAGCCTGTCAGGCTCTGTATTAAGAGCTACATTAAGAGGAGAAGGTAATAGCAGAACTGCAGAATAAACTATCACTTGATTAGGAGAACATCAAGATGAAAATTTAAAAAAAAGGAGAGAAGGCCATTAACTCCTGTGGGATAAGGAGTTTAGAAGGAATCGGTTAGATTACAAAAAGCCACGAAGGCATACGACTCCCACGCTGCCTGAATAAAAATACCTGAATAGAAATGCTACTGCCACTGCCAAGCAGTTGGTTTAAAACTTTGTGTGGACAAGTAATCAAAGGAGGGTGTTACTGCACCACTGCACCTCATCTGGAATCATCCCTGATTATGCACAACTACACAGCTGCACCAACTGAGCATGTGCAATAGCAGCCACTGCTTTTATGCATGGCCCTTTTAGATACACACTAGCCTTTGATGCCAGAGAAAAGGATCATGTGTTTCTTTTGCCCCCATAGCTTAGTAGCTAGAGTAATCCCGAGATGCTAGAGGTCCTGGGGTTTTGAGGCAGGCCCTCTTTTACTTAACCACCGTACCACACTAACCATCAAAGCTGATAGTATCAAATGATAACAAATAACAGATAAATCTCAAAAGGAGAAATAAGACCCAACCACATAAACAAAGCTTGAATTATGGATTTTGTTCAGAACTTGGGTTTGGAGTTGCTATAATGGGGCAACCCCCTCATTCAAGCCTGAATGATGACAAAAATAGGTTACCTCAATTCCCTGACTACCTTCATAGCTAGTCGCAACATATTTAAATAACAGAATGCTAACCAATATGCACATGCATAAACACGGCATTTGTTTACTTCTTAAATATTGTATACAAATGCACCAATTGCTTTTCTATGAAATTGATCCTCAATATTATTTTTAAGCCCCAGAGAAACAACCAAGATCCCATATCTAATTATAATTAGTACCTGTTTTCCAGAAGAGTAAGAGGAACAGGGCCCTCGCACCTTTTTTAGCCCAATAAACCGTTGGCTAGGAAATTTGCCTAGGAAACAGAAGGCCTGAGTTATAGGCCTTACCTTTTACATCAAATCTATAATTTAAGATTTGTTTATTTGTCTTGGACTTATTTCTACTTTTGAGATTTATCTGTCATTTTTTAATCATTTGATACTAGCTGTTGAAAATCTAAAAAATATTCTTGTAAACCATAGCACATGGGAGCAAAAACAGAAGTAAATTAGGATATTGCTAACCACCCATGTTGTACAATAAATAATTTAAAACCTTGTATGGATCACAGAAAAGGTGTTGTTGTGCTACAAAAGTTCATTCTGAATGAAAGTAAAACAGTAAAAATGCTGATTTGGATAATTTGCAAACATGTGACACAAATCCCCAATAATTACATTCTATACCAGGGGTAGACAATCCCCAGCACATGTGCCAGAATGTGGTATGCAAAGGCATTTTGCTTGGCATATGCACCACAGCCGGGGCTGTGATGCCACAACAAGGATTAGGCACCTCCTAGCTTCCCTGCCACCTGTCCTTGGCATGCCAATATCTTACAAGTTGAGGTTGCAGGTGTTTTTAGCACTCTGCTCAAGAACACTGCCGACCCCAGTCCTATACACAGAAACTATATAAACTCATTGTAATTTTCCATGTATAGAATCTAATTATTGGAGATTTATCTAAAATTTGTCCCCCCTTGCTGCAGGTGGGAAAGCAGTGGCAGGGGGGGCAGGAGATGGGAGTCCAGGCAGCAGGGTGTCAAGTGGCTTGACATCCACCCCTTGCCTCTCTGCACTTTGTCCCTTGTTACCTGTTCCCCCCACCACTTGCCCCTCGATGCATACCTCGCTTGTGCTTGTGGCCTTCAGTGCCTGCCCTGCCATGATGCCTGGTCCCCTGCCTCCCTACCCAATGGTGCCTTCACACACAGACACACCCCTGCATTTTCTCCCCTGCCAGTTGCTCTTCTGCTACCTGGTCCACCTGCTCTTGACCCCCACCACTGCTGCTTACCCTCAGTTGGGCTCAGGCCAGGACACAGAGCACATGGTGGCTCCAGCCCTGACCCAGCCAGGCAGCAGCAGTTGTGGCTGTGACAGCTCCAGCCCCAGGACCAGCCCCAGCTCAGAACCAAGTCAGAGCCAGAGCCAAGCCCAGAGCTGCCTTGCCAAGCAGGGGCTGGAGCCAGAGCCAGAACAGAGCGTAAGCAGCATCAGAGGGGTGGGGGCAAGTAGCAGGAAGCAAAGGCAACACAGGGCAAGCAAGTGGGAAGCAACAGCAGAGAGGTGGTGGGAGAATAAAAGCAATGTGGGGGAGAGGTCGCAGGGCTAGGGAAGTGGCTATATCTGACTCCAACCATGAGCCTGGGGCTACACCTGCAGCTGCCACATGCCCCTACCTTGTACTTGAATCCAAGATGAGGGGCTTGCTCTCCTCACAATGAATGGCTAAAAAAATTGCATCTTGGATTTTAGTAAATACAGTATATAAATACAGACTTCTTCCTGTCACTTTCAAAGCTGCTGCTGCAAACAATGAAGAGCTCAGGGCTTCTCAACAAACACTGCAACTTTCACAACAGAAAAATACTATCAAGTATAGGAGTCACTCCTACCAATATAGGAGCCATTCCTCCTATGATACAGAAACAGCAGTCTGGAAACCAGTACATACAAGGCCTGTATGACACATGCTGCACAAGTGGTATACCATATGCATGTAGATGCATTATTAAAGTTAGCTGGAAAAGAGAAATTTTTTGCAAAACCTATTTCTGCCTTTGATCATGATTTTACTTTGAACAAAATTTTATGAACAAATGTTCTTTGTACAATACATCTACATATATATCTGTCCATCTACCCATATATATGGGGGTGTGTGCGTATAAAATATATTGTTCAAAGAACATTTGCTCCAAAAAAAATTTCGAACACACACACACACACACACACATACACAGAAAAGATATTTCCATGTGGCTCATACAGCCATCACTGAAACGTTTTAAGATCTGAGTCTCTTTTTTACCATGCCATCTGTTTTATGAATTTGCTATGCTGATGTCTCAGGGGATATAGTCTGGAAACTGAGACATTTCTTATATTTAACAGATGTTCAACTGTTGTTGTTTCAGACCTGACAGAAGTATATTATTGGTAATTTTATTCATTTAATCACATTGAGCAGATTTGATAAAAAGAAAAATCAATATTTATGTAACTTTCCCACACTTCAAAAATATTACTGGTAGCAGAAATGTGCTTGAGTAAGGTATCAGTAAAGGCAGAAAAGCTGGACTTTGCTTGATGAATTCTTATTATTACTATATGTAAATGTGAAGAGAAGGCCTGAAAATGATCTCTAACCACATACTTTGACTATTACACCAAAGTAAACATTTTAAGCTTATTGTTTACATAGCACCAATAGAAAGTTAATTAAATACCATGCTTTTCTGCTAACCTATAAGCACAAAAAGCATGCACTGTAAACTATAGGGAAGGCCATAAACTCACCAACGCAGTAAAAATGATTGAAAAGTCTAAACTTGTCAAATGCTACCATATTATTTTCACATAGTTACCAAACATATCTTTTTTCATATAAGGAGAAACAGTATCAACGTCAAATATTGTTATGTGATAACTGTAGGCAAGTGTGCTTTATTAGATGACAACCTCAACTCTAACAACTACTAGCATTTCAAAACCAGTTTCCCATTCAAGTTTCCTTTTAACTTTTAATCTAACAAAACTGCTATTTCTTTTATTTAGGAAAAATATTTTCTGCTAAATAAATTTCTGCTGTTTAAGAGCATACTGATAAACACTAAATGTGAAACATTAAAATTTAGTTAAAAGTTTACCTGTGGATAATTGAAATTAGCAGCTGTAATGTCATGGACGAATTGTCAGTTTTTGTAACCAGGTCGCTAGAAAGTAAAGACAGCATCCCCAAACAAATCTATGCATGACTGCACATGATTGGACAGAACCCTATTAGAGGAACTAATCCAATTTTTAAAATACTAAAGGGATTTCCTTTCCATAAAAAGTCATCTGTGGACTGACCCAGTACATATACACAGCATTCTTCAGCTTCATAGATTCCTAGACTATGAAGCCAGAAGAGACTACTGTGATTATCTAGTTTGACTCTCTGTATAACAACGGCCACAGATCATCCCTCAATTATGTCTTGCTTGAACTAGACATTCCAATTCAGAAAAAAAACCCAACCAATTTTAATGATCTTAGCAATGAGATAATTTAAAATACTGTGTTAGGATTTTCATCAACACAGAGAAAGTGTACTAGAAATCTAGTGCCTATCCTGAATGTGCAGCTTCAGCAGTAGATTCAATCAAACTTATGTAAGAAGCCTAATGCAAGGTGCATGCAGCCATTCACTGCATCTGGCTTACATTCACACTACTAACTTTAAGTCATATGAACATAGGCCAGGAGTAATGCATGTGCATATTGAGTGTTCCTGGGACCAATGTGGGGAAACTGATATAAGAAACTTGGGGTAAGGGAAGGGCTGGGTAGGATCAGGGGGGCTAGTGGGTCCACAGGAGAGGTTGGGTGGGTCTATAGGGTGGGGTTGGTGGGTCTGTGAGGACAGGGGGTTGCCCAGTTGGGGATGTGTCAGGGATGCTAAAAATCAGAATCAGTGGGGGATGGAAATAGTACATCCCTGGGACTGGGGTTAACTCAGTTTTGCATCAGGTTTGTTGATCTAACTTTGTGCACCTGCTGAGGTGCAGTAACTTAGATCAAGTGCACCATTTTGGGGCAATTTGGCTACGGACAGACATTACACATAAATCAGTTTAAGTGATCAGAAACTGGTTTAAACATGTAACAAAACAGGTGTTCAGTGCACATAAACCAGCTTGAATATGGCCACAACCAGTTTGAGATAAACCTGTTTGAATGTAGTCAGACTTAACTGATTTGGCTCAAATCGGTTTATACAATGTCTGTCCCAGTCCCCTTGCCTGTTTAAGATAAACCAGACTCCCCCAACATCCTGGCATGCTCTCTGGGCTGGACGGAGCTCTCTGCTCCACAGCAGAGCTGGTCCCTCCCCTCTGTTCCCTGGCTGGAGCTCCGGCAGAGACTACAGGCACATCAGGGTCTGCCTGGCTTCTCCCTGCCCTACCCCCACTGCTTGCTGGACAAGCTGGGATTCCCCACCTCCCTTCCTCCCATCTCCCACAGCACAAACCCTAGCCCCACAGACCCTAGGCATGTGGTATGCTAGCTAATGCTGAGAGGTGTCTATGTGTACGTGTCTCCAATTTCACTGGGACAAGCAGACAGAACAGTGACCTCTTAGGGCTTTTTGGAGCTAATCAACAGGTCAACTGGTATGCTGTTTAAGAAGAGTTTGAACTAATGGAAAGAGGCTATTGTTTTGCTAATGAGGTGATAAACACTGTCTTCAGCCTCCTGCTGGCTTGCTCACCTGTCAGTTTGCTGCAGACACTATAAAGAAGCATGGAGAAAGAGATTGAAAAGCTCTGTATCATCAACAGATGCATACACTGCACATACTCCCCTCCTTGCCTCAGAGTGCTAGCAGTGGGCTGGGGGCTGGCAACACTCCCACCCCTTGAGCAGCCAGCAGGGAAAAGCGTGGGATGGTGCAGGCAGACCTCCCTAATCATAGGTCCTGCTGGGGCCTGGCCATGCCCCTGTCTCAGCTCAGCGCTGTACAAGGGAAGGGAGGGCTGCTCTAGCGCCCCCTGACTTCTAGCCTGAGCCACTGCAGGCATGTGCCTGAAGTTCCTCAGTCCAGAGAAAATGTCTGTCCAGTTACAAACTGGTTCAGCCTAACCAGGTTAGACTAAACCTGCAACGATTGAATAAATTCAGACTCAGGCTTTTTGAATGTCTGTCCCTAGCCTTTAAGCCCTCTGGATACCTGCACAATTAGGCAGTTAGATTGACCTAAGCCTGGTTAGGTTGATCCAAATGTAATACCTGTACATACCAAATCAACCTTACACAGGAAGCCTAACGTAGACTGATTTTGCATTTGTTCTATTAGCAACTGAGTATCCTAGCTTAGAAGCATCCTTGACCCTCTATAGGGCTTCTGGAGCTTTATATAGCTCTTTATAACACTCCTCTGACAACCTGGGAGTTTCTGTAAAAATAGTCAAAGAAACCATATAATACATTGAAAATGAGCTCCAAAAGACAGCTATACAAGAATCACTACAGGATGACGAATGTACTGACCATGGCCTGTTCTGACACATAAACAGAAGAATTTTTCTCTTTTGTAAACCGTTGCCTGATGCTAAGAATTGCCATTTTACTAAAATGTTCATGCAATTTGACTAGTTTAACTGACTGACTTAGGTTATCTAAGGTCTTGATGAATTACATGAAGCCCTCTTAAAGACACATTATTTCTACTATTCTGTTGACAGTGAATCTAGTGGATGCACACAAAAAAATTGCTGTTTGTTTCCCTTTTTTCTCTTATATTACCAACTCCTGTAGAAAACGGACAGGAAATATGAGGAAAGACTGACAGATATGGGACTGTTCAGCCTAGAAAAGAGAAGACATCAGGAGGATTTGCTGGCAACTTACAAATATATCAGGGTGAACATCAGGGGCTAGGTGAACAACTATTCACTGAAGCGCCCCAAGGGAAAACCAGGAACAATGGTCATAAAGTCCTAGGAGAAGGTTTCAGACTGGATATAAGGAAAAACTTCTTCATGGTTCGTGTGACCAGACTCTAGAATAGACTCCCAGTTGCGGTGTTGCAGGCACCTACGCTGGAGATCTTCAAAAGGAGACTGGACACACACCTTCCTGAGGCTATTGGACCCCAGCAGTTTTTCCTTCCCAGTGTAGGGGGGCTGGACCTGATAATCTCACAAGGTCCCTTCTAGCCCTAAACCTCTGTGAATCTGTAAAATTATGCAGGTACTTTGTATGGTTGGGGGATGGATGTGAGGTGGGTGTGTGGGGAGGTATTTGTGAAGGTGTGGGGGGATGTGGGTGTGGGGGGGTTAGAGCCTGGGGAGGGGGTTTCCCACATATCCTGGCAGGATGTGGGGTACTGCAGATCAAGAGTGAGGGGCAGCAGCAGGGCTGGGGGTGCTGTGGCTTAGGAGTGACGGGCAGACAGACAGACAGATACACACACACACACACACACTCCCCAGCAGGTAAGTCTGTGGAGGGGAAGGGGTGTAGGGAAGAGAAGGGGTGGGGGGAGTGTATCGATGCCCTCATGGTGAGAAAGGGAATGGGGCAGAAGCAGGGGAAGGGGCTGGGGTGAATGGGGCCCCAGGGCCAAGGTGGGTCATGGGATGGAGCCACAGTTCATCTAGGGGCATGGTGGGGGGGCTATTCCCACCATGGTGTGCACCCTGGCGGAGTCATGGGGAGGCACATGCCCCCCAGATTTGTGCATGGGGTGGAGGCAGGTTGCTACTGCATGCTGGGCTGTGTGCTTCCTTTGCCCCAGGAGCTGCACACTGGCTTCACCACATCCCCTGCCTGCCCAGCGGTGAGAGGCACATGGCATCACACAGCTCCTGGAGCTACGGCAGAGGGGTGCAGAGCCCAGCCCATAGCAGCAGCTTGCCTTCACCCCATGCACAAATCTGGGGGGCACGTACCCCCCATGCCTCTCCCAGGATGAGCCAAGGGGCCATCCCATGATGAGCCCCATTAACCCCAGCTCCTGCCCCTACCCCATTCCCTCCCTCACCCTGGGGGCCTCGTTCTGCCTGCCCCCCCACCTCTTCCCTCCCCCACGCCCTTTGCCTTCAACACACTTACCTGCTGGGCACTGCTCCACATGCTGCTGGGCTGCATTCCTGGCCACCTGCAGGCTGCAGCTGGGTCTGTGCATGCCCCTCCCTCACTGTTGCAGCCACCCAGATTCCATGCCTAGTCTGCCCTGTGGTCCTCTGTGCTGTTGCTGCTGCCCTGCAAGGCGGCCCAGAGGCAGCGGTGACAACAGTGGAGTGAGCTCAGGTGTGGGCTCCAAAACCATATGCACAATTAATGAATTAAAAAAAATGTGAACAATGAACATGTTAATTGCATGTGTTAATCACGATTAATTGACAGCCCTAGACCCAAAGCTTTCTCTGTTTGCCGTTAGAAAATGAGGGCTGATGCTCCAGACCAGAGGTGGCCAAGCTGCAGCACAAGCACTACAGGTGGCATGGGCAGCTTTGGTGTGTGACATATGACAGGTCACAGGGAGAAGACAGACAGAGCAGGAAGCAAAAGGCATTGCAGGAAGAAGATTAAGCAAAGGATCACAGAGTGAAAAACAAAAGGCACAAGAGCAGATCGGGCAGAGGAAAAGGACTGGCATGGCATTCAGGGAGGGTGCAGAGCCTTTCAAAAGACTGGTCTACATTGCTCCAGTTTATGCTCATGTCATGGGAA
>NW_017729024.1:120991393-121011912 GCF_001723915.1 Gavialis gangeticus | reverse complement strand
AGCCCAGGAGCAGGTAGGGTATGAAGCAGACAGAGCAGGAAGCAAAAGGCATTGCAGGAAGAAGATTAAGCAAAGGATCACAGAGTGAAAAACAAAAGGCACAAGAGCAGATCGGGCAGAGGAAAAGGACTGGCATGGCATTCAGGGAGGGTGCAGAGCCTTTCAAAAGACTGGTCTACATTGCTCCAGTTTATGCTCATGTCATGGGAATCAGATTTCAACCCAAACTACTTCTCTGCCTTACTGAAGTACAACTGTGCCTTACTAATAATTCTGAAAGCAGAGGAAAGAACTTCTCTATAACTGTCATCTGTTCTAGGGCAAGGTGAATGCAGGAACTTTCTGCTCATCCCAGGCACTACTAGTGACTGAAAATCTATGTCACTGTATCTTAAGTAAGCAAATACTCTTGGAATGCGTCATATTGTGTTAAGTCTTATGAAAAATACTTTCTGTAGCACACAGAACAATCAGGAGCACAGCTGGAAAACTTTCCACATCATGCAAGATACTGATTCTACATATTCCCCTCTGGCTGATGATTGCTACTGCCTTAACAACCAAGAAAAACTTTAGTTTTCTGAGAGGGCTTCTGCCCATTACAAAGTAGCTGGAGGAATCTGTCCTGGAACAAGTTTAGTGCAGAAAAGTTGCTACAGAAGGAGGCATTTCTACATAGACTCAACAGATCCCTTTTCCTGCTCTCCAAAACTCCCTCAGTATTCCTTCTACCATGTTCTTCTCTGCCCCTTTCCCCCAACATTATGCCTTGTACATCTCCTCTTCCTTCTACATGTCTCTGTTTTTTGCCCTCTTACTATGAATCTTCCTCCCCCTTCTTGAGGAATATTCTTTTAATTTCTAATAACTCCTTCTCCCTCCCCTACTCTTGAACTGTTAAGACACCTTTGAGAAATAAATGGACTTAATAGTAAAATTAATAGCCAAAATAGAGCAGCAAAGGATGACTTTGGGACTCCAAATAAAAAGGGGGAAGGGAGATGGTTCTCTTATGACTGTGACTTGATAATCATATGTGGACACTCAGGCTTTGCACAGACATTACAGCTAGAAGTTCAGGAGGTTAGACTGGGTTAAACATGCACCCCTACCCTCCCCCCAACCAAATCTAACTCAGTAATTAGATATGTGCCAGGAGCTTGATGTAGGTAAGTCAGGGTAGGCAGAGGGACAAGCGGGATCAGGGGGCTAGCTGTTTCTAAAGGGGGCCTAGTGGGATTGGAGAAGTTCTCTGATCCCATAAAACTCTCTCTCTTCCCCTACACCCTCCCCACCACCCTTTTACCCAATGTTGCCAAACTGCCCCAAATTCTGCAAACTGCTCCCAGGGCTATCTTTACTGGTATTCACCAGTGCCAGGAGTTTGACTGAGGTGAGAGGGGAAGGAGGGTTTTTGGGGCTGGCAGCTTTGTAGGGGGTGGGATTGACAGGACCAAGGGAGGGCTGGTGGTTCTGTGAGGGGGATTGGCAGGATTGGGTGGAGCTCTCTCTTTTCCCCCCCAACCAGGGGCTAATTTTTAGCCTCCTGACTCCTTCCATCCTAGACAAATAACTCCCCCCCCAGCAAATCAACCCCCACAATCCTGCCCACCCCTCCCCTTACCCTGACTTACTTCAGTTGGCTCCTGGCACCAGCCACCACCAGTAAAATCTGCACCTGGAGCAGCTCACTGGATTGCAGGGGTTGGTGGGCTGGCGGGGGTAGTTGGTCAATGAGAGAGGAGTGGCCAGGGGGCTAAAAATAATCCAGTGCCAGGGGGTCTAAGAAAAGTGCAGTCCCAGGGCTGAGGCCAGCAGCAGGGCTTTCCCAGCTCCAGGGCTGCATTCAGAATGTATACAGAAGTTCAGTTAGACTGGTCTATCTGTACCCAGTCTAACTTAGCACACCTTTGAATTACGGTTAAATTAACTCAGGTCGGCTATTTTTTGACTGATCTAACCGTCCTGGAACTGCTGTACAGTTCACACTTAGATTGACTTAACTAGGGATCGAAGTGTAAGATCTGTTCATGAGCGAACTAAATTAGATTGGGTGGCCATTTTTAACACAGTCTAAGCTCCCCCTAACCTCCCTGAATGTCTGTACCTACCCTCAGAGTTTGATTTTCAATGGACCACTTTAAACACAACTGCAAAATATCTGCTCTGCCAGCACAACTAGGCATTTACAACCACAAAATTTAAAGGAATTTTCCTTTACTTATACACACAAATGTTTAGTTTTTCATGAAAACATTTACTGGAAAACAGACAGAAAATAGCTTCTTTGGACTGACTTATAGCTTGCATCATATAGATACAATCCAACAAGTCACTCCCAAATGAATACCAACCAGCAGTTGTTCTTAGAAAATAAATATCCTTTTGTTGTGAGATGTTACACAGGACACTGGGAGAGACCGTGTTAGAGCTGGTGGGTGGAATAGCTTCCTTCAGTTCAGGCTAGATGAGGGAATAAGTGAATCTACCTTTGTTTAATGAAAACAGAAATAAGAACCACTATTCAAAATACATGCCATCTATAAGGACAATATAACCTCCCCTTCACCCCACCCTTTGAAATATGTCATCTTAGGGGTTTCAGTGGGGACTGAAATGACATACAGGTGAGGGATAGATTTTGTTGCAACTTCATATCTATGTGAGAGAAAAGAGGAGCAGAAACACGCCAGTAACACACAAAGAAGGAAAAACAAACCTAGAGTCAGAGAAACTTGAGAGTAGCCCTGAGAAAAATCTTAGGAGAGAAAGATTTTGGGGGTGAACACTATCTAAAAGAGGCTTAGAATTATAAACAAAGAAATGGTTTCCTGTCTGAGTCCTAATGCGTACAAGGAAACAGGATTTTATTTACTTTCTTTATAAAAAAACAGGACTGCATCATAGAAAAAAAATGACTCCCATCAATTTCTCCTCCTAATGGAAACACAAGACTCCAAAAACTGGCTAACTCTTTGAATTAGCAAGACTATATCAGTACAAATAAATACATATTCTACAGTACTTTTTTCAAGTACCAACCATTCCAGTTCACTCTCACGGTATCTATATTTGGCTTTGTTAAATTCTCTCATGTGAGAGATTAAAAAAATATTATGATAAACTGAAAAAAAGTTTCTGTAGTCAAATTTGATGTGGTATATATATTAAAGAATGCATCTTCCTCATTTTGTAGGTGACAAGATGGAGCTGACATTCATTCATTTAAAAGAAAAATCTATAAACAAGCAATTAATGCAGCATTAAACTTTATCTGCACCTTCATAAGCAGTAAGTTACACTTCTACCAAATATCAGCTATAACTTTTAGACTCACCGTGCATTTGTTTGGCTTCTCTCCTGAGTGAACTCGCATGTGAATCAGCAGTTTGTAACGGGCATTAAATGGCTTGTATCTTCGAGGACATCCTGCCCAGAAACACGTGAAGTCCTCTCCCTTTCTCTGGTCTATATGAATCTTTTCTATGTGCCGCACAAGTTCCTCTTGCTGCTCATAAAGAGCACTGCAATCTATCCAACGGCAGCAGTGTTTACCATTAAAATCATCTAGTTCACCATCCTCGTCTAATAGAGGGCCCTGGCCAGAAGGAGGCAAAGAAAGTTGATGAGAATGACTTAAGAGGTCTTGTTGATTATGGTGCTGATGTGCATGGTAAGGGGGTGGTGGACCTTGTGGGGGAGGAGGAGGTTGTGGCAAAGGTGGAGGAGGAGGCAAATTAATTGCGCTGCCTGAAAAATCATCCACACGTTCACTTTTTAGTATGTTCATTGGCTGATTGTCTACCAGAGGCATCCCTTGTTGAACCACCATGTTGTTCATGATGGCTGCTTGCAAGCTACTTTGCTCCAATTGCTGCATCCGCTGGTATTCCACAGTTCCATTTTCACTGTAAGCTGGGAGGTTGACATTGCCATTAGCCATGAAAAGACCTTTTTGAGTGTTTGGAATAGAGCAAGACTGGGGGATACAGCTTCCTCTTACTCCCAAAAAATGCCCATAGACCTCAGGCTGAGGGGAGATGTTTGCTGGTGATGTCCTTGAACCATTTATGTAGGCAACCAGAGAGGTTGGGGATGTACGGATGATTGTGTTGAAGTCAATCCCAATGCCATCAGATAGAGGGGACAGAGAGAGGGCTCTTTTTTTGGAGCGAGCTGAATGAGACCTTGTTGAGGAATGGCGAGGACTAGGGTAAGGGGAATGGTTATTTTCCATACCAAACAAGTAAGATGGCAATGAGTTTGATACACTGTTGCTCGACATAGATGTTCCAGGTGGCAAACTCAGTATGTCCCCTAACTCACTGCCATTTTGGGAGCCTTGGTTGGAAGGAAGAGAAGGAAGAATCCTGTACCCATGAGACCATTCTTGTTTCACACTTGGAGTTGACTGACTTTCTGACAGGCTTAAAGTTGTGGAGGCTAAAGACTCACGTGACATGAGAGACCTGGAATAAAGGCAGGAAAAACAATGATAGTGGTTTTAGAAAGAGATCTTAGAAGTTCAATGCACTAACTTATATTTGTTCTTTTGTCTTCCTGGGTTAAGCTCATAATGTTTTTGGACCAAATTTTTAAAAAATGGTCTTTAATTGTATGCGTTCAAAGATTTGCATCCTAAATTACTCCATCCATAGGCACATCCTGGGATTGCATACATAAACAAGACAGCTAGAAACCCAATGGCCCTGAAAAAGGAACTGGAAATCTGTAAAGCATTTCAAGATTTGGGATGAAAATTGATCCAAATGTCCCTGGCTTTGCACAGCTGAAATCAATGGGAACTTTATCATTGACTTTGAGAGGAGCAGGAAAAGACATTAAGTACAATGCTTTATGTTTCCACTTCTTATCAAGCCAATATTACTTTGTGTTAGGTGTACTGCCTATCTACCTTTTGACAGTAGAGGTAGAGAAGAAAACCAGAGGTTGATCCACAAGAAAAAAAAAAAGGCTAAGAAAAAATAATAGATTATCGTATGTGCAGGATGATTAATAATAATAGTATTATTTATAATTTCAAATAAAACAAGTTACCAGCTATGTCTACTCTGCAGTCACCATGACACCATTGTAGAGACTTCAGCTTGTGCTAATAAACCAAAATTCTCGCTAGCTTGGGCAATGCCAGTAGCATAGAACAATATCCTAATTCCAGTTAAATGAAGAATTCTATCACTGAAATGAGTGGGAGCAGGGATAGGAATAATGGTTCATGTGATACTCACAATGAATAAGATGTTTACCAAATTTCCATAAATGATGCAGTTGTATGTTGACTGTTCTTGACAAGATTCTGTTTGGTACTACGATTTTTCATCCCCCAAGATTTGTAGAACTTTTTATCTGATTATTAAACCTAGGAGAGTGCATGAAATACAAGGCAAGGCCAAGCAGGCAAGAAAAAATAGGTGGATTCTGACACTAGCTTGTACATTACTGTTCAGTTTCAAGCTGAAAAGTCCTCCATGTGCTTGTTTTTATTGTAGTACTTATTCTCCAGAGTCTTGGAGGCACAGCTTGGGTGGCTTCTATTACTTAATATGACAACATTTTACAGTGGTTAACAGTCAATTGACAGGGGAAATATATCAGTTAACACTAATTTCAGATTGTTAAATTCTATATTGTTTCATAACAACAAAGTCTTATGTGTTGGGTACCACTCTTGAAGTATTCCAGGAGTGGAAGTGAGGCTTAGGGAACTACAATTTCCTCCCTGTTCTCTCTGCTCCATGCACTAGTCATTTGCAGCTCCCCTGTCTGTGGTATAAGCAAGAACAGAGTAATAACATTTGATTTGTATATGCTAATTTGTGGAAAATAAAACTGGGAGGGAAGTTGGTTTGACTAATTTGGAATGGATATTTTCCTCTATAAGACAAAAACTGCCCATCCTTTTAACACACTTTTTTTTATAAAAGCCAGGCACCATTGCCATCTATGCCTCAGTTTCAGTCCCACTGAGAAAGATACTGATTTTTTAAGTGAAAAGGAAGAACACATACTGATTCAATTTAAATGAAGTTCCATTTAAAAAAAAAAGGAACTCTGGGCCAGAATGTCAAGTATCCACAATTAAAGTCAGATTTTCATAAGAATTCAGCTCTCATTTAAGCATTTAAATAAGGACAAGCTTTTGAAAAAAATTCCACACTCAAATGCTGAGTTCTTTGAAAAATCTACCCCAAAGCTGCCAGTTAGTGTTTTGAATATATATATCTAGTGCAGAGTTTAGAGATCCAAAATACATATATAACAAATAGTTAGATTCCCAGCTGATGTTAATCCACAGATTCTTTTGCTTCCTTTTATGTCAACAGAAGATTTGGATCAGAACCTTTTGGATTTACTTACCAGCTGCTTCTGTTTATGCAAAGAATTACCCTTATTCTCTCTATGTAAATGCAGCTGTGCTGTAACCTAAACTGTAGGTTAAAACTTTAGAAATGGACATGAAACAACAGTGAAAACTGTTTTCTTTTTCTTGCATATCATCATTGAAGTTCAGCATTCTTTCTTTGACCTCAGAGTACTCTGCATTTTTTTAGCTTCTGACCTGCTCTCTCACTGAAGTAAATGGGAATTTTATCACTGATTGATTGAAAAGACGGCACAAAGGTGTTCAGTGTAGTGCCTATGGTAGAGGTTCTTCTTCCCCATATAATACGGGGTTTCTCAAAAAACATAGATTTTCTGGAACAAAATATACATTTTGCTGGTTTTTCTTTCCATTGGGAAAACTGAAATGAAACATTTTGTTTTGAGTCAGTTTCATATTAAGTTGTGTCAGATTGAGCTTCCACAGTGCTTCATGGGAGTCCAAGTGTGGTACAGTGAAGGAGATACTGGGTGCATCTCCGCCTGCACTTTAATGCACAGTGGACTATTTTACTGTCCACTGAAGTGGCACATAAAAAACTATGGCATTATACTAATGCACAGTAAAATAGGCTACTATGCATTAAGCATCACCTAAAAAGTGTGTGTGTTGTGCTACTTCACATTAGGGCAGCCTAATGTACATTAATTTAGTACCTCACATTGGAGGTACTAAATTTAATGTGTATTAGCAAAAGTGCATTAATGCTCGTGTAGACGCGCCCACTGTTCGGCAGGGGAGCACGTGACATAGGGGACAACAAGATCATGATCTATCCAAACTAAAAGCTCTTAATAGCTTGTAAGGACATGTACTGGATAAAGAATTAATTTGGCAAATCAAAAAGCACAAAAGGTTCTTAAGAAAGGCAATCTTCAGAGGTGAAATGATGGAAATCCTCTCTTCACAAAGTATCTTATAATAGAAAAAATAGTCTAATCTAGCCTAGTCAGATGGTAATATTGTTTTTAACCATTTCGAGATTATTCCTGGGCTTGCAGTGAGGTCTGATGCAAAAGAAGATACATGAAAAACAGCTGTATATTGTAAATAAGAATATTTACACTATAGCACTACATACAACAGTTATATGCTGTATTTTAAAATTTTCAAAAGTGCCGAAGTCACTTAAGACTCTAAGTCATATTTTCAAAAGCATCTAAGTAGGCTCCTAAGTGACCCAGGTGCTATGAACATTTTATCAACTGCATATACCACTAACATGACAGGGGTATACTGTATTAGTAATGGGGTGGTATAAATAGCAGGTCTTCTTTTTCTATAATGTCTATGATCCTCTAATACTTACATTTATAACCTCAATAACCATACTGGAATTTATATATCCATGGAGATAGTGTATCATGAGCTTGACATCAGTGTTGTTTACTAGACTTGGGAACATTACAGCATCATACCAAACATAAAATATAGAGAACCCTTGTTCCAAAAAATTGTGGGGATTTTTTTTTAAATTTCTATCCCATAAATCACTTCTTGCACTATAACTTTTTAAACTGGATAAATATAATTTTTGTGAGTTGTGAGCACAATATCCAGTAGAAGAACTACAAAGCATGGAAAAATTTGGACCAAGTTTCACTGTTAGTTACAATGATCTACACCAAGAGCAGGATTGCTATATATACAGTTCCTTTGGATTTTTCTTATTATAAGAGAGTGTAATTTGCTCCATTACACTTTTCTGAAAAAGCTGCATGGTAATGACCTATATGACAGAAAAATTAAACATTTTTATCTGTAATACAGAAGAGAAGAAATGTAACTCAGGACCTTGTATCAGAAGGAGGTATATTCAAGCTGGAAGCATTCATTGCCCTCTGTAAGCTAGGACTGATGTGGTTGCAGCCTGTTGGGACCTGGTTTGTAGGAGGCGATATAGGTCCCAGTCGTTGAACTGTCATAGGGCTGCTGGTGACTACTAAATTGTTGCAGCTGCCTTTTCCAATGGACTTGCACCGAGGCCCATAGCCAAGGCTTCCTAAAAATAAATGAGGTACATTAATATTCATGTCCCTTTCCACAAGAAAAAATAGAGCATTCACATTATATTGCATCCATCTTTATGGTACCCATTGAGGAAAAATTATTGGAGCTGCCCAGGTTGGAGGAAAAATGGTTGGGAGCCCTATAACTTCCATGTAAATAAATACTCTGAAGAGGAATCAGTTCTGCATGCTAATCAAATACAGACTAATGGTCTTAAATGAGAAGAATATCTAGGTTAGGTATTGGGAAAACTACTGTTGGAATAGCCGGGGGAACAGAGTAAGCTACTGAAGAATCACCATCACTACATTCATTATGTATAGCAGTGTCATAACTAAGGTGTGTTTTAATCCATCCCTGTAGATAAACTCAGAGCTCTCTAGAAGTTTATTCACATGACCATGCTATAACCAGAATCAAGCTAGGAATCAAACGTACTACACCCAATTACTGGGAGGCCACTCCATTGTGAGTTTCTACTTAGATAAGGACAAGGCAATATCTTTTAAAGGGGAGCACATGTTGCATGTTTTACAATATGGGGCAGAGTAAATACTGCACCTTGCATTGCCATAGAGCTCTAGAAGGAATTCTAGCTGAGTTCATCAGAATTTCTCTCAGGGACAAGCCTCCTGGACTTCCTTCCTACCACACATAGGTGGTTCAACTCTTAATCAGTGCTGCCTTGCTTCAAAATAATGGGCTATTATAGAGTAACATGGCATGATTATTATGGGTTTTGGCAAATACATCTACAAAACACTCAAGGTATTCTATATCCTAATGGTAACAATCTCAAACTAAAGGATGAAGGTTTAAGCGATTGCTTTTATTAATACAAGAAAAGATTAATGCATTTAAGTATATGTCATGCTTATGAAAGGCACATGATATCAAACAAGCAATTTAATTGACAGGGTAGTTAGAAATGATTACCTAGGCTGCAAACAAGCATTTGTTGCACCTAGTCTCGGTCTAGAACAGGGGTGGGCAATTATTTCAGCTGGAGGGCCCTTACCGAGTTTTGGCAAGCTATTGAGGGCTACATGGCTATTGAGGGCCGTCCCTTGGCAGGTACCCCACCCCCTAGTCAGGGCTGGAAGTCCCGCCCCCTAACCCCTGACTTTTGCCACCAGAAGTCCCTCCCCTTGCCCCCGGAAGCACTCCTTTCAGCAAAGGGGTTTGCCATCTCAGAACCAGAAAAATACCAAATTATATTCTAAAAATCAAACATCTACAACATTCATTAATTTGATTTCAAAAAATATTTTTGTCCTGATTTACATGTTGCATAGTTTCATAGTTTCTAGGGTTGGAAGGGACCTGAACAGATCATCAAGTCCAACCCCCTAACCTGGGCAGGAATGAGTGCTAGGATCATAATACCCCAGCCAGATATCTATCCAACCTCCTCTCGAAGACCCCCAAGGTAGGGAAGAGCACCACCTCTTTTGGGAGCCCATTCCAGAGCCTGGCAGCCCTAACCATAAAGTAATGCCTCCTGATATCAAGACTGAACCTGCTCTCAATCAATTTGTGGCCATTATTCCTTGTTATCCCAGGTGGTGCCCAGGGGAACAGAGCCTCACCTATTTTCCTCTGGTCCCTCCTGGTGAGTTTATAGACGGCCACCAGATCCCCTCTCAGTCTTCTCTTGTGAGGCTGAATAGATTCAGGCCCTTTAGTCTATCTTCATAGGGCCTGGCCTGCTGCCCCCGACCATGTGAGTGGCCCTCCTCTGTACCCTCTCGAGGTTAGCCACATCCCTCTTCAACTGCAGTGCCCAGAACTAGACACAGTACTCCAACTGCGGCCTAATCAGCGCCACGTAGAGGGGAAGGATCACCTCCCTAGACCTGCTTGTGATGCATCTGTTGATGCATGACAAGGTGCGGTTAGCCTTACTGACCGCTTCCACGCATTCATGGCTCATGTTCATCCTGGAGTCAACAATGACTCCAAGATCCCTTTCAGCCACTGTGTTGTTGAGAAGGGTGTTCCACAGCCTATAGGTATGTTGCAGGTTCCTTCTCCCTAGATGCAGCACCTTGCACTTGTCTATGTTGAATTCCATTCTATTCTCATCTGCCCACCTCTGTAATTTCTGTAGTGTACATAGAGAAGATTGTATAACAGCTTAAAATGAAGTCTTACTCTTGACTATTGTGGAAGGATGTGGGGGTATGGGTGGTTGGCTATAGGTTTGTGAGAGGCTGTGGATAGGTAGGGGGTGGGGGGTATGGGGTTGGATAGGTGTGGGATTATGGGTGTGTATGTGGGGTGAGGGAATATGTGAGTGTGTGTGGATATGTGGTGTGCAGGTAGGTATAGGGTTTGTGAGGGGCTGTAAATGTGTGGAGGCGGAGGGTGGCTGGGATGTGTGTGTATGGTAGTGTGGAGGGGGTGTGGGTATATGTGTATGGTGGCATATGCATGTGGGACTCACCCTACAAACACACACACACACTCCCTCCCTCCCTGCCTCATTGCTCACAGCCCCCACCGTGGCAGTCACTTCCCCATCCCCCACATGCTCCCCACCCACAGCTTCAGCACCACATAGTTCCTAGCTGCATGGCCAAGACTGCAGGATGCAGCAGGAGCTGGCCTACCCCAGCCAGCGCCACACTGAGACAGCCAAGAATCGCAGGGGGCCAACCAGCTCCTGCTGAGTCCTGTGGTCCAGTGATGCAGCCAGGAACCACATAGTGCTGAAGCACCTGGCCAGCTAGCAGGAGGACAGCGAGGTGGGGAGAAAAGGCAGCGGCAGGCAGGAAAACAAGGAACTGGCAACAGCAGGCAGGCAGGGCAAGTAGCAGTGAGTGGGCGGGCAGGCAAGAGCACGCAACACCTGGGGGGGGAGCATGGGGCCCACAACGGTGCCCCAGGGCCAGGGCTGGCAGAGGCCCAGGAGGGGAAGTAGGGATGTGGGGCTCAAGTTGGCAGGGACTCTATGGAGCCAGGCCAGCTCCCCACTCTTCCTGCTGATGCAGCTCAGTCTGGCTTCAAAGAGCCCCTGCCAACCCAGGCCCCGCACTCCTGCTACCCCACCCTGAGCCCCTGCCAGCCCTGGCCCAGGACACCAGCACATGACCTGTGCTCCCACCCGCCCACTGCCACTCACCCCCCCCACCTGCTGCCACCATTTTCCCACTTTCTCGCCTGCCACTGCCGCTTCTCCCCACCCTCCCCACCGGCCAGCCAGCCACTCTGGTATCACATGGTTCCTGGCTCCATTGCCAGACTGCAGGACTCAGCAGAAGCCAGCCTGGCCTGGACCTGAGGATCAGACAATCACCCACAGTTCTCCCCTACCTCCTGCCCTCCCACCCCCGTGTTCTTAGCTGAAATTCCCTCTTTGGTGGAAGGAGCCAGGGAACAGCCCCAGGATCCCAGGCCAAAAGCCTCTACTAACAGAGGCTTCCAGCTGGGGAGGTGGGGCTGGGCAGGCCTTGCTGTTGCAGCTGCTGGGTCCTGCCGCCAGCTCCCCCTGGGTCCTACTGCCATTGGTGCCTTGTCATCTTTGGCAGGAGAGGCAAATAATAATTAATTTTCTAAATGTTTTAGGGGCCCCGCAGGCTAGATAGAATGGCCTGGCAGGCTGGATGTGGCCCACAGGCTGTATTTTGCCTGCCCCAGGTCTAGAAGGTGGTTTACCTTAAGCTACATAGACCTAAATTAGGAGTGGCACGTACAGCAGTTTGCCAGTACTAGGAGCAGCATGCGCACCTCCTGAGGTGCACTAACTTAGATCGGGCACACCATTTCTGGCCAATATAAACCTCTTGAATGCCTGCACAACTGGACATTTACATTGACCTAACCCTAGTTAGGTTGATCTACATGTAATGCCTGTACATACCCTTAGCTTTTTCAGATCTCTGTTTCCTGTTCCTTGTTCCAAATCCTCCACAAGCAAGGACAACATAATGATGAAGAGGGTGAGAAGTCCCTCACAGGAAATCTTGTACCTTCACTCTACTTTTGAGTTCTGTTATGTAACTCTGATGGACATTTCTTATTAGAGGGTGCTCAAAGGGTTTTGAATTTCACAAAAGAAGCATTTTAAGGCTCTTGTAGCACAGGCAGGCTTAAAAAAAAAGCCATGTCTTTCATTCTCTTCCAAGTCAAATAGGATTCCTCTAAATATTAGTAAAAGGAAACAAGGCAAGTCATTTTATAAACTACAAATGAAGTTGTAGATGTTTTAAAAAAAAGAGCAAATAAGATTTATCTGTATCCGTTTCCCATCTCTTTGCTTCTTTGACAAACACTTTCCTTTCTCTTTATTTTAGTAATAATAATACTAAAGAGTAATACTCTTCTATATATGTAAAAAGAGTGATCTTACATATGTAGAAGTCATTCGAGCTTCGAGGATCCTAATGTGCGGTGTATAAAATGACCAAGTGTTCTAGTTTTCTGGGGCAGTCTCAAATGTTAGTGATGTATCCCAGTGTCCATGAGGACTCTGTGAAATAGGACTGCTTGTCCCAAATTAGAAAAATATGGTCCCAGAGCTATGCTATCTAGTGCCAATAGTAATGCCAAGTAGTGAAGCAAGATGCTGCTGAGGGAGTGCAAAGGAAGATTACCTCCTGAACCAGAAGTAGTATCACCAGGCATTTGTACACGCCACGGGATTGACACTCATTAATTTACCTTGCCTTAAAAATTTTAACACAGGTTATTTTGGTGTATCATGTTTGTGTTTACACATCATGGGCTTTTAAGCAAAGTAAGTCCCATGTGTAATTCCCTGAAAATTCCAGCAGGGGAAGCCAAATACCAATCTACCTTGGATTGCCCTGCCCCTGCTCCCACCAGCCAAAATAAAGCAAAATCCCTGACATCTGGTTAGGTCAGGCAGGGCGGGGGCAGAGCCTGGGGCTGCTGCAGGGCTGGAGGGGTGGGAGTTGCCTCTGAGGGCAGCGGGAGTGAGGGGCACTGGCAGAGCTGGGGGGCTGCAGGTCAGGAGTGAGGGGCACCAGCAGAGCTGGGGGGCAGGGGGCTGTGGGCCCCCTGTACTGCATCCAGGCAGGTTTTTTAAATTTCTTCCCTCCCATTCATTTTCAACATGGCCACTGCTAGGTAGAACTACAGTTCCCAGAACACCTAGTGGTAGCCATGTTGAAAACAGACCCAGGTACTACCCCCTGCAACATGGGAGGAAGTACACACCGGCTGGGGGGAAGGGGGTCCATGGCATGGCTAACAGGGTGGGGGAGGCCCTGAATCTGCAGCGATACAGCCACCTCTGGCATGGGTGACTAGTGCCACCTTAGTCAGGGAGGGCGCATGCCCCCCCAGCAACCAGTCAGTGACTGGGGGAGTCCCCCTGTGGCCAATCTCTCTGATCACAGGGGGGTCCCCCCGGAAGTGGCCACGGCACTCCTGTAAGTGCCTGTGGTGCTTCATCTGACGCTACCATTCCCTGGCTGGCGCTCACACGGGGGGCACTGATGCTCCCACTTGCCCCCCCTGCCTGTTGCCTCAGCAGGGAGCGCAGCCTGTCAGGGGGTGCACCAGAGCTCTCAGGGGGTGCAAGTGCACCCCCATGCACTCCTTACATGTCAACACTGACTTCTGGAGTGGAGCAGGGAGGAGTGACAAGGAGGAACAGGGTGCCTGGTTCCCAGGGGCTCCCAGCAAGCCTCTTGCATACACCTAGCACCCACCAGGGTGCTGAGGTCAGTGGGGTGGGGGCAAAGCTGCCCTCAGGGCATCACCGCAGTGGATGCACCCAGGTGTGGGCTGCCACCCCCTTGACACAGCTCAGGGGAGCCTCGGGGATGGCAACCCCTTCAACCCACGTATACTGCAGGCACAGGATGAAGTTGAAGGATCTGGCCTCTCCTGGCCTCTGCATCCTTCCCCCTCACACAGCCTGTCTCAGCCCTGCTGATAATTCCCCTCCATCCATCATGCAGAAGCTAATTGTCGGCCCACAATGGCTGCACCTCCTGAATGGGCTTTTGTGCGCCTCTCCAGCCTGGCACGGGGAGCAATCACTCTGCAGGCCCCGATAGGGCCCTTTGTTCCCACAGGCCCCTGCCACTTCGAGACTCCCCCGAGATTAATGACAGCCCATTTCCATGTGTGTGGCGGATGGGTGGGGGGATCATCCATCTTCTCCAACCTGAAAGCCGCGGGCAGGGTTCAGTCCCAGAGCTGCATCCCACTGCCCCCCGTCATCACCCACGTGGGGTCCGTGCAGTATCCAAGGCAGAAACAAGGCTTCCCCTGATTCTCCTGGCTCAGGTTTGGGGACAGCAGGGAGGAGAGGGGGGTCCCACCTTGACCCTCACCGAGGGGAAAGGTGTGTGGGCCTCAGGTGCCCTGACCTGGGCTAAGCCCCAGCAAACTCACTCCCCTTGTGACACAGGGGAGAGAACAAAAGAGATGGAGCTCTTTTTAAAGCAAAGCAGCTTGTCATATGTTTCAAAAGAAAATAAAACTAGTTGAGTATAACCACTGTTTTGATGCCCCTAGTGGTAATGTTGCTTTTATTTTTTTAATCCTAGCAGGGAGGCAGGGTAACTTCTCCATGTGTACTATGTGACAGAAGACAGTAATCCAGGAGAACAAAAGCCATGCTAAAAGCTATCAGGGATCATGGTAGGGGTGATATCTTTTATTAGACCAACAAGATTTTTGCAACACTTTTTTTTAATTTCAAGTTTTTGGGCACAAACACCCATCATCAGGCATTGGAGAAAAAGTTTTAAAAGTTCTCCTTTTGAAAGTTCATATTTCATAGGATTTCACAGAGTCAGTGGATGGAAAACTCCTCTGGTCAGGCAGTTCTTAAATGATAAAAAGTCTCTCAGCTCTCTTGTGAGGCTATATTGATGCAAATTTGCTTGAACAAAGGCAGGGGCAGTCTCAGGTTTCAGGTGATCACAGTTGCTTCAGACATTCCAAAGAGGGCAATTATCACCTTTCTCAAGCCAAGCTCCATCTCAAGAGAGGCTGAGAGATTTTCTTCCCCACCCCCCGCATCCCATCCCACCCAGAGACTGGAGATATTTCTAGGAACACACACACAATCCTGATCCGCAGCTCCCCAGCTCTGCTGGTGCCCCTTATTCCCAACCCACAGCCCCCTGCCCCATAGCCCTGCTGGTGCCCTTCACTCCTGCCCCCCAGCCCCTGCCTCCCAGCTCTGCCAGTGCCTCTCACTCCCAACCCACAGTTCCTGCCCCCCAGCTCTGCCAGGGGCCCTCACCACTGACCTGGGTCCATTTTCAACATGGCCACCACTAGGTATTCTGGGAACTGTAGTTCTACCTAGCAGCGGCCATGTTGAAAATGAACTGGGGAAGGAAATTTATAAAACCCAATGGGATGTAGCACTAGGAGCCCACAGCTCCCATCCCCCAGGTCTGCCAGTGCCCCTCATTCCCACCCCACAGCCCCATGCTCCCCCAGTCCTGCTGGAGGGGCCCCTGCTGTCCCCATCCTAACCAGGCTGGAGTGTGGTGACTCTTATCTCATGCAGGCAGCAGTGTGCGTCTGGCCCCAGCGCAGGCTGGAGGGAAGAGGGAAGGTTTGTAGCACCCCCCTGCCCTGGGATGGAGCTGCAACCTTGCACCAGTTCAAAGCACCATCTGGGGGACAAAGGGGTGGACTAGAAAAAATCCACAGCACTATCTGGTGGAGAAAGAGGGTCATTACACATCTTTGAGTGCTTTTGTGTTTGCATGACACAAATCCATAGATATGGCAATGTAAGCAGCAGCAATGCCAACTAAAACATGTCCGAGCAGCTTTAGTTTAATGTGATGAAAAGACTTTTAAAGTGGCAGGTCCCAATCGTGCAAAACAAATTCAGTTGTGGTGGCGTAAATGCGAAATCTTGTGGCGTGTACAAATGCCGACCATGTTCTTATAGTGCTGCACCCAGCTTAATTCTGACACTCCGTACTCCATGAACATGCCGACATGTATCAACATCTCAGCAAAACTGATTAGCCTGTTCACAGGTCTGCACTACAGGAAGCCACAATAACCAGAAGTGGAAGTAATGTAAACTACTTCTGGTTCTGGAGGTCTGTGGCTCATCCAGAACTGTTTCTCAGATTTTGCTCCCTGGAAATTGGTTGCTTTTGCTGTATAAAGTTAAACTAATATACAGACTTTATACAGTAGTTGTTTCATTACCATCAAATACAGCACCCATAGTTGAAATACAACACTTATTTAATGAGACTCATCATAATAAAGCCTACAATTTACACACAGTAAAGAGTACTGCACTAACTGGACTTCAAAGGAAAAAGAGTGCAGGCAGCCCTTAATAACTCAACTTAAGTTCTAAGTTAGGTGTTGGGTTCAGAGTCCTCAAATGCAATTCTTTATAGGGCTGCTCAATGACACATATGGTACCAAAAAAACAGCTGTGCACTTGCCTTCTGGTGTTACTGAGGTCTCCTAGAGAGGTTCAAGCATGTCCAAATAAAAGGGGGAAGATTTTTTTTCCTGCCTAAACATTTACAATTTATTACTATGCAAAAGTGTACTATTTAATAAGCATTTCCAGGCGTGTCTACCCAAGACACTTACTGTGCATTAGCCTAATAACACTGTGCAGTAGCACGGAGGTTAAAAACCATGCTAACAGCGTACTGTGCAGTGTTATTAGGCTAATGTGCAGTAAGCATCACAAAGTAACAGTGTGCCGCCGCTACTGTGCAGTAACTCTAGTTACTACGTATTTAGTTAGTACTTTATTAAGCAAGTACTAAACTAAATGTGCAGTATCTACGGCACATCAATAAATGTGTAGATGCTCCCACCATGTATTTTCTGGGACCTAACTGGAAACCAGGCAGGAGAATCATAGTTATAGGTGGAAAAGTTACATAGTCTGAACTCATACGTACCTTCCTTTCCCCTCAAGGAAAGGAAAGGAAAGACTTATCAAGTTGAAAGGGTGCCTCCATCTTCAGAGAATCCAAAGAGTTTTTTGTAGTGTTGGGGTTTCACAACAAAGGGAAAGCATGCTACAGTAATAGAAGCCAATTCAGACTCTGCATATAACAGCAGAAAAATTGCTTAAATGATTTGTAAAGAAGAAGAATCTAGTTCAGCAAACTTGTTCATAATTTTAAAAAGAACAGCTGTAACTCAGAAATTTGACAAATGCTAACTGATTTTTTTTCTTGTGTGATAGCATAGTGGCACACACACCTAGCACACTCCCAAAAAATGTCAAACAAAAAAAACATCCATTTTCTTAAATCCAAAAAGAGAGAATCTAAGAAACCAAAAACTGTAAGCTTGTCAGGTTTCCATTGACAGGAAGGCCACATTTTGCTCAGCTTGTTCAAATGAAAATTTGAAACCATACAATTAGATTGTTGTTTATACATGATTAGACATGAGCTCACCTGAACTTACACACCCAAAAAGTCAGAAATGTGATCAGTGCAAAAAGGAACTATTAACACAGGAACACAAGCCCAAGTACATTACAATTTTCACACGAGTAAAAGATCCAATCTTGCAGGCTCTACATGTATGTCGATTGTGCATTTAACTACAGAAAGTGCCCCAAATATATCCAAAAGATTTCTGAAAGGGAGAAGAGAAAAAACTCAACAAAATAGAAAAAAGAAGGTTAATTTTAGTGATAAGACCAAACAAGAAATAAACTGTAAGTCATTGGCAATAGGAAACTTTTTCCATCTGCATTCCTCTACCTCAGAATTTGGAAGGGAGTGGCAGCTTTTTGTTACACTTTTAGTTGTCTGGGAAGAATAAAGATGGAGTTGAGGAAGCAATCTCTACCATCCAAGGAAATTTTTTATCATATAAGAATCTGCTGTTATTAGCTAGCTATTTACTCTCTCTTGTACCTGTGAAGCAATTATGAAGTGGGTAGAAGATGCTACCAAAGCAGAACGATAGCATTTTATTTTCCCTTTTACAAAACTGCGAATGCCTCTGCAAGGTTCAGAGAACTGCAGAATCAGAATTGTATTCTTTTAGAGTCTGATCCAAATCCAATTAAAATAAATGACAGCTTTTTCACTGATGTCAATAGGTTTTAGATTAGATCCTATATTCTAAAAAAAAACAACACATTTATGAAACAATGACTGATATCTTAAAAAAACAGAGGATCAATTTCTCTTCTCACTGGGCATATCTACATGAGATGCTAACTGTGCAGTAGCTTAATAACACTGTGTAGTAGTGTGCTGGGCAAAAAACATATTAATACACTACTGCAAAGCAGTATCAGGCTACTGCATAGTACGCGTCACTAAAATCCCAGCGCTACTGCACATTAATTTAGTACTTGGTTATCCATGTACTAAACTTAATGCTCAGTAACTATGGTGCATTAATGAACGTATAGATACTCCCACTTTTGCAGGTTTAAAACAGGTGATGTCCCAGTGAAGTACAAAATTGCATAAGAATAGTGTACAATTTATTCCAAACTGACATACTATGCATAAATCAAAACTGCTTTTCATCAATTATTAACATTAATAGCTAACAAGGATAAACAGAAAAATACTTTATGGAAATGTTTTAATCCATCCATTTCCTCATTCCTGAGCCTGGCTATTTTCCCTCTTTGCCCTCAGTATTTGGTTAATAGCTAAGCCTCCCTCATCTCTGACATACAATAATATTCCACGGGAATCTTCCTAAGAATACAGTCAATATGCACAGAGTACAGGAAATTCTATCTGCCATATAATGGCAAATTTAAATTTAGATAACACTTTTTTAGTCATCTCCTTTTCATGCCATTATGAAGGGGAACAGAGGGAAGAGATGAGATGGAAAATATCTATTTACACACATTTTCTTCTAGTTAGAAATGATGGTTGTAACAACAGCTAACTGTTTCATCTTCTACCTTTAACCTCCTATCTTAGCTTCTGCTACTTATAGAGCTTAGTCTATATCATATCATCAGACAATGAAACTAGTTTTGTTTCTGTATCTTTAATAATAAATGACCTATAAATAAATGTATAGCAACATATACAAAATACAAAAAATGTCTATACAAATACCCCAAAATACTGTAGTATAGCAAAAAAAAATCATTAGGAGGTCTCAGGAGTAAGGGTAATACCTGAAACTACTTAAACTAAATTTTTAATTGTCTGGATATCAAGTCAACAAGTTCCCCTTGAACTGTTTTCCATTCCTTCCCACCCTGCAGTGCAGTCTGTTATGGGCACTATAGTTGCTCTAAGATATACATCTTCACTAAAGCTAAAAATACACCCCGCAGGGTTCTGTTTCAATGGGTTATCCAAGCAAGAGGCTTTGCCTTTACAGTGACTCCAGCTAGATCACTTCCTCATGGCCCACATGAACAGCTGGGTTTTAGCTAGGGAAGATCTCACAACCTCACTCCTTAGAGCTATCAAACAACTGTAGTCAGGCCCCCCTGCTTAAAGCCTCCAACCTTATCACTGCTGAATTCTAGGGAGCTGGTGTCTTCATCCCCGTCACCTCTGCTTGCCATTTTCTAGATTCAGGAGACGCAGTAAGAGTCACTACCCCCTGTCTATCCAGATCTGAAGGAGACAAAAAGTAGCTACCTTAAGGAATAGAGAAGGAAGTAGTCAAAACATATGACACCTCTAAAGAAGGCAGTAATGTTAGCACTGGGTGTTAGTCCACACCAATTCTAGAAAAAAAGGCTAGAGACAGGACCGGCCCACAATTTTTTGGGGCCTCCTGCAAGAAAATAGTTTTTGGGACCCCTGCCCTGAAGAAGTCGGCAGTGGTGGCAGAGGGTGGTTGGCAAGCAACCGAAGAAGGTGGTAGTGATAGCGGGGGGGAGGAGGGGTGGCAAGCAACTGGACACAGGGGACCCCCTTAGCTGAGGCCCCTTTTGCAGTGTAGGACAGGCCAGCCCTGGCTAGAGAGGAGGAGGAGGTAGCCAAGGAATATGCCTTGTCTCCAGCCTGTGAACATTTGGGAACTTGAACTGGTTCACAGGTAGGACCAGTGCTCTGAATCCAGCCCCATTTCAGCAGGCCTCAGGGACTGTATTTGAACTAAATAGATTTAAACAACATTTCATTATATCTGATCAAAATTTCTAAGGGTTTCATAGTTTCATAGT
>NW_017729024.1:120990626-120991332 GCF_001723915.1 Gavialis gangeticus | reverse complement strand
ACTTTTGTAGTCTGTCTAAATCTAGTTGCAGCCTCTATCTCCCTTCAAGTGTGCCCACCTTGCCCCACATCTTAGTGTCATCAGCAAACTTGGACAATATGCTTTCAACCCCCTCATCCAAGTCACTGATGAAGATGTTAAACAGTGCGGGCCCAAGGACTGAGCCCTGGGGGACCCCACTGCTCACATCTCGCCAGGTTGAGTACGACCCTGGGTGCACCCCATCAGCCAGTTTTTCACCCATCCAACTGTGTAGGCATCAATGCCACAATTTATTAATGAGAATGAGGTGAGAGACAGTGTCAAAGGCCTTCTTAAAGTCCAGAAAGACTATGTCCACGGTGACATCATCATCCAGGGATTTAGTTACCTGGTCATAAAAGGCAATCAGGTTGGTCAGGCAAGACCTGCCTTTGATGAACCCATGCTGGTTGCCCCTGAGCATGATCTCCCCTGCTGGTCCCCCACAGATGTGCTCCTTGATGATTTTCTCCAAGATCTTCCCAAACACCGAGGTGAGGCTTACGGGCCTATAGTTACTTCGGTCCTCCTTCCTCCCTTTCTTAAAAATGGGGACCACACTAGCTTGTTTCCAAACCCCTGACACCTGGCCAGATGACCACAAATGCTCATACAGCTGGACCAAGGGCTCCATGATGACCCCTGCCAGCTCCTTCAACACCCTTGGGTGGAGGGCATCTGGACC
>NW_017729024.1:120972112-120990546 GCF_001723915.1 Gavialis gangeticus | reverse complement strand
CTATCCCCAAGATTGCCCCTACCTGTGGTGGGAAAGCTGTCCTGGACCCTGTCCAAGAAAACAGAGGCAAAGAACTTGTTAAAAAATTCGGCTTTCTCGTCTGGCATAGCCACAGGATTACCATTTGAGTCTAGCAGGGGCCCTACATTACCCGGTGTCCTCATCTTACTCCCAATGTATTTGAAGGACTTTTTGTTGTCCTTAATCCTGGTCGCTAGCCTGAGTTCCATCCCTGTCTTGGCCTTCCTAATAGCCCTCCTACACTCATGGGCCAAGGAGGAGTACGCCTCCTTGGTGATAGCCCCTCCCTTCTACTGGTTGTACGCCACCCTTTTAGTCCTCAGGCATTGGTGAATGCCCTTGCTGAGCCATGGGGGTTTCTGAGCACTCTTACCCGCCTTGCTTCTCTCAGGGACTGTTACCCTTTGGGCCTGGAGGATCACCCCCTTAAAGTACAACCATCCCTCATGGACTCCCATCTCCTCTACCTTCTGGGCCCTCAGTGTCTCCCCCACTAATCTCCGAAGCTTGTTGAAGTTGGCCCTTCTGAAGTCAAGGGCTTTAGTCTTGCTATAAGCCCTTGACACCCTGCATCGGATAATGAAATCCAGCAGGTGATGATCACTATTGTCCAGGTGGTAAAGGATCTGCAGTCCCCTTACCAGGTCTTCCCCAATGGCCAGGACCAGGTCCAGCAAGGCATTACCCATAATGGGGCTGTGCACCTCCTGGATAAGGTGAAGGTCCTGTAATACAGCCAGGAACCTATGCAAGCAGTCAGACCTGGCTGTCTGCTCCTCCCAGCAAATGTCTGGGTAGTTTAGGTCAACCATGACAATGACATCCCTTGACCTAACCGCCTCCATAAGCTGACCGGAGAAGTCCTGGTCCAGCTCTTCCCCCTGGTTAGGTGGTCTGTAGTAGACACCCACCATAAGGTCCCTTTCGCCATGCCCCCCTTGTAGTTTGACCCACAGTATCTCCACCCGCCCCCGCCCCCCCGGACAAAACCACATGCCTCAGGGGATATATCAGCCACTACATTCTGTTAACAATCATATTACCAGATCACAATTTGTGAGCCTTTAAAAATGTAGTGGTTCTCCCTCTCTCTCTCGTACTCTCCCTCTCTCTCTCATGCATGTACACACACCTTTCTTTGTTTAATTAGGTTTCCAGCCTAGACTTCATGGGGAAAAATATGAGTTAGGCAAATGTATACTAAAGGATTAGAAACTAGAGAGTAAATAAAAGGACCCTCTTTTTGTTTTCATCTTGTGATATTTAAGATTGAGTCTGTTCTTGTGGTTTGGTTGGTTTTTGTTTTGTTTAATTTTGTTTAGGGTCTGACTTCTGATTTTTGAGCACTTGGAATAGACAATGCTGTGTTAGTAAGAAACGTCCTCTGAAACATCTGGCAGTGGCTACTCTTAGAAAGTGAATACTGAATTAAACAGACCATTAGTCTGACCTGTTATAGCAGCTTCCAAATTCCTAACTGTTTGCACAGGCCTAATCTTTACTATCAAGAACAATAATCCAAGGGAAATACATCAAGCAGAATTATAAGACTACATTTTTATTATGGGAAAATAGTAAGAAAGTAAAAGACTTTCAATGCTTTGTATCTTGAAAAGCTGGTTTCCTTTGCTACCAGAGTACACTTGGTAAATTAGCTTGCATTAATTTCTAAAGCTATTTGCAGTTCACTTCCATGAGGTAATCAGGCATGTACTTTCAGCAATGTTAGTGTGAGACGAAAGAGATTGACAAAGCAGCATGAAGAACAATGTCTCCTTTCAAGTGGAACTGGGTAAGAAATTATCCAGAACTGACCGGTGCAAACAATACCGTGCAGGTAATTAACTTGGCTGGTTCAAAGCAGACAGCAATGAGATCACCTCCTTCTATGGAAACAGATTTTAGCTGTTAAGTTCAGACAAATAAAAACAGTCATTTTCAAATGGCTAATCTAAAAATACATGATGAAATAGTTAACTGTGAGAATTTTGGGAAAGCACACATAGTGTAGCACATGGAGATCATTTCATTTCTTCATTTGGATCTGGAGTGTCCATACATTTATATAATAGTTCATATTAATAAAGTAGCGGCACTTATATTAGCTATAAACCCATTGATAAAAAGCTTTTTTGAAACAGTTTTGTTTTGCTTTCTCATTTTAAACAAGGTAAACTGCACATACCAACTACTACTTAACTGAAGCAGTGGAAATGTTTTAACTGTCTTCTTGCTTCATTGTCACAAATAGTGAAGTAAGTAGCTCTTTATTAATAATCAGTGATACTGGATAAGTGAACTCTATGCAAACTCAGTTTCTTTTCTAAACTGATTTTGCAGTTGCAGTTGCACCCACTTTTCTGCTTCATATGGACAGGGCACTCCATCTGTCCGTCAGTTGCAACATACCTCTTGCCCTCCATCTCAATTCTATGCTGTTACCTATTTTAACGCTGTTTATGGTACAAGTTTTTTACAGATACCCAACAGTGGTATCTATAGACCTACATCTTGCCCAGCTGTTTTCAAGTGCTAAAACTGTTATTCACAAAAGATATATAAGCCAGTTTCTCTCACCTATTAAGGACATTCTGCCGAGATCTGATTTTCCTCTTGCATATTCCAGTGTAAATCTAGTGATGCTGTTCATGTCACTAGAGCTATTCAAGTGGCAAATCAATATAAGCATGAACAGAATAAGACATCTCTACATAGCAAAGGGAAAAGAAGAATAGTTACAAATCTTACCCTCTTATTACCACTGAGAAAAATTGAGGTTTGAATATTACAATATTATCAGGAAGAAAACTATGAACCTCATCAAAGAACAAGAATATGTAATATGAACGAGACAATGTCTTTCATTCCTAACACTGACTTGCTGCTTAACCCTGGGCTAAGAGAATGTACAGTTGGGCACATCTATGTCTGTTCCATTTTTTGGCTACATGAGATCTGAACTGCTTGGGACGCTAAACAAAACAAATACAATGAAACCATATTGTATGGCGCACTGTGATCTGAATAGTGTGGTTCAAAGACCCATGTGACAGGGAGATGCATTGTCATTAAAGAGACTCACAGATAGGCATAAAATAACACTGATTCAGTCATGAGCTTTTATTGGAATGGTCCCTTTCCTATGTTATATCACTACTACTCGGCATCCTCACATATGGCCAAAACATCACCAAGGAGACACTGCAAAGCAATGTTAAGACATTGTGCAATGATCTTGGGAATTTTTAAAGATCTTTATTAATTTACTTTTTAACATATGTAATAAAGACCTTGTAAATTCAAAAGTGAAGCAAAACAGCAGGCTACAGACAAACCACAAGTGTGCACAGTCTACAAAAACAGCATCTTGGACTGCTACACCATTTCACCTCCCACAATACCTCCCTAGTGATATCATCTCTCTCTCACTGTATAGCCGTGCTTTTTTGTAGCTAAGGGTAAAATTCTTGTCATATCACACACAATTCCTCAGTTTTATCATTAATCTTAATGAAGGGAGGCTCATAGGAGACAATTTCTGTTTTACCAGCATCCCAAGCCTCTCAGAGGTGGGACACAAGATCTTGTTCAAATGGTAAGAATCTTTTTTTTTTTTTTTTTAACAGAAACCTGGGGGGATTCTACCCAAGACTGGGTAGTAGACATTGAGGGCTATAGGTTGTATAGACGCAATAGAGTAGGGAAAAAAGTGGGGGGTGTAGCGCTCTGTGTTAAAGAGCAGTACACATCCTCGATGATCAGGATGGGTTCAGAAGAGGGGTAAACTGAGGCACTCTAGGTTAGAATGCAAGGGGGTCATGGGGAAAGGGACTTGATAGTGGGCATCTACTACAGACTGCCTCACCAGGGGGACAAGCTGGACCTGTAATTTGCAGGAGGCCTGTAACAGGTCACCCTCCCCAGCACCATCTTCCTGGTCATCCGTGCCTTACATGGGGCGCCTTTGGAACCCTCTTTGGAATTCTTCCATCCCACCCTAATTTCGCCTGCCACATCTTGATGGAAATTGTTATGTGACTGAAAGACTGCCTATTATATTGGGTATGTTGGGGTCTCTCCTAGGATGGCTTGACCCCCTTTTTTTCTAGCTAGGCCTCCCCATCCAAACCCACTAAACAGGGTTTGACTCCAAGGCTCTAGCTTTTTCTTCCAGTGCCTCGAGGCTCATGGCCCCCTTTTCTGCTCCCTTCTGGAGCCTGGCACTCCCTGACCCCAAGGCATAGGTGCCGGCCCCACAGCCAAGAGGCCACAAGTTCAAAACCAGGGTGCAACCCCTGAACCTGCACCCTGTCAGTCCAAACAAAAAAGTCACATCCCAGGTGCACCAGGCCTCCCTGGCCTTTTTAAGATCGTCCTTCAAGTGCCGGGGTTTGAATCGCCCAAAAAGCTCCACCCTCACTGGCGCTGGGGCTGTGCCCCCCCAAAAAACTGCACCCTCACTGGCGCTGGGGTCTGTGCCCCAACAAGCTGCGCCCTCACTGGCTCCAGGTTCCCACTCTGTAGTGGGTCATAGAATCAATGAGTCAGAAGGGGCCTAGACAGATCATCTAGTCCGACCCCCTGCCATAGGCAGGAAAGAGCACTGGGGGTGTCAGGGGTCATAAGACCCCAGCCAGGTGCCTATCCAGTCTCCTCTTGAAGATTTCCAGGGAAAGTGAGAGCACCACCTCTCTGGGAAGCCTATTCCAGACTCTGGTCACCCTTACAGTGAAGTAGTTCTTCCTAATATCTAACCTAAACGTATCCTCCCTCAGCTTGTGGCCATTGTTCCTGGTGACTCCTCATCCCCAAAATGAGGCCTTGTCCGTCCCCTAATAGCCTCACACAAACCACCAGGTTTTACTCAATAATCACAAAAAAAATAATAATAAAGCAAAGCAGCAGTTCAGCTTACATGAACTGTTTTGGGCCTTGGCTCCATACCGTTGGCCACAGTCCTGGCTGGGGTGCAGCCACCGTCTCTCAGGGGCTTCTGTAGCTTCCCCTTTCTTGCAGTGGGTCACTCCCCAAGCATCTTCATGGAGCTCTCAGAGGCACTGCTTCCCCTTCGGCTGCTGAGCCCCATACTGCCATTCAACTCAGGTTTTTTACAGTCCTGCCTCTTCCGATCAGCTGACTAGCCATCCAGGTTCAGCAGTTAACCCCTTCCTCACCAGCCCCTTCCAGTACCAGGAGGTACACAATCCCACCACAGGAACTGCCTTGCCGGATTTGGTCCTTGCCACAGGTGATGACCTGGTGAAGGATCTGCAGGTGCTCAACTACTTAGGCATTAGTGATCATCATCTGCTGGAATTTACTATCTGGCACAGGGTAGTGAAAGCAAGCAGTAAGGCAAAAGTCCTTGACTTCAGGAGGGCTGACTTCAATAAGCTAAGGAGATTAGTAATAGAAACATTGGGGACTTGGAGCTTCAATAAGATGGGAGTCCAGGATGGGTGGCTGTTCCTTAAGGAGACGATCCTCTGAGCTCAGAGGGAGTCAGTCCCAATGTGAACCAAAGGGCGCAAGAGTGCTATAAAGCCCCCTTGGTCCACTAAAGACATCCAGGAGGGCCTGAGGGCAAAAAAGGTGGCATACAATCAATGGCAGCAAGGGGCTATCACCAAGGAGGATTATACCTCCATTGCTCGTGACTGGAGGGAGGTGGTTAGGAAGGCCAAGGCAGAGACAGAACTAGGGCTGGTGACCAGAATTAAGGATAACAAAAAGTCCTTTTTCAAATACATAGGGAGTAAGAAGAAGGCACCAGGTAACATGGGGCCCCTACAGGACAGGTGTGGTAATCTGGTGATTTCAGCAAAGGAAAAAGCTGATCTCTTCAATGAGTCCCTTGTCTCCATATTTCTGAGCAGGATCAGAGACAGCTCCCCCACTAGGATTATGGACAGGTTCAGGGGACATGACACCATGCCTAGGGTCAGGAACGATCTAGTTAGGGAACTTCTGGAGGGGCTGGACATGTTTAAATCAGCAGGTCCAGATGCTCTTCATCCAAGTGTACTGAGGGAATTGGCATAGGTCATAGCAGGGCCCCTGGTATGTCTGTATGAGTGCTCATGGTGCTCTGGCCGGGACCCGGAGGACTGGAAAAGGGCCAGTGTGGTCCCCATTTACAAGAAGGAGAGAAAGGAGGACCTGGGTAACTATAGGCCAGTTAGTCTCACCTCGGTCCTTGGGAAGACCTTTGAGAAAATTATCAAGGAGCACATCTGCAGGGCACCAGCATGGGAAGTAATGCTCAGGGGAAACCAACACAGGTTCACTGTGGGCAGATCTTGCCTGACTAACCTTGTTTCCTTTTATGACCAGGTCACAGAGTCCTTGGATGCAGGTGTTGACGTGGATGTTGTCTACCTGGACTTCAAGAAGACCTTTGACACTGTTTCTCACCTCGTGCTCATAAAAAAAACTAGGCGAGTGTGGCATTGATGCCTACACAGTCAGATGGGTGGCAAATTGGCTCGATGGTCGCACCCAGAGAGTGGTGGTGGACAGGTCATTTTCAACCTGGAGGGACGTGGGCATTGGAGTTCCCCAGGGCTCGGTCCTTGGGCCTGTGCTAGTCAACATCTTTATCAGCGACTTGGAGATGGGCATAGAAAGCACGCTGTCCAAATTCGCTGATGACACAAAGATGTGGGGAGAAGTGGACACACTGGAGGGGAGGGACAGAATACAACTAGATCTAGACAGGTTACAGAGGTGGGTGAATGAGAATAGAATGGAATTCAACACAGACAAGTGCAAGGTGCTGCATCTACGGAGAAGGAACCTGCAACATATCTATAGGCTGGGGAACACCCTTCTCAACAACACAGTGGCTGAAAGGGATCTTGGAGTCATTGTTGACAAAGGGACATGAGCTGCCAATGCAAGGAAGAGGTCAATAAAGCTAACCGCACCTTGTCGTGCATCTACAGATGCATCACAAGCAGGTCCAGGAAGGTGATCCTTCCCCTGTACATGGTGCTAGTCAGGCTGAAGGCATTACTTTATGGTTAGGGCTGCCAGGCTCTGGAGTTGGTTCCCAAGGGAGATGGTACTCTCTCCTACCTTGGGGGTCTTCAAGAGGAGGTTGACTAGATATCTGGCTGGGGTATTATGATCCTAGCACTCATTCCTGCCCAGGGCAGGGGGTCGGACTTGATGATCTGTTCAGGTCCCTTCCAACCCTAGAAACTATGAAACTATGCAACTGTTTCATTCTGGATGGACTGCAATTTCATGTACTCAAGTTATATAATGGAAGAAATGTATGAATCAGACTGTAACTTATGATTCCTTGTTTAAGACCAGATTGTGCTTAACCAGTGTGGGGGTAACCTCCCTCATGTGCACAGGGAACGTGCACAATTCAGAACCATGTACTCCCAGCAAGCCTAGATGGGTAATGTGGGTGAAGGCATGACTCTGCCCCTTCCTCTCCTCAAGGAAAAGACATGGTCCTTCCTCATCCCCAGTTCCTTCAGTGTCACTAGTGTCTGATGGGCTAATAGCAATAACCAGTCCCTTCAGCTAGTGAAGCACAAAGGCAGGCAATTCTCAACTGGTGTAAACTGTCATCTTTTACCATCTGAAGGTCAACCACTAAAACTGAGGTAATGCAAGAACTGGGGGGCCCTTTGCACTATGCTCTCGGTAAGCAGGAGACAGCTTGATCCTTAACAATTTTAACAAGAAGTTGCCACCCTGCTTGTAACCCTGCCATTGCACATCTACTCTAGCAGGACACATATGAGCCAGTGGACAGTGCACAAAAACACAATAAATGCTTTGCTGGAATTTAAGGTGCACTTGCATTTGAAACTCTCTGGCAAACCCCTATGTATGGCCCCTTGTAGCTGAATACCATCTCCAAGTAAAGCATTTTAGTCTTCAAGAGACTGAAATCCAAAAGCTGCACAAAACACCATTACATACTTTGACACTAAATAAGAAGAGGTTGGCAGGCTTTAGCACTACAAGAACTACAGGAAATGGCTCAGGTATTATGTAAACAGGAACATAAAAAACTTGGAATTACATTAAATCCCTGTCTGCTTCCCAAGTTAAAGCCACTGTGCAAAGATGTTAAATTGCTGTAACTTCAAAACCCAGGAGTGCTTCAGTTAAATGTCCCCATCTGAGCTTGTAGGAAATATAAATGGGTGGTTCCTTCTTTCTCCTGACACTAAGAGCAAGATTTAATGTTGTTTCTCCTAAAGGATTATATGAGAATGTTATCCTAGATGTCAATTTAACCAGGCAGAAATAATAAGCATACAGCCCACATAACGTATGCATTCTAAGAGGCTTTATGCTCAGTTAATTAGTTTAGCTATTGCTTTCATGGTTCATTTACAAGCTTCATGCTTCATTAAATATCAATACATTTCATCACCTCAAAACACTTTTCAGTAAAAATACAATTGTCTTTTCAAGTGATAATCTTGTTAACTCACACACGCGCACACACATACACACACACTCATATATTCAGTATATGCATATACCGTTAACTGATACATACATTTCAAGCATGCTTATCAGATATTAGCAAAGTTTGAATTTCCACAGTAGCAGTAACTCAAAGCAATATGCAAATCTCATACAATTTAAAAAATATATCCTTTATCAAGAAAAAACAAAATCTTTTCAACATATGTAGTTTTCAGTATTCAAAAAATTACAGTACCGGCAATCTAACTGGTCCACTGAAAGGTTCTTGGAACTCCCTCATGTGAGAGGGATGTCCTTAGCTTGCTTTAAAAAAATCAGGGAAGGTCAGATATTGTGAAGACAAGCCCTTTGTACCAACATGTTACTAACCTGTGAAAGCTGCAGCTACCATATATTATTTGGGTGAAGAGCTTAACAGGATTCAAAAAAGGCATTTATATGGCCAATGAAAACATTCCCAGTAATTCCCCCCTTTTATAGAAAGGATGTAAATTCTCGTGCTTCAGGACCTAAGCTCATTCCTCTGAGTTAGACAGAAGCTTTCCAGCTGGGCAAAGTATTACACGTAGGATTACTACATGTTTTTTCAAAGCTTCTAGTACTTCACACTTCATCTACTTTTGTGAAATGGAGTTACTATTGTATATAAGAATATATATATTATATAAATAAAAATAGCAAACGGTCCCATTCTTATCATCTTAATTGAACTGCCTTTTACAGTGCAGTCACTATCATCATTCTTCGAATTATGGCTTATTTAGGTTACTTAAAAGCTGTAATGTTATTACATTGTGACCCAAACAAAGCCTTACATTTGTCTTTCCACTTTTATCCCTTCAAGTCACAGAGAGGCAAACCCTGGGAAAATTATACAAACAGCCACAAATATTTAAAACCTGCATTGTCCCTACATGCTTCCACTCATCTCAAAGCTTTAGGCATTTCTTTTTCAAATTTATTCTTTCATTAGACCAAGGCGTGCTAATTAATTGGAATTTCCCAGCGTCTTTGTTATTGTGACAAAAAAAACTCATTCCTTCATGTTAAAGTGGGTCCATCTACCTTCTACAAATCCAGCGGGAATAAGAGGTAGGATTAAGACCACTTGAATGACCCAGACCCTGTAAAGACTACTCCAGTTCCTGCCCTCAGCCTTCATCCTTGCCAAAACTGATTTATGGAGAATGACATCTTAACCACAGCTTTTATTTCACTGAAGAGGTGGCTGCTGAGTTGACATTGTTTGGATCTGAAATTGGCTACCGAATAACATCTAACCTAAAGATGTAGAAAACAATATTGGCATACCACAGCAACCGTGTATGTGGATGTCTATGGGGTGGAGTGGAGTGTGAACAGTTTGAAGGATGGCAAAAACTGTTCATGGCTGAAGGCACATAAAAGGCAAACGTATGCATGCACTGCACTGAGATAAAAACACCTTTGTTAAAAGGGAGAAAACCAGACTACACTCTTGATGGAGACTGAAATCAATTAAACAAGTGATACAAGCACTGTGTTATAGATAAGTCAGACCAACTTGAAACTCGTTTAATGCAGAGTACCCCTTAGATGGTTATGGGTAAAGTTTTCAAGTATGCCTGCTTGATTTTGCATCCTAAGTCACATTTGTAAATAAGACTTTGGCTCCTAACTCACTTAGGATAGAATTTTTAAAACAGCCCTATGGAGTTGTGTAACCAATTTTCTTCAATATAATGCATGTATTTAATAATCTGGTACAATTTACATTAGTGATGGTCACCAGCAATTTTCCTAAAGTTAATGGAAACTATGGATGCTCTGTATCTCTCAAAGTAGGTTCCTGTTTGTTTCTTCTTTTACCATTAACATCCTGTTCATTGTTGTCCTGTACAGAACTTGAAATTCATAGAATGCCTTACAGTTTGTAAAATACAAACTGTTTGTTAAGTATTTATGATGTGCACAGCATTCTACAAGACACAAAGCAGAGCCAACAATGAACTGAGAATGGCATGCACCCAAAAAGCTAGGCAACTGGATCCAAGAGTGGAATTCATAAACCCAAAGTAGGTGCCTAAGTTCCTTTGTGAATCTCTCCCTTATGGTCTAAGCAAGACAAAGAGAGAAAATCAAAACAATGGACATCTCAGAAGAGGCAGTATCTGGGGAGGTTGTTTGTCTAATAGTTTGTATTACTGGTTCTCTTCCTGTGTGTGATATTTAAGAAGTAAGTCTATAAGGTAGAGCTGAATGAAGAGAGGGCATGGATTGACAGATGTGGACTGAGTCTGTTTTGAAGTGGAGCTATTACCCATAATGAGGTTGTTAAAAAATAGTGTGTTATGAGGAAAATGACCACTAAAAATGGGATGGGTAATAAATGTTTAAATTCATGGTCTAATAGCAGCAGCACAGAACTTCTCAGGACCTACATTTTAATGAAAGAAACGTCAGTATCATAGAATCATAGAAGTAGGGTTGGAAGGGACCTTGTAGATCTTCAAGTCCCACCCCCCGCCTGGGCGGGAGAAAAGACTGGACTCAAATGAGTCCAGCCAGGTAGTCATCAAGCCTCTTCTTAAAGATCCCCAGGGTAGGAGCCAGCACCACTTCCCTAGGAAGTTAGTTCCAGCTCCTAGCCGCCCTGACTGTGAAGTAGTTCTTGTGGATGTCTAATCTAAACCTACTCTCTAATAATTTGTGTCCATTGTTCCTTGTCATGCCAGGGGGCACTAGGGGAAACAGTGTCTCCCCTAAACCCTTCTGGTCCCCCCTAGTGAGTTTATAGACAGTCACCAGGTCCCCCCTCAGCCTTCTCTTGTGAAGGCTGAACAGTAGTCCCCTCACTATAAATGTCATGCTGCTTTTGGACACCAGCACCACAAAATCTATCATTTTAATATGCCCCATGTATACTCCTCAAAAAGGCAATGCCTATTTTTAAATGTCACTGCACAGTTTTTCTTAAGTTCAGGAGAACCCTCAGACATAGTCAACATTGGGAACTGTATAGACTAGATTTATTCTATCCATTAGCTGCATGAGTTGGGTTAGGCATTGTTGTATGTATTTGCCCAAATGTAGCAACAATTAAGAGGACTCACTCATGCGTGCAAGAATGATACCATGTTGGCCAGCACAGACAAAGGTGCTCTACAAAACCAAATGAAATAATCCAGTCTTCTCCCAGAGAAAGGGGAAATAGGAAAGTAATTGTGACTGAGACTCAATTTGTTCTCTGGTCTACTTCTAGAGTATGGCAGCTTTATGCCATCCTTACTCAAGGCAGCCTGTAGAATGACAATCTAGCCCCACACAATTTACAAAGAAGTATTAAAGCTGAAATTTGGGTGCCATTAAAATAATGACTAACTAATGGGAACAATGATTGAGAGAGAGGTTGGGGACAGGAAGGGGATTTGGAATGGGCAGGGAAGAATAAAGAAATGAGCAAATTTACCAGCCAAAAAAGTAGAGTAAAGCTCCCACAGCTGCTAAGTCCAAGACCCTTTCCTTATATCTGGTCTTACTTCCAAGCAAGGTTTACAAAACTAGAACAAATAAAATCAAAATACTAGGTACTCAATATCCAATACTTTCCCAGTTTCTACCAGGTAGGAAAAGAGACAACGCACCTATCCTCTTTGGTAGTCCATTGTATTTTGCTAAAACAGAGGCATGCATGTGTATGTGCACACACACGAGTGGGACTCCTCTAATAGACATTGTAATACACCATAGTAAAAGGTGCCCCACTTGTTCAAGAAATGTTATAATTTTACATTTCATTACACAGAAAAAAGATTTGACCACGTAGGCTGAGTACAGACCTTTGGGGAGATTAGATCAAGTTAAAAATAGCCACCCTATCTAAGGTAAGTTGGAATAGTGGGTAGTGGGGAGCCTGGGGGGATTTGGGAGGCAATCATACCTGGGGTGGGATCAGGGGTCCGCAGGGGGTTGGAGGGACTGGGGGGCAAGTGAGGTCCATGGGGAGGATTGGGGCGATTGGGACAGCAAGCAGGACCTGTGGGAGGGATCAGGGGCTGGCAGCATCCACAGAAGGGACTGTGGGAATCAGCAGAGCTAGCAGGGTCTGGGGGTGGGGATTGGGTGTATCGGGGGGCAGGTGGGGTACACAGGAGGGATTGGGGGATTGGGAGCTGGCTAGGTCTGTGGAGGGTTAGTGGGGTCTGGGAGGGTTTGGCAGGATCAGGGGGCTCACCAAGTCCACATTGGGGCTTAGGGGGGAACAAAGGCTATTTTAGCCCCCACAAACCTCCCCCAGCAAACCTACCCCCCATCCCTCCTGTTGCTCCCCCTACTGGGACTTACTTCCTCAGCTTCTGGCATAGGCAAATGCAGATAAAACTGGCACTAGGAGCAGCTTCCAGGATGAGGGGTTTGTGGAGGAGCTTGGGGGGGCAGAAAGCTGGTTGGTCCATGGGTGGGGAGGAGGACAAAGGGCTGAGGGGAGCTATTAATAACCCGGTGCCAGGGGGATGAGTAAGAAAAGTGCAGCCTTGGCATGGGGCCACAGTCTGGGCTTTCCTAGCCCTGGGACTGCACTGGGAACTGTACAGAAGTTCTGGAAAGTTAAATCAATCTAAAAATGGCCAATTTGATCCAAATTAGACTACTTCTGAGGTAAAATTAACTTAGATCAGGTTGGCCATTTTTACATAGATTGAACCTTCCTAAAACTTCTGTACAGTTTGCATTTAGATGAACCTAACTAAGGATCTAAGCATAAGGTCCACAACAGGGCAAAATAAATTAGATCAGGGTGACCATTTTCAATGCAATCGAACCTCCCCTTAGCTCACCCCCAGTGAAGTCCTGCATCCTAATGCACATACAAAGGGAGGAAAGCCAAGACTGCCCTTGTTTGTAAGTTTGCTGGTTTCCAACGTTCTCGTGCTTAAGCATTCAAGCAACATGTTCCCTTAACAAGAAGGGTGCACTCCATCCCATCTTCCAAGTCACTGATGAAGATATTGAACAAAACTGGCCCCGGGACCAACCCCTGGAGCACTCCACTTGATAACAGCTGCCAACTTGACATTCAGCCACTGACTGCTACCCCCTGAGACTGATGATCCAGGAAACTTTCTATCCAGCCACTTTACACTCCATCCATCCAACCCATACTTCCTTAGCTTGCTTGAGAGAATGTTGTGGGAGACCATATCAAAAGCTGTGCTAAAGTCAAGGTATATCACATCCACTACTCTCCCCACATCCACAGAACCAGTCATCTCATCATAGAAGACAATCAAGTCAGTCAGGCATGACTTCCCTCTTGGTGAATCCATGCTGACTGTTCCTAATCACCTTCTTCCCCTCCAAGTGCTTAGAAATGGATTCCTTGAGGCCTCCTCCATGATTTTTCCAGGGACTGAGGTGAGACTGGCTGGTCTGCAGTTCCCTGGAAACTTTGTCTCCTTTTTAAAGATGGGCAATATATTTGTCCTTTTCCAATTGTCTGGGATCTCCCCTAATTGCCATGAGTTTTCAAAAATAATGGCCAGCGGCTCTGTAATCACATCAGCCAATTTCCTCAGCACCCTCAGGTGCTCTACATCCAGCCCCATGGACTTGTACACATCCAGCTTTTTTTAAATAGTCCCAAACCTGTTCTTTCGCCATTGTTGGCTGCTCACCTTCTCCCCAAAATGTGCTGCCAGGTTCAGTAGTCTGGGAGCTGACATTGCCTATGAAGACTGAGGTGAAAAAAGCAGTGGCATTAAATTCTTCACCCTTTTCCCAATCATCCGTCACTAGATTGCCCCCCAGCTCAGTAAGGGAACTGAGTCTTCCTCTTGTTGCTGACATAGTTGTAGAAACCCTTCATGTCCCCTGCTAGCTGCAACTCCAACTGTGTTTTGGCCTTCCTGGTTGGCCCAAGCAATACTTTTACTTGTCTCTAGCTGTTTGTCCAAGTTTCCACTTCTTGTAAGCATCCTTTTGGTGTTGTACTTCATTGAAGAGTTCCCTGCTAAGCCAAGCTGATCTTCTGCCATGCTTGCTATTCTTCCTGTAAATCAGGATGGTTCATTGCTGTGCCCTCTACAAACTTTGTTTAAAATACAACCAGCTCTCCTGGACTGTTTTCCCCCTCAGACTGCCCCCCCAGGGGATCCTGCCCATCAGTTCCCTGAGTCAAAGTCTGCTTTTCTGAAGTCCAAAGACCTTTCTCTGCTGCTCTCCTTCCTTCCTTTCCTCAGGGTCCTGAACTCAATCATCTTGTGGTTGCTGTTGCCCAAGTTGCCATCCACGTCTACATTCTCCACCAAGTCTTCACTATTTGTGAACATCAGGTCCAAAAGAGCATGGTCCCTGCTTGGCCTCCCCAATACTTGCACCAGGAAGTTGTCCCCAACACTCTCCAAAAACTTCCTGGATTGTCTGTGCACTGCTGTATTGACCTCCCAGCAGATGTCAGGGTGACTGAAGTCCCCCATTAGAATCAGGGCCTGGAAATTTTTGCTAGCTGTCTGAAGAAAGCTTCATCCTCCTCATCCTCCTGGTCTGGTGGTCTATAGTAGACACCCACCACAATGTCACCCTTGTTGCTCTCCCCTCTGACCTTGATCCAGAGACTTTCAACAGGCCTGTCCCCAGTTCCATACTGGAGGTCTGAACAATCCTACAGTTCTTTTACATAAAGTGCAACTTCTTCTCTTCTCCCCTGCCTGTCCTTCCTGAGCAGTTTATAATCACCCAAGACAGTGCTCCAGTCATGCAAGCTATCCCACCAAGTCTCTGTTATTCTAATCCCATCATAGTTCCGTGACTGTGTGAGGACTTCCAACACTTCCTACTTGTTTCCCAGGATCCTTGCATTTGTGTAGAGACACCTAAGGTAACTAGCCAATTGGTGCTACTTTCTCAGAAAAAATAAGAAGGCCTACCCTATTGCCCCCTCCTGCTTGGGTGATCTGGAAGAAGCACACTTTCCCACTTAGGCCAGGACTTTAGTTTCCATCCCTCAGAGAACCTAGTTTAAAGCCCTCCTCACTAGGTTAGCAAGTCTTTCTGTGAAGATTATCTTTCATCTCATAGTCATGTGGATCCCATCTCTTCCTAGCAATCCTTCTTGAAACAACATCCCACGGTCGAAGAAGCTAAAGTCCTGCTGGTGACACCATCTGTGCGCCCATGTATCGATCTATCAGGGCCCTTCCTTTTGACTGGAAGGACTGAGGAGAACACCACCTGAGCCCCTGAGTCCCTCACCCTTGCACCCAGAGCACTGTAGTCATTTTTGATTTGCTCATTTTTGACCTATCAGTATTATTGATGCCCACTTGGATGAGCATCATGGGATAGTAGTCAGATGGCCGGATGAGCTGGATGCCAGTTTGTTGTCAACAAATTAGATAATGTTTGTATAGAGCTTTGAAAATATAAGAACACTATTTAACTGGTGCTAGGTATTACCGTAAACTGCATCTGACTGGAGGGCCTGGAGGCAATGTAGTGGAACTACTTGAGGTAGGGTAGCTCCTATAAAATACCACAAAGTTGCAACCTCCTGAGTAAGGCAGGTAAGGCACCTCAGAACCCTAGCTCCCACTGCCTTGTGAGTACTCCTTGTTTGGAGAGACCATCACCCTGACAGAAACCTTGGTTGGAGGCACCATCACCCTAAGAGACATCACCCTGACAGAACACACCCTCACTGAGGCATTAGGCTGTCAGCAGCAGTTCTCATCTGGCAGAAGCTACAACCAGCAAAGCACTGAACATCAGTACTCAGTCTGGCCTTTGGATTCTGTCTCAATGGTCTAAAGCAGGGATGGGTAGGTCTTAGGTAGACTCCAATACTCCATACTCTTGCCTAGGCACATGTGTTGAAAGTCTTGGGGTGATGGCTGCAGGACTCTGCACAAGCAGATTCATTAAAAACCTGACTAAACCTCTTATGTGTACACCATGATCCAGAGGATCAGCAGTTGCTACTACAATTACCAGTATTCATCATCTGAACAGATAAGGAAAGTAAGCCTTGTGTGCCTGCAACCACACTATATAGTGCACCTGTATAGGAAGAAAACATAAAACTAATTTACTTCAATGCCTGAACAGAATCTGTTATTATAGGCATGAAACAACACAGGGCTTTCCTGCATTCACAGTACTTACTTGTAAAGGCATATAGCATTAAAGAGGCACACAGCAGCACCTGAATAGGATTTTGTTTCACATCTGTACGGCTTTCTGTCCCTACATTATACCTATGTAACTGCACGGTAGGATTCCCGAAAGTATCCACCAGTGTCTTAGACTCTGCTCCCATTGGTTTCAGACTTCAGTAGTGCAAAAACTTGACAAGCATTGATCACTTTTGAAAAACCCACCCACAGTTTCTCTACTGAATTTGCAAACAGATAAAGAAGACAGACACAGGTGTCTGTTGAAAGTGTTGGAAATTTCCTTTTCAACTGAGGTCTTTTATAGGGCCAGGAGGAGGCAACAGAATTCAGACATCTTATTCAAACTTTAAAAATTGCACAGCAGCCACTGGTTTTTAGTATAGTAGAGGCTCAATCAGAATTACAGAATGTGTTAGAACATTTAGGATCTATGCTAGAGAAGAAGGGCATGTACAGCAGTTCCGGGAGGTTAGATCATGTTAAAATGGCCACCTGGCCTAACTTCATTCACCCATGAGGAGGCCTTACACCTAGATCCCTAGTTATACTGATGTAGGGGCAAACTGTACAAGTTCCATGGGGATTAGATTGGTCAAAAAATGGCTAACTTGAGCTAATTTAACCGTACCTCAGAAGTGCACTAAGTTAGACTGGGTACAGGTAGACCAATGTAACTGAACTTCTGTACATGGTCCGAGCACAGCCCCAGGACTGGGAAAGTCTACCTGCTGGCCCCAAAGACAGGACTGTGCTTTTCCTCCACATCCAGCACCAAGCTATTTTTACCCCCCTGACTCTCCACTCCACCCCCAGACAGACAATTCCCTGCCAGCTGCTCTAGTGCTGGTTTTACCAGCATTCACCAGTGCCAGGAGCCAATCAAAGTAAGCTGGGTTAGGGGGAGGGATGGGATCGGTGGGGGCGTAGGTCAATGGGGCAGGGTTGTTCATCTGGTGGTGGGTGGGACTGGGGGGCGAAAAGTAGCCCTGGGTCTGGGGGGGAGAAAGCCCCCCTGATTCTGCCAAACACCTCCTCCATGGAGCCACCAGCCACTCTGATCCACCCATCCCTCCACTCACCCTAACTTACTTCAGTTTCATAGATTTCATAGACATTAGGGCTGGAAGAGACCTCAGAAGATCATCGAGTCCAGCACCCCGCCCAAAGGGCAGGAAGTCAGCTGGGGTCATAGGATCCCAGCAAGATAAACATCCAATTTACTCTTGAAGGTGTTCAATGTAGGTGCTTGATCCACATCCGATGGCAGGCTGTTCCAGACCTTGGGGGCTTGGACAGTAAAGAAATTCTTCCTTATGTCCAGCTTGAAATGGTCTTGCAGAAATTTATAACCGTTTGACCTCGTCATCCCTTGGGGCGCTCTGGTGAACAAATGTTCCCCCAGATACTGGTGGTAACCCCTGATAAACTTGTAGGTGGCCATAAGATCACCCCATGGCTCTCAGCCTGTCGTTGTAAGGGCTGTTTTCCTAACCACTGATCATGCACGTGGCTCTTCTCTGCACCCTCTGAAGCTTCTCCACATCCTTTTTGAATTGTGGAGCCCAAAACTGGATGTAGTACTCCAGCTGCGGCCTCACCAAGGCCGAGTACAAGGGGTGAATGACGTCCCGGGAACTGCTTGAGAAGCATCTATGCAAGCCAGTGTTTTGCTCACTTTACTAGCTGCAGCATCGCATTGCAGGCTCATGTTCATCTTGTGGTCAATGATGACCTCCAAGTCTCTTTCTTCCATAGTGCTAGTCAGCGTAGCACTGCCGAGCCTATAAGGATGCTGCAGGTTTT
>NW_017729024.1:120971610-120972048 GCF_001723915.1 Gavialis gangeticus | reverse complement strand
CCCAGCCAGCGGATTGTGGTGGATCCAAGGCCACAATTGGCCAGTTTTGCCAAAAGTGATCATGTGATACCAGATCAAAGGCTTTTTTGAAGTCAAGATACATGACATCGATCTCTTCTCCCTTGTCCAAGTGATAGGTCACCTGGTCATAGAAGGAAATGAGATTGGTCAAGCAAGACCTACCTGCAACAAACCCATGCTGGCTATCCCTCAGGATGTTGGCATCAGCCAGTCCATTAAGCATGGCCTCTTTAATAAATTTTTCTAAGATCTTCCCCAGGATAGAAGTCAGGCTGATGTGCCTATAGTTAGCTGGATTCACTTTCCTCCCTTTCTCGAAGATAGGCACCGCACTGGCCTTCTTCCAGTCTTCAGGCACTACACCAGAGCACCAGGAGTTTTCAAAGATCCATGCCAGAGGCTGGGCTATGATGCTCA
>NW_017729024.1:120965991-120966403 GCF_001723915.1 Gavialis gangeticus | reverse complement strand
CAGCTGGGGTCATAGGATCCCAGCAAGATAAACATCCAATTTACTCTTGAAGGTGTTCAATGTAGGTGCTTGATCCACATCCGATGGCAGGCTGTTCCAGACCTTGGGGGCTTGGACAGTAAAGAAATTCTTCCTTATGTCCAGCTTGAAATGGTCTTGCAGAAATTTATAACCGTTTGACCTCGTCATCCCTTGGGGCGCTCTGGTGAACAAATGTTCCCCCAGATACTGGTGGTAACCCCTGATAAACTTGTAGGTGGCCATAAGATCACCCCATGGCTCTCAGCCTGTCGTTGTAAGGGCTGTTTTCCTAACCACTGATCATGCACGTGGCTCTTCTCTGCACCCTCTGAAGCTTCTCCACATCCTTTTTGAATTGTGGAGCCCAAAACTGGATGTAGTACTCCAGCTG
>NW_017729024.1:120951711-120965692 GCF_001723915.1 Gavialis gangeticus | reverse complement strand
GTTAAACACCATCAGGTTCTCATCTGCCCATTTGCTGAGCCTGTCCAGGTCAGCCTGGATCACCCGCATGTCTTCTGGTGTGGATGCTTTGCACCAAAGTTTGGTGTCACCGGCAAACTTGGCCAGTCCACTTCTGACTCTAATGTCCAGATCATTAATGAAGATGTTGAACAATATGGGCCCAACGACAGAGCCACAGGTCACCATGACAATTGACTTCTGTCAATTACTACCCTCTGGGTCCGACCACAGAGCCAATTTCCCAGCCAGCGGATTGTGGTGGATCCAAGGCCACAATTGGCCAGTTTTGCCAAAAGTGATCATGTGATACCAGATCAAAGGCTTTTTTGAAGTCAAGATACATGACATCGATCTCTTCTCCCTTGTCCAAGTGATAGGTCACCTGGTCATAGAAGGAAATGAGATTGGTCAAGCAAGACCTACCTGCAACAAACCCATGCTGGCTATCCCTCAGGATGTTGGCATCAGCCAGTCCATTAAGCATGGCCTCTTTAATAAATTTTTCTAAGATCTTCCCCAGGATAGAAGTCAGGCTGATGTGCCTATAGTTAGCTGGATTCACTTTCCTCCCTTTCTCGAAGATAGGCACCGCACTGGCCTTCTTCCAGTCTTCAGGCACTACACCAGAGCACCAGGAGTTTTCAAAGATCCATGCCAGAGGCTGGGCTATGATGCTCACCAGCTCCTTGAGTACCTTGGGGTGTAGATTGTCAGGGCCAGCTGACTTGAAGGTATCCAGACTCTCAAGGTGTTCCTTCACGAGGTCAGCATTAATGGAGGGCAGGGGATCTCCCTCACCTAGACCTCCCTGTGCCGTGGTGGGAATGATGGGAATGATGAAAGACTGATGCAAAGTACCCATTTAATAGGTTAGCTTTTTCCTGTGTGTCAGTTGTCAGTTGTCCCATCTGGTTCAGCAGGGGTCCAATGTTGCCCTTGCTTTTCCTCCGGCTCCCCACATATCTGAAAAAGGACTTTTTATTGTCCTTGATGCTCAAAGCTAGTTGGAATTCAGTTGCAGCCTTGGCTTTCCTGGTTTGCTCCCTGCAGGACTGGATCAGTGCAGAATAATCCTCCTTGAAGGTGAATCCCATCCTCCATCCTTTGTAGGCCTTTCTTTTTAGCCTCAGGAGGTCTGCTAGATCCCTGAAGAGCCAAGGGGACTGCTGTGCCCTCTTGCTGCCTTTCCTCCGAGATGAAATCGGATTAGCTTGTACATTGAGGATCGCTCCCTTGAGGAGCAACCACTCTTCCTGAACTCCCCTCTCCCTGGGGTCGTGGTTCCTTAGGGCCTCACTGACAAGCCTCCTGAGCTCATCAAAGTTGGGCTCCTAGCACAGGTAAACACCAGTAAAACCAGCCCTGGGAACAGTTTGTGGTATCGTTGTCTATTCAGCAGCATTGTGGGGCTGGGGGGGCAGCAGCAGCCTGCTAAAACCCTGCACACAGATCGGGGGGATGGGCCCCCCAGGAAGAGCTGAGGTAATGATCAGAGAGCTGGGGAATCGAACCAGGATATAAATGTCAATATCAGAGAAGTCCTTCCCTCTTTGCCTTCCCTCTCCTTAGTTTCTGTTTAGCTGCAAGTAAGCCCAGCATCAAAACTCGTAATATTTCAAAACTTTTGAAACATTTTGAGTGCCCTCATGCCATTTCAAAGTTGTTTCAAAGCCTTTCATTTCATTTCAATTTTGCTGTTTCAAGCTCAAAACAAGTCTAAACAGCTTCGAAACAAAACACCCGCTGAAATTTTGCATAGCCCTAAGGGACAATTGTCTTTCATTTTAATGTGTTTGTGAAGAAAGAAAAAGAATTTCTGGAATTTTCAATTCAGATGAAGTTTCCCATTCTAGCTTCACCGTCTCCAACTCTTTTCTGGTGCCCAGGAAGGGAGTTCTCACTCTCTTGCCTGCCTGCTACTCAGAATGAAATTGCCCCTGACTAGAGATTATCTCTGTAAATCTGGCTAAATACAGACAGTCAAAAAGCCTGAGGCTGAATTGATTGTAGGTTAGTTTAAACTGAGATTAAATTGAAACAGAAGTGAACAGACATTTACCTGTGATTCAGGAAATGCAGCCATATGTCTGTAGTGGCTCAAGCTAGAAGCCAGGGTGTGCTATAGCATGGCACCCTGATACATAACCAGCATGAGCTGTGTGTTTGCTTACTCGTCCTGCTGCCCCAAGGTTTCTGGGATTTGTAATCCAAAATCACAGCAGCAGTACTCTGCAGGGATGCTCATCACTTCTCCTTTCTGCTTCCAGGTGCCTCTGGGATTTGTAGTCCACAGTCACAGCCAGCAGTAAGTTTGGGCAAGGGAAGGGTTGTTTAACCACCCCTCCCTAGATCCAGACCCCAGCTGGGGTTTGCCAGGGGGAGGGAAGACAGCCCTGCAGACTGAGCTGCATTCCCAGCTGGGCTTGCCTCCACACCCCCTTGTCAGCCAGACCTCATTGGTCCAGCTAGGGAGCAGAAGTGTGGGGCCAGCCCTGCTCTCTGGAGCAGAGAGCACAGCCCAGCCTAGGGCTGCAAAGCATGCCGAAATGCTGGGGGACTGTGATTTAATTTGAACCAGGAAGGGGTCTGAGACAGAAGTTTCATAAACTGGTTTGACCATCAGTTAAGTCTGATATTACATTCTACCAGGTTTATCTTAAACCATTTTCAGCCATTTTGAAACTGGTTCATGTGCACTGAGCTTCTTTTCTGTTACAGGTTTAAACCGGTTTATGTGTCATTTCTGTCCCTAGCCTTTGTGTACACAAGAGTGTCCACTTTACCTCCCTGCACCAGGACTTAGGATGGTCAAAATCCCTGTGCCCAGGAGAGCACTGGAATGGTTTACCCAATGTATTAGGCTGGATTCAAGCTACAAAAGAGGGAGCAAATGGGGTATGGCCCCAATTCTCCTTTGCACAAGGTCATAGTCTCCCTGGACAGCTGGTATGCCTACACGGTATAATGGAGTACTGTTCAGATACCCAAGCCACCTCTACACTAGCTAGCGCAGGTATCAAAAGAGGCATGACCATGTTAGCAAAATACTCTTCCTTAGTTAATATCCCTTGCTTCTCAGTGGAGCCAATTAGATTAGGCCACTTCTGAGCTACTGTGCTAACACAGCAACTGTCCACTCAGAGCTGGCTTGGGTATCTATCCACTAGACATATCTAGTGAGTAAGCTGGCTGTCTCTTTCTAAGGGATGCTGCAGTTTGTGAACTCCTCCAGGCACAAACCTTCCTAGAGCTCTCCCTAGGGAGGCACAGCTCTCCAATCTCTCTGTAAAGTAGGCCAAGATGTAATTTACACAAATCCAAACCTGGTTCTTACTGCTCACCTTGTGCTGCAGAAAGACAATCAGCAGGATTTCTCTTCTGCCCAGTTGCTATGGGCAGAAGAGAATGCTTCTCTTGGATAGTTACTACAACTCTGCACACACCCACCCACACATGCATGTTCAGGTCCTACACCCAAATTTATTTCAATTCACTTAGTTCTCATAGGAAATAAAATCACAAAACAATTGCATGGAAAAATCTTTATTGTCTCATATAAATAAGGCTTTCAGCTATGCACAGGGTGATAGTTTGCATTATTGCTACATCTTATTTGCATCTATGTATCTATTTCCATAGCCATAGTATGTAATCTATGTATTTCAAACAATGGTACTTGTAGTGTTTGCCTAAAAAACAAAGGCAGGAAAGGAGGGTAAGTACTAGGACTGCAGTGAGAATGGAGAAAAGATTGAAAGAAAGAGAAAAATCAACAGAGATGAAAGCAAGCCAAGGTTCAAGCATCCCACTGCCCCCCTACCTTATCTGATTTAACTGGGTCTGTCAAAGGAAGCCTCTTCCCAGAGTTGCTGCTGCCTCAGCAGCTGAGATTTATATGTGGTTATGGACAAAGAGCAAGCACTGACCTGGATATATTCAGAGCTATCATTTCTATCCCAAGCAGTAATATGGGTCTGTACAGGTGCTACACTTGCCTGCCTGACTGTCACAATGCTTGTATAGATAGAGGACCACTGGAAAGCTGTACTGTCAAATCTTGAATAGATCCAGATAGCACCTGGAAAATGTTCATTAATATTCATAATTCAGACATATTTCAGGCAAAGAGAGACATACTGAAGGCGTATGACAGGTACTTAAAGAGATATTGCTACAGGCGTTGTGCAGTCACTAGATGGTTCTGTAATTTGCAGTTGCACATTTTTGGTGCAATAACAACAACACCTTATGGGGGACACAGCGATGACAATGACCATGAGCATCTTAAAGAAGAGCAGGCATAAAAATTAGCAAAACTAAAAATCAAAAACAGAAATAGTAAGTTTCCAAAAAAGCAGGCAGACAATAGCTCTGAGGAAGATACATAATTTCTTGCTATTTATGGAGAAAACCCTGCTGTAATATTTTCTTACTTTAATGCAAAACATCCAGTTGTGTAGTGAATCTTGGCCTAAACCTGTCCCTTCTGTGACTACTGTTTTGTCACCAAACATGCAGCAAGAAGCAGCTGCAGTAATACAGTGCTGCATGCCCACAGATATGCCACAAGTCAGCTACACCGAATGATTCAGTTGTACATAGAACTAAAGCAGGTTTGCATTTAATATTTGCATTTGTTAGTCATGGACATATAAATTTAGTCCTTCCACATAAATTATTTCATACTTGGATAATAAGTGGAGATATTTTCAGCAACTTCTCGAGAGCAGACGGGCCAAAATAATTGTTAGGCGAATCAAACTACAGTAAAGCTTATTACACTAAGTTAAAAGCAGCAACATACCTACTACAATAAAACTCATTTGAACCAGTAAGCTATATTACACCCTAGCTCCTGCATATTTTGCTAAACATACTTCCTGAGTTTTAATTTTAATAATTCAGAAAAGGAATATGATTGCAAGAAATGTGTGCAGTTCAGATGCCAGGATCTTTGTCCTTCACCCATTCTTTATTAGTTTGCTTTTTTACAAAGGTGTCATGATCTATTCCAAAATAATATGAAGCTTTTTAGTGTGCAGAGAATAATAAAACATCTTCTATATATTACTTCCCTTGTGTATTTACAATGTTATTGCTACAATGTTTTTAATATGCTACTTATATTTGGCAGTTTGTCTCTAAATGGTAAATTAACCTTCCATTTTTCTTCATATGCATTTCAAGGAAGACTTTCTTATGGAAAAAAAATATAAAAATATTTCATTGAAATGAAACCAACAGGTTTCCATAGAAATTACTTTAAAGACCTACAGAGTTGAATATGGAAAAATTTCCCTGTGTTTTAAACCATTTTTAGAATTTTATATAGTGCAGATATATGTTTTATTAAATTTTATAGACTTTTTCTATTTTCTACTAAATTTTGTAGGACTTCTCCACAAAGGCTAAAAAATGAGTAATTCCATTTGGACATTCCTGTAACACTGCAATTTTTAGCTTTACAGTTAAAGAAAAATACTGGGTTCATGAATGACTGGTGCCTCCCGAGACTGGGGGAGTACCATGGTGGCAAGCGGGTACTGCCCGCAGCCAGTGGCATCAGTGTTGGTGGTAGTGAGTGGCAAATGGGGACCGCCCACAGCTGCCACCGGCAGTGTCAGCAGTGGCGAGTGGGGACTTAGGCTGCATTGGCAGTGGGGGCAGGGGGTGCCAGCGGCTACCACTTGCAGAAGCCAATGGCAGCTGTCAAATTAAGGGGGGCATGTGCCTCCCCTTCCCCACCCTACACATCACCTATGACTGGGCTGTTGAAGAGGCCACATGAGAGACAAGGCACAGAGTAAGTGAAGGAAAAGGAAGAATGACCTAGCATATTAACCACCAAACAACCATGAAACAAAAAGCACCTTTTGGTCACTACCAGTCTAGGCAGCCTCTGAACCAGTGGCACAAGTTAAAAGGTTTATTACTGCTTAACCATCCCATGATCTGTTTTGTCCTATTTGTTTTATAAATATTTCTTGGGTCTGACTCAAAAGTGTTGCACATTTCAAATAGCAGTGAGAGTTTTTTTACTAGTTAAATGTCTCAACATTCAGACATGTCAACCCTATTTAATTCAGTCTCACTACAGAACATGCCATGAGATAAATAAAAGTTTAAGCTTTTTTAAAGTTCCATATTTTGTAAGAAAAATATTTTTCTTTTATATGAAGAATTCAAAATAGCCAAAGGAAAAAAATGTAAAGAATTAAAGGAATTAATTCATACACCTGATTCCAGCTGAGGTCAGCATTCATTCTAGGCAAGATTTTTTTTTCCAAACAAAGGGCCTAATCCAAAGTCTACTGAAGACAGTAGTGATTTCGATGGACTTTGGACAAGGCCCAAAGTTGGGGTGATTACAGCATATTTCAAATGAATCAATAAATGTTGTCCTCATTTGCCTTAATTGTTTCCTTTGTTTGACACATCACAGAAATATTTTGTTTAAGAATTATTATATATCTACTGTAAGAACTATATATATTTAAAATGTATTCCTTTTCCTTCTTTTGGTACTTTTGACAATTGCACAAAATCAGCAATCTGAAGAGTCCATCTGCTCCTGCTGGTGACCATCTCACTTGCAAACATCCTACTGATGACACTAATCACTTTTACACCAACTAATGATGACATCATAAATAATGTTACTAATCAGAACTTAATTTCAGTGATTCCTTTACACAAACATCTGAAGAAAAATTAATTCATAGATTTCAAATAAGGGACTAAAAAGCAGAAGTAAATGAGTTTTTTATCAATATCAAAACTCCTTTTTTCTTAGTTGAAAGACACTACTGAAATATTCTTATATAATAAAGGATTTAGTCCATCTGTTTGTCCGTAGCACCCTTGGAGCACTCTGATTGGTTAGTGAAATAACCAGTCAGAGTGCGGAGCACTGTCATGATGGTGGGGATGAAGGGGACAGAGTGGGGGGGGGAGAAACCAGTGCCACTGGCCTTGCCCTGCCACTGGCCCTGCTGCTCAGAGATGACGGAGTGCCACCATAACAGCAGGGACGGAGGGGATGGAGCAGGAGAGCTCCCAAAGAGCAGGGCTGAGGGGGTGCAAGACCAGCGGCACTAGAGTCAGCAGTAGCACTGGGTGCTGGCAGAGGGGGACAGAGGGGATGGCAGGGAAAGCTTCCCCCTGCCCTGCTCCTGGGAGGTGGTGGTGGCACAGAGTGGTGGCACTCCATCCCTGCCCACCTCCCCTCTCCTCCCCGGGCATTCTTGATGGGCAATTTGATAATATATCATATAGATACAGGAATGTATCTTTACATTTCAGCTAAACTCATGCTATAGTAATTCAGAAATACACTATTAGTTGCATATAAAGGCGTAACAGGGGCTGCATATACACATACAAATTATCTGGGAGAATTCTCCCAGGTTTGTTCTCCTGGTAAAGAAACTTACCCAGAGCCATATAGCTCCACATGTAGCATATGGATATTAATATTCTGAGGCCCTGAAGATTAGAGAACTTGCAGTGCTGACACTGTGCAGCCAGGTTGGGGGGGAGGGGGGCAGACGAAGGGGGATAGCTGTGCACATATCTCAGCAAGCTCTGCAGACTCCCTTAGTCTGCCTGGTGACAGATGACAGCAGTGCACAGGGCAGCCATGATGGGGTGAGCCAGACTGCCCATACTCAGCCTGTGTTTTCCTGCAGCACAATGTGGGGATTTTGAAGAGGGCATACTCTGCTACCTGCCGGAGCAGCGGAGTCGAACAAGCAACACAAAGCCCCTGGAAGGGAGACAGATGATGCTGGAGGACTATGTTCCCTGCTAAGAAAAGACACAGCATGTACAAACATTCATTCTTCCAGGAGAAACCCTCTAGCTGGTGATTTAACCCTAGTGGTTCCCAGGTTATTTTTCTCCTGGAGAAGCAATTTTACTCAGAAAGAAAAAGCCTGAACATCTGTATACTTGTGGTTTCTTCTGGGAGAATGGCAACTCTAAGAGAAACTGAATTTCTATAGGAAACCAGAGAGCTATGCTTTCCAGAACAAAGTGCTGTAGTCTGCACTGGGGAAGCATGGGTTACACAGGGCCACAGGTCAGCTGGTTCTCGTCTGTCTTAAGTGGACCCTGGACCACTGAAAAAGCTAGGAGCAGAACATACCCCCTAAGTGCTTCAGTGTTGGGCTTTTCCAGCCCAAAGCACTTAGGCCCTGCTTGGCTGGGGCTATCACACACTCTTCCTGGCCCTGCAGGAGGAGACAAAGGGAGCTATTTTTCTCCCTGAGTGGCCACTTTTACTATGAGAGAAAAGTTATGAACATCTGTACACTCATGGTTTCTCCTGAGAGAGCAAGGATTCTCACTCCAGAAAGTAAGCATCTGTACATAGCCATAGTTTTTACAATACACATTATACTTTCATTAATGTTAGTGTTTTAGTAAGGGTGTTAGTGGATCTCCATGATATGGACTTGACAAAGAATTACTATACATTCTTTTCTTTCTACAATTTTTTATTGGCAAAAAGGCTTTCAATACATGAAACGGGTTTAGAAAATGACATTTTTTGCATATATAAAGAAGAGTCTGTCCATACACAGTTGTGATGAGGACAGGAATAGGAAGGTCATAAGGTAGATGATAAAGGATGGAGAGGTGATAATAATAGAAAATGGAACAAAAGGATGCTGAAGCTGTTACAAGAAGGCAAGTAAGTGTCTCTCTGGATATGAATTAAGCTGAGGGAAGAGGGCAGATATTACTGTAGTTGGCAGTAGGCAGAAAGTATGATTGTGCTAGTGAGGGACAGGTGATAAGACAATCATGTATCTTGTACAGTGATTCAAGAATTACATCTGGTGTTAATGTTAATCGACTAGAGTTGCGAGCTGGAGAAGGAATGAGAACAGGACAAGAGTTTGCACTTAGGGAAGTGGCGTAGCTGGGGATAGGAGGTAAGGGAAAAGTCTGTCCAAGCACTGGAGACAGTTGGAGTAGAAAAGAAAAATAGGGTGCTGAAGCTGGGAAGATGCTTTTGAACTGGGTCAAAACAGACAGAAATAGCTAGTTAGTGAAGTTAGAATGGGTCTCAGTCCAATGCGGATCAAATGATTGTATAACATCTCATCTGGGGCACAGCTGAGTTTCCTCCTCCTGCATCTGATTAACCAGTAGTGTAATGAGGGGACAACTAAAGGGGGTTGTGAGCTCAAGGTGCTGACAGGGGATGCAGGGGAGCTGCACTGGAATCAAGGCAAAGGGATGCTAGAAGGGAGGCAAGTCGTGAGGGCTTGGCTGGGACCTAGATGGCCAGGCCCATGGATAGGCCCTGGTAGGCAACTAGGAAGTCAGCAGGGCAGAGGCACAGGCTACCAGAGCTGAAAAGAGACAGAAGAGATGTAGTCCAAGATGCAAGCCAAGGTCAGGACCCATAGGTCAGAAAGCTAGTGCTGAGTCCAGGGAAGATTCAAGATCAGGGTCAAGGAAACCAAGCCAAGTCAGGATTCCAGGAAGCCAGAGGGAGCAGAACCAGCACTGAGTTCCAAGGGAGATCCAAGATTAGGGTCAGGAAAAGCCAAAGCCAGTTCAGAAGTCAAGAGAACCAGGGAGAGCTATGAATGTAGGGATTGTCAGAACAGACTGAGGCTGTGTGAAGGCATGCCTACAGCCTGAGGCTGCAGGTGTGTGTAAAAGAGGTGGGTGGTGCTTTCAGCAGCCCATCTGGCTGCAAAGAACTTGGTCAGCCATATTAGCCATGGATCAGCGGCAGGTGTGGTAACTCACATGCATGTCCCAGTTAGGCCTGCTTGATCAGAGTCCCTCCCACAAGCAGCTAAACTTGGCATGGGCTCATGCGGGGTCTGGAGGCTCCAGCTGTGCAGAGAGGTGGCAGGATTTCCCTTGTCAGACTCACTCTCCTTCCTTGTGCTGTGTAGGGCTAACTTGCTTGACCCGTTCACAGGCCCCATAGAATTCAGGCTTTCCTCAACATACAATTCAGCAGTGAGTGTGAGAGGATTAGCCTCACAGCTGTTGCAACAGCACTGTGTCCCATGGGGAAGAGGAGTGAAGCTGAAGAGGGGAATCTAGATGACAGAAGCCTCCAGGCCCTGAGTGAGGCCATGCCATGACAGGTAAGACTCTGCCATCCCCACTCGCCCTCCCCCCTGACTTATTCCCTTCCCTTTCACTCAGCATGGTCACCTTTCACCCCTGACTGTCCAGGGCATACAATAGCTAGCTATGCCTCTGCCACTAACACTTTCAATTTGATGTTTTCACCTGGACAGCTACCACTCCACAGACTGCAGAATCTTGCTTGTAGATGTTTTTAGCAAAAACTACCCTGCCCATATCCACTTTAATGCCACCCCAAATCAAGCACATAGTAGCACCAGGTAATGCTCCTGTTCCTCAGTATGCCAAGAAAGGAGTTCCTTATGGAAACTGCGGTATTCCTACAGGCATCAAACTCCCAGTGGGGGTAGGGTTTCCAGTACGCTACTATATACATTCTTTTAAAAATCTTCTCCTTTCCTTGGAAGTCAGCTCATCTTCAAGCTATGCACTTTAAACAAATACCCACACCGTCCTCTCTGTGCTGCCAAAAGAAGCAAAAGGTTAATAAGAAACACTACAGATCTTGTTAGATTATACTGTTCACTAATTACTTGACACCAATGCTAAGTGGGTATTTTTAAAGCAATATAGGTTCTGAGAATGCTGATTAATGAGAGAAGTTAGTTTGATTAGCCATAACTTTCAGGACAACTCAAGACTTATTAATACATGACCAAACAGTAACTTTCAATAAAAATACACTTTAGATCAAATACATTACAGCTGAACTGTTGTACTGTCCTCAGCACCCAGTCATTAGAGATATCACAACTTGTTATCACAGGGAGATTAACATATATTTTATCTACCCATGCATTATATTTGGCTTCCAAAGCAAATTTCCCATTAATAATGTCAAAAAGCAGTAATGACAGTAGAATATGGATATTGAACACCACATGTATTCTAAATGAATTCAAGAACAAATTTAAGTAAATACTAAAAGATCATTCTTTAAAATGTCTATAATAAAAATACTCGATCCCCTCTTTTTTCTTTTTACTTTTTAAAGTTATCTTTAAAATGAGTATAGTCTTTGATTTTATTTTCATTTTGTTACTTCATATGTTAAATAAAAATTGTTCTAGAACACTGCCATCCCATATAGTGTAAATTTTTTAAAGCTCTTAAGCCCTGTAAATGTCTAAATCCCTGAAGTCTAAGACTAAGCTACTTATGAGATTTTGAAAATGTTACTCTTCATATATAGAGCAAAGATACTTTTATATAGTAAATATATATTGTAAAACTATATCTGGAGATATTTTGAAGCGACTCAGAGTACACCTAACTGTTCTTCCTGAACAGACATCAGTGGTAAAACTATAAGCTTTAGTGGGTGTATCTACACAAGATGCTTTACCGCGCGGTAGATTAATCTACTGCGCAGTAAAGCAACACAGTCTACATGTGCACAGCATTTATTGTGCAGTAAATTAGTCTACTGCACAGTTAGCTACGACCTGTAAATACAGGTAGTAAACTAACTTCACAATAGATACTGTGCAGTAAGACTTGTGTAAACAGCGATTAGGATCAAATTTGCAAATTTGCTTCCCGTCAGCCTAGGCAGCAGGGGGCCACAGGGGACAGGGAGCTCTCTGTCCCTGGTCCTGGCACTGCTCAGCTTCCTGGCACCCCGCAGGAGTTGGAAGCCAATCGGTGCTAGGACTAGGGAGCTCTCTGCCAGCGTCCTGGCTCCCAGCACAGAGTTGGCAGCTCCAGAGGGTGAGTAGGGGATGGGAATCCAGCCCCTGGCTGTCCCTTGGAGCAGCTCTGTGCCACACAGAGCTGGCTGCTCTGGGGAGCAGGTGGGGGCTTGGAATTCCCTGCCCAGCAGGGGGCTTGTTGGCAGCTGTGTGCCCCAATGAGCATGGGACCAAGAGAGCTCTGCCTGCTGCAGGGGCAGCATTCTCCCAGCCCCATGTACATCAGGTCCCCTCCCGATGTGCGTGGGGCCAGGAGACATCTCGTGCTGCAGATTTTTTTTTTCTTTTTTGCTCGTGCTGCAGATGGCAGAACTCTCCTGGCCCTGTGCCCACTGGCACTGGTCCTGTGACCCTTGCTAAGCTAGCACCTGGAGAAGCCTGGAGCTCCCCCTGGCTGTGGCAGTGGGGCAGAGCAGGGCAGGAACAGCCCTACACAAGGCTGTTCCCATTGGGAGCAAATATGCTTCCAAGAGGCAGCATGTGTAGACATACTCCTGGGAAGGCTTCACTCCACAGTAAGCCTACTGTGAATTAATAGCACATGTAGATGCACCCAGTGAGAAGCATAGGTAAGCCAAAACTGAACTTTTTTTGACATCTTGCCCTTTGTATACTGAATATGCTATGTGACAAGATGTTTTAAAATGTTTTAAAATTGATTGTTTCCAGGTAGAATAAATACAACAGTTGAAATGAGCAGCTGGATTGAAACTTGCATAAAAACAAAAATTGTGGTTTGCACAATGGACCTGTTCTCCTCTCCTACTAATGTAAAATCAGGTATAGCTATATGTTGATGACAATGGAGTTATACTAGAATCATGGATACCCAATTCCTATTATATTAGCAACATCCGTTTAGCTCAAAATACTGAACTGTAACACAAAAAAAACAAAACAAGACCTATGTATGGTTTTGTCCTCCAGTACAATGCTATCACCCTCACCAAGCAGTTTATCATACCATAATGCCCAGGACTTGTAAGATAACAAACTTAGCTTAATTGCTGTTTTGTTAACGATCTGTGAAAGTTATGGCTCTTCTTCTGCCTTTACATCAGAGTCCTTGATTGCAAACAAACTGCCTTGGCAATTGTTAAGGTAACCTAATAAACAGAAATGCCAGGTGGTCTTTGTTTGTCAAAACATAAATAACAACAGAATGTCCTCACTCTCCTCCTCCATCTTCCTTCTTTATCTGTTACAAACAACAATGTATTTAAACGAAAATATTTGGCAGGATTGCATCTGGCACATATGAAACTAGCACATTTAGTAGTATTATATATTATTTGTATTATTAAAATGCATGGGCAACTTGTCTCATTCATAATGATCTTTTCTTATACTCATAAAAGGAAGCACAGCAATGACAACTTAATATTTGGTTAGCTGACTGTTAGAAACCCAGCATTTTCATTTGTCATCCAAAGGACCCAAAAGCTTGCATGTCAGGATTACATGAATTTATCAAATTAAGAGTGAAAGTTGAAAAAATTCTGTTCTTACATTTGAAAAAATGTCCAGAAGCATAATAGGTGTCATTCTGTTTTCTTAATGTCTAGACCAATGATTCTCAACAGGGTGACACAACTCAGGTGCCATGAGATCTTTTCAAGGGTACTGCAGGGTGCCACACAATACTAGCACAATTAGATGTGAAAACACCTATACATGTTTCACAAAATTAATCAATAGATTTCAAATAGGAATCCATAGTGTCAAAACATTCTGATGCACTGTGGTCTTCTTTAGTTATCTGCACAAGAAGAATTGCTGTATTATTTTTCCATAATCAAAAAGTGAATGAAAGCTAACAGCTGGCATTTTCTGGGGGGGTGCCTTGCGTCCAATGAGGGGTTCATAGAGTCTTAAAAGGTTGAGAACCACTGGCCTAGGCTACGAGATTTATTATTACTCGCACCTGGCTTGGTATTATATTTCTGGGCACATATGTAACCATTCACATGCACAGGGCTGCATGTGCAGTAACAGAGTGCCAACCTCTGTGAAAGTGGCATTTGGTAGATTAAACAAGCACAGAGACAAACTAAAACAGGTATCTAGGTCCAGAAAATAACAGATTGTCACTCAAGGTGTCAGGGCAGGCAGTGTGCCGTCAGGGAGCTGGACCCAGGCTCCAGTGC
>NW_017729024.1:120946056-120946711 GCF_001723915.1 Gavialis gangeticus | reverse complement strand
CCAATTTCTGCCTTGCCCAGCTGCACCCCCTGCCTGCTCTCTGACCCCACGATCGCTGTCTTGCCTGGTCCCACCCCTCACCTGCCCCACAAGGCCCCCCCCATCACTGATCCACCAGGCCCCATCCCCCCAGCCCTCCAAGCCACCCCAATCCCTGCCCCCCAACCCCAGCATCCCAGGAAATAAAAAAAAAAACGGCACTCACCAGCAGTTTCAGCTGCCGTTGGGATCACTGGGCCCCCCCACACAGTGCGGGGCAAGGTGACAGCCCCAGTGGCACCAGCCAGAGCCCTGCTGCCCCCCACTGCCCTGTGCTGCCCTGGGGTGAGTAGAGGATTTTTTTTTTTAAGTGCTGGAGGCTGCTGGGGGGGCAGCCATCAGGGGGATGGGGGTGCAAGTGGGGAATGGGGCCAGGTGGGGCAGCCACTAGGAGTTCTGGGGGAGCAGGATGGGTGGGGTTGGGTAGGGCAGCCATTGGGGGAGCTGCAGGAGCCGGTGGGGGATGGGGCCATGTGGGGCCTGGTTTAAGTTAGATCAGAGTCCTCCAGCATCCCAGATGCTTTGCAACTCTGGGCAAGGCTCTGCTCTGTGCTCCAGCCCAGCAGGGCTGGACCCTCCCCTCTGCTCCCTGGCTGCAGCTCCAGCAGAGACTGCT
>NW_017729024.1:120931101-120941056 GCF_001723915.1 Gavialis gangeticus | reverse complement strand
TTTTGATTAACTCTGGGCAAGGCTCTGCTCTGTGCTCCAGCCCAGCAGGGCTGGACCCTCCCCTCTGCTCCCTGGCTGCAGCTCCAGCAGAGACTGCTAGTACAGCGGGATCCGCCTGGCTTCCTCCTTTCCCTCACCACTCCATGCTCAAGCAGGGATTCTCACCTGCCCTCTGCCTTATACAAACACCTCTCAGCATAAGCTAGCATACCACATGCTGGCTACCATCCCTGCTTTGGGAGATGGGACAAAGGCAGACAGGACAGTGTCGGCTTAGGGCTTTTTGGAGTTAATCAAAAGGTAGCTGGTAATGTCCCTCCATTCCTTCTTTGGATAAAGTTGTTTAAGAAGAGCTTGAAAGCTGTTGTTTTGTTTGATTGGCTGATAAATGCTAACAACTCCCTGTGTAACTCCCTGCTCTGTAACTCAATGCTCTGTTATCGACAGTGGTAGGGGGGCGGGGGAATCCCTCCCTATTCAGAATGTCCTGTGGGGTCCTGGCTACAACCCCCTCAGCTCAGCACTGTGGAATGGAAGGGAGGCTGCTCTAGTGCCCCCACCCCGATTTCTAGCCTAAGCTACTGCAGACCAGCATTCCCTCTAAGCCGTTTGGTGTCCACGGCTGTGCTCATGCCACGCAGCCAGGCACACCTATGTGGCCATGCATGCTGCACTGCTTAGAGGGAACGCTGCTGCAGACATGTGCCAGCATTTGCTCAGTCCAGATGTCCAGATAGGATGTCCAGACAGTTTAGCCTAGCCAGGTTAGACTAACCTGCAAAGATTGAATCAATTCAGGCTCAGGATTTTTGAAAATCTGTCCCTAGCCCAAGAGTCTCATGACTGGAAGCTGCCTAGTGGTTTTACTGAATCAGTATATGATCTCCTTACAGCTTGTCTGTGTCTCCTCTGTAGCTACTAATGCCCACTTTGGCAGCTGCAGGCCTCCAACAGAGCAGTTTTCAGATGTTTTTTACTATTGCAACCTGTTCACAGAGTGAAGCAGAAAGATAGCATATGCCCATGACCAACAAAGCCCATTGCCTTCTTTAGGGTTGTACCAATCTAACAGAAGAAAATTTGGCATTTGGGAGTTTATAAATAGGTATTTTGTCTGATAGGAGTTTTCTGGTATACTGTATTTTGGATAAAAACTAATTGCCATAAACTAAAAGCACTGGAAAATGGTGAGAGATTGGCTATAACAAGAGCTAAATTAAATCCTAACAGAATGGATACATGCTGGCATTATGCCTAATACTCTTGAGGGATTTTAGAGTTCCAATATAAAAGCAGATCCATTTTGGCACCAGGCCTAATTCTCTTGAGGGACAGTTGTAAGTTGCCTGGGGTGTTCTGGCCTTGTGGATCTGTATGTTTGCTAGCTTCCCTGGCTTTCATTTTTTAACTTAAAAAAAAGAAAAAAAAATGGAAAAAGAAAAGAAGCACAGAATTTCACGTTCAAGATAACTTCTTTAGAATCATATTTGTGGGTTGTGTGAAATTAAATGTGAAAACCTGTGTGTCATATGGATCATTTATGCTCAGGAGCTGAGTTAAAATTGAAGCATGACAAGTGAAAATAAAAAGAAATCTGAAATAACCACTGCCAAACGAACCCCTTGTGCCAATAACATACATATTATAGCTTATATGGAAATTAGGGGAAATAAACCTCAAATATACTCTATCTGCAGTATGTCAAGCCCACAGTGAAATTTCTGTAAAATCGTTTCCAGCATTTTTATCCAAACCATAAAAATTATACCAGGACTAAGCTGAAGGAGTTTTATGAACTAAATACTGTCTTTTTGGCAAGACCCAAACCTGGTGAAAGAATTTAGCCAGGCCTTTTTCTGTTGGCTCCAAATGAATCTGCCAGCCAGTTGTTAGAAGTCCCCATTTGTGACTGCCCTATGATAAAGTCTTGCTTGGTTTTTTAACCAGTCCAAACTCCTGACGTATGCATGAAGCTGGAAAATCTGTCATGTTGGATACAAACTAAGATCATTATCATTTAATCACTTTGCTGTATTTAAACATAGTCAATAATCGGGCCTATAAATGGCTGAAATTTGATTAAAGAGAACAACTGAAAAACAAAATAAGACTGAGTCAAGCTTTCTATGTAAGGAGCCACACAGCATACTGATGAACTTCTTTTTCAGACTGTGCCAACTGACACATAGGAACAACAGTCCTAAAGAGCAAAATAACTATGTAAAAGAGATTTCAAGTGTGGCTCAAGCTGCTTACTGATTAACGCTTTTGCACATAACACTTCTCACAAACCTGTGTGGTTATTGTTCCTAGTGAAACAAGGCTTTGTTGACAACTACAGACAAATGATCCTTGCTTACCAAGTTCACAGTTCTCACACAGCTTAACAGTTTGAGCTGCCCCTTTTTCCGTAGCTAGCAAACCCACCCTGGAAAAAAACAAAAAACCTGCCTTGATAGAATTAGCAACTATTTTTGGGGACACTGAAGAGTCCAAATGACCTCCTATATCAAGCTCTTCTTCCACACACAACCCTGGTTTAATGTCCCACATTACTGCTGGAAGTGTTCAGTCAGACTATCAAATTTTCAACAAAAATATAACAGAACTCAAACCCACTAATATGAGGAGTTTCAGGCAACACATTTACTGCTTCTCAGAAGCATATTATGGAAAGGACCTTTGTTTTCTTGTGGGTTACAAAGATGTCCAACTGAGAGAAAATCTGGACAGACTCTTTTTGGGGCTTTTTATGACCCACCTCAGATATTTCCATATCACACTACAAGTCCAGCCTTAGTTAAATCCATGCATTTCAAATCAACTGATTTCAAGAGGGTTGCAAGATTATAGTTAGAATTTGATTCTAAGGCCCTGATTCTTGACTACAACCATCAAGTACTCAGGTGCAATGGAAAAGGTTGGCCAGCAGAGAATCAGATGCGACTCCCTTGATTAAAGGAGTGCCCTGGCATCCATACAAGTCCTACCCTGTATCACACATGGACAGCCCACTGCTACCAGAGTAAAAATCATCATCATCATCATCATTATTATTTTTATAGCTAATACCTAAAAACTAGGTACTCATTTGGACTCAATGTACTAGGTGCCTTACAAACACGTACCAAGGAGTTCTCTGTACCTTAAAGAGTTTACATGCTAACAGCACAAGGAGAAATACAGCACATTAGGAAGAGCAAAAAGAAACAATGGACTGATACAGATAAGCATGAAAAAGAGTGGCCATAGTAAAACTATCGACCTAATCATGATGGGGATTATTGTAATCATCATGAAAAAGTAGAATTTTAAGGAAGTTTTGAAGGAGGATACTGAGATTCTTCAGTATTTAAAGGAAATTCCTCACATGTATGTGGGGCAGCAGTGGCAACATGTAGGGGGTAGACGGGGTGCACGTGCATCCCCTGAGAGCACTGGTGCCCACCCCTGAGAGCGCCAGTCAGAGAGTGGGAGTGCCAGATGAAGTTCCGTGGCCGCTTCCCAGACAGCAAGATTGGCCGTGGAAACCACCCTCCCTTGGTCGCTGACTGGTCACTGGGGGGGCACCAGTCACCCATGTGGGGCAGCATGAAAGAAGCACAAAAGTGCTTAATGGAAAACTTTAGTAATAGGGAGTCAAAATTGGAATCTATGTGGAACAAAGATACAGGTTGGTGTCTTGGAGCCCTGTTATAGATTAGACAGGAACAGATGGTAAGCTACTTCAAAATTGTAGGGCCAGTAATTTCTGCTTGCCGTAGTAGAAAAGGGGAGCCAGCAAAGGGATACAAAGAAGATGGTGATAATCCAGGAAAGTGATTTGTGCATATGCATAGAGTGCCAGAGGCATGTCAAATAGAATAAAGACGGTTCGTATTCCCAGGAGTTTGGGCTGAGATGCTAAAGATACCTAATCACTTAATTAACACTGACATGAACTGAAATACCTTTGAGGATCTGAGCCTCACAGACTAACTGCAAAGGCATTTATCGCATTTCTAGTAAGGAAGTTGATCAGCTATTTAAACAAAGGATATGAAATTAACATGGAGTGTTAAGAGGCAGAGCTAGAGCAAAATAGGAATAAAGCCACCCTACCTCCATCTATAAGCTTTCTATTGAGATCTTACCACCCATATTATCCTATGATTAGCTGTTGAAGTAATTCCTACCCAAAAAGAGTGAAAATAATTCTGTTGCCAAGTTGTCCAAACTTATATGGAGGTTCTGTATTTCAAAATGACTCTAAAATAGTAGTGTAGGTTTTAAATTTATAGTCATGCAACAATTTCAGGATCAATTTTCCGAAGCTTCAGAGTATAAACGATTTTTTCTAAGCAACACTGCTGCAGTCTCACCATAAGATATATAACTCACCCTTCTTTATCCTTGGTGTTTGCATCTTTGCCATTAATAAGGATTTTGCAAGTGCAATTCAGTAAACAGTGTGAAAGATGAGATTTAGGCCAGCTCACTCCTACAAAATAGTTGGCTGCATAAACTGGGATAAAAGGAAGAAAAAGAATAGGGAAAATGTACTTTTGCCAGAGAACAAGAAATTAAATGGACAAAAATCACAAAGAGCAGACATGGTGAGTAGAAAAGCACAAAAACATAACCATCTTTATGAGTATAACTACATTTAAAAGGAAAAATGTTGAGTTGAATTGGTTGGAAAAGATTCAGTTTTATTACATTCAGTTTACTGGAAGAGCACTGTCAAATAAATTGTCCTGAAAATTTTTGTAAGTATGATATTTAATGGTAAGAATTTTCTGCATTTTGATTTTGGGCACATCTAAAATAGTCTGACTTTAGCTTATTTTTAATACTTTTTTCACCCTCCCCCCATTAGCTTCCTAGCCAGTTCCCTAATAAGATGCTAAAAGAGTATAAGTCAGCAAGTATAAAGCAAAGTAAATGAACAAGCAGTCCAAGAAAGCATTTTTTTCACCAAGATTTGGGACTATCAACTAGTATCCTCAGTGAATTTCATATTTCATGCTTTAATACATACCAACTTGTGGATGGCATCGTTCAGATTAATACTCTCCACTGTTTTTCTTTCAACTGAATTCAAGAAAGAGCCATCACCCAAATCTTAGCCATTATGGCTAGGGACAGACATTACACATAAACCGGTTTAAGTGATCAGAAACTGGTTTAAACCTGTAAAGAATGGATGTTCAGTGCACATAAACCAGTTTCAAAATGGCTGAAACCAGTGTGAGATAAACGTAGTTGAACTGATTTGGGTCAAACTGGTTTACGCAATGTCTGTCCCAGACCCGTTCCTGATTTAACTTAAACCAGAGTCCCCCAGCATCCCAGATGCTTTGCAGTCATGGGTGGGGCTCTCTGCTCCAGAGCAGGGCTGGCTCCACCCCTCTGCTCCCTCGCTAGTGCTCCGGCAGAGACAGCAGGTACAGCAGCATCTGCCTTGCTTCCTCCTGCTCCCCCCCACATCCCTGCTCAAGCAGGGATTCCCCCCTCCCACACCATGAACTATAGCCAGCATGTAGTATGCTAGCTAATGCTGAAAGGTGTCTGTGTAAGGCAGATAGAACAAAGGCAGACAGAACAGTGTCTGCTTAGGGCTTTTTGGAGCTAATCAGCAGGTCAGCTGGTCATTGACAATGTGTAGGGCGTGCTTGTGGGTGCACGTATACCCCCTGAGATAGGCAGTACACCTCCTGACAGAAGCATGGCCAGCCTGCAGGGGGCCACCACTTACCACCCCTTCCCCCCTCACCACCAACACCACTGGCCCCGTCTGCGGGTGGTTGCTAACCACCAGCTGGCACTCAACACCCTACCCCCTGCTGCCACCGACACTGCCGCGGCTGCATGCAGGAGCTCCCTGCTCACCGCCACCACACCCCCACCTGCAGGTACTCGCATCATTTATGTATCTGGTAATGCTGTCCCTCCATTCCTTCCTTGGAAAATGTTGTTTAAGAACAGCTTGAAATAATGAGAGAGGCTTTTGTTTTCTGATGGGCTTATAAATGCTGTTATCAACTCCCTGCTGGGCTGGTCAGGAGCAGCGAGGGGGGAACCCCTCTGTCACGCCTCTAGCCACACCGTGATTTGAAGAGACAGAAACCTCCCGCACAAGACCCTATCTCTAACTCACCTGCCACATCTTAATGAAAACTATAGAAGAGGAGTTCAGTGTAAACTCATCTGGGTCCCCATCCAGGCTTTATTCACAGCACCACTGAGTCTGATGTGGGGCTCCGCCTCCCCTACATCCTGTCCACTTGCCAGTCACTGCAGATGATGATTTTTGACCTCTGACTGCTGATGCCGACTGCAAGGTGCTTTATCCAAGTCCCTACAGCATTCTCAGAAGTAATCTCCCTATCCAGGGCTGTTTCACCTTTTTCAGGTAGGCCAATGAGGATCACTGAACCCCTTTGACTAGATTTATATCCCTACCTTCTTTTCCCATGTAACTGTTGTATAATAAATAGAGAAAAAAACTACAAATAAATAAAACCTCTTCTATAGTGCCATTCTCTAACTTAGGCGTCATATAACTCTTACTAAGGCATACAGCCTCCTGGCTCTCTCTCTGACTCATTCAAAGTGGATTCTCACTGGGGCCTTGCCCCCCTCTTCCCCCTTGCCCAAGGCAAGCCTCCTGCCTCCAGGCTTTAACAGCAGGCTTTCTCCCCTCCCTCAGTGCCTTTTAAATCTTCCACGGCAGCGTGCCAGGCTAACGTTAATCAGCCACACACCGCCAATCCAAGCCCAGAGGGAGCTCATAAAGCAGCGTAGCTGCATCACGCACAGCTCCAGCACAGCTCCAGCACAGGATCCCATCCTGGTAAGTGCCAATCACCTCCTTCTGACCCAGGCCCCTTCTGGACCAGGTAGGGACAGGCTCTAGGGGCTTGGGGTTTGACCAGCAATGGACTCATGCTGCCACACCTTCCTTAATCAGAGCCTCCTGCTGGGTCCTGACCATGCCCCCCCCCCTCAGCTCAGCACTATGGAAGGGGATGGAGGGCTGCCCTAGCACCCCCTGGCTTCTAACCTGAGCCACTGTAGGCATGTACCTGCATTTTCTCAGTCCAGAGGGGATGTCTGTGCGGTTACAAACCAGTTCAGCCTAGCCAGGTTAGACTAACCTGCAAAGATTAAATCAATTTAGGCTCAGGCTTTTTGAATGCCTGTCCCTAGCCTATAGGATGTAAATATGTCTTTAAAGTTTAAATTGTAAACAAAACTGCATTTTCTACTTACAGCACATACAAATACTGGGTTTATGGACTCATGAGTGTAATAGATATATTTGGGGGGGAAAACACAAACACTTATTTTTACATATTAACTCCAGTCAACTTTTACATACATTACATTCCATGTTCACGTTGCCTGTCAAAACTTGGAAGTTTATTGGAAAGATGCAGAGCATTTATGAAGTTTCTGAGACATCATACAAAAACCTGAATAGCTTATTGTGTACCTCAACTTGTAAAAAAAATCCTTCTTTAAGTGGCTACATGGCAATATCCAGAACAAAAATAGAAAAAAATGACTTTATAGTTCTTTTCTAAGTTAGTTAACAGTTCATTTCTGGCCTCATAATCAAACATCCTCTTAATGGTTTGTATTTGACATTGTTTTCTTGGCAGAAACTATCTTAAATGTTATGCTTATCTTCATGCTTACTTGGGGCCCCAGGATGGATTTGGACAGCAGGGCTTCTAGTCGGCCAGATGCAACCTAAGATGTAAGAGCAGCCATGGTAGTGGCAGCAGTGGTGGCATGGAGTATGGCAAGGGCAGGGGCACAGGATCTGGGGGGGTGGAGGTAGGAGTGGTGCAGGGTCCAGCAAGGCAGGTACAATGCAAGGTCCAGCGGGGGTAGTGGATGATCTGGCAGTGGATGGTGCAGGGCCACACAGGGTTCAGCAACAGAAGCACAGGGTCCGGTGGGGGCAAGGGTTCTGTATGGTCCAGTGGTGATGAGCCAAGCTCATGGTCGATGGCCATGCTTAACAGGGCTAAAGGGTCTAACTCTGGATACCTTCCAGTAGCACAGTGACCAGATAGAGAGGCTCTGTTGGCTGAATTCAGCATGCATGCTGTAATTTTTACTCTTATCTAGTCCAACCCCTTGCCTGACGCAGGATCATTCCTGTCCAAACCATCCTATACAAATCCATTGTCTAACTTCTTGTGTCTAAACTACACAGGAAACCTTGATGCAATCAGAAGATACAACATCCAAACCTACCACAGGTAAAGCTGGGGGACAATGGCAGCTCATGTACTGTTGCTATGACAGTTATTAAAATATTCTTTAAGAGATGCAAGAAAGAGGGCCATCCCACCTTGCTGCAGAGGAAGATAAAACCTCCCATAGTCTGTACCAAACTAACCATGAGGTAAAATTCCTTCCTGAATATCAATATGGTAATTGGTCTGACCCTGAGCAGAAGGACATGACTCTCTAAGCCAGAAACCTCTGGGTTTTAGTTCCAACAAGAGCACTGGCCCAACCCAGTCAAAATCCCGAGCTTTGGGTGCAGCCAACACCCAATGTATCAGAGGAAGATGGGGGAAAAAAAACAATCCTGACACATGCAGCATCAGAAGGGGCAAAAAATTCTTTCCTAGCTCCATGTGGCAAGCAGCAAAGACCATAAGCATGGAAAATATCAATAGTAGACCATAGGTATAGCTATTCCCAGATCATCCCTGACCATTGTTCTCCACCTCTGTTTGAATACCTCCAATACTGGAGATTCCACAACTTCCCTAGGCAGTCTATTCCATTAACTCACTGTTTTAACATTGAAGAAGTTTTCCCAATAGCCAGTCCAAACCTATTTTACTTCAGCTTCAAGCCATTGGTCCACATCTTGCTCTCTGCAGCTAGAGAGAAAAGATATTCGCCGCCTTCTTTTTGGCAGCCCTTCAGATAGAAGGCTGCTATCATGTCCCCTCTTAAGCATTTTTTCCACAAGCTGAACATGCCTGCTCCTTCAGCCTCTTCTAGTATGACTTGCCTTCCAAAGCCCTTACCATTTTTGCCACCTGACTCTGGACCCTCTCTAGCTTCTCCATGTGCTTTTTAAAATGTGGAGCCCAAAACCGCATGCAGTACTCTAGATGAGATCTAATCAGCCTCACATAGAGAAACATTATTACCTCCCATGTCTTGTACCTATGCTTCTGTAACACCCACACACACACTTGGGTGTATATTGTGGTTTTCTGTGTATGTTTTTCAAGTGAGCAAGATGCCCTTGTGTTTTGGCCATGTGCCATGTGCCATGGCAGCACCTGGCAAGCTGGGGTCTGTATCTGAGGAAAATATGTAAAACCCTCTGGCCTCATTGGCCAGGGGAAGCATAGGATTCTTCAGACTGATTGGTTGGGAGAGGAACTGGAGCCCAGGGCTCCCTGACTGGACAAAGCCAGGATGATGTCATGCAAAGGGATACAAGGTGAGCTAGGCTGGTTGAGGGGTGGGGAAGAGAAGCTCCTGGGGGCTGCTGAAGAGTGAAGTCTTCTCCAAGGGAGAAGCATTGCAGATAGCAAAAAGGGAAGCTCAGGTAGAAGGGAGAGGGGGAGAATTGTCCCAGTGCTCTTGTCTCCTTTTCTTCCAACTTTTTTTTCTTTTGAGGTTTTAAGGGATTAATACTGGGGGAAAAGGTATTAGTTCCTTGGATTTGCTGGCCAGGAGTTAGGCCTGGCAGTTTAAACAGGGTTGGAACCTGGGAGTTTCTAATCCTGGCAGTTTTGGGCCAGGGTTGAGGTTTGCAACTTTCTGCTCCCAGTGGAGCCATGACCCAAACTACCTGCAGCTCAGGCCTAGTGAGTAGGTCTGGTCTTTTCCCTTGTTTCTTTTGATGGTCCTTTGTTCTAGTCAAGCTGTGTGGTTGGGCTGGCTGTAGCAGGAGGAACTCGCCCTCAGAATAGCTAGTTCAAACCCA
>NW_017729024.1:120927214-120931074 GCF_001723915.1 Gavialis gangeticus | reverse complement strand
AGTCTTTCCTGCAGTTTTTGTTTCAGCAGGCCATATAATCCAGTCCAGAAATTTTGGGGTGTGTGCATGCTGTCTGGAGCTGCAATCACTCCCTACATACACATACAGCCTCTCTGTGGGAGCAAACATTGGCACGCTACCATTCCTTCAAGAGCAATGAGGGGCCCCTTGCACCACAGGAGGACTACGCTCCCTAGCAGCTTCCCCTGGTGCAGCACAACCTATAAACTGTGTCTTGTAAGTAGTAGTGTTTTAAACTGCATTTGGTGTTTTCCTGTTTTCTATTATAAATCTGTCTTTTGTGTTTACACTGCTTGTGAGGAGGGAGTTTTTATGTGGGATACCCTAGTTATTCATTTAGTGTTTCCCAGATGGTTTGGGTGGGGGCTCAAGCCAAGGAAAAATATATTTAGTACCTCAAAATTGAACCTGGCCCTTGCTGCTGCTGACCGGTGCTGGGCCAAAGGGATACACTTCTATTGGTGCATCCCAAAACTGCATATACCATTCATGTAACTGCATCACATTGTAGACTCATATTGAGTCTATGATCTACCATGATTCCAAGTCCCCTTTCTGTAGGGCTGCCATCCAGCTCAGTGTCCCCCATTTTGAACTTGTAATTTTGATCATTCCTCCCAAGGTGTAGCAGTTTGCATTTTTCGGCATTGAACATTCTCCTGTTAGCTCCAGCCCAGCTTTCCAATCTGTCTAGATCCTTCTGAAATGTACTCTTGTCTTCCAACATGTTTGCAATCGTTCTCAGTTTCATGTTCTCTGCTAATTTGCTCAAGAAGCTCTATACCAGTACGGCTCTTGTGCAAAGCATTTGACACTTGATACATAGCACTTGTGAATCCCTTACTCACAATGGTAATTTACAATGAAATCCTTCAAGGCCCTTAAAGGATGCATAGTTTGATTGATATCTACTTCAGCTTCTTGAAGCATTTTACTTGTGGCATTGACTTCATAAAGGATGCGATTCTAAAGTACCATACTGCACAAAAATTTATAGTCAACATTTTGTGAGGCAGCTCCTTGGCATTTCTTTAAGTTTTTGGTTCTGGTTTCACTGAAATAGAAAATAAAGCATCATAGGCTTCTAAGACTCTTCTATCAAAATATATGGAATATCAATTCAACATTGCCATCTCATTTCACATACGAGTTCTGGAAACAGGTGGATCACATGTTCGTTCATTATAGCCCAGCACTGCAGCATGGCCACAGGAAAAAGTACAAATACTTTGAACTACATCAAAAAATTTCACAACTGTGCAACAATTCATAGCACCATTGAATTTGAGATTCAAAAAATGTGCACTGCATGGGACAAAAATGCTCTTGTTAGGGTCTTGAATTCTCTTTGAAATCCATGGTGTTTTCTTTTCACATTTGCCCCATTTTTGTAGTATTGACCGCTCAAAGCACGGAGTGAAATTCCCATTTATTTTAACTGTTGCAGGAAGGCATATGTCGTTGCAGCACCAGTAGTATCTATCACATTCAAAAATACAACATGATATTCTTTGACTGTAGCTCTGCCTTCTCTTACCTCACACACCCTTCTGCAGAAACATCTAAAAAAATCAGTCACATTTTTTTTACTAGTGTTTTGAGTACAATCAAGAATCATAGCTGGCAGCTTTCAAGGCTCAAATAATACTCTTCTTGATAACGTGCCCATAATTTCCTTTTAAATGTATTTGTCCAGGTAATAAACACCAACTTCTTTGGAGATCATTTGTTAGAGATGTTCTTTTATCATAAGGTTACATTTCCCAAGAAACGATATATTTAAAAAAATTCCCATTGTAGGATGAACCTGATAGGGGTATGTTTTCTATTCCACACAGATTTAGCAAATCAAAAATAATTTCCAAAATAGCTTGCCAACATTCTACCAGAGAATAAATGTGGTTGGTTTAACCCTCTCAACTGAAAGATGCCTATGCATCACTTGGAGGTAAAACAGCTAATTTCAGAAATCCTAATAGTGTCTAACTGCTTCAAATTTTTGGCTTCAAATTTTCTTGTGCAGCATCCAGCTCCAAAAAGACGTGATTGTTTTCATCAGAGATTGTCACTATTGCTTGCAGTTTCACCCATGAAGATTTAAACTAGGGATGTATATATCATTAAAAGATTATTAGGGTTGTCAAATGATTTTTAAAAATTCTTGCTATTAGTTGCGCAATTAAAAAACTTAGTCGCAATCACGATTTTAATCGCACATGTAAAAACTCAAAATTATGCACAGAAAAAACTAAAAGTTATGCAAAGTTATTCAGGTATTTTGTATGGTTGGGGTGGGGGGACTGTGGGTGTGTGTGTGTGTGTGTGTGTGTAGGGTTTGGAGCCTGAGGAAGGGCATTCCTGCATACCCTGGCAGGATGGGGTACTGTGTGTCAGGAGTGAGGGGCAGCAGTAGGGCTGGGGGGCTGTGGCCTGGGAGTGAGGGGCAGGGACAGACACACACACACCCACCAGGTAAGTGTGCAGGGGAGAAGTGGTGTGGGGGAGGGAAGAGGCAGGTGAGGCAGATCGAGGCCCCCATGGTGAGGGAGGAAGTAGAGCAGGGACTGGGACAAATGGGGACTGGGGTTGGGCTGGGTAATGGGACAGAGCTGTGGGTGACTTGTCCAGAGGTGCGGGGGGCCACTCCTGCAGCCATATGCACCCGTAGGGGGGCATGTGCCCCTTGGATGTGTGCATGGGGCAAAGGCAGGCTGCCACTGCACACTGGGCTCTGCACCCCACTGCCACCGCCCTGGGAGCTTCACAACACCATGCTGTGCCTCCTGCCACCAGGTGGGCAGGGGACACAGCACAACCTGCATATGGTCCCCAGGCCAAAGGCAGCAGGACACAAAGTCCCAGCCCACAGTGGCAGCCCACCTCCGCCCTGTGAACAAATCTGGGAGGCGCGCAATGGTGGGAACCCCCCTGTGTCCCTGGTTGAGCCCCCCAGACCCTTTCCGTCTCCCACACCCCTTTCCCTTCACAGACTTGCCTGCTGGGCAGTGTTCCACACACTGCCAGACTGCATTTCTAGCCAGCTGCAGCTGGGTGTCTGTGCATGCCTCTACCCCCAATGCAGCCACCCAGAGGCCATGCCCAGGCTGTCCTGCAGTCCTCTGTGCTGCCACTGCTGCCCAATGGGGCAGCTAAGAGGTAGCGGTGACAGCGGCAGAGCGGAGCCCAGGTGCGGACTCCAAAACCATATGCACAATTAATGCATTAAAAAAATTAAAGTGAACAACAATTAATGCATTAATCACACACATTAACTGTGACTAATTGACAGCCCTAAAAACGATCCATTTAACCTCCTCTGATTATATTGGTTAAATGATTAACCAATAACACATACTTAGTTCCCGCCAGGGGGTATGGAGCCCTGTGCCAGCACCTAGCCTGCCCCGGGGTGTGGGAGAGGGGCTGCATTTACCTGCCCGGAGCAGTGTGGGCAACTGGGAGCCATGCACAGAGCTGCTCGGATACATAGTGCTGGGAGCTGTTCCCCGGGGCCTTTGATGGGTGAGGAGGAGGCAGTGGCAAGCCCCACCAGACAACACAGACAATATGAAGCGATGTGTGGCAGCAGCAGATGAGGGGCTTTTCCAGCCTTCTGCAGCAGTTGGAGCACTGGAAGGGAGGGAGCAGACTAGCTATGGGTACTAGTTCCCCCTCACTCCTTCCCCTTCCTCCTTCTCCTTCTTCCCTTCCTCCCTCCTGCCTGCACTGCTACCTTCCTGAGGCACTGCACCGCTTACCTTCCCTGCTGGATTGTGCCCCATGCTAAATATTAACTGGTAATCTATTACCAGTATAAATATACTTATCATTTAAAAGTT
>NW_017729024.1:120917690-120922214 GCF_001723915.1 Gavialis gangeticus | reverse complement strand
TCCCTCCTGCCTGCACTGCTACCTTCCTGAGGCACTGCACCGCTTACCTTCCCTGCTGGATTGTGCCCCATGCTAAATATTAACTGGTAATCTATTACCAGTATAAATATACTTATCATTTAAAAGTTTAAGCATTTAAGCCTTTCACAATCCTAATTTAAACTCTTAACCCATTAGCCAATTACATGTGCACATAAATACAAGCTAGTTAAGGAACTTCTCTCCATCAAATACAAACAGATTCATCAAAATTGAAAACACTGCCAAAATGCTCTTGTCCAACAGGAAATGCCACAACATTCTGTATTTGCAAAACTTCCTATGTTCTTAATGTGAATTCATAAAACTATGCCTCTCTAACAATAAAATTAGTCTCTATCATTTTATTTAATGTACTAAAAATCACATGTTGTTTAATATTTTCTTTGTCATTTCTTAATATTGCAGTTGTAACCACATTACACAATCAACAGTACACAGGAAGTACTTAACCAAATAATGATAACCTAACTAAAGGCACGTACAATACTGCTTGTTCAGACTTGTCTTTCTTATCCAGAGAGTAAGAAAAAAAACAGTATGTTCTGCATACTCATCATACACAAATGCATTATGAAATGATATTCTGAATGGGGCAGGATGTTAAGTACCATTTTTAGAAATGTTTCCTTTGAAACTACTGCAACATAATTACAAAATAGAATGTCCTCCAGGTCAAGAAAGGTTTGATCAGCATACTAGTAGTTAATATAGATTATTATAGTTTTCTTTTTTTTTTGACTGAACTGCCAATATCTGTTATAGGTACCTTTACTGAAATAGCTCATATTTTGGGTTGACCTAAACCATTTGCTTTTCCTTCCATACCAAAAAAAGTTCCTGAATTTTTCCACCATTCCTCAAGTACTACAGTCATTTATGCTTTAATACTAATATAACCACCAAATGAAAGTCACTCATGGTTTTCATGAGCTAAAGGACTAATAACAATAGCTACTGGCAGAAATAGGCTTTTCTCTCTATGCCCACCCTTTATAAGAGTATGCTTAACACACAAACAGCACTATGAACATGAATAGCATGAATAGTCTTATTTTACAGACAGCATAGTGAAGCATAAAGATTTAACAGAAGCTTTGAGCACAGCACAGTGGATGAGACATAGATCTGCCTTATTGGAGATATGAACACTATTCTCAGCACGTGTAACCTTCAATCAGGGATGAGGTTTTGTTAAATAAGAAAGGTTGTGAAAGCTGGGGACCACTAAACCACATCAGTGGAGGAAGCAAGTAGAAACCTCATGGGCTCCTGCATCTATACCCCATGCACATTCCTTAGGTCAAATGATATTAGAAGAAATCTGTGTCTTTTTTGAACCAGAGATTCAATCCTATGTGACATGCTGAAGTAGGAGCTGTTCAGTGTGGAAATAAAACTTTAGCAATCTCTACTGAACAGAAATGTTAATTCTGACAGCTCAAAACTAGGCAAAATCTCAACTGATGCTCATAGGGATAACATATCATGTATTCCTGAACCCAGGACTATCCCATCTGCCATAGTTCAAAGTGCAGTGCTAAACTAATGGAGACACTACAATTTTTTTTGTTAGATAGCAATGGCAGGTAGCTTTGTAACTTAATTCACATTTGCACTCTTTTCATATAAAATAAACTAAATGCCACCATTTGATCTAAGAGTATTTTTTTCCTCAAGAATTCCTCGTGCCCATCACAACTAAGAGAGTGAAACATATGCTTACAGAATGTGAATGCTATATTAAGTGCTAGAAATTGTAATCTCCAGAGTCCCCAAAGAGGATCAGGAGCCCAGCAGGGTCTCTGAGCCTTTGTATAATGCATTTTTTTCTTCTTATCCTACCATTTGGGATAAAAATTATATGAATTATTTTATGAAATGTGGAGAACCAACTGTCTAGCAAACTGGTCTTGTGCTATAAAATTCACCTGTATTTGAAAATGCATATATATCTTAATTACCATACATATGTGGTAAAAGCAACCTTTATGTTGCTGTAATAATAAAACTAAATTAAACATTGTTTTTAACATCTATATCTAGCCATACTATATGAAAACCCTAAATCAGTGGTTCTCAATCTTTTTAGGCTCAAGGCACCCCTACATAAGTTGTGTGAATTTAGTGGCACCCCATTTCAAAAGCCAACTTATTTATTACATTGCTTACCTCCTTGCACAGGGGCTAGGCAGTAGAGGCAGTGAAGCCACAAAGCAGTGAAGCCAAGCCTGTGCTTATGTTTATCTCCTCACATCTCCCTTAGCTCCTCGTGTTTCCTGTGCCACCCTTCCAAGGATCTCACAGCACTCCAAGGTACCCTGGCACCCTGGCTGAGAATCACTGCCTGAGATACATGAATTTGAATAATGCCTTCAGAAACTTCCATGGAATAATAATTTTACTTGCACTGAGTCTACAAGAAGCTACACTGGAAAGTTAAGGAAATATACGAGAGTAAAAGGTAAGGAAAGTAAAATATAAAAGAAACTATGTTTTTATGATCATATTGACTATCTAATACATTAGTAGAATTAGGTGCCTCTATACATGAAATCAGTGTGCCTGAATAAACTCCAGCATAATTCGCACCAGAGTTAATTGCTCCTGGGCACAGCATTTACACTGTACTCAGGACTGCAGCCCATTGAGCCTCAGCTGGCAAGAGGTTCAGGGGAGTGGGGTGGGCTCAGCCTGCCAGCCTGGAGCTGCTCCACCCCGGCTCAATGTGCTGCAGAGGGGCTGGCTAGGGCAGTGCAGGCCTAGCTGGCAGGCAGTCCCCACACTGTAGGACCCTCATGCCCCAGCCAACCCCAGTCACCGTCTACACATGGGTTGTGGCAGAGTAAATAATTATGCCATAGGATAGTACTTATGTCAGGCAGTACTATCCTACAGTGGAATTAATTAGTTTACTCTGGCCTAATAGTACCGCACATGTAGATGGTGATGCTTTATTATGGAGCTAATTAGTCAACTGCAGTAAAGAGTCTTGTGCCCCTACACAATGAACCTTGTATGTTTTCTTAGATGTAATACTATAATATTTTATATTTCATACAGTACCTGTTCACCCTATAGATCCCAAAGATCTGCAACTGTTATATATATATGGCCTTCCAAAGGAAAAAAATTGAGCATTGTTGCATGGTAGATGGAGAAGGCACTGGGTAAATGTGAGAAAGGCAAGATTGTTTTGGCAGCACAGAAGCCAGCCTCCCTACCATATTGCATGCTTTTGGAATGAAAGTCTTGGATGTAATATAGTCAGAGGTAAGTATGTATCCATTAGCATTGCCTCCTCTTTTTCTCTTCTAGTCTCAATTCCTTACATTGTCAATCCCATTTACTTCCTAGCTGGCGCTACTCTACACCGCACCTTTTCTCATCCCCACAGTATCTCACCATTGTTGCTTATTTTTAATCTTCCCTAGTGCCAGCTCTTCCACTGAGTTCTTCCATTTCCCTCTCATCGCATTCCGTATCTGGTAGAGCTGAATGGCCCAAGGATGAGAGATGGGATCAGGACTGTTACAAAAAGTGTGATGAGGACCACAGTCCTTAGATGATAGAGGACAATAGCCTGGTTACTGTTCTTTCCACCCTACTCTGGGCAGAAGACAGTCTTATTCTTAACATAAAAGTTTACCTAGTGGTTGGTCAGCCAGCAACTGAGAAACTTTTAAAGATCACAGTACATGTTCATCAGTATGTAGACTCCATGCATGATGGTCTCAGTGGTCCTCAGTTAGTGGAGCACTGTGCAAGTGCTTATGCAAATGCATGTTACCATAGTGCCTGATTAAATTAAACACTTAAATGTTCAACATTTATTTAAGTTCCATTAACTTCATCCTGTGTTTTCAAAATGAAGTAAATGCTTAATTGACTTGGTGAATAGGGATGGATTTTAGCAAATGTTTAAAATGAAGTGAATAACAAGAGACCGTTAACAGTAAGGAGACACAGATCAATAGAAACAAAAGCACCCTTGTCCTCCCCCTCCAAACTTTCACTCAAATGTCAAGCCAAAACCCTTTCCTGATATTTGAAAAAAGTTTAATCTTTTTCCTCTCCTTTAAACCCATTTCCACAACCAAAAATGGACATCTGCACGTTACTGTATTTACTCGATTCCAAGATAAGGCATTTCTCCTCATTCAACATGGAGAAAGCAAACCCTCATCTTAGAATCAAGCATCAAGTAAAAATACAGTATACGTAGTTATAAGAGGCAGCAGGAATCCACTCGGTGAGACACAGGGTAGCATAGGAACTGGCACGGAGGCATCCAGCAGCATGGCACACAACACGAGACAGGCAGCAGACGGGTCAAGTGGCCAGAGGACAGGCAAAGGGCAGGAGGGGCAAGTGGTGGAGGCATGTTGTGTGGGGGTCAGGTGGTGGAGGAGCAGGCACTGACGTGGGAGGTCAAGCTCTGTGGGAAACAAGTGATGGGAAGTGGAGCAAGGCTGTCTGCCACTC
>NW_017729024.1:120881799-120912690 GCF_001723915.1 Gavialis gangeticus | reverse complement strand
TACGTAGTTATAAGAGGCAGCAGGAATCCACTCGGTGAGACACAGGGTAGCATAGGAACTGGCACGGAGGCATCCAGCAGCATGGCACACAACACGAGACAGGCAGCAGACGGGTCAAGTGGCCAGAGGACAGGCAAAGGGCAGGAGGGGCAAGTGGTGGAGGCATGTTGTGTGGGGGTCAGGTGGTGGAGGAGCAGGCACTGACGTGGGAGGTCAAGCTCTGTGGGAAACAAGTGATGGGAAGTGGAGCCAGGCTGTCTGCCACTCCCTGTCACTTGCACCCCTGCTTCTGCTTTCCTTGCTGCAGCAGTGAGGGCGATGAATTTAAGATGACCCTCCAATCATTAGATTCTACTAATGTATAATTTTCCATGTATAGAATATAACGATTGGGGGGTTGTCTTAAATTTGACAGCTTGAATTTGAGTAAATACCATATATACATTATTATATCTAAAAAGAAAAAATATGTATATTCGCAGTATTCCCAACTTGCCTGGAATCAGAAGGTACTAAAATCCCACAGTTCCAGTCTGGTTTTGCAAACTCAAGAGCTTCAGTTAGATAAGCCTCTGAAGTAGTACTTGCTACTTGTGTGCCTATCCAAACAGAACCTGCTTCCAAACCCTATGAGCTCTGGCCATTACTAGCTACTGTGACGCACACAGTCATTCCCTAAAACAGGTTGCAATCAAATAGTAGGTCATGGTTGAAGGGCACTCAGTGGGCAGCAACTCTTCAAAATATCTGAAGTATTTTACAGACTCTGCAGCATACTGTCTCCAAAAGCTATGACAACGTTTGCTCCATCCATCAATGAGCAGTTGTTAGTCATCAATGGGAAACTGCGCTCATGCATGCAATGGGGAATATTTCCTATAGCACTTGCACAATTCTGGCACGCAAGCAAATGAAATGACCATCTGAATTTGTTGGAATAAGATATTACAGTAGCAAAGAAAAGGATGGATTATGATTATAAGCCCTCTGGCACATTTCAGACAATACAAAAAGTTGGGACAAACAGATGTTGCAAATCTTAAAGTAATAATGAAATCAGGACCTATTATAGTAGAAAATAAAGACATATTTTTGTTGTTGTTGTTTCAACATATCCTTCTTTAATAATAATAAAGGTGGCACAATAACAGAAATTGGATCTTATACCCTAAAGTCAATACTAATACGCATATGATAGCAAGAAAAGGAAGGATCATAAAAGAAGGATATTTTCAATAACATTAGAAAATTAATCCTACCTTTAACCGTGCTTGTGGAGAAGTTGTTTCCGTATTCCTGCTGCTTTGGCTTTAAAGACTGTGGTGCTGGCAGCCCTGGAGTCTGTGGGACTTGGAATAAAGGCTTCCCATTTGTAACCACTTGTCTCCTGGGACTTAAAGCAGGGAGGTGGATGGTACCATCAGTGATGTTGCTCTGAGGAGCGACCCCTCCTCCCAGGGGCATCTTTAAATGTAGGCTGGAAGACAAGTTTCCAATAGCTGGGCTTGGGGTGCTGCTATTCGAAGATGGACAGGGTGTTCCTGTTTGAACTCTGATCGGTGGAATCTGCTGTCCATTGATCATCCCAGGTCCATGGGGAGTACCTGATGTGTGGTGGCTCATACTGCATGACCTCCCATTCATTGTCAAGCAGTTGCTAAGTTCAGAATGTGTTTTCCAAATCTACCAATATCAATGTCATCAGCCCAAGGTCAGTAAGTAATCCATAGTGCACTAAGTCTGTTAAAAAACAAATTTTTAAAGTTAATTATATTGTATTAAATAACACATAAGGACAAGACTGTGCACAGTATTTTTCTACATGAAAAAATTATTGATTGTGAGCAGCAAAGTATGAATAATAGGGCAAATAAAGAAGGCAAAGCTAGATACTGACTTAGAATCAATAAGGAGAAAACCTAGCCCTTCAAGAGCAGAAGTTTACAATAAGGTCAGCTGCATTCACATCATCTAAACCAGCCATGAAATGGAGTAAATGTTGAGGAAGGGAAGAAAAGCAGCCTGGAATAAAAAAGCAGCCACTAGGCTTGGATAGGTGTCAGTTTCTCCATGGAGAGTCCCCGCTTTCTCTGGAGAAGCAATGAGTGTACAGATCTTGGTATTTTTTAGCCCAGAATGGCCACTTTGAGAGAAAAATAACTCAGGAACAATCCAAGTGAAGTGCCTCCCTGAAGTCTCTCTCTCCGCAGACAGAATTCTGCACGGACAACAGAGGCAGAGCTGACCTCCGCAATCCCAGCGTGCTTTGCTTCTTTTCTCCCCACTCCCACAGCAGGAGGGAGAGTTGTGTCAGTCACAGCCAAGTAGTGAGCAGAACATAATCCATGAGTGGTTCAGGCTGGAAAAAGCCAGTGCTGAAGCACTTCAGGGGTGTTTTCTGTTCCTGGCTTGTTCCCTGCCTAAATCACAATGTAGCATTTGGGTGCGGGGGAGCACACAAGCATATGCCCTACCCAGCCTTAGCTGGGCTCCAACACAGGATGGGAGAGGGGAAAGGCTGGAGGACTCTTCTGTGCATGGCACAGACCCTTGCCAATCCCTGCCTCCCTTCACTTAAAAAAAAGAAAAAGAAAAGAAAAGCCTGCAGTGCTCTCTAGGTTGCGTGCTCTAGGGATCCCTAACAGGCCACGCTGTCTGTACCACAGGGTCTTTGCTTCTCTGTCTGAACTTCTGTACAGGTCAGGTTTTTAGTCAAGAAAACAAACCTGGAAAGGTTGTCCTGGATGATTTGAATATGCATATGCAGCCACTGACTGAAAATTGCCACCAAGATGAACTAGACTATTCATTAACGATATGGTGAAAAACAGAGCACCCAGATATGAAAAAATGCCAGTTCATGTTCTGAGGTTGATAAAAATAACAAAATAAGATGGGGGGGTGGTAGGGAGGGGAAGGGGCAGAACTCTAGCAGACTCTTCGAGATTCCACTATGAAAAACACAGTAGAGCAATGCTCCTAGAAGAAATTTCAGTAATTGAAATCCATTATGTAAATTTACACATATAGCCATTCTAAATGATAATAAATTATAAGGCCATATTTTCAAGACTGCCTTTAAATTGTGCCCATAATTTTGGTAGCATTTAAGTCAGGGGTTGGCAAAATGGGAGATCTGGCCAGCGGCTGGACTCCATTTCCCAGCAGCCCCTGCCAACAACGCTGAAGCTGGTTTCCATGAAGACCCCTGCAGCAACAGGGCCACAAGGCCAGGGTTCCCATGGAGACTGGCCCCAGTGGCACCAGCAGGGCACACAACTGGGCAGGGAGCTGCTCCAGAGCTAGGGCTGGGATCTTGCAGTGGTGACAGTGTGGGGCACAGCCAGGGCAGAGCCATAAGCCGCTGCCTGCACACCCCTGCCTGAGGTGTGTGAGCAACAGATCACAGTTCTGACCCGGATCCAGACCATTCTGTCACCACTGCAAGATCCTGGCACCAGAGCAGCTTCCCACCCATCCTCGCATCCTGCCTCCATGGAAACCCTGGCCCTATGCTGTCACTGCCGTGCCGCTGCTGGGGTCTCCATGGAAACTGGCCACAGCAACATGGGCAGGAGCTGCTGGGAAAAGGACTCTGATGCAGGACTTTGCCCACTCCTGGTTTAAGTGATGCCATTGCCAGGATGGTCCAGATTGCCTATCCCAATCATGTAGTTGGTCCAATACAAGATAACACCAACAAGAATTCTGCAACTCATAGTCTTTACCAGAGGGTTTTTTCACTTAAATTTTCATGTCATGTTTACTCATTTATATACATCCACAGAGTGGTAGAGAGAAGCTGCATTTGTGAGTATAAATTATAGATGGTTACGATATCAAACAAATGGCATAATCTAGGCCCCAAGTCAGCAAAGCACTAAAATGCATACTTGATTTTAATCAACAGATTCATTCATGTGGTTAAAACTAACCACATTTAAGCATTTTGTTGATTTAGGAACCGGAGGCCTAATTGTCCTGTTTGCACAAACAAGTGAAGTTTGTATACAAATCTGATGTTTAATGTACAGATGTATTTATATTCATATATTCACCCAGGGCTCTATCTTAAGAATTTTGACCATGAACCAAGGAAACATTTAACTCTGTGTGTAATCAAATGGAAACTAACATGAATCAGGGCCAAAGGGTTCATGAGAGAAGTCCAGGGGCCTACTTCCATGCTTAATGTGATCCTGCAGTGCCCTACAATGTTTAAACACTCCACCCATGATCTAAGAAAAAATAGCTAAACATCATGCACTCAACTGTTGTAGAAAATTTTGTTCATAGTGTTCAGCCTTGTTAGGATCAAGGTGGTATAAGTGGTATTTACACACATATATATGCATGTCCATACTCACTCCTATATGTGTGTGAATACGTGTGTATATGTGTGTATTTATATATACATACACAGACACAATTTATATATACACATATTATTTATATGCATGTATGTATGTGTGTGTATATACATGCATGTACATGTATCCGTGCATATGTGTATATATACACACAGATATGCATACATACCACTATTTATATTTAATAATGATTATATTTATATGTTTTATTACACGTTATATGTAATTTAATCATGAAGAGCTTCATCCTATTTACATTCAAAGACAATAGCAAAAATTCTTTTGACTTCAGTGAGAACAATAGGCACTAATTCCACTTCAGTATTATTCTAAATATTTATTTTTCATTGTTAATTTTTTATATTACAAGAATATAATTAGAAAATATGCTGATTAAAAGCAATATCATTATTTTCATGCATGGCTGCAGTATAAATCACAATTTACAATTCAACCAAGGACAGAGCTAAATGTTCTTAGATTCCCAGGGTTTGTTTTAGCAAGCAGAGTGTACCTTGCCTTAACACAGGTGACTGGCTCTTTAGAAAAGAACATATAAACACAAGTAATCATTCTACTGGCAAGGCTGTACACTACAGCATTATAAATCAGCAGCAAATCAAAATCATTCTTGTCTTTAATTTTTAACTACATTAGAAAAGTGCAAACATAATAAAGAAAAGATTATATGTGACAAGTTTATTAGTTTGTTCAATAACATTGGATTTAGATTAATTGACAGAATAATATTTCTACACCCTGTATAGATCTACTGGGTCCTATCAAATCCAGAACCATATGCAACTCATGTTTTTAAATTCTATGGATTCCTTGTTATTTCTGTAAAACTATATGCTCTAAAAAAGAACAATTGTATTTTTATCATACTGCCTCATAAGCTACTATTGTTTTTATACTGAAGATATTTTACTGTACTAGATTATATTTCACTGACTGCCAAGTTAAAAGTTGAACTCACCAATTTTAGTTGTACTTAGCGATACGTTTTCTCCTTTTCTTATATATTCATATGAGCTACATTTTAAACTGCAGCAACAGGACAATTGTCTCTATATTCTCTATGATGAAGGCAGATGCAAAAAATGATTTAACTTTTCTGCAGTCTCTTCCTTAGGTTCCTCCTCCTCTGTCTGTAGCAGGTACTTACAACACCACTTTATCACAGTATCTGAGCATCTCACAGTCAGTAACATATTGACCCTCACCAAACCTCTACAAGGTTGAAAAGTGCTTTGTTATCCCAGTTTTACAGATGGGTAACTGAGGCACAGAGAGACAAAGTCCAGCTCTGTGAAGATACTTAGGTACCTAACTTCTAGTCATATTTCTTTCAATTGGGGTAAGATGCCTGAATACATTTTTCAGTTTGGACATAATGGACGTGCCCAAAATCAGCCAGAAAGTATGTACCATGATAAAAAAAACTGAAGTGGTAAGCCCTGAATTCAGGGTTAGTACCCAAACCACTAAACTGTACTTTTTCCCCTTTCATTTCTGAAGAGCCTAGCAGGCCCACTGATTCTCCTCTAAGGTTCTACTTCTGTCTATGGCTATTTGCTCTTAAAGTTCCCTTTTAACCTCCTAGCTGCCACCTTACATTTTACCTGACCTAGTACAATGTTCTTTTCTATTGGCTTCATTAGGGTTGGATTTCCATTTTCTGCAGCCTACCTCTTTGGTTTGAGTAGCTTTCTGAAATTAAGCCATTCATCCATAACATTTTTTTAAGTTTTCCTCCCTTCTTTTCTGATGTGAGGTTATGCCACTGTTTGGAAAATTTTTATGCATCTCCCATGGTACATCAGTGAATTTTAAATCTCTTTACGTTAGAATATTTTTAACTACCTCCCTTCATCTCCACCTTAATTATTTTGTGGTCATTATTATTCAGTCACTCAACCAAACTTAAGTCTTGAACCAAATCATGTGTGTCACTGGAGAAGAACATCTCCTGTTGTGCACTCTTGAACCAGTTGTTCCAAAAATATTTATACAGCTGAGAAATTGCTTCTCTAGACCTTACCTTATTGCTAACATTTGACCAGTTTATGTCTGAATAGTTGAAGTCACTGATTAATAGTAATTTCAACGGTGATTTTAATAGCTAGTCTACATACTAAATGGAATCAAAATATCTATATGAGTTGATACTTAAACCCTTTATGATTTTAGTTTAGGTTTGTGTGTAGTCACTGTTATTTTAGAATGTGTGCCTTTTTATCATTTTAGTTAAACTGGTAAAGAATGAACTAAATTATAATAATATAAAGATGTTCCTAGACTGAAACAAGGAAGTACACACTGAGTGCATCTACATGTGCAATTAATGCAAAGCAATAAACTCCAAAGCAGTTTGATCTGGAGGTAGCTACTCTTGGACACAGCATCTACACATGCACCCAGAACAGCAGCAATTTGAGCAGGGGCAGAGCAGGCTCAGGCTGGCAGGGAACATGGAGGATCAGCCCCAGGCTCTGAGTGGCAGCATCAGGTGGTAGCGGGGTTGGCTGGGGCACAATGGTGCTGAAAGTGCAGAGCCAGGTGGCTAGGCAGCTGGCTGGGCTGACTGGGTGTAATTTATGCCCACAGTCACAGTCTACATGTGTGTTTTAATAGAAGTAAATTGCCCCAGCATAATATAGTAGTATCCCCAACAGTACTATTTTACTGCAGCACTAATTAGTTTACTGCAGCCTAATACTATTGCACATGTAGACAGTGACATTCAGCTAATTAGCCTACTCTGCATTAAGTGCACATGTAGACACAGCCACTAAGACTTAAATTTAAATGACTAAGGTTGCAAACTACAACTGTGACTACTATTTTGGTTCAATTCATCATATAGCTGCCTCCTTACCACAACATTGTACATTAAGTATCTCTTTCTTGATTGGTGTTAAGGGACAGTGGTATAATCTTCCTAGTAACTGTATGGTTCTTGCCACACAGAAAGATTCTGTGGGATCTTTGGTATCTGAAATATGTATAGTGCTACTTCTTCCCCTCAATGACTTTGATGGTCTGATACAGCTTATTATAAGGCACTGTCATATCCAGGAACCACACGTCTCAGTTAAAGGCCAACAATTGTCGATGGGTGACAAGTCTGCTTACCTAGGTAGCACATTTTCCCATGCTGTCCACATTGATGACAAAGTCAATACGAAATTAATGAAAGCTAGTGTGGCCTTCGGCAGATTCTGTAAGTCAGTCTGGGACCACAGAGGTATCAGAATGTCAGCAAAACTGAAGGTTTACAAAGCCATCATCTTTCCAACCCTCCTTTATGCCTGTGAAACCTGGACCCAGCATCATGCCAAGAAACTAAACCACTTCCACCCATGCTGCCTGTGAAAGATACTAAAGATCAAGTGGCAGGACAAGATTCTGGACACTGAGGTGCTCGGAAGATCAACTCTCCCCAGTATTCACACCCTGCTGAAACTGGCACAGCTAAGATGGGCCAGCTACCACTCAAGAATGCCTGACACTTGCCTGCCAACAAGTCTTCTATGGCAAACTGTCAAATGACGTACTCTTTTGCAGTCCACCAAAGAGGCAGTACAAGGACACCCTAAAGGTGTCCCTAAAGAATTTCAGGATCGACCCAGAGTCATGGAAGCAAATCACTCGTGACCATCCACCCTGGAGGTCCCGAATCCAGAACGGAGCATTGACCTTTGAACAGCAATGCACGGCAGAAGCAAATGAAGAAACTTGTGGCCAGGAAAACAAAAACCTTCCATATCCAGTTCTTATCACTCTCCTGCCCCTGCTGCATCAGATTGTTCAAAGCAAAGATCAGACTTATAAGTCACCTATGTACTCATGTGACTTACCTCCCACCCCCCTTTGTTCTCTTCCCTTTCCCTTTTTTTCTCCTTTTCCTTCTTTCCCCTTTTCTCTTTTCTCCTTCCCTTTTTCTTTCCCACTTCTTTTCCCTCTTCTTCCCTCCCCTCCCCACACTGGATGCACAGGACAAACAACAACAAATTCACATCCTACTGATTTTTATACTATGCCTATTATTTGTACAGTTAAGCTAGCATTTAAGTTTACTTAAGACTATCCCTACCCACCCGAACACTAGAAATTAATAGAACTTGAAGCATGTGCTGAAAGTTAAGTTTGTGCTTAAATGTTTTGCTGAAAAGCAACTGACTACTGAATCAGACCTCTAATCAGCACCTAGCTACATGCATTTGCAGTAGAAAAAAATACTAATAAACTTCTAACCATACCAATCATGAAAATTGTAGGTAAACAACATCAAATACAATGGTTCATTTATTTACCAAATACAAAATTATAGCTGAAACATATCTAAACATAGTAAATATGAAGCCTCCAGATAGTCTTATGAGTTCAGACTTAGAAGCATAGAAATATTGCCAATAAAATGGATTGTACTGCTTACGCTATAAAATGCATTATATAAATATGAGCACTTTTCCCTTTTTAAACAAATATATATTTTTAACTACAAATGAAATAAAGTTTCCAGGACTCATCTCTGTTCCCACTGATGTCATAGGAAGCATGATTAGGCCCACTATTTTTAAAGCCATTCTTTTAGTTGACATCATTGCAAAGCTGCATTACACTGAGTGTATCACAAACTACATGGCAACAAAGTCACTCAAAATCCACATCTGTGACTCATGAGTCCACTCAGTAAACCAACAGTGAGAGTTAAATTTAAGATGACAGTCTGGAAAAAAACAACTAACTCTTTCACACAAAAACAAAAGATGAATACCCAAAAAACTCTGCCTGCAATATCATATTCAGCATAAACTACATGTAATACTGATATTTGGTGCTAATGAAACAGTCATCCTTTACTCAGGGTCCTCAGAACAACATTTCATCTTCCCAAGCCCTTTGACTCACTGCAGCATTTACACTACAATCATACATTGTTTGGAAGATACTCCGAAAAAATGTCTGATATTTCTTGTTCTTGGGACAAACTGAGACTTCCAATCTTTTTTTTTTGACAGCATCTCTTTCAAAATGTAATAAGAGGCCTCAAGGCACCTATATTAAGAAGCAAAACCACTACATTAAGTGAGGTTGCCATTTGCATTATATGGCAAACACAAAACCACAAAAACAAGAAAACTAACAGTAAATGTTGCTAAAACTCAGTATCTTCTGTTTCTCCAGCACAGGTCCAGAGCTCCCTACTGAAAACAATTACCATTTGCCTCAGCAAATAACAATCTTAACTCTGTCCCTGTGGGAATGCAGCCCTTGAGTAGTCCCCACCACTCACAGGCACATTTCCAGCAGACTCACCCCCAGCTCCTTTTCCAGTGCACTTCTGGAAAATCACACTCATAGTTGTTTGAGTAAAGTCAGTACCCCTGTTAGGACAAAAATGTCCTGATGGCTGGCCTATATTTTTCTTAGTTTATTTTCTTTGATTTGCAAGATTTCTCTTCGCTTGTTTTCTGGTCATTTTATTTTGGAATTGTTCATCCATAAGCTATCTTCAGGTAATACAGCTCCCTTCGGTCTTTCAAAGTCATCAATCAGAAAAGAAGCCATACTTAACACTACTCCAACTGAAATGTTGAGAAGATGCTGCCTCCTGTGACATTATCTCTAGCCTGATGGCCAAATGAGTTATCTTGGGTGAAATTATGGACTCAGACCAAGAAGGCGGAGAGACTGGACAGCCACTAAATGCATTGTTGGGTTATTCAATATCACAATCCACTGACAGGTCAGCAGTTCCAGGCTCCTGCTGCATCTGTGTCAGGGATACTGTACAGTCAGGATGCAGGGCTAACACAGGCACAAGAGAGTCTTTTCCTTAATATAGGAGGAGGTCAGACATATTCAAAATTGGAATCAGGCCCTTTATATGGTCATCTGAACACAGTTCAAGGATCATGCAATGGTACTATTAAGGTGCTTCAGTGAAAAGGAATCCAGATAGAAATCCAACAGAAAAAGAAAAGTTAAACTTTAGGCGTTTCAATTTAGGAACCTCAAAATATAAGTTCCAATGCAAGAAAACCAGGCTAAAAATATATGTTTTCTATTCATAGTTTGTGGAGTTTCCCAGCCTCAGATCCCATGCGTTACTCAGAAGGTAAGTATCTCACTAGTGGTCAATGTTTTATTCAACTGTACAGACATTTGGGGAGGTTAACGGGAACAAAGATCACATCAAAATGGCTACCCAATCTAAGATAAGTCAGAATAGGGGAGTTAGTGGGAACTTGGGGGATTTGGGGGCAAGCAGGCTCAGAAGAGGGCTTGCGGGGGGGCGGGCAAAAGAGGTCTGCAAGGGGGTTGGGAGGATAGGGGGGTATTTTAATGTGATCTAATCTCTATCTAACCTGCATGAACATCTGTTTGTACCCCAAAAATAGTAACTATGCTTTCTTTAATCCTCAGCCCTTCAGCATGAAGGCAGAATTCTAAAATGATTGTGGCCTAACGTTATCACTCCTTTAGGTCCAGACAGACATTCAAGAAGAGAATCCCTAAAAAACTGTGGTACCCAGGATGTTTATTACTCGCTCATTCACTCACTGGCATATCTCAACCTACCAATGATGGAAAAGAAGGATAAAGAGCAAACAGAAGCCCTCTAAAGCATTCTGTGAGATTATGTGATGTAGATCCTGACTGATTCTCAAGTGAAAAATAATAAATATTTTATTTGTTATTACCTGATTTATTGTAGTGCCCAGGAACTTTATTCATAGACCAGACCCCACTGTTCTAGGTGCTACAGCAAAAGAGGGTCACTAGTACTGCAGCAACTACAACCAAGAGTGAAGTTGCATCAGTGCACATCATTGTGGAAGGGTTCAGGAATGTTTACCATTCCCAGGGTACCAAGAATCCCTAACAGCTCTCTGTCTTTATTAGCAACAGTGCAGTAGCCCTAGTGTTAGGCATTACAGTAAGCACAAAGTAGGAGGCAGCTATCAAAAGCAGAGCTGAAACAGTGACAGCAAAGCCACTCACTATAAAAGACAGAAATACACATTTGCCCTTCTTTAACAGCTGAAACTTAACTCATTACAAGTGACATGTCAGCCATGCACATTTAGTACAAAACATTTTAAAATGCTCAGAGGACTTCAGTATGAAACTGAAATAACCTCAGTCTATTCCTGAAACTATTGTACTTCAGAACAAAATCCAGCCTCTTAACCTTTGACCTCCATCTAAGCAATTGTTGCAACAAAATAAAACAAATGGCTTCAGAAAGTACACAAGCTCACAGAATGTAATATGCTGTAAAGTCCCATTCTTATTAGAGCACACACTGCGCTAACTGCAAATATATTTGAAAACCGTACTCATCAAGTTAGATACAGCATTTGTTAGTGGACACCTATTTTCAAACACAAGGGGAGCTAGCAGAAGGCTTTTTTTTCAGAAACTACCAAATACCGCCTGCAAACTTACTAATGTGAGTTATCTTTACTCTCATGTACACTCCCATTGATCTTCTTCCATTAGAGGTTTACACTTCTTCCCTAGCATTAGCTCCCCTGTAGATAGGACATATAGAGCTGCCAATGGTTTTACCACTAGGTTATCCAGACTTGTTCAAAACAGGCGTAAATGGCATGGAGATAGAACTGCAGGTACTACTTTTAATCTACACTCATGCTCCCACCATCGCTGTCATTCACAGAGCTGTGCCAGGGATAAAGTGATGCTAGCAAATGTCGTACCAAGGAAATCAGGGGTGTACCTGGCATGCATACCAGCCGCTTTACTAATCAACACACCAACAGCAGAGGCTTCCTCAGCCTGACAAAGGGTGTCTAAACCCGAAAGCTTGCTAAGAAAAAAATTTCCAGCTATTTAACTTGGTGTAATAAAAGATATCAGATTCACCCAAAGAAGCTTGTCTGCCTGTATCAAAGACATGCCAAGTGGGATCTATACCCAGATCTACCACTTTTCCTTCTCTTTCCCAAAACATTGTCATTAGAGGGTTAATGCCTTTAACAAGGGCCAGAAACTTTCTTGGCTGCTCGGAGCAGAACCGAACACACACATCCAGCCAAACCTCGGCAGACAAATGACCAGCTAGAAAAGTTTTAAGGGAAAGAAATTCCCCAGGATGCCTAATGGCTTGCAGATTAAGCTGTCACTTGGCTGAGCCTTAAATGACTCCTTACCTGTGGCTTTATTTATTTTGTTTTATTTCTGGTGTGACACTTTTGGACTGCAAAAGAAAGCGGGGGGATGTTCGTTGGAAAGGGGAAAGGTTTTAAGGCCCTTGGTGTGCCTGCAGTGCAGAAGAAGCATCTCGGTGGAGGGGACAGGGGTTTTGCAACATAGGCAGTGAGGGCTGCAAGGGCTTTTGGAGGGCTCCGAGCAGGACCGTCCCCAAGTAGATCATCCCACCCAAGGCTTGGTCTACCCGGGTCAGCAAACCCTCCAAGGACCGAGACTCGCGCAGTCTCTGGGGGACCTGGTCATGTGCTTTCCCGCCCTCCTCGTGAGAGCGGTGCCTGACATCCAGCCTCAGCCTGCCCCGCTGCAGCTGGAGGCGGCTCCTCGCCGTGGCACCTGCCGGCCCACGCTCCTCCAGCGGCGACGTTGGCAAACGGCTGGTGCCTGCAGGCGGCCCGGCTGCCTCCAGCCGTGGAGCGCGGCTCCCGGGGCAGGCCGGCTGCGGCCGGGGGAGCCCCGCCAGGCTGAGGGGAGGAGGCGGCGGCGGGTGCTGCCGGCACCTTCCTCCGCCGCCCCCTAGCGCCGCCCCGGCCTCTGCCTTGGGGGCTGCCGGAGTCCGGCGCTGCAGCGGGGCAGGCGGAGAAACGTGCCCCGTCCCTCAGGGCATGGGAGGAAATCCCCGCTCCCCTGCGAGGGGAGACGGCCCTGGTGCCGTCCGCCCCCCCGCCGAGAGTGGCACCCCAGCGAGGGGCCAAGCAGACGCGAAGGAAGCGGCCTCCCGGTCATCCTCTCCCACGGAGCAGCATCATTTCCTCCCCCGGCACCTCTCTGGGTGAATCACCCGGGCCATGACAAATCCCCCCGGGGGCAGCAGGTGGGTCCGGGACTGGCTTGTCCCTACTCCCTCCAGAGCAGACCTGGCGGTGCAGGGAGTGACTTCCAAGTCGCTTCGCGGCCAGATCGTTTTCTTCCTTTTTCTTCTTTTTTTCATAAACGACCTGGAAACCTGGATTTCAACTTCAAATCAATCATTTTTTTTAAAAAAAAGATGGCTCGGGGTTAGCTGCAGGGAGTTGCAGTAGATGAGGCCCCTTCCAGCCCCACCTTGCTCCTAGAGTCCTGTTAGGGCAGGAAGGCGCCCATCCAGTCCAAGCCCCTGCTCAGATCAGGACTTCTCTATGACTTCCCCAAGACAGCTTGCAGCAGAGCGCCCATTTTCTTCGGGGGGGGGGGTGTTTTTGTTTTTTTTAATAAACAACATGGGAAGCTGAATTTCAACTTAAAATCAACCATGAAAAAAATAGGAAACTCATGCTCATCGAGTCCAAGCTCCTGCTCAAAGCAGGACGTCTCTGTGACTTTCCCAAAACAGCTTGCAGCAGAGCAGCCGGCAGTGTATAGGAGTGGAGCAGAAACCAGTCCCAAGTCCCTCCCAGTGAGAAGAACCAGAGTAGACATCAGCCAAGCATTGGCATTCCCAAGTGCCTGCTGGCTGGAGAGCTGACCAGCCTCCTAGGCTGAAGGGTCTCCAGCATCAGATACTGCTGGGCAGGTAGGCACAAATGCCCCACCAGGCTTTCCAGCCCATGAAAGAAAGATACAGAGCACACAGGCGTGGGAAGCTGCAAGCCTCTCTCCCAACTACTCATAAAGGCACGGAGCTGCATCCCAGCAGACCTGAGACTGCATTACTTACGTCATTCATTCACTCGCTTCTTAAGACTTCTCTCCTCGGGTCTAAAGTTGACACTAGTTACTAGTTGACTAAGGCTCTGCTCTGCCTGCAAGCTCTCATGTGCCTGATCTCTTGACAATTAACCCTTCGCCTCCTCCAGCAACTAGATCTGTCCTTCCTCCCTCCCTCCCCTCTGCTGAAAGACTCAAGCCACAGCCCCTTTACTCCTCTTTTTACGTCTGTACATACGTTCTGCCATGGGCAGCGCTTCAGATTCCTTGTGGAAACCTATGCTCTGACCACCTCTCAGCTGATAAGAAAAGTACATTCTCTTAAATACACTTCTTCTGAAGAAGGGGGGAAAAGCGTGTACATAAAGTAGTTGAGACTCCACAGGGCTGCTGCAGCTGCTGCCATAATGGCATTTCTGGCTGGATTTGGTGCTGGGTCCAATTTTCCTCCTGGAGAGCCTGCAAGCAAAGTTCCTATGGCAGCATCTACTTACCAGGTAACCAGGTTTTCCACAACAAAGCCCAAGGTGCATGATCCTTCTCCAAGCAGATCCTGCTTCTCCTTAAGCAAGACTGGCAGCAACTACTGGTTAAGAAGAGAGCTGAAGAAAGAAGGGCAACTTTGGTTCCCAGCCCTTCAAACCCACTGGAGAGAGGCTATCCCTTTGAACATGAAGCATCTCCATCAGAGCTTGGGGTCACACAGATCAGCACAAAGCAGTTCAGAGGTCTGGTCTCTTTTCTTAAAGAAAAAAAAAAACCCAAAAAGCAGATTGTCACAACTTGAAGTGTCCCCTTTCAGAGCCAGGTCCTGCAATGAGTGTCCACTGGTTAGGATGAAGAAGTTGGTTGAGAGGCTGACCTTGTTAACTGACTGCTGTCATTCTGTCTGGGTGATGGGAGAGGTGCTGGCTGTCCAAGCTGGCTGGGGCCAGGGGGCTCTGGGCTGCTGCTGCCTGCAGGCACTAGGAATTGGGCTGCCCTGCTCTCCGCTGGTTGGATCAGTGCTGTATGGCCAGGGGGACTGCAGTACAGAGAAGGAGGCAGGGAAGGGAGGGGGGAGAGTGCGTAAGGGCTGCCAGCCAGCAGCCTCCCAAGTGCCAGAGCCTGGGAGGGGAGGGAGGGGACGGGGGGGAGGGTAACTCCTGGTCAGCCGGTTGGCTAATTCAAAGGCAGAGTGTGTGTCTCCCCTTCAGCACTCACTGACTCACTCACATGGAGAGGGAGACTGGGAAAAAGAAACTAGAGGATTGACAGGCTGGTGACATTTCCCTCCCTCCCTGGGCATGCTTGATGGCTTTACTTTATTTGCTGTGAATAAGGGGAGACCATCCTCCATGTAAGCCCCCTCCCTGCATTGCTTCCCAGTGCTGCAAACAGTGCAAGCAGCATCAAAAAGCACAGTGAGCTCAGAGAAAGGATCAAACGCAAACATTCAGCCTGGAGTTCTGACCAGCCCCCTTCCCCACCCCTTCCTCCTTCTCCTCCTCCTCCTCCTCAGAAGAGTTCAGGAGCGTTTGGTTCCAAGGTGACGGTTCAGCCCATTATAGTAACAGATCCAGCAGTGAAATGTGCTCCCTAGGCATCCAAGGGATCCAGGGCACTGAAGGAGAAGCCCTCTTGGCTCTAAAGGAAAGAATATTGGTTAGGCAGGGAGCACCAAGTCAGGCTTTGAAAAAGTTTAAAAGACTGAAATATTACTCTTGTTTCTCTCTGCTGATTTACCAAGGGCAGGAGTGAGCTGTCAGTGCCAGCATGAAGGGGAGCAGAGCACATGCTGGGCTGGAATGAACTGTGTCTAACATCCCAGCTCTTTGAGTGCTGCAGTTCCAACTCAACTTCAGTTTTCACTTAAAACCTGTGAGTTTCTTGCTGTTTCAAAAAAAGCTTGAAAACATGGAGTGAGTGTAAGTAACTGATGCTGTGATGTCTGCTTGAGACACTGGAAGACCCTGTACTAGTAGTACAGGGAAGAGTGAACTGACCTGTTATTTCCTTGGGGGTTGACATCCAAATCCACTGACCTATGGGCTCTACTAAAAAACCCCAAGCAGAGGACAGAAGAGTGCAATGGGCTCATGCCACTCACCCAGACAGAAACACCCCAGTTACTAGGTAAGTACTAAGATTCTCACCAGCTGTTGAGCCTGTTTCTGTAGCTGGCAAAAGGTGAATACTGTTGCTGTGCTTCCTGCTGTTAGATGGAAGAAGGCTTTTCTGCCCTTGCCTTTCTAGGAAGGAGATGGACCCACCCCCATGGGAACAGGGGGCTCAGTGCCCATCTTATACATCTAAGGCACTGCCTTGCCTTCATGCAGCCCAGAGCCCATAAGCCATGTTAGCTACTCAGAAATAAAGCCTTTCTGACAGTAACCTGGACTCAGTTTCTTTGATTCTTAAATGTAAATTTCATGGCTACAAGAAATTAATAAGAGGAGCAGATAATTTTTCAAATGTCCTGTAAGTGCCGTGGGAGGTCCATGGGAATTTATGGTTGCATCGAGTTTTCTCATAAAATTACATTGTTATCCGGTCTACTTATTACAATGCACATGGATAGTCTAGCAGTGAATGCATCAAATCTATGGAAAAACTATATAGGAAATGTGTGGGTTTATGCAGAAAGTATTTGTAAACTATGCTTCACTTTAAAACCAACCTTTTAAGAAGGAGCTTTCATTGCTTAATACCTTATGCACTAGAATGTATTTGTAGACCCAGTAAAACACAGTATCTACTTTACTGCTTATATCTTTATAGGCACCATATGCCAGAATTTTCCATATGGTTATTTTTCAATTAGATCTCATCACTAAAAATGAAAATTATCCCTGAACTCATACTAGAGCCAATGTCATGACATCAGTAGACTTGTACTGAAAATTAGTTTAATTTAGATTTCTGCAAGAAAGCTAACTGTTAATAAAGGAAATCAGCAAAATACATCAGTCATAATATTTGTCCTTCAATTCGACAAAAAGCAATGGAGCACACACTTAAATTAAAAGGATACCATAATGTAAAACTCTAGTAATAGAGTGTCACCTTAGAGGGCCACTGACAAGGGCCACTCTCAAGTGATTTTCTGTTTTAAAATGCCCCATTATCAGAAAAAAAGGTTTTCCCTTCCAGTGACAAACTCAAGGAAGCCTGATTTTCAGAGATGAGACATAAATGCATTAACCCGGTGCTGAATGCAGTTTCAGGTGTTATTATTATTTGTGCTTCGGTAGCACCCAAAGGACTGATCAGCACTGAGGTCTCACTGTGATAAACACTGTATAAATACACAGGAATAGATGGCTTTTGTTCCAAAGAGATTACAATCCCATTTGAAACACGATGGAATGTGTATAGAACAAAAGGGAGAGAGGAAGACAGTGATAAAAATGGTCATATATTTACATAGATTAGCTACAACTCCTCCAAAGACAGGCCTGAATTTTCAGTGTATTTTTCGAGAAACTAAAGTCTATTCAAAGCTGATCAAATTAGGTAGGTAAACACATATAGAGACCTTTTCAGCCAGCCAGACACCTAGTTAGAAAGGTCCATTTTATAATCAATTTTTACAAGGTGTCATTATTGTAAGTGGACACATGTAAGAAGCTGAATGCCTGTGACTTGATCCATTTTACACATAATATACCCCAACTGGGAAATAAAATAATATAGATCTTTAGAAAACTAGCTTCTTTCCTATCATACTGAGTATAGTTGCTCCGTAGTAGAATATTTTCCCTTTATTGAAACACTGTACATAATTAGCGTGGGGTTCCAAAGAGACTGCTGTAATAGAGGTCAAAGTAAAACCCATGTCAACTCACTGAGTTGCCCCAGTAAGATATGGAACCATGGGTTGTAGATGTTAAAACTAAATTTTGGCACTTTGAAGGCAAAACATGCCCCCGAGTTTAGTTTTGGATCTAGGAAAATCTTTTTACATTCCTTACTGAGACTGGGTAGCTGAAGATTGGCCAGGTATTGTTAGTCAGGATGCTTTTATCATTTATTTCTTGTCATTTATAACCAGCCACAAGGAGATCTGAACCTTGGCTGGGTTTTGATGCCTATGGGTTGTTCATACTGAATAATAAAGTGTTTCTTTCTGGGTGTTTTTATATAATAAATAATTCCTGCTAAGAAACTGATTCAAAGTCTAATTTTTTTTTATTTTATGTCTTACAATCTGTTTCAAAGCTATGCAGTGTGTATCCAATGGTAATGTATAAACTGGCTAAGGTGAAAACTATTGAAGTGCTCTTACATTAAAATAAGGGATCACATGTGCCCAGGGAAGTGATAAATCCATTTCAAAATCCTGGAATTGGATTTTCCTATTTAAATTGTGAAGCAGGTCTTGTATCTCACCACAGCTTGTTTACATTGAAACCCTAGTGAAAAGGATGGCTGTCTGTTGCTTTTTTTCCTTGTTGTTTACAGTTCCTTCAGCTCTCATCTGGAAATGTCTTACTGTTCCTGGAACTTAGCTGTTTCACATCTATGTTGGGCAAGACTAGAGGGATGTGAGCTGTGCATTCACATGGAATGTGGTCAGTTGCCAGCCAATTCTAGGCCTGTAAGTAGGGTAAATTCTTGGATAAAGGTCTTATTTCCATAGCTTTTCCTTCCATTACAATACACACTCTAATCAGAGTAAGATTTCTGTAGCCCCTATCACCACAGTGGAAAGCACAACAAAGCCAGCTCTTCCCCCTTGCAAGGCCATCCTCAGAAATCACCCAAACACAAAGTTGGAGTGAAGCAGGTAAAGCACCTAAATTTACATTTAAAAAATGAGTTAGAACCCAGCAGAAGAGAAAGTAAAGTTTGAAACAAATTAAATATTAAATGACATTTCTATAACACTTATATCCTGAAGGACACAGAGTACTACTTGACAAATTATGAGCCTGGCTCTCTAGTACTCTTATTCAGACAAAACTGCTGTTTACATATAGGAGTTATATCGTTAAGATTCAGCCCTACTATTGTTTATATAAACACAAACACTGCATTGCTTTAACGAAATGCAGCCACTTCTAGGGAGAAACACAGCAGCTGTTTAACAGCATACAGTGATACTATACTACCTTAAGGGTATGTAATTAGAAGTAGTGTAACTGTATGAAATTGCTAGGAAGTTACAGATTCAGAGATGATAGTTTAATTGAATTTGAGATGGGACAGAGTGAACAGTTCATCTTCTTCAAAAGGAGTTGAACTATCACATCTTTAAATTATCACAATTATTAACGATTTTAATTATATATCTCATGTGAAGACAAAGGAAGAATTTTCTAAACAGAATAAGTAGACAAGACAGCTTCTTGGAATAATTCTTGAGGGGGAAAAAACCCTAAATTGTAATACACAAGTTCTCAGATTTCAAGGAATAAACATCAAATGCATTTTCAAATAGGTGAAAGAGGACAGGAGGGTCAACATTTGGTTTAGATTTTTCATCTTTGTGATCTAAGTTGGCAGATATTATGGTAAAAATTATTTCCATGCAGAAAGTTTGTGCATGTGTAAGTCCTGATTTCAATATTAGGGGCTTATATGACACTTGCCCTATTGCTTAGTGTATATGTCCTGAGACTACTGAAAATAATACTGCATAGTACAGTGATTACAACTCTATTAAGAAGCAAGCCAAGTAATTTCCCACAGCCCACACAGAAACATTAGAAGAAAATGCTGCGATAACCACCATTTGTTTGTCCTATACTAAGATCTTCTGATATTAATAACATTTCCTTGTGTAAGCCTCAGCAATTTGAGATTGAATATCTGATAAGTGCAATACTGAAACTCACTTTTCTTGTTTGTGGGTGCAAGCATTTTTCTAACCACTTCTGTGGCATGAAGTCAGTTTTCCCTTGTTACTGTGCCTCCTGACTTCACCATAATTTTTGGATTTAAATGTTTTTTTCATGTTCTATTACAGACATATACACAGACAACTCCTATTCTTGGATTTTAACGCAAGTTTTGGTTGAGGAACCAATCAGAAACATATGTAAAGAACCATATTTAAGGGCTCAGATCTTCAAGCAAACAGACAGCAAAAAGATCTGAATGGATCACAGGACACCAGTAGCAAGGCTGATCTAGTGCCTCTGCCCAGACAACCACCCTCCTCTGGCAACATCACCATAATCCCTATATTCTGTCCTTTTCCTCAAACCTTCCCCCATCATATCATAAGCAGTTGCAGAGGACAGACCTTCTGGAAGTGAGTGTGATAACTAATGGGAGCACCTTCTTTTTCCTCAACTACCCTGAATCCTGCCTTTCCTTCCAAACAGCCAAGGATGCCACAGAGAGGTGGAGAAAAGAAAACTGCAAAATTAGAATTCCCTTTTTATCTCAACCATAGCAGATGTGTCCAGCTCTGTGAAAGGTACTGCTGTGGATGGTGTCAGGTCCAAAGTAAAGAAAACAAGACTGGCCCTTCCCCTTCAAAAGTCTGGTTTCTAGAGTAATGACTAGTGTCTAGTAGTGTAAGGGTTGGAAGATGATTTTCTGATTTGATTGGCATTCATAGAGTAGAATGTTATATTCACTGTATAGCTAGTAGCCAGCTATAATTTTCAAAGCTTCCTAGCCTGACCCATTAGTTCAGAACTAAAATACCTTATAACATTGTAAAATAAGCAGTTACTGTTATTTTCTGTTTTGAATCTGCATTAAATGAATATCCCCAGTCAAATTTATCAAAAAAATATTAGGATCAGATCATTTTAGTTCAAAAGTACACTGAACCTGTTAACATTCCTTTTTTAAAAAAATCTATCTTCTACATGTATAATGTGTCCACCATGATAGTATCTTGGCAGTAACACTGTCTACCATTCAAAAACAATATTTTTCCCAAACAATAACAAAATGCTGCTTTTTATTTGATTAAATGGGTAATTAATTTGACAGAATAAATATCTTGTTTTTCCTAGGATTATTTGTTCTGTTGTGAGAATGTGCAGGCTTTGTGGGTTTTTTAAAATTACATCAGCTTCCTAGAAAAAGTCCCGTTCCTCTTGAACTTCATGACAGAACTCCTGTTAATGAGTATACATTCAGGGCCAAAGTTGGAGTTGTTCCTACATTATCATCATAAATCTATGCTGGATACATTTGAAGTAAGAAAGATCTTAACATGACAATCAGGTGTCAAAACAGACATTGTCCTGACTTGGCTTTAAGTCTATGTACCAGTATACGGGTATCTAAATAACTGACTGGCCATCAGAAGTTTTTCTAGCAGTAGACTGTAACAGTGGTTTGGAAACCCAAACAGTGGATTGTAGGCTGAGATTCGTAGTCTTGCCCCTGACTTTGGACACATCACTTTTAAAAGCCATTCTCTTCTTCTTTTCTCTGTCTGTAGCATACATAACATCTATTTGGTAAAGGGCTGTAGTGATTAACTCATTTGTATTTGTATTAAGTGCTCTGAGACCCCCCTACATGGACATTACAATACATGCACAATCCATTATAAATATGTACTTGCTAATAATTCTCAATATTGCTATCTTTATTCCTGTTGAAATTAAGTCTTTAAGGAGAGGAACAACAGAAGTACGTCAAATACCGAACTCTTAGCCAGGGACATGATGTGCCATGAAAACAACCAAAGAATGCACAAATACAGCTAAAGAAGTTAATAAATCATATGCTTATAATGCCACTTTAGCAAGTTGAATCCTTCTTTAATATAATGCCAGAATACTCTGGATTGCATATAGGATGAAGCTTGGGAACACTGTAAAGGAGTGACAGAGATATTGTCAGAGCAATGTATCTTTCTCTACTAGTAAAAATATTTAACCGTGTAAAAAAAACCCTGATATTTTGACAGATATTTCTTGAAACTTGTATCTTTAAAGTTTCAATATATTTTTTGCTCTAGAATGACTGCAACATTGTTATGATGCAGTGTATTTCTACTACAGAAAAAGTTATAGGTCAAATCTTACTGTCTTAATTCAAAATTCCTGCATTCAGGTTGAAAACACAACCCTGATAGTTCATGAAAGGATACACTTTCTAGGCTTTTCAGACAATAGGACTGAACAAAAACTAGCTTACTGAGCATGAAAGTTTCTTTAAGTCCTTTCAGTCATTTTAGATTTCAAATGCTTCCTTGTTGGTTTTGACTCAGTGCATTTCCTTCTACTTCACCAGATTCTGCCCTCTGATATGTGCTCGCAGTTCATTGATTTAATTGAGTCTGGGAACAGAAATCTGAAAGCATAACTTGGCTCTGTACATTTCTATCTGATTTATGTCCTTTGTTAAAATTTGTTGTCATCCACGGTCAGTTGCAGTTTTTCTGCATTTAATTTACTCTATTAGAGACACTTAAAGCCCCTTCTTAAATCTCTAAGTCATAGGAATTTCCCTTACAGTCAAGCTAATTAATCCACTGTTCGCTGTAACTGGAGAAGTTTGTATTTCTGTAAAAACCTCTGGCTTTCAGGATTTCAGGACAGAACATGCTTGGGTGACTGCCATTCTTTAAAGTGCTGTACTATATTAACACTACAAGTAGGAAGGCTGAAAATTTGTAGAAAACGCGTACTAATGCCCTCAACCAAAGCCTAAGATCCTACCCTGGAAATTTCATGAGGCCTCCAGCACTCTCTTCTGCTGGCCTCCCAGTGTACCTGTACAGAGGGGAGGGTCTAGCCTGAGGGAGGTTTTTAATGCTCTCTTACAGTGATAGGTATTCCTATGACCGTAACCTAGCAAACTCTGTTGTTGTTGCTGTGGTTATATGCAAAACATGGTGTTTGCTACAGTACCCTTTTTTGTGCCAACTCTGACAACATTTATTGTTGCACAACCTGGAGATATGTAATTTATTTTGGAAAAACTTGAGTACAAAGATTCTGCTCTTTTCTGACCAAGAAAATTAAAGAATTTGAGTAACTTAGGTACCAGGGTACACAGCATTTTTTTCCTTCTCTTGAAGTGTTTTGCTTATCTACGAAAATAAATGTTACCTTATCATAGTCAAAGTGCCTTTCTGAGCTTCAGCACTATTTATTTTCAAAAAAAATCTCAAAGGAGAAAGACAGAGAGAGAGAGAATGCACACATGTACACACATGCAGGCACCCAAACAAACAGAAATACCCATACCAATGCCTTAAGTATATATGTTTACCTTTGGAAACAAAACAATGCTATAATGTTGTATGTTAGTAGCAACTGCCAATGTTCACAGGTGCTGCTATTGAATTATCCTTTGCTGTATTTCCTGTTCAGACATTTTGCAACTCAATGTGTTACTCTTACAATGAAAAATGTCTATGGCCAGCAGAAGTAATTAACGTCATTTGACTTAGTCAAAATATTCAAGTACTTATAGTTAAGCATGAGTTTAAATGGTTCAAAGGACTGAGGCTCAGCACCTTCCAGGACAGAGTCCCTAATGAGAAGGGGAGTTAGGCCCTACATATAAAGCTTGGAACCACACGTTTTGATCCACAATCAGACACATCAGAAGGGAGGAAGAAAGTAAGAAGTGTTGAGTGTTGGGATCCCAAAACAGCAGCCAAACACACATACAGGAAACAAGGGACACTGTTATGGCACACTGTTATCTTGCTGTGTTAAACCATGATACCATGGAGACAGATGTCTTAGAAAACCCTGAAATAGATTAAACTTGGACATATACAGGAGCCAGGATAGAGTTGGGATGGGCTGCCTGTTCTGAAGTTGCCTTGTGGACCCCATTGGTGCCTGTCCAAGCATTGCTGCTATGTTACCCAGGCAAACACTAGACAAACGCAGAGAATTTGGCATCAAAGGACTTACACTCAGTTTTCATTTGAGCACCTTTGAAATCAGTAGCTTCAAAGGCAACAGCTCTCCTTGTGGTTTTGTAGCACAAAGTAGTTTAGAGCGTATATTTTCCTTCTCTTTCTGCTTTGGATACGTCATTTTGGAAGCTGGCTGGATCTTCGAGTTTGGGTTGTTTTTTGTCCTTCCCCCTCTCTCCTCCCACCCCCTCCCCCCAGGACACAGATTAAATTACTAATTAGTAATTTAAACCACATGGGGGGAAAACTGCCACCTCTGCTTCTGATCGCTATGCTGTAATTATAATTCTTAAGTGCACTTGTGTCATATGCCATATTAAGATCACTAAGTGATTTCTTGGGTTCCTACTATTATTCAGCTAAAGACAGAGCAACTATTGTAACATCAGCTCCATTTTGAGATTAATCTGCTTCATGCCATATACAGTCCTCAATGCATGGACAATGAGAGGGACTGACTAGCTCAAATAGCCATGAAAATCAATGGATTAATTTTCTAGTTAATATTCAGGCATGACACAGTCTGGAGTGATCTTTTACAGTTATAAAATGTCTCTCGGTAAATATATTTTAAAATGTTCAAGCATTCTTATGCATATGCTGAGATCATGTACTTGTATATTAAATATGTAAGTCTCACAGAACCATCAAAATGGTACAGAAGGCCTAGGCTTCATTCAGCCTGGACTTCTGGTCTTTCTAGAAAAGTAAGTGCTTGAAGAACTGTTGGGAAAGCATGTTTAACCAGAGATGGAAATCATTCATGTCACTTTACAATAATGCCCCTAGAACTATAAGGAAATTCATGGACAAGCTTCAAAGGGAAACCAACCTAATCCCTCACAATGAGAATAAAAATTGGTTTCAGTCTTGACAGCAGGGAGTGTGAGAGAAGTACAGGTCCAGGGAGTACAGAGTACAGGGACAGGGAACCCTAGGGCTTTTTAAGTGGGACATTGCACCACCTCATATCTTCACCTTAGATATTTCTAAGGTACCTTGCACCCCCACTCTTCACTGAAGAGGTAAGCAAATGCTATGACATGGCAAAGCCTCAGGTTCAGGGAGAGGAAGTCTGTCTCAGAGTTTGATACTCCTGTTTCCTCCCTCTTTCCCTGTTTTTTCCCTTGAGTGGCATAATACCATGGGGGGTATTAATCCCTAAAGCAAACTGATCAGGAATGGGTCCTGGCAGTTTTGGCCCCACAGGCCTTGATGTGGGATAATACCATGGGGGTATTAATCCCTGGAGCAGACTGATCAGGAATGGGTCCTGGCAGTTACTGGCCCTCTGTTTTGTAATTGTAGTGTCTCAGCACAGTGGTACACCTGAGACTGGATGTCCAGGCTGCAGCCATAGGCCCTTTTTGCTGTTTCACACCTATTGCATTTCAGCTTAGCTGTGTGGCTGAACCCCAGCCGTATGTTTGGCTGGCAGATTTGGGCCAGAGTGAAGCCTGGCAGGGTTTGAGTCAGGGTAGAACCTGGAACTAATTGTTGATTATCCAGGCCTCAATGTAGTATAGGCCGGGCTGGCTTTTGCTGGCCAGTTCAGGCCCATTGAGATAGGCCTCGGACTCCTTTTGTTCCTCTTTGTAGTTTATGCCCCAACCAAGCACTGTGACTGGGTGCTAGTTGTAGTTCAGGCCCAAGCCGAGATAAGCCTGACCTTTCCTTTGAGTCCTTTTGAAGTCTTCTGCCCAGCAGAGCTGGGATTGGGACTAGGAATTGTGGGGTGCAGTATGCTGACAAAAGCCGCGGTTAACCCCTCAAAGCCACCATACGGAAGTGGAGATTGGCACTCTACCATGTCTCCATGAGCAACAGACTCCCTTGTAATGCAGAAGGACCCACGCTCTCAAGCAGCTCCCGATGACACAATAAACTCAAGGGGCAGCTCAGGACTCTCCAGTGTGCTTTCCCCACTGCCTCCCTGCAGCCCATTGCTGAAGAGCAGGTATAGGGGTGCGGCCCCCAGAACTACCCGCTGGTAAGCCCCAAGTCCTAGGCTGCCTCCGTATGGGTGAAGCCTCCCCAAAAGAATGCCACCTGTAGACTTTGCTTTATAGCTAATAGTGTTTTAAAATGATATTTAATGTTTTCTTTTGTTTTGTTCCCTGTAATAAATGTGGGTTTTGTGTTTACACTGCTTGCGAGGAGGTGGGGGGGTGTTGTTTATATGGGATGCCCCAGCAAATTTAGTGTCCCGAGATCTCTGGGTGGGAGCTCAAGCCACTGATATGATTTATAAGGTACTGCAAAAATGTGAATGAAGCCCTTTTGACTGCTGACTGGTGCCCAGCAGAAGGGTTAAATTAGTATAAATTTAAAAAATAATGATGGACAGAAGGGGCAGGAATGTTAACTACTACTCCTTGTAGTACTATAGAAAGACTGTGCCTAACCTGTTCCAAACATAAAAAGGCTCCTTTCATCCTCTCCTCTTTTACTTCTCACACAGGAGATACACACTTAAAATATAGCTGAAAAATAAGTCCTTGAATAAAAGTAATCTTAGATTGCTATTAATTGAGAACTAATATTTCACGGATCTGTTTTCTAAGAATTTACATCGTCCTATCACAGGGGTGGGTAAAATGGCAGATCTGGCTGGTGCCAGACTATTTCCCAGCAGCCCCTGCCGGCATCACTGCAGCCAGTTTCCAATGGAGACCCCAGCAGCGGGGAGACTGTGACAGCACAGGGCCAGGGTTTCCATGGAGACCAGCCCCAGCAGCTCTGGCAGGGTGAGCAACTCGGGGCAGGGAGCTGCTCTGGAGCTGGGGCTGGGATCTTGTGGCAGTGACAGCATGGGGCATATGGGCAGGGAATCACAGTTCTGCCCCAGCTGTGGACCACACTGTCACAGCTGCAAGATCCCAGCCCTGGAGCACTCCCCACCCAGCTGCACACCCTGCCAGCACTGCTGGGGCTGGTCTCCATGGAAATCCTGGCCTGGCACTGTCACTGCTCCGCTGCTGCTGCTGGGGTCTCCATAGAAACCAGCTACAGCAATGTGGGCAGGGGCTGCTGGGAAATGCAGTTTGCCATGGCCCCGATCCAGCCTACAGGCTAGACTTTGTCCACCCCTGTTCTTTCTGGTGTTCATCCCCTAATGTTGAAGCAGGGCTAGTTGCAATGGGCTAGTTGCAATTAATGATTATTCTTTGTATGTTCCATTTTGAGTATTATTATACTTTACCAGTTCCCCAGAAACAATATTATGGGTTTCTGTGAAATTACAGATCCACCTTAAAATCAATGAAAATGCGAAGATTTAATTCCAGTTCAGACCACAGGGTTAAACTGTAAAAAGTACAATAACCTGTAGAGTAACAGTCAGGGTTTTTCCCCATAGAAACACAAAGCCAAAATACAATGTTTGTTAATGTCTTGCTCTCTCAATTACATTGGGACTTTTATTAAGCATAAATGACATTTTATTTGTCATTGTACAAACACACATGAGATACAGAGTTTGCTCAGAGAGAGATAAGGAGTCTTAACCTACATGTGATGTTGATTTTCTTTAAAAATTCATTGTTGCAACTTCAGAAGTGAGTTTACAGTGACCCCTATTGGACAGACCTAAAACAGGTGCACTTGTTTTCCAATCTAGGGCACAGGATACAATAACTAGATTGAACCAGACTATTCTACAACATAGACATACACAGCAGAGACCCTCCACATGCAGATCTCCCTGCCTATATGAAAAGCAAAGAGGGTAACCTCCATTTGTAGCAATACGCAGCTAGGAACATGGAATATATGGGGATGCAAGTCATAGTTCTCTGAGATGTATCTTAACTTTTTAAAATCTCTATTCAGGGTCATCAGTATATGGAAAAAGTCCCTGGTAATCCAGCTGAAGTGGAGGAGTACTTCCAGGGGGTGTGAGGGGTACAGTAGAGGGCCTGATCCTGTGAGATGTTGAGACAGGTATAGCTGGAACGCAGAATAGCTGTCACAGGATGTTCAATTCAATCTCCCTTCTGGGCAAAGTACAGTGAAACTGAGTGATACACTTTGTGCAATCCCCCTGTGGAACAGGGGCTGTCAGCATACAGATAAGCAATAATTTGATTTCTGTCCTTTGGGCTGTTTTGACCAAGAAGTAAGATACTACATTTCTTCACAGAAGACACGGTGGAGAGAAGCAAAGGTGAATGGGTACAGCGCCTGATCTCCATACATTTCTAGTCCCCGTTTGAAGCCCCAAAGAAACAAAGTGAACTCCAGAAGTATATCCTAAGTTGGGCCCACTTAGCTGGATCCTTTGAAGTTTGTACTCATCACAGCTCCAGCTAAATCACTGTGAACATTTCCTACAATGAACCTTTGTCTTTCCTGCTGTTTAAAACAGTGTTTCCCAACCGGTGTGCCACAGCACACTGGTGTGCCATCAGACATTACCAGGTGTGCCGTGGGATATTGGGGGGGCATAGCTTCCAGCAGCGCAAGGCTCCAGCCAGTGCCACCACCACTGCCCTGCACCACCACCACTCGGCTGCAACCCCGCCCCACTCCCCCACTCCACATCTGGTCACATGCCACCTGGCCCCTCTCCCTTCCTTCCCCCCTCCACCCCATGTTCCATGTTTGGCTGGTGTGCCATGTGATGGGAGAGGCCGTGTAAGTGTGCCATGGGATGAAAAAGGTTGGGAAATGCTGATTTAGAACAATACAGACAGCTAACTAGTGGGAGTGGGGAGGGAACCATTAACTATTAGGTCCAAATCCTCAGAGTAGAAACGCTACTCTGGTGAACCATTATCAGCCTTATACCCGAGCAATGCAAAACCTTCCAACAACTCTAATACCTAGGAAGCTAAAAATATTAAAAAAGCAATACAGCTGTGTGTTTTACCTATTGTAATTATCATACACAGGTATTGATTTTAGCTGAGGACAGCATCGAAATATATTGAACTGAGAAGTGCATATTGATCTCGCCTTTGCTTCAGTCAATATTTGTCTTGAAAGATAATTAATCTCGAGGTTGAATAAAAACAAATGTCATACATATATTTTTGTACTTTTTCAGGTTCTGCTTCACACGTGCATTAATTAAGAGAGGTAGTGTAAAAGATCTCTATTTGCAGATGAAGCAACTGAGACATAGAAAGGTTAGTTACATGTCCAAGGCCATGGAAGAGATGAGCATGAGAGCTGGGATCCTATGGTTCATACTCTTCTATACTGCTTCCTTAACTTTATTTGCATACTGAAATCTCTATTGATTTTTTTAAGTCATTAACCTCCATGGACTGTATTAAAAAACAAATCCTTTCCTTTTACCAGTATGGGATCACTTAACACATTAGGAGCCCAGCTAGAAACAGAACCCAAATATCCAGGCTGCTAGTTCCTTGCTTAAACAGGAGGCCCACCAGCAATGACAAGTTGTCACCTTATTTCAGTGGTGGCCAACCTTGTTGGCAGGCATGCCAGCAGTTAAGTCCTCTGCTCTCCCTATGTGCTGCTCTATCCTCTGCTCCCTCCCCGCTCCAGGTGTACTTAATAGAGTTTGTGCCCTGGGGCACCAGAATGGGAGAGTGGGGCTTGAACCAGACAGACCCGGGAACTGACTGAGGCTGCATACTCCAGGACCATGGTTGTCACAGGTGACTTCAATTACCCAGACATCTCATGGGAGGATCACTCAGCAAAATCCAAGCGGTTGCAAAGCTTCCTATTGTGCGTGGATAACCTCTACCTGACTCAAGAAGTCTACGGGCCAATGACAGGTAAAGCGCTGCTCGACCTGGTACTGCCTACTGGGGATGACCTAATCGGTGACCTAGTGATTGATGGGAAGGTGGGTGACAGTGACCACGAGCTGATCACCTTCACCATCCACCATAAAGCTGGCAAGTCAGTCAGCAACACAGAAGTACTTGACTTCAGGAAAGCCAACTTTGACAAGCTCAGGAGGCTTGTCAGTGAGGCCCTAAGGGACCATGACCCCAGGGGGAGGGGAGTTCAGGAAGAGTGGTTGCTCCTCAAGGGAGCAATCCTCAATGCACAAGCTAAGTCTATTCCATCTTGGAGGAAAGGCAGCAAGAGGGCACATCTCTAGGGATGTAGCAGACTTCCTGAGGCTAAAAAGAAAGGCCTACAAAGGATGGAGGATGGGATTCACCTCCAAGGAGGAATATTCTGCACTGGTCCAGTCCTGCAGGGAGCAAACCAGGAAAGCCAAGGCTGCAACTGAATTCCAACTAGCTTCGAGCATCAAGGACAATAAAAAGTCCTTTTTCAGATATGTGGGGAGCCGGAGGAAAAGCAAGGGCAACATTGGACCCCTGCTGAACCAGATGGGACAACTGACAACTGACGCCCAGGAAAAAGCCAACCTCTTAAATGGGTACTTTGCATTGGTCTTTCATCAGTCCCATGGGACGCCCATGCCCACCACGGGACAGGGAGGTCTAGGTGAGGGAGATCCCCTGCCCTCCATAAATGCTGACCTCATGAAGGAACATCTTGAGAAGCTGGATACCTTCAAGTCAGCCGGCCCTGACAATCTACACCGCAGGGTAGTCAAGGAGCTGGCGAGCATCATAGCCCAGCCTCTGGCACGGATCTTTGAAAACTCCTGGCACTCTGGTGTAGTGCTCAAAGACTGCAAGAAGGCCAATGTGGTGCCTATCTTCAAGAAAGGGAGGAAAGTGGATCCGGCTAACTATAGGCCCATCAGCCTGACTTCTGTCCCGGGGAAGGTCTTAGAAAAGTTTATTAAAGAGGCCATGCTTAATGGACTGGCTGATGCCAACTTCCTGAGGGATAGCCAGCATGGGTTTGTTGCGGGTA
>NW_017729024.1:120866453-120876799 GCF_001723915.1 Gavialis gangeticus | reverse complement strand
CACCTACATTGAACACCTTCAAGAGCAAATTGGATGCTTATCTTTCTGGGATCCTATGACCCCAGCTGACTTCCTGCCCTTTGGGCAGGTGGCTGGACTCGATGATCTTCCGAGGTCCCTTCCAGCCCTAATGTCTATGAAATCTATGAAATCTATAAGAGCAGAGCTGGGGGAAAGACACCACTGGCGGAGGAGGTTAACCTATTTCTGGCTGTCAACTACTGTAGTTGTATATGGCAAGTGAGGATTCAAAGCCCTTAATTTGATAGTGGCTGCAGGTCAGGCAAGGGTTAACCTGGCTCTCAATGGTGACACTTGACATCTCCTCCTGTGGTAGCATCCTGCCCCTGGTCCCACTGCCTCCATTCTGGTGGCTCCCTTTACTTGGTGGCAGTAGCTCATATTCCCCACACAGCAGATGCCCATACCACTTGTGGCATGTGTGCCGCAGGTTGACTGCCCTTGTCTTACTGTGACTGAGATGGAACAGATTTCTTCTCTTACCTTTCAACACCCTCTAAGTGTTTCACAGTCAGGTTACTAGTTCCCTTCTATTGGAAAATTCCTCATTCGTGGTTCATAATGTGGGATTGCAGTTCAGTTGTATGGTTTTATAATCTAATTTTGAGGCACTTTCTCATGCAGTCAGAATTTTGAGCATAGACCAATTAATGCTCAGTGGAGGTTATCAAGGGGATAAATGAGGAAATGTATGAACTGGCAGCTGCTGACCCTAGCAGTTTTCATCACCCAACACATGGAAGTCCTCTTAGTAAGACCTATGAACAGCCTATTTGTGCAGGCCTTCGTTAAGCAAACTCCCAGTGAATCTTTGACATCAACAAAACTCAGGCAAGCTCTGCTGCTTGAACAGAGTGAAAGACTGAGCTCAGAAGAGGCAATTGTCTTACACCGCTTTACCAATGTGCCCTATCTGTAATCTGGACAAGCTGTCTCCCTGGTTGAGACAGCCAATATCATTGCCCATTTATTCACTGGTTCTTCTGCTGATGGTGCCATGTGCCCAACCTGGTGATGAGTGCAATGGTATAAAATGACCCATTACATTATTTCATTTATCAGGTCAGTCTGGCAAGGGTAAAACAAATTTACTTCACCCAAATTCTGGCAACACAGCAATTCATGTTGATGAGGGATCCTTGAGGCACATGCCTGGTTCAACAATCCAGCTTGTATGCTACACATTTCAGTAGAGATGCTCTGATATTCTAATGAATAGTTTGTCAGCCAGAACATGGTTCTGTGAAGCGCTTGAAGACATGTCCTTCATTAATGTGCATATGTATCACAGAGACAAGTTATAATGCCCTTCCTTTCTACATTCAGACATTCACTAACAAAACAGCTTCAGGTAAAATCTGATGGCATAAACCAGCGATGGTGCCTCTGACCAGACAACATAGACTCATAAACATTTCAGTGTGGTTTTATAAGGTTCATATTGTAAACTATTAAGGGTTTCTGGATAAAGATAAGGCTTATAGTAAATACTATATAGAACTACCATGTTTACTTGAAGATAAGACAACCCTTAATATAAGACAACCTTCCAATAATTAGATACTGTATGTGGAAAATTTATAAATTTATTACAATTTTCCAGGTATAATTATCAGAGGGTTGTCTTAAATTCATTCTCTCCCCCTTCCCTGGCAACTGCTACAGCAAGGAAAGCAGTGGTGGAGGGGTGGGGGTCAGGCAATTCCCTTGCCCTGTGCACCCCACTTCTTTGCCCACAGCCTTCCTGGTCCCCACCTCCTGGATCCCCCACTCCCTGCTCCTCACAGGCACTGCCCCTTCCCCCCCACCCACTCCCCACAATCTCTGGCCCTTCTCCCTGCAACTCTCCACAATCTCTACCCTTTCCTCCTTCCCTTACTGTCAGATGCTGCTGGGGCTCTCTTCCCTCCCGGGTCATGGAGTACAGCACGTGGAAGTGCAACCCTTGCTGGGCCATGCAGCAGAGGGCACTTGGGGGTGGGGGTAGGAGGGGGCTCTGGATCTGACTTGGACACCAACCAAGGCTCAGGACCAGAGTCAGAGATGCAGCAGCTGCCTGCCATCTCCCTCCACTTTGTACATAAATCTAAGATGAGGGACTTTTCTCCCATGCTGACCTGGGGAAAAACTTTGTCTTAGATTTGAGTAAATACAGTAGTTAACATAGTGCAAGAGACACTGTAGCATGTGCTTTGTTTATTAGCTTTGTACTGTGTGAGCCTCCCTTTGCTAGACCTGTATTTGTAATCCAACCTCCTTCCTGCCTCGCATGATGGGAAAACACCTGAATACTTTGATTGGCCTAGAGAGAATATCTGGTTGTAGGAATTACTTGAGAAGAAATTACTTGATAACAAGAGACCAGAGAGATTTAGAACTTAACTATGTGACAAAAAATAACCAGCAGAACTGTAGTAGGCCAGATCCATACTACAAGGTCTTGTTGGCATAGCTACAGCAGTTAAGTGTGGGGAGGAAAAAGGAGTGGTGAAAAAGCAGATAATATATCTACCAAATCTTCAAACACACACACAGTAAATGCAATTTATACTGGCCAAAGAGGCTTGGTATAGCTCATGCCATTCAGAATGACAGTTCAGTTATATCAGCAATAGAAATTCTTCTGCTAGTATAAACCATATTTCTGCTGGGAGAGTGGGAAGGGTGTTGCCAATACAGCTATACTTCACCAGCAAAGACTTTGTCACATATATAGCTATGACAATATAAACCACCATATAGATACTCCCTGCCAGAATAAAATTATTGTATTCTATTACAATTACTTAATCTCCAAAGCAATACTGGAATTTAGAAGGGAAGCCCTGAATCAGCATAATTCAGTAGTATAATTCATTAGACGGATAAATCAGTAGTATTTATCCATCTGTCCAAACACATATATCATGTTGACCATGTAAATGCATGAACATCTAGATTCCACAGGGCTTTAAATAAAAGTAATGACTTGTCCACAGGAGAAGGCCACAGCAACATAAGCTAAGGTATAAATTTAGGCTAATGTAGTTATGCCAACATAACCACCCCACCATGTAGACATTCTTATTCTCATGTGAGTACTTTTTTTTTGGTTTAGGTTATGTTATTTGGAAAGCTGACCCAAGTTCATGTCAAATGTGTCCACAAAGGGGTGTTATACTCATTTACAGTACTGGATTCACAGAACTACATCCTGCTCTTTCCCTCTCTGTCCTTCTCTCATTAGTAATAGAGTCTAATCCCTAGCTACCCACAAGATGCCTCTAGCCAATCCACTTTGCTTAGATTCTACAAGACATGATGTGTAAAGCCTCCTTTGTCCTTTCTGAGCCTATGTGGCCTGTGATAACTGATATTCCCTAAGCAGATGTGTCTACCAAATGACTAAGGAAGAAGGCAGCAGCAGGGCAATATATTGGAGAATATGAACAGGGAGACAAAATAGTCAGATGAGACCAAAAAGGATTAGTGTACAGGGTTTCTAATGCAGCCAAGATTATGAGGCTGAAGAAGGAGAAGTGATTCTATTTTGTTCGCATTCTTACACAGCACTTGTCAGATGGGTTTCTGAGCATCTTCTGGTGAGAAATAAGAGAGTAACAACCAGTGCATATGACTCCTTCTCCATTACTTTGCTGATGGAGCAGGAGAAAAAAGAAAAACCCTGATGTACTTTGTGTCACTGTTTCAGATGAGGGCAGGTGACTAAAACCACACAGAAGCTAACATCTGGCATATTTAGATAATATGACAATGTGACAATGACTCCCTTTTCCAGCAAGCATCCACCTCAGGACTTCTGGATGTAAAAACATAAGCCTCTAATATTTAAACCATCACTTCCAATCACATACTCAAACTGCTTCACATGGGCCATTCACTAGAAGGAAACCAAAACCACGCTATGTTAGGCACAGGTTAGAGTACCAAAAACTAGATTTAAAGAAAAAATTATACAAATGAAAGACTGTGTGTCTGTCTCATGGCAGCAGGAGCAAAAGCAATAAGGAAAGTCTGAACTCTAATGCAGGAGGTTTGGGATCTTGCCAGGCATTGATCTGCTCTGACTGATGCTATTTCATCTCACTGATGCACGTGTTGTGCCAAATACTGTGCATTTCCTCAAGCCTTGCACCCATCAGACATACTGTATCAGGGACCCAGCTAAGCCCCATACCTACCAGGGCAATGACTGCCAATGTGCTCTGCAGGCAATGGTCTCGCAGCCAGTCCAGCAGAAAAGCAGCGAGCCTGTGGGACAACAGGACACTTTGTTGCTTCCCTGCGCCTGGGGTAAGATTAGGAGCCAGCCTGGATCAGGATCTCAGTGGGCCCCTTTCCCAGGCCAGAGTGACAGCCCAGACTCTGCACGGACATAGGGCCCAGCCAGCAAAGTGGGCAGATGACCAGAGCAGCTGCACTGCCTAGGGCCCAGGAGCCTCAGGTGCAAGGACTGATGAGTCCCTCTGGGGCTCTCAAAACCTGGCAGTGATCGCAGGGCATGTGGGGGCAGGCAGGGATCCAGGCTGGTTCACGCCAACCCAGAACTTCCCGTAAAAAAAGCCCTAGCCCCAGATGAAGAGAGAACACTAGTATAGGCACTATCCCACACCACATTTCCCCATCAGAGCCAAGGACCAGTAAGGCATCAACCCTCCATTTGGAACCTTGATTGTCACCCATCCATGATGTCAGGTACACTTAGGGGCCCCACAGGTGTTCATAATACCCCAAATTATCCAAAGGGCCTGGCCCAGGACAGGCCAGCCCACTTGGACTCAGCTCATAGAAGGGGGTAAACCCTGAAGAGCCCTGACCCCTTTGGGCAAGACAACTGAGGTATGCTGCTGGGCCAAAAGGAGGCCCAGAGCAGACATGAAGAGTATTATTTAGGTTACTTTATTCATTTCTCTCCTTCACAGACCCTTCTGCCTAACAAAAAAAGCTGGATGCCTAGCAAGACCAGGCACCTATGCTGCTCACCAACAGAATGCCCAAATGGAAAGGGGTGGAGTATGGGGGAGGTGGAGACCCATAGAAGGCTTGGGGACCATAATCTTAACAAACTCCATATTATCAGCTACCATCTCCTGACATCTTTTAGGTAACATGAAGTCATGGCGGGCAGGGAAAAAAAACAGGGAAATTAGACACCCATTGAGAGTGCAGCACCCAACCCTCACCCTGGTATAGTTGCTCAGTCTGGGTCTCCCCCACACATACCCAGTACAAAGGAAATTGGCCTGCACATGTTTGTGGTGCTTGTCAGTCAAAACAAATCAGACATTATTCTTGCCCCCATCTTCTAGCACTGTCCCATAAGATTGGCATTTTAGACACTAGCCAATAGATGTGAGAATGGGCTTCTACCATTTGCATTTTGCTGTGGATATTGTATCTATCTTCAATTGTTAAGATATACATGTAGGCTAAAGGTAACTCATCGTGGGTTTCACTATCATTGTCTCTGTGCTGGGGGAACTTGTATTACTCAGAGGGCATAGCCTTACACCTTTATAGTGCTCAGGAGATGGTTGCTGGATCAGCAACCCAAATACCACACCAATGGGTGAGAAAATAGAACCTGAACAGAATTTTCTTTTCCCAGCCTTACCAAACAGTCAAGCATATTGCCTCATGCCTCTATAGAAAATATATAATGAGCCAGACTTCATCCTAGCTACACTAGCTTCAGCCAATCTAATGTTTTATATTAGCTTTACATGGATGCAAAGGGCTAGGGACAGACATTGAAAAAGCCCAAGCCTGAATTGATTGAATCTTTGCAGGTTAGTCTAACTGCAGAGAGTGAACCAGTTTGCAAGTGGATAGACATCCAGCATATGCCTGCAGTGGCTCAAGCCAGAAGCCTGGGGGTGCTAGAGCAGCCCTCCCTTCCACAGGGAAGCTGAGCTGAGGAAGGGGGGCATTAGAGCTGTGCGAAATTTTGATGGCTGTTTCGTTTTGACACTGTTTAAACTCATTTTGAGGTCGAAAGAGCAAAATCGAAATGAAACAAAGGCCGTCAAAATAGACTTGAAACAAAATGAGACTAGTCAAAATGTTTCAAAAGTCAAAACATTTTGACCATAGTGCTGGGGATGAGAAGTCAGTCCAGCTGGGCTGGCTTCCCATCCCCAGCTCAGGGTCCGGCAGGGGGTGGGGAGGCAGCCCACCTAGACTGCCTCACCATCCCCCATGCTAGATCACGTGGGTGGTGGGAAAGCAGCCCAGCTGGGCTGCCTCACCACGCCCCCCATGCTAGATTTCATGGGGGATAGTGAGGCAACCCAACTGGGCTGGCTTCCCACCTCCCCTGTGATCTGGGGAGTCAGCCAAGCTTAGCTGACTTCCTGCCCCTGGCTGGGTTTCCCCAGCCCCATGGTTCAGCAAAATGGTCAAAACAGGTTCAAAACAGCCTCACTGTTTCAATGAAGCAAAACAGTGAGGCCGTTTCGACTCAAAATTATATTCAATACAAAACACTGTTCCATCCAGACCTCAAACCTGAGGTCAGAATGGAACAGTGCCATTTTGCACATCCCTAGAGGGCATGGCCAGGCCCTGGCAGGCCCACCCCAGCAGCAGTCCGACAGCTGGGAGCAATCCCAGTACACAGGGCTGCCCAGCCCCAGAGGGAAAGTCTTCCCTATCCCCTACCACCGCAGGACCAGAAGGGAGGACCTGGCAGGGCTCTTCTTCCTCCTCCTCCCCTGCTGCCACTGTGGGGTGAGGAGGGGGGTTCTGTGAGGCTGCCTTGCCCCAGAGGGGGACTCTTCCCCCTGTTTCTCCCCCATAGCTGTGGGGTGGGGAGATCTCTATAGGATGCTCCCTAGCCCTAGGGGAGGACATTTTGCTGCCCCCATACCTTCCCCCAGGGCAGTGGGAGGCTCTGTTTCTTGCTGAGAGGAACTCTTCCCCCTTCTCCTCCCCACAGAGGGGCAGTGGGATAGTGGAGCTCAGCTGGGCAGGGTGTGGGTGTGTGGGGTGTGATGGAGGGTGAAGGGTGTAGGGACCCCATGCTGCTCCACACTTGCAGCAGAGAAACCCCACACTGGACCCTCACACCCACACCCTACCCAGTGGAGCTCCGTGCTCCTCCTGCCCCTCTATGGGGAGGAGGAGGCAGCAGAAGAGTTCCCCTCAGCATGAAACAGAGGCTCCTTCTGCCCCCCTTCCCCCTCTCTGGGGCCAGGCAGCATCGCATAGAGTCCCCCCTCCCAGCCCCCGCATCCAGCACAGAACAGAGTCCCCTCCCCACTCTGCAAAACAACTAACCCAACATGGCCCCATTAACGTGAAGGGGGCAGAGAGAAGGGTTAATTCCTCACTCTGTCCTTTCCCTGCAGCTGGGGTCTGCCAGCTCCAGGGGCCACCACTGCAGCCCCCTCCCCTCTGGTCCCCAGCAGCATTGGTGATGCATAGGGGGTACACACAAGTGCACGTTCACCCCCTGAGATTGGTGGTGCACCCCCTGTGATTGGCTGCTGCTGCCAGCAGCGCCTGTGGGCAGTTGCTGCTCACCCTCCCCCTGCCCCCCACTGACATGGGCATCTTCCGGCAGCATCTGCAGGTGGTCACCGGCTGCTGGTTGGTGCTTGCTACCCCCGACTTCCACCGCTGACACCACTGTGGCTACCTGCGGGAGCTTTCTGCTTACCGTCCCCATGACCCCTCCTCTGCCACCATGCCTGTGGGCGGTCGCCATACCCCCCAGCCTCCAGGGGCACGCATCATTCATGCCCTGCAGACAGGCTGACCCCAGCTGTGATGGGAAGGGGACAATTAACCCCCTTCCTGTCCACTTTGCCTTAAGGGGGCCATGCCAGCCAGTGTCTCCGCTAGAGCCATTCCCTACTCCAGCTAGAGAGCAGAGGGGAGGGCCAGCCCTGCTGTGGAGCAGAGAGCCGTGTCCAGCCCAGAGAGCACGCCGGGATGCTGGGGGTGTCTGGTTTATCTTAAACCAGCAAGGGGTCTAGGGCAGACTTTGAATAAACTGGTTTGAGCAAAATCAGTTAAGTCTGATACTACATTCAAATAGGTTCATCTCAAACTGGTTTTGGCCATTTTGAAACTGGTTTATGTGCACTGAATGTCTGTTCTGTTACAGGTTTCAACCAGTTTCTGATCACTTAAACCGGTTTATGCTTAATGTCAGTCCATAGCCAAGGAGACTAGAATGAGGCCCAGTGGATGTAATCATAGTCTTATTAAGCTCAACAAGAGCTTTGCCACTGATTTAACTGGGGCTGGGACTCTATCCAATCTATGTTTTACCATAAATCTTATTGTGCAATTTCCTGGGGAAAATCTTCTATTGGGGATAAGTGCAGATCAAACTATCACCAACTCCTGCAGCAAAGATGTTATGCACAACATTTTTAAGAAGATATATATGTCCAAGCCTTTCAACTTCTTTTTTTCTTGCAATTCTGTAAGATTTTCCTATGTAAGCATATTTTGTACTTATTTTAATCCTGTTGGTGCTTCTTTTTATGGTTTCTGTGTCTCCATGGAATCATTTCTGTGTGTAACAGGTCTCTTTTAGAGTGAGCTTAAAGTACATCCTCCCCAACTGTATTGTTTGCTTTCTGTAATGCTGTGTTGCTATTGCTACCAACAAACAAGATTACGATGCAATTGACCATTCCCATCAATGTGGATCACTTTCATTGTTTCTGTTCTTGGCGTTCAGACAGGGATGTGGTGGTAGAAGCTCCTGGGGCCTCCTTGTTAAAATTCCTGTGCCCAAATGAAAACCGTGTTGGGGGGGAAATCAAAAGCATTACAGTTCTTTATATTGTGAGGCATACTTCATACCTTGGACTCTTAAAAATACTTCAAGAGCAAACAATTTGCCTTTGAAATGAAGCAGACAGTGTCAGAAATGCTAAAAAAATATTCCCTGGCCAATATACCATGGAGCCTCCCCCTTCCTGCCCATCTTCATTGCCCCCCATGCCTTTCTACCCCTGGCTCTATCTCACTACCATTTAACATTAAACAAACTGCACTCTGGGCAGTATGGTCAGCATCAAAGTAGAAATATTTCCAGCAAGTACCAGATTTACCGCTATGCTTCAAATATTTGTGACATCTGGGGAATGCAAAGCAGCCATAAACCAATTTTAACTGGCTGGCTGAACTGGGTTTGCAGTGCCTTTGCTCACAAACAAGGGCTAAATCTATCTTACCAGATTGATTTACCCATGGTGGTTTTTTCCTCCATGTCAGTGAATAGAATAAAGCTTTTTTGTTTAGATGAGACAACGTATCTAATACATTTCTCCTGACTTCCAGTTATTTTCCTCCTGCACTTAACAAAGGTTTTGGTGGTATGAAATAGTGATGGAATTTCATTGCATCCAGATCACTGGTGGCAAAGCAAGACTAACTCATTGTGACACTTACAGTATCTTAATTGTAGTGATCATTTAATTTTTGTTCCACCCTGCGGCTCCATTTAGTCAGCCCTCTTCAGCTAGAAATGTTTATTTTTTCACATAACTCACAGTGTTTGTGAGTTATGCTCTCTCTGGCACAAGATAGATGTAATAGAAATTGCTTTTTTTTTTCCTCCTTGGGCTAAAGAATGTGATTTACTTTGGCACATAGCTTACACAAAGCAAGAATGAGATGGAGGACATATTAGCATGAAATCCAGAAGACATGGATATGATGATTTTCCTCAGAAACAGTAAAATAGTTTACAATTTACTGGCAGCCAAAATAACTACAGCTTGCTCTACATGGAGGGCTATGTCCCCCAGCTGGTATAAATGGGGAGAGCTCCATTGTAGAAATTAGGGTATGTCCATTGGGGCTTTCCACCAGCATTTCCACTGCTGCAACCAGAAGTTTGCTACCACTAGTGGCAATAGTTCCTATTTCACATGTCTACTGACATTTTAAACACTATGGGTGCATCCAGAGGAGTGTGCATGTGCACTTTGTGGTGCTGCAAACCTGTCTGTGGCACCGCAGACAGCACACACTGGATATGCAGGCATTCAACATGCTGCTAATTAGCAGCACAGTGGGGTTTTTTGACACTGGGAGATTGCTGTGTCAAAAAAAACCATGCCAGAAAAAAGTGGGGTGGTGCATGTGGTGGTAGTGTGCGCCACATGAAACCAGAGCCTGGCAGGCCAGAGCCATGCTCCAGCTGCCAGTCAGGCTCTGCACACCCAGATTGCTACTGCTGGAGCCCCAGGAGGCCCCAGGAACCTAGGTAAGGCTGTTGTAGCCAGCCCAGGTGCTGGCACCAGCCTCCCCTAACCCATCTGGAGCATTTTTCTGTGCCCTGCACAACTGTAAAAGCAAAA
>NW_017729024.1:120858308-120861453 GCF_001723915.1 Gavialis gangeticus | reverse complement strand
AGGCCAGAGCCATGCTCCAGCTGCCAGTCAGGCTCTGCACACCCAGATTGCTACTGCTGGAGCCCCAGGAGGCCCCAGGAACCTAGGTAAGGCTGTTGTAGCCAGCCCAGGTGCTGGCACCAGCCTCCCCTAACCCATCTGGAGCATTTTTCTGTGCCCTGCACAACTGTAAAAGCAAAAAAAGAATAATAAAGAAGCACAAAAATAAGCAAAACAATAAACACAATTGTTTTGACATTAAAATTAAAGTGCTTTGTTCCAGTGATGCCAAAACCTATTGATCCAATTTATTTATCCAAAGACTTTTTCACTGAAATCCAACATGGTCCTACAGAATGCTTAGATTTCAACCACTTGACATTTTTCAGTGAAAAGGTGTTCCATCAGAAAAATCTGACCAGTTCTGTCCAAGACTAATAACAATTCTTCACCTTAGAATGACTAGGGTGTACTGTGTGCAGAAAAAGCAGACACTGTGCTGCTGACCCAGCTGCCACTGCCACCAGCCTGGCTGCAGCTGCTGCCCCATGCACCACAGTTGTGCAGGGCACAGAACTGTGCAGTTATGCCCCTGATTCTATGAAGTTTCAAGGATGAATATAAACCAGGAATATGGGGAAGGTATTGCCAGGAAGAAATTCTCATCAGAGTCTACACCTGGGCAGCAGGTAACAGAGCTAATGAAGAAATATATTGAGCAACAGTTAGAAGTTCAGAAGTCCTGAAATAGGAACTGATTTGATTTAAATACAAAGACGACAACAGGTAAAAGAGAGATTTGATTTTTTATTGGGTTGTCAACAATCATAGGACTATTGGAAAGTAGGGCTGGAAGGGACCTCATAAGATCTATGCCATCTCCTTGCTTAGGATCATCCCTGACTGAACCATCCCAGCCAAGTGTCCAACCTGCTTTTGGAAGTTTCCAGGGACGAAGGTTATACAGCTTTTCTAGGTAACCACTTCCAATGCCTGACCACTCTCATAGTCAGAAAGTTCCTCCTAATCTCCATCCTAAATCTCCCCTGTCACAGTTTGAGGCCATTGACCCTAGTCCTGTCCCTTCTGGCCATAGAGAAAAGCCATCTCCATCCTTTCTATAATCACCCTTCAGGTATTTGAAGACTGTTATTAAATCCCCCTTAGTCTTCTGTTCTCCAGACTAAATAATCCTAGTGATGATGATGTAGGTAAAAAAGTTCTTATAGAAACTGAACCTTAAAGTGAAAATCACACATTGGAAGAGGGACACCTGTAAAAAGTATTTCTTTATAAGCACAGTCAGATGTTACATGACCCACTTGCATTCCAGAGTTTACTTAAAAATCCCCAAGGGAAAACGTGGTACAGACAGTTTTGAAACTGTTATAACCATTGTTGTTTTGGTTTGGTTTGGTGTTTATATAAAATGCAACCTTAAATTCCTAAGACTTCCAACAATGTGCATAAACAGATGCCATTTGTTCTGAAAGCTGCTGCAGCTCATACAGTGGAAATTCAAATGCTGTGTGTTCACTGTGGAGACTTTCTTTGTTCTTTCCTGTTAATGTAGTTGTTCTCACACAATTATTGGGTCACAACTTGGCCAGATCTGGAGAATCCATTTTTGGATGCCAAGTACTTGTCTCCCAGTCCCATGGGAAGCTAGCACAGATCTTGGGATCTGAATTTGAATGCCGCATAACATTCAAGTAGTAATCTGAAGTTTTTGCTTTGAGTCATCTTAACTAAAAGGATACACATTGAATCATCTCTACTAAAAGGATACACTTATGCTGGGAGGAGAGAACAATTTAGAAAGGGAGGGTCATATTGTTCTCAGTGAATAGCATTCCACACACTTCAGGCAGAATTTGACCATGAGCGTGCACTGAGTATTGAGAACAAGTGATATAAACAAAAATCAGAATGGGAACAAGCCAAAAATTTACATCCTATACTGTAGAAAATGTATAGCAAAACCTTACTATAGGCAGGGCTGGATTAACACATGGGCAAACTAGAGCCTTAAGTAAAGAATGGGCCCAGTTGTGCTTATTTTACATATTATAATTGAGTGAAAATGGTAATATAAATATACAGTATTAAGTAGGGGCCCACAAGTTTGTTTGCTTTTTGGCCCACTAAAGGGTTAATCCAGCCCTGACTATACGACTTGCCTAGCAGTTTTTTAAACCAGTTTTATTCCAGTTTGACATTCTTAAAATTGATGGTGTATAAAGCTGGCATAACGTGGTGAGTTAAACCCTTGAGCATCACAACTAAATTTTGCCAGTCAGCTGTAAGAATTCCAATTAACACACTGCAATGAGCAAAAAGAGAACACATCAGGATGGCTAACAGGCTTATTTACTTCAATTACCTACCACAAGATGTCACCAATACCAAATAATAGTGTGTGCAGGAAATACGGAAAATATACAGGTTTATTTTCGTGCAATTTTTATTATAAAGCTGGTTTAGAAAATATGTACATTGTTCTCTTTGGATCATACTCACAGCTGACCAAAAATAGCCCCTCTTCTGTTTAATAATTGTATAATTTATTTGTGGCACATAATAAGTTTTGTAATATTTCTGAAATAGGATGTCTTAGTAATGCTCAAGCCTTAGTAACCCTGGTTTAGGACAATTATAGGGTTGTTATAATTAAAAGAACAAGTCATTAAAATGGGACTTAGATCTTTTAGAAAACCAAATGTAATATTAAGGTTTTTCAAAAGTACACGTGGGAGTGAGGAGTCCATCTCCTAGTATCTTTCAGTGGCACCTGAGTACAGGCAGCCCTTGGACTTACAACAGAATTGCTTCCTGAAAACCTCGTCTTAAGTCAAAATGTTGTAACTCAGAACCAATTTTCTCATAAGAAACAAACAATGTTATAAATGGGGGATTGGTTCCTGAACCAAGGCCTGATGCCCTATTTTCACCAAAAAATACCCCAGAATTTTGTACTCGATCAATTATAAATGAGTAATATAGCTATATTAATGTATTTGTATTGTAAATAGCAACCATATTGATTTAGAAAGACTTCGAGGTGACTTTGCTGGACTTTTTGAAGGGCTCTTGGTTGGACTTTTTGAAGGGTTCTTGGCTGGAGTCTTCTCAGGAGTCTTGGCTGCAGGTTTTTCTGGAGTCTTGT
>NW_017729024.1:120827317-120853308 GCF_001723915.1 Gavialis gangeticus | reverse complement strand
TCCAAGGAAGTTTGGACAAATGTTCTCCAGAGAGATGGGTAACACAGCGAACTTGTTCACTGGCATGGCGTCATGTCAGATTAAGCGTTGTAAAGTCAAAACTGACGTCATAAAGTTGAAACAGGGGGTCAATTTCTAAACGTTGTTACCATGAAATAATGTAACTCGAAACACTGTAAGTTGAGGACTGCCTGTATCTAACTACTCTTGGGGTCTTTGAAAACCTCCCCTCAAAAAAAACAAAACAAAAAAACCCAAAACAATATTCACCACAAATGATGTGAAGCAAAAGTACATATAAAAGGAAGTTGTTAGAAATTATTACATTTGCTTTGCTTCAATGGTACATTTGGAGCCATGGCCTTAGAAGTTGTTTTTTTTTGTCAATTCCAATTTTTTTAACTCACTATTGGCTTTTGCATAGAAGTCATTCACAGTCTTGCTTGTCCAATGGTCAATGGAAGCATCTACTTTTATGCATTTTTTAAATATTATTAAAAGTTTAATGGATAATGTGCAGCAGTGAGGTATGTTCATTGCTGGAATTTGAGATGCTCAGCGCCTCTCTAAACCAGGCCAAGGGTATTTCAAATTCTTACCCTGAAAGTAAGGCACAATCAAAGGTTTTTTTAGAACATTTTAGCTTTAGCTCTTTGGAAATGGACTGGCTGGAGCTTCCAAACACCATCATACCAGCAGAAAGAGACACACCGCTACCTCTCATCATTGATCCTTGTCTTATTGCTCCCCAGATCTTATTTGCTTACTTGGGGGTTTTTTTTGTGGTAGGCATTGAAATTGCTAGGCTACTCAAACTACACAGAGCATGGGTCAGGCTATAAGAGTGCGCAAAAGTAGCTGAATCTTCTCTCTATGCTTCCTTGCTGCTGCTGCTCTTGGAAGGGTCCGTTTCACTGCACGGTGTTAGAGCAGCGTAAGTTGTCACCATTACCAACTGCCACTGTCACAAGGGGCCAAAAATACATCTGAACATCAGCATATCTGGAAGGCATCCCTGCTCCAGTCCTTTGCTACACTAGCAATGGGGGTGAACAGTGCAATATCCCCTTTGTCACCCTACATCATCACAGATCACTATTACACTGCAGTGGTTTTCTTCTGACAAGGAGGGAGATAGGATGGGAGAACCAGTCTCAGAATAACACTAAGGGTGTGCTGTTATTGTGCAATAATGGCACAGCTGAGCTGACAAGAGTACTTAGGCTTGGCCACAGTCGCCTCATACTCTAGCAACACATTCACAGTCACATCATTATTTCACAATACTACATGCTTTGTTGTATCCTGTTGCTTAAGAAACAGATAGCACAGTCCAAAAGGGTATAGATAAATACAGAGAGCAAGACATTTGTACCACCCATCTGATTGATAGAAGTTAAAGTATAACTATTTTATACTCTGACAGTCTATTAAAAGGCAGGGTTATTCAAAAGGATTCTACTACACTGAAGAGGCACTGAGTATGCGGGGCCTGAGGGCCTTGGCCCCCCTCAGAAAGAGGGCTGTCATCTGAAATGAGTAAAACTTTCCATATGTGCATCATCTTAGCCCTCCCACCCAGGCAAAAATAAAAGTCAGCGCCTCTGCGACACTGAGTGATGAGAATAGATGCCAAGTGTGAGTCAAAGTGCTTTCACCTAAGATTTCAAATAAATATACCACCACTATTTCCACTTTAGCCCCTTGTATGGAATATGGTAAGTCCTGTGTCCCAAACCTTCAGTCCGTACTCAGGTAAAACTTCTTGAAGCCAACAGATTTTCCTGCAAAAAAAGGCAGTGGGAGCAAACTTTTAGACATGAGTAAGCAGTGTGAACTTACAAAATAAATGTAAGCAGAGAAAAAGGTGTGAAAAAGGCAGCCTGCCATTTTTATGAAATTAGAGCATGAATTAAGATCTCTAGTAGAGAAGGGTCTGAGCTGCACAAGTTTGGAAAAGGTTCAAAAACTAGTCAGATCCAGATTGTTACAGCTTGAGCTCACCAGGTAAAATTTCCCTTGTGCTGGCTCTCTGCACAATACCTGTGTCTCACTTAAGCTCCACATAAAGAAAATAAGGCATGCAAGTTCTCTGGCTTAGCAACCTGGGTACTTTTTCTAACTTCAGAAGCTTATTTCATGTGGTTTTCAACTGTTGTGTCTCTGGGGAGGACCCTGCCACAACTGCATTATAGCAATTCATTTCTAAGTACAGGCAGGCCTCAACTTACAACATTTCAAGTTACAACATTTTGCACTTACAATGTTTATAAATTGACACCCTGTTTCAAATTTCTGACGTCAGTTTCGACTTTACAACACTTAATCTGACGTGACGTCACGCCAGTAAACAAGTTCGCTGCGTCATCCATCTCCCTGGAAACGCCTGTCCAAACTTCCTTGGACACTTTCTTTAAGAAAGCAGACAAGACTCCAGAAGAACTTGCAGCCAAGACTCTTGAGAAGACTCCAACCAAGAGCCCTTCAAAAAGTTCAGGAAAGTCACCTCGAAGTTCTTCCAAATCAATATGATTTTTATTTACAATATAAATACATTAGTGTGCCTATATTACTCATCTATACTTGACTGAGTACAAAATTCTGGGTTATTTTTGGTGAAAATAGAGTATTGGCGCTTGGTTCAGGAATCAATCCCCCATGTATAATATTGTTTCCTATGGGAAAAAATCGGTTCCAAGTTACACTGCTTTGACTTAAGATGCAGTTTTTATGAACCAATTGTGTTGTAAGTCCAAGGATTGCCTGTACATTTGTGCAGACTGTTGATCAAAAAACTCCCATCGTCCCCAGAGAACCTGTACCATGTAGCTCTAGCTGTAGTGTAGCTGGGCTGGCTTCACCCTTAGGCTCCGATCCAAAAAAGCACAAACCACATGACAACACTGTAAATCTGATGATTAATTGGTATTATTCCCATTATAGCTCCTACTTCCTTTTTTCTTTTTTCCATCTAAACCAAGTCTCAACCCCAGGATTAGCTGGTCTGCCACCAACCAGCCTGTCACAGCCTTCTTCCTTCTCACACCCCATAAGGAATCTGTTTACAAAGTTAAGTGCCTGAAAGCATATTGCATAAGCATTAACTGCACATGTGCACAGGTAGGGCAAATTCTTTGTTCCGCTCTGAGTAAAATACTGTGTTAAATCAATTCACCTCACTTACACAAGATGGTTCCCTCCTCCCTCATTTGCATTACAGTTGTTCCCTACACAAGTTGCCAAGAACATAGCTAACAACTTTGTCAGTATTACTTACTTAAACTATCACCACTTTAGAGCTGCAGGATTTTGCCTGGCTTAATCAAGAGAATAACAAAAGGCTAAACTGACAGAATCCAGCTCCTATTTTGGAATGCTGATTCATATGAATTAAGGTGGCCATAAAGTATGTCAGTCCACTTGCACCTGGCCTTTCCTTCATGGTTAAAACAGATCAGAAAAAAGGGAAGTCACCAGTTCTATCATAGGTATTGATATTATGAAGTTAAATGTTAATGCATCATTTTCCCAGATAGACTATAGTGCAGAGAAAAGAATGGGGAGAAGGAAAAAGATGTATGAAAGGCGAGTCCATTTCCCAAAGGCTGTCTATAACCAGGCAAATAGGTGCATTGGGATGTGTGCCAAGGAAAAACAAGTGTAGAGTTGTGTGAGGCGATATGTAGCTGACCCTGTACCCCACTACAGATTGCCAGGAAGGGAAAACAGACCCATACGTTCTAAAGATATTGGATCTGATTCTTCCCCTGCCTGTGTAGCATGTATAATCAAAAATATGGTCAGAAAGAGGATGTAAAACACCTCCAGATCAGAGTGATAGTGTTTTATGCTCACTTCACTTTGGCATGAATGACTACATAAAATGGTAGGCAGTGCAGATGAAGCATGTGGCATCTATAGAGATGGCAGAAATTGTATTTCTTCAAGAAAATTGTCTTATGCTGTGGGATGGCTTCAAAAGTCATCCTAATGATCTAAGATTCTCACAGGCAGCCAGAGTTAAATAATAAATTTATTGACAAAATCCATTCTGTTTTCATATATTGTGGAGACCTGGAAAACCACTACATGAATATTTCAATTTAGAGCCGAGATTTGAGCAGAATGCCATATATCAAGTATGTTGCATGCAGTTGCCTCCCTACATGAACCATTTTGCAAGATTTCTTAGAACAAATTTCACAGTCTCTCTCTGATTTGGTTGCTATAAACAGATCTATGTGGCTCTATATTTCTGATGGAGAGGGGAAATATTAGCAACTAGGTAAGTGAGCACAATGACACTAAAGACAAATGGAGGTTTTAAAGAGATGTTAAGGAAAAACCTGGCACTGGTCTTTCCCGTCTTAAATTAGAGAAATTGGAGTCCATGATTTCACTTATGCCTTGAAAGGCAGGGGTGGCCAAGGCAATAACTTCCCTAACCCTTATATCTTGACATTAGGCTGATAGAATAAAGCTAGAGCAACTGAGCCCTGACATCAAGCAAGCAAGCTAATGATGCTTAGTTAGCGAGCCCACAAAGGTCTGTGCCTTGGCATCACATTCCATCAGACTAGAGGTACTGAGCAAGTAACCTGCAGGACTACTTTAATATCAGATCAGCAACCTAGTGGTAATGAGTCAGTGCTAGTACAGTCTTGTGACTTAACAACAAATTGAAGTGCCAAGGCAGCAAGCTTAGAGAGCCCTAGACTTTGCCATAAACCCAGACAACTAAATTTGCTGAGTTTCCACAGAAAAAAATCTTTGGCAAACCCAAAAAGATCCATTGATTTCAGCCTGTAAACTGAGTCAACAGGAGTTCACTGCATTCTTATCTTTCTCAAGAAGAGGTGGAACAACTCCGATAACTCATAGGGGGAAAATATAATTCACTTGGCAAGCTCTGTATTCTCCTCTGTCCTTCTCTAGGAAGATTTTTGGAAGGAAGAACCTGTCCCCTTCAGAAAATGACTCTCATTCAAGGGGAAAATGCCCTGTTTCTATCTTCACCTCCATGAATCAGAATCCAGGGGGCAAACACACCATTCTCCACTACTGGCAATCCATAGTAGGGCACAGGGCTGAGATATTTCCTCACACAGCTCTACACTTGTGTCTCCTTTGCACACATACGCCAGTGCACTTATTTGGCTGGTTATAGACAAGCTTTGGCAAATGGATGTACCTTTTATACATCTTCTTTCTTCCCCCCATTCTTTTCTCTGTACTATAGCCTGCCCCAGAAAATGATGCATTAACATTTAGCATTGTTAAATGTTATCATAATATCAATAGCCATGATAAGAACTCATGTAAATCAACAGTAATCTCAGTCAAGTTGGTTGTTATGAAAGTAAAACCACTGAGAAGAGCATATCAGCCCTAGGTTTCAATTCTACAGAAACAGAACTGTTGGACCTGTAATATCATTGCCAGAAATACCACCTCCTCAGGCCAACTGTTTACAAGCAGGATGTGGATAATGGCAGACTCCTCCTGTTGCCTTTACTTTCACAAGAGCACAAAACTTGCCACACAGAATCAGACCCAAATTCCACCAAATTCAGGATATCACCCCTCTACCATGTGCTTTAGAAGAAAGTTTTAAAAATCCCTTTCTCAGAAGGCAAATATAGGATAGCCTTTCCCCAATCTAATCCTGGTCTATAAAGCTAGGGACAGAAGTTACAGGTAAACTGGCTTAAAGGAGCAGAAACTGGTTTAAACCTGTGACAGAACAGATGTTCAGTGCACATAAACCAGTTTCAAAATGGCTGAAACCAATCTGAGATAAACCTGGTTGAATGTAGTATCAAACTTAACTGATTTGGGTCAAACCGGTTTATGCAACTTCTGTCCCAGACCCCTAGGGTCCCCCAGCATGCTCTGCAGCCCTGGGTGAGGCTATGCTGTCTGTTCCAGCAGAGCAGGACTGACCCTTCCCCTTTGCTTTTCAGCCAGATCATGGGTGTGCAGGGGTGGGAGTGTGGCCAGACGCCAGCCCCTCTAAGGCGAAGAGGGCACAGAAGAGGTGGCGGGGAAGTGGTGCTGTGCAGGGCAGCAGGAACAGGAGCTGCAGTTGGAGGTGAGGGGAGCAGAACAACCCTGCCAGGCCAAGCTAGCTTCCCCTCACCTCCAGCGGCTACTCCCCCTCCCACTCCTGCCCCTGCTGCACTACTCTGGGCAGCTGGGAGAGGTCAGGGGGAACTTCAGCCTGACAGCTTCTGACCAGCACATGGAGCTTCAGCTCCAGCTCCAGCTGCCTTCCACCCACTGCACCCGCCCACAGGGTCTGCTCTTGGCACTGGATGGACGGAGTGGGTGGAAGGCGGCCAAGAGCTGGAGCTACTGGAGACAAAGGGAAGCTGGCTTGGCCTGGAAGGGCTGTACTGTTCACCTCACCTCCAGCTGTGGTTCCTGATCCTGCCGCCCCACTCTGCGCCTCTCGGGGCAAGGGGAGCTTCAGCCCCATGGCTTGTGCCCAGTGTATTTTATCTCTGGCTCCAGCTGCCTTCCATCTCCTCCACCTACCTGGTGCAATGAGCAGCTCCTGTGGGTGGAGCACAGTGGATGGAAGACAGCCAGAGCTGGAGCTGGAGCTCCATGCACTGGGCAGAACCATCCCGCTTGCCCACCCAGAGTGGTGCGGTGTGGCATGGCACAGCAGAGGCAGAGGAAGGGGCGGCAGTAGCAGTGGCTATGGCAGTGGCCACTGGAGGCAAGGAAGGCAGAACAGCCCGCCCAGCCCTGGTCAGCCTGCGGCTTGTGATGTGGCTGCAGCTGCCGGGTGCTGCACAGAACAGGGGACATGGCCGCAGTTGCAGCAGGTGGCTTCTGGGCTTGGTGCCCACTGGCACTTCCAAGCCTCCTGAGCAGCCCGCTACCCAACCAGCCCACCCTCGTGCAGCCGCTTCTGAGGCTCCATGACAGCTCTGCCCAGCCTGGGTGCAGAGAGGTGGAAGAAATCTGGTCATGGATCCCCCACAGCCACAGCCTGCTGGGAAGGGCCTGACCTCTGTGGCCCAGCCCAGTCTGGCCCCTCCACCTCCGCTCAATAGCGCACACAGGCTGGCCCAACTCAACCCCATAGCCCCAGTCACAGCTCCAGCAACAGCCCTGGGCAGATAGCAGGGCCATGCTGGCTGGCTCTGGCCTGGCCCCCCACCACCCAAGCAGAAGCAGGGGGGAAAGCTGGGGTCCTGTTCCCACCTGGAGACAGGAGTTTAATCCCCCTCTGCCTCCCTTTTACTTGAGGCATTGCCCTGGCCAGTGTCTGGCCTTGGGGACAAGCCTGGCAAAAGCTGCTTCTCCCTTCCCCCTCCAGGCACACCCTGGTTAGGATCCCTACAGGTCAGGGTGGGGGTTTAAACCCTTCCCCAATCATAGTTAGCTCCTGCTAGGAGCCTGGCCCCCTCGCCCTGCCCCCCCTCCCTGGTCTCTTCCCTCCAGCCTTGTGGCTGCTGCAGAAGAAAAGGGACGGCTGCTCTAGTGCCTCTGGCTTCTAGCCCGAGCCACTGCAAGCATGTGCCTGCATTTCTGGAATCAAAAGAGAATGTCTATTCTCTTGCAAATCAGTTCAGTCTACTCAGGTTAGACTAACCTTCAAAGATTGAATCAATTTAGGCTCTGGCTTTTTGAATGTCTGTCCCTAGCCTAATAGTTCAAAATTGGCTTAAGCCCTGCAGTATGAAGGTTGATGCCCACACCAAAATATGCGTTAGCATTAATTATAGCTTTGGATATTCTTACTATCCATATGAATGTCCCATCCTTTTTTTGAATCCTGATAGGTTCTTGACTTCATTGACACACTATCTTTTCATCTGTCTCTTAGAATGTGATTTTCTCATACTCTTGATCGTTCTTGTTGTCCTCTTTTTGATCCACTCTAGTTCCACAATATTTCTGAAATGGTGTGACTAGTGCTTCAGGTGAGTCTGCACTATAGATTTATATGAAGGGATAACAATATTTCACTCAAATTTAGTAGTTTTTATCTCATACTTTGCACATGGAGCCCTTTTCTTGGAACTGTATTACCCCAATGTGTTAACTATTGGAAACAGTCCAAGACACTCTGTTCATAAGCACCGGATAAAAAATATTTAGCTACTGTACCATGTTAATGATATAAAGAAAAAGCCTATCCTTTTGGGGCAATTTTAATTTTAAATGGTTTATGAGTCACAGAAATGGTATGAAAGGTGTTCAACTAGAACAACCGTGAACATCCAACAAATGTTGCACAGGTTGTAGGAGTTATATATGACAGACAGGAGAGGATTTAGTGAAAAGAAAGCCAGGAAGGCAACAAGTGTTGCTGCCTATCACTCTTTAAATGCAACTTCTCCAACATGTGTTATTAATAAGAGTGCAATCCTTTTTATAAATTAACTCTTCTAAGTATATTTGTTCTGACTGTTTATTTAAAGTTTGGCATTAACTTCTCCCTTTTCTGGAGATGAAATAAAGCATACTTAGCTCTTTCTCTCTACATTAAATGTAATACTTCTCTTTCCCAGTATAATATCCATATACATTCCAGTCCTGATGCTATCTCCTTTACTCACACTACCCAGAACCTTACTGAGTAAATAGTCTCAGAGATTTTCATAGGATTCATTGAATAGTAAGGTACTAGAATGGAACAAAAGTGACAGAATCAGACCCTTATTTTTCTGCTGTCTTTCAGCAGGTTTTTTCAAGTTTGATTTTCAGTACATTCTTAGAGTTCAATCATTATTTTAATTTTCTTACAAGGGGAAAGTAAAGGGTATTCCTCCGTCCAAAAAAACCCTTGGGTGTTAGTGGATGCCCAAGCTACTGTATGCCCTTTAGAATGGGCACTATAAAATAACATTCAAATCTATGGTGGTATGACAGTCGTATAAGCATGTACTTATTGTTCATAACCTCACTGGTTAGACCCATATTAAGGACCAGGCCTCATCACACCTCTATCCTGTTGCTTTTCTACCTCTGATTGTTCTGCAGCACAGCTGGCTGAAACCAAAATGGACAGTCTCCAAGATAGAACTATAGCAAAGGAAGGGCAGACCCACTGCCTTAAGGCAATTTTTAAGGGTGACACACAGCACTTTTCTGAAATGCTATACCAAGGGTGGCCAACCTACAGCACATGTGCCACAAGTGGCACAGGCAGCCTCAGTGTGGCACATAGCAGATCAGGGAAGGGGCAGGAAGTACCACTGCAGATAGGATTATAGAAAATTAGGGCTGGAAGGGACCTCACAAGGTCATCTAGTTTGGCCCCCTGCTGAAGGTAGGAACATCCCTGACTAAACCATCCCAGCCAAGTGTCTGTCTAACCTGCTCTTAAAAAATTCCAAGGATGGAGATTCCATTCTTTCTCTAGGTAACCTGTTCTAATGCTTGATCACCCACAGTCAAAAATTTCTTCCTAATATCCAACCTAAATTTCCCATGCTGAAGCTTGAGACCATTGCCCCTAGTCTATCCACTCTGTAATTACCCTTCAGGTATTTGAAGACTGTTGTAAAATTCTTCGTCTGTCTTCTCTTCTTCAGACTAAATGACCCTAGTTCTTTCAGCCTTTCCTCATAAGTCTCATTTCCCAGGCCCCTAATCAGTTTTGCTGTTCTTCACTGGACTCTTTCCAAAGTGTCCATATCCTTCTTAAAAAACAGGGCAGGGAGCAAAAAGCAGAGAAATATATCAGGCAAGGAGAACAGGGCAGGAAGCAGAAAGCAAAGCAGCCAGTCAAGCAGAGGAAAGGGATCAGAGCGGCCCTTGGAGATAGCACAAGGCTAATCTGAGTCATGACTTCCAGACAGGTTGACCCCCCACCCCGCACTGTGCTACAGAATTCCCTTTTTTATATCATTGGTATGAAAGATGGTACCACATATCAAGGAACAGAGAGAGATGTCTGAATACCATGTGTTCTTTTTAAAACTACATTTCCACATGAATTTAGCAAGATTTAATTCTTCAATTCAAAAATTACACACTACAGTCCTAAATGAAATATTATATTACACCAGATGTATCCATTAATTTGAAATTGTTTTTAAATACTAATCAGAGCATAAGATCATGGACTGAAAATTATGGTTTTCAACTCTTGCAATTATCTCACATAAACCAACAGCATGTCCACATTTTAAAAATATACTTCTTTTCAACCCAATTTGATTGCATGGGGGAAGGAAGGGGGCTGTATATCTAGATATACACACTAATATAATTACTCCAGTGTAACAGAGTTTAGAATCTTGTCCTTAATTTTTGTACATTTTAATTTAAAAGAAATGGTAGGCGTGGCCAAAAATAAAAGAACTGATAAGAAACACCTATAAATAGATACCACCACATTGCAACTCAATAGTTCTGAGCCTATATTATGTCCTATGTTATTTCTAATGAAGTAGGAGGCAGGATAAATTTGTACTTTATAGACTAACCAAAGTCGTAGATATATATATATGATAGAGGGAGAGAGGGACAGAGAGAGAGAGAGAGAGAATCTATATATCTATATCTATCTATCTATATATATATATATATACACACTTATAGGCTAACCAAAGTGTGTGTATAAGTCCATATATAAAGAGAGAGAGAAAGAGTGAGAGAGAGAGATCTCATTAGATATCTCTATATCTATAGATATCTCTACAGAAAGAGTTCAGTCTACACACACAAAGGTCCTATTAGCTGCAAAAACTACTGCACGATGTCTTGTCTGAGATTAATTCAGTTACAGTTTTTTTTCAAATAGAGGAAAAGAAAATGTATTACATTCAGATGAAGAACCACCAGGGTTATTACAGGGGGACAGACTCTTTTATTATCTCTAAAAGAACTAAGGACTTATAAATTAGGTAGAATTTCAGCTAAATAGGGTATTTTAATATTTCCCTATTACTTAGAAAAAATGTATTGCATTTCCAGGTATCATTCTCAGACACGTAGGCATGGGTAGAAAGTAACTCTGTGAATCATATTTCAGTGGCAAATGAGCTGGGCTTTTCTTTGATATTGTGACACCATACCGAAAAACAGTCCTTTCTCCCAGAGTTGACACTATGAATGAGGTGAGATTGGAGCATGCTTTTGTAGTCGTTACTATAAACAATCCAGTTTTATTTTGCCCCTCAGCCCAATGTGGCCATCAGTCTCTGCTTAATGATTATCCTGACTTCAGTTCTTTGAACAACTATAAACAGCATTTTAGGGTTTCCATTATCTTTCCAAGCCAACTTTCAAACACTGTCCTGAAATGGTAAAGAATCAAATTTGAGAGCTTACATTTTTAAAGGAAATATTTTACTTTTCTGAATAGGAAAAGAATAGGAATTCCTTTTCTGAATAGGAAAAGAACTTAGGCACAGACTTGATCCAAGGAAACCTATTATATCCTTACCTGTGTAAATCCTTCCTTATGAAAAATTGGGGGCAGGATGAGAAGTAGACAAAAAATGTGCGTCACTTGGAATTAATAGGTTAACATGCATGTGCTTACATGGAATTAATATGCATGTGCATCTCCATGGCTGGGTGCTTTCAGCATAAATTTCACTACCAAGGCTTCATGAAGTGTCAGCATAAAGAGAACATCAGGGGAGAAGGTTTCTATGCTGACAAGATGTGAATTTTGTACAGGGTGGATGCAGCTACATGAAATACTGATTGCCCGGTAGCCATATAATACTGTGCAGTAGCACATGACAGCATGAACCATGCTAATACACTACTGAACAGTATTATTAGGCTACTGTACAGTAGTATCACTTAAAAGACATGTGTCGGCACTAGTGTACAGAAACTCTGGTTACTGTGCATTTATTTAATACTTGTTTATACAAGTACTAAATAAGTGTGCAGTAACCACTGTGCATTAGCATTTCGTGTAGACAAGCCCAGTAAGTCACTTAGGACCAAACTGTATTTAATTCCATGTGACTAAATGGCAAAATGTATTAAATGTAGTAATTATTATTACTAAATCTAAATAGTTTCAGATGATTCCTCACCTGACAAAGGGTATTTATACCCAAAAGCTTGCAAAGAAGAATTTTTTTCAATTATTTGAGTTGGTCTAATAAAAGATATCAGATTTACCCAAATAACTTTATCACGGAATGTGGGCCTTTCTGACTCCTCAGGTTGAGCAGGGTTCATGCCACACCAATACTCATGCCTTTTTGAGCAACAATGTTACAAGTTTCCTAATAGGAAACATTTTCTTTTTCTTCAGCTATAATGATAATTTTGAGAGTTGTGAAATCACATGGAATGAAAGGGCAAAAAAAAAAAAATCATTGCATGGATTTATGTGAAAATAAATGTCACCAGCTTCAACAGCACTAGTTGTGATTCATTTTCAGTGTATGTTGTATTATCCCGTTTAGGTCAGCATGAAAGGGAGCCGTATTATATGGACAATGTTTAAGACAACAGGTGACAACCTTCTCCTTAGGCATCATAAATGTTCTGCTAAGGTCTCTAAGAGAAATATAAGCAGAATTACATGTTGTCTGCTTTTAGGGACTCAAGCTGCAATCCTTGAAGTTTATGAGAATTCTCCTCTGTTGTTTCAATGAGTAAATATCAGGCCCCATCCAGTGAACTGTCTATGCAAGACATTTTGAAGATTCCACTAAACCACCTCCCACCACTCAGATTCAGATCTCTAGTATTTCACACTCACTAAACATTGGCTTCCTAGTTAATTTGTTTCATATTTTATCTTTAGCTGGATGTTGCAGTAAAGAACGACGTCATCTGGAAAACATCAGGTTTCCTTCCCCCGATGCACAATTTCCTACACAAACACTAAAGCTGATACCACAGGCTCTTGACTGTTAGGAAACTTTAAGGGATTGCCCTTTTGATAGAAAACACCTCTCATTTTTTATTATCCCTTCCAAGATAGTACATCATGCAAGGTCTCTACCTTTAAAAACTAATAATGGAAGGGCTTACGTGGACTTCAGTTCTAAGTGGGTGAGGCCTAATGGGTTTGTTAAGGCCTTAGCTGTGGTTTTGCCACAAGCCCCAAATATAGGACATATAAGTATGCCATTCCAGGTACAAGACTGTGGCTCTGAAGTCACAATTTGGTTCCTGGTTTGCTGCCTTACTCCAAGAGGAAGTAATCTGAGTGTACAGTTTGCATAGAGTATTTTTGCTGGGCAGCTCAGCCTTCTCTGGCAGGATATTTCAGGAGGGTCACAGAACCAGGACTCTATCAGACCACTTCCTACCCATATGGATAGAAAGAGTAGCATAACTGGAAAGATGACTCACCTACAGCTACCTGCCATGCGCTGTCAGTGGTGAGGGGGGTGGCAAGTGCCAACTAAGGGTTGGTGACCACCCTCAGCCGCCACTGGCAGTGTTGTCAGCACCAGCGGGGGTCACAGACTGACCGCAGACACCACTGGTGGAGTCGTCAGTGGGGTGGAGAGCAGCGACCGCCTGCAGGCGCCACTGACAGTGGCAGAGGCGCCTTTTGTAGGGGGTGCACCGCCATGCTCAGGGGGTGCATGTCCACCCGCATGCGCCCCCTACGCATTGCCCCTGTCAATGCACACAACAAACTATGACAAATAGACTGGTTGTGGAATCAAGGACTCAAGAGTTGGAAGGAAGGAAATGGAAACACTAAGGTTGCCCTCCTCAGCAATTATTTCTTGAACTAGGTTTGGGTGTTGAATTGGTGCCAGACCACTTGATTGTAACCCCATAGGGTGATGAGTAGTTTAACATTGAGCTAAATAAACTTTCCATCTGCCCTAGCCAACTCTTTTACCCCAGCCCTCCACCATTCACCAGCAGGGTCAAACTCTACATGAATGGGCCAACAGAGATTTTAAAGGCTTTACTGGCTATTCTGCATTAAAATATAATACTGTTAAAGTCAGGAAAGATGTAGTGGGGAAGCTTTGCATCTGCTATTTTGATTCTGCTCTTCCTCGCCCTGAAATATGAATGTTGTGGTTCTTGGAATACAACACCACCTCTCAAGCACTGGAGACCCCCTTTAGAACTTTCCAGGCCAAGATTGACTTCCTCGTCCAAACCTCCTCTCGCTGTCAAAACTAGCTCTGTCTTATGTTTCAGTAGAAGAGAAGAACTGTCACCTGTGCTTTCAAGGATCAGTTTGATACAAGCCCTGTGTCCCCAAGCCACTTAGGCTAGGGACAGAAATTACACATAAACCATATTAAGTGATCAGAAACCAGTTCAAATCTGTAACACAACAGAAATTCAGTGCATAAACTGCTTTCAAAATCACCAAAAATGGTTTAAGATAAACCTGGATGGATATAGTATAAGACTTAACTGTTTTAGGTTAAGCCAGATTTTTGAACTTCTATCCCAGATCCCCTCCAGATTCAAGTTAATTCACAGTCCCTCAGTATCCCAGGATGCTTTGCATCTTCCCATGCTCTACTGCCCCCTGCCTTCTGGCCTGGGCCACTGCAGGTATGTGTCTGCATTTCTAGAATCAAAAGTGAATGTCTGTTCACTTGCTTATCAGTTCAATCTATGCATCTTAGACTGATCTGTGAAGATTGAATCAATTCAACCTTGGGCTTTTTGACTCCTGTACTTAGCTTTAGAGTTTTTTTTCTTTGAGGTTAGCCCTAAGCAGAGCAGGACTTCTCTGCTTATAGCTAACCTTTCCCCTCCTGTGTTCTAATTAAGACAAATTTTTAATGCCTAACCTGAGGCAGGGAGAAGCAACAAGGCTATCTACCACCATGTAAGTAGACTGATCGTAGTCTCTTTCAAAATTGGCATTAGCAAAACATATATATTGTTTATTCACTTGCTGGTACAAAAATCAGGGGAAAGCATCTGTGAAGGGCTCCATGCACTGTGACACCCTTGTCAATGCACAAACCAAGTTCTGAAAATGGGAGGAAAAAAAATGACAGTTTGAGGCTGGAAAGGCCTGGAGGGATTCTCCATGCATGGAGTGATGTCAGTTCATGGAGCAGGAAGCAGTTGTGAGGGGCACACTAGAACATATCCCCAAAACACAGAACCAATCCAAGAAGGTGATTGAAGAAGGTACCAGTTATGGAGCACTGCCCTAGCTTCTGTCAATGGCAGACAGAGCTGGATGAGACATCATGGGAGAGGAGTAATATTTTCTCTAGAAGCAAGTTTCACAGTCCTGCTGTAAATACAGACACAGCTTCATCCTTTTTAGATTCAGTATGTTGCCATAATTTAAACAGTTGGCTTCAAACACCCAGTCATTTCCAGGAATATTGTACAATATAACATAGCTGCTTTTGTTTGCCATTCAGGTGCTCTTGCATCTTCTAGGAAGGGGGAGACAAAAGGATATTTTTGATTTCTGTAGAAAGACACTGAAGAACAAGATGAGTAATCTGAGTGTAGGCAGTGGTGTTGTACTCAAATTTTCATAACAAGTGTCATGTGGAGTGCATGGGCCAAAGCCAGAAGTGGGTCCACAACAAGCTCCCACAGCAGGCAGCTACTGGGCTCCAGGCCCACTGGCACTTCTGAGCCAGCCCGGGTAGGCCACACTGCCTGGCCAGCCGCTGCTGCCCGTGCATGCCAGGCTGGTCTGCACTGCTGACAGAGCTCAGTGTTGCTATCACTGAAATGCCATCACCGGAGGGCCCCACCCCCATGGCCCAGCCCAGCTCTGCCCAGCTGTGCAACTGCCTTGGCTCAGGCTCAGCTGGGCCAGGCCAGGCCGTGGGGCCACCCCCAGGGGTTGCAGCTCAGTGGCAGCCATTCCCCATGCCTAGGCCGGGGCAGGCAGCCCTGCACAGAGCCCTCCCTCCTTGCCCCACGGCAGTGGGGGGCAAGGAAGGGGATGGAGAAGGGGGAAGAGTCCCTCTTCAGCACCAAACAGAACCCCTCTCCACAGCAGCAGGGGGCTGGGGGGAGGAAGAGAGGAAAGAGTCCCCCCCCCAGCACTGAACAGAGCACACCCCACTCCACAGCCATGGAAGAGAAGGAGAAGGAAGAGACCCCTCTGGGGCCGGGAAGCACTCTGTTTTGAGATTGCTCCTGGCAGTAAGGGAGCTGCTGGAGAGGGCAGAGTTCTCCCCTCCTCCTCCCCCTCCTCCTCATTTCCACCCCCCCACCACCAACCACAGGGGTCTGGCCATGCTCCTTCTTCCCCCACCTTCCAAACTCTGCAGGCCAAGGTGGTGGTTTAAACCTCTTCTCAGTCATACTCAGGCCTGACAGAGCCTGGCCAAACCCCCTCAGCTCAGCTTCCCTGCGAAAGGGAAGGGAGGGCTGCTCTAGCACCCCCAGGCTTCTGGCCTAAGCCACTGCAGGCATGTGTCTGCAATTCCAAAATGAAAAGGGAATGTCTATTCACTCCCAAACCAGTTTAATCTTTGCAGGTTAGACTAACTGAATCAATTCAGGTTCTGGTTTTTTTATGTCTGTCCCTAGCCAAGGAGTCAGGAAGTAAGTTAGCTGTAGTCCTTAGACCAACAGTTAGATAACCAAAGCTACCAAAAAGGGAGATATTTCACTCCTTATTCACATGTATATTCTGTTGATGCGTTTTCTCAAGTTAATGACTATGATGACTTTTTCCAAGTAAAAATGTCCGTAATGTACACAGTTTCTGATTGTCATAGAATGGGAAAATGCTATATAATTGCAGCCCAGGTGAGTGTGTTCAGTTTTCTGAGTGGGAGTTCAAGCTGGTTATTATTCTGTCAAAAAGGACCCTAGGTATATTGGAAGTCAGCCTTTCTTTGCTGGCATTAACTACTTGACAGAAGAGTTACAAGAGAAAATAAAGTTACAGATAAGATAACTATATAGGAATTCCCAGAGCATACTCAAATAAGAAAAGAGATCAGATATACTTGCTTTCAATCTACTTGGGCATTTACACCATGCTCAACATCAAAGCATCTTTGCCCCTGAGATGCCCGATAATTGACAATTATCTAGCACCATATGATTTCAAGACAGAAACTTTTCCTTATCTTTCACTTCTTGGTTCATATCTCTGGAAGCAAATTGCAATCTGCACCTGTGAAATCCTCTGAATCCTAAGAGTCCATTTGAAGTTAAAAGCAGGTGGTGTTTTGCATCACACTCTCACTCAGAGCATCCTCATAATGGCTGTACTGACTGAACATCCTGAAGTTTCCAGGACGCTCCCAAGCTTTGGGGCTGTGTTCCAGTGTCCTCAAATAATTCCTGAAACAGGACCAAATTTGAGAAACTGGTACTAATTCAGCTGTCCCACCCCCACACACCCTACCCCATTCCCACAACACATCTGCTGAGATAACACAGCATGATACCACCTGGCACTACAGCTATACTGCTTGCAGTTTGGGAGACAGATGTAGGCATAACAGTAAAGAAGCTACAGTAACTGGAACTGGAAGTAATATAAACTATATCCAATTTTGATGGGCTGTAGAGCACCCAAAATTTGACCTGGATCTTGCTGTCCAAGAGTTGGTTACTTTAGCACTGGCCTGGTAGAGCAGACCTGGTGGAAGAGGTGTTACAGGCACTTACTTCTCCATATATCACCTAAGCGAGGGGTGGGCAAAATGCTGCCCAGGGGCCAGATGTGGCCCACCAGGCCATTCTATCTAGCCCACAAGGCCCCTAAAAAATTTAGAAAATTAATATTTATCTGACCCTGGTTGCTTGTCATGTGGCCCTCGGTGGCTTGCCAAAACTCAATAAGCGGCCCTCCACCCAAAATAATTGCCCGCCCCTAAGAGCTCTATCTGCATTATACTAGAAAAGCGGGAATGATTTAATCCCCTTCCCCTCCCTTCTTTTTAATGGTAATATTTAAGACCATATTCTTTCTTCCTTAGAAGCACCTAATTTCTCCTATTATTAATGTGAAGTTGGTACACAAAAAAGCCTTTGTTTATATCAGAATTACTCAAAAGAGGAAAGATAAGTCTCTAATGAAGAGACTGATCTAGAAGGTTCTCATAAATCATCTTAATTATTGTTGAGTGACAACCATTTTCAGTTCTATGACTGCACTGAATATTCAGTAAACAGCTAATCACCACTTTAAAAAATCTGGCACATACCTTTCTTAGATTGTACTGCTGCCTATCCTTAGCTGCCCATTAGCAAAAGGAATTTATTATATGCAGTTAATGTTTACATTTTCTTAATGCGATTGTTTTAATGCACAGCGTGTGCTTAATAAATGGTGGGCATCATGCACATGAATTAAAATAATGCTAACAATTTAGATAGACTAAAAAGTAATACATCTGAAAATACAATGCTCATTTATTCCAACTAAATAAAACATCTACAGTATGACTGGTAATTTGTTCCCGTACTGTCTGCCATCACTTTAGCTTTTGGGGGTTCTTCCCTGAATAACAAGGGAGAGGTATGGCAGATCACTGTAGATTTTAACTCTATCAGCATTTGTAAACAGAGCATTCTGTGCTCACTTTTGTAAGTAGGTTGGAGACCTCTAAAATCTCAGAAATTTCCATTCCTCTCTCTCTTAGGTTATAGTGAATCCACAATCTCACATTATTTTGTCTTTCATGTTTAGGTATGAAACTGGCATCCTCATGATTTTTCACAGTCCATCTTATGCTATATCACAGATGCCAGAGATCAAATTCCAAATCAGCTAATTATATCCTGAGTATATTAAAGCCAAAATCTTCAATGTTTATTTAGACAAAACTCACATTTAAATTGAAGACTGGGTTAAAAAGCAAGAGCAGGCTCCTGGTTTCAGTTATCACGTTATTGTTAATAGCCTATCCAATGGCTTTCTGCTAAAGGTGTCAAGGGTCATCAGGTGCCAGCAGACCCTCTGCTTGTTATCAACTCTCCTGTCTAACTGGTGATATTGTGTCCATTGAGGGAACACTGTCAGCAGAGCCCATCTTCTAAATAAGTCTCCCACAAGGATCAGTGTTTGCACCAGTACTTTTAACATATACATAAGCGATCTTCCTGTTACCACCAGCCAGAAATTCGGCTATGCCAATGACCTTGCACTTGCTACTCAGACAAGGGCCCAGGTGGAAGTCCATCATTTTGTCACATCATTTCATCTAAACAACACCCACACTGACCAGAAACTCACCATCACTTTCTGTGGAGAAGAGGTTAAGCATAAGACGTTCCTAAAATACCTCACTGTAACTCTTAATCAGAGCCTTACCTTTCATGAACATCTATGGAATGTTGCTAAAAAATGAAAGCACAAGTTGTGCATAAACTGGCCAGAACAACATGGGAAGCAAATGCAACCACACTTCAAATTGCTACTCTAGCAATTATTTTCTCGGCAGCAGAATATTCTCAGCAGCAGCTCCCCAGTCGGGAACAAAAGCATGCACACAAAGATTGTTGATACCCAGTTAAATGCAGCTATGCAGATTATATCAGGAATACTAAAAAATATGCCATTGCCATGGCTTCCAGTCCTAGTGAACATTGCTCCCCACAGCTCCACTGTGATGCCGCATGTGTGAGAGCTAAACTACAGTTCAAGAGTAAGTTAACAACAGGAACAACAACCTAAAAGGAGGTATAGAAATTGAAAATCAGAGAAACTGTAGGGAGGTATTACATTTAAGTGCTGCAAATACAAAACAATATACCTACTCCTGGAGATATACCAAGATCAGGGGTGGTCAAAATGTGGCCTGGGGCCGGATGTGACCCACCAGGTTATTCTATCCAGCCCACAGGGCCCCTAAAAAATTTATAAAATAAATATTTATCTGCCCCTGGCTGCCTGTCATGCAGCCCTCGATGGCTTGTCAAAACTCAGTGAGTGGCCCTCCACCCAAAATAATTGCCCACCCCTGACCAAGATGCTAGAAAACCAGGCCTGTTCTCAGACTTGGTTAATCATTTTGAATTAAGTGCTGCCACAGCATATCATTGTAGTCAACAGCAAACTAAGTATTAGAAGAATACCGGGTATTAGGATACAAAGAATATCTAGAGTAATAAAATAGGATTAATGCAAAAATAAATTGTGACAGAGGATAAACCCTCAGGCTTGAGGCTATGAGCCAGCTTCTAAATAAAAGGACAGAAACTTCACATGGGAACAGGTTATTCTGTAACTACTGACTACTAGGCCTGTGCGAAGCGGCTAGTATTCACTCTGGATTCAGCTGATTCCGGGGACAGTGATTCAATTTGGTGATTGAAATCACAGTCCAGAATCAATTTGGCCAAATCCGATTCAGAGATTCGGCTACTGCTGAATCTCCAAATCACCCAAGCCCATCCCCCGCCCACTTTCAATGGCTGCCCCACCCATCCCAGCTTCCAGCACTTTGAAAAATAACCCTAGACTCACGGGGTGCTGCCCAACAGGGGTGGGGGGGGTGATCCCCACTGTCCCCCACTGTCCCATGCTGCATGAGGGGGTTCTGCACGAGTCCCCTGACCCCCCCATGCTGTCCCAGCCCCACACCCCCCATAGCTGCCCTGCCTGCCCCAGCTCTGGCCCTCTAAGGGAAAAAAAAAAAAAGAGAAAAACTCCTAAACTCACCCATTCCTGCTGGTGGGGGGTGCCCTCACTGCCCCCATTGCCCCACGATGCATAGGGGGTTCTTCCCATTGCCCCCCGCAGGCCCTGAGGCTGCTGCAGGAGCCAGTGAGTCCCGAGGTTTTTCTCAATTTTTTTTTTCTTAGGGGGCCAGAGCTGAGGTGGGCAGGGCAGCCATGGGGGGCTGGTGGAGCAGGGGTGGCAGGGGGCTCATGCATATGGGGTAGTGGGGGGCAGCAGGGATCACCCCCCCACACACACCCAGCAGCACCTGTTGAGTCAGGGCTTTTTTTTAAAGCACCGGGAGCTGGTGCAGGCGGGGCAGCCATGGTGGGGTTTCAATTCACTCTTTTCTCACTTTTTTTTCAATTGGCCAGATCAAATTTGCCACAGGCCTTATGCCAGATCCAGACCATGGAGACATTTCCAGGCCAGATCTGCAGGGCCAGCAATAGCTGTGGTGGAAGTGGCAAGGGTCGATGGACAGCAACATGGGTCTAGTAATGGGCAGTGGCATGGATCTGGAGTTGGGTGGCAGCAGTGGTGTAGTTCTGGGGACATTTGTGGGGCACAGGTGGTGACAGGGCAAGTGCTGGCTTCCAGCAGGCTGAATAGAATAGGTCTACAGGCCAGATCCAGCCAGTGGGCCAGATGTTAAAATATTTTTCATTTTGTTGCACTGAATGTTTCAGACAAAGGCTTTAATTATTTTTACAGATAAAGCAGTCAGACATTTTCCTTAGTTTCCTTATAGGAATAAAAAACACAGTGGTTCAAATTCTTAGTTACATCAGAGAGAGGAAAGGTGAATAATGTAATGGGCCCAAAACAAGTTAATGGTGTTATAGTATGGCATTTGCTTGCACCTTCTTGACCAGAATTTGGGAAAAAGAAGAGAAGGCAAGGGACGTAAGCAGGCAAGAGAATGTCATAGGAGTAAAGAACTTAGAAGACGTGAGAAAGACAGGTCAAAAGAAGTTAGCTAAAGGTCACTTAGGTGGTGTCAAGACTTAGGCGGTGTCTGCGTTTGTCTGAATGTGGCCTTTGAGTTCATTTCCTAACCAGCTGTAAGTCCAAGCCTATTTCTCACATAAGTGCAAAATAGAAGTAATTACACTGAAGTTAATGGAATAACACTGTAAGAGAAGAGAATTCAGAACACACAATGGTGCTTATGGTACCTACAAGCCCCTAACATTTTTCATGTTTATTCCAAAATTCTGTGATCTAGGAAATCTTGAAAGACTATTTTTCTGGAATTTCCTGCTTTCATTTACAATCAGATACAATCAGAACATCGTATCTCATTTCAGCTCTCTCTCAAACTTAAACTTCCAGAGCCTAAATGGTCTTTAAACTGTATATTTTTTGGAAAACCACAGCTAGCATCTGGAATATTTGTGTGGGTTTTTAACCACAAACAATATTTTTCCGATGCTTTCAAATATACAGTTTAGTACTTCTCCTGTCAGTAATATGCCAAACCAAGACAGGAACAGAACAACAAGACAGAAGTAAATTTAAATATAAAAATCAGTGTTGTACATTAGCATCATGTCTAACTAAGGTCATGGTGAACCACTCTTCTCAGAAAGGTTTGGATTTGATCAGACTTTAAGAGTCACAACATTTGTTGTGCAGTAAGTCCTTTGAAAGCACTCTACAGTCATGCCCAGACAGATGTATATGGCTTCAGAGTGCTTTAAAAGTCCCCGATCACATGACAAATTAACTCCCATTGTATAAGGATAGAGATGCAGATGCTCCAAACCAGAGCACCTTCATTAACTTCTGTCTGATCAGGTGGCTGGGCTGATGCAGCCTGGCCCTGACCCCAATGCTATCTGCACAATGGGAAGTGGGGAAAAGGGAGGGGAGGAAGCTCAGGGGGAAGGTGGGTTGGATCCCTCTGCCTTGGGCTCCCTGTCAAAGCCCACTCACACTCCATACATATAGAACAGTGCATATATACTTAAGATCAGTTCCTTAGGGCACCTATACACAAGTGCAGAGGCTGCTCTGATGCCCTGGAATTCTAGTGCGTCAGAACAGACTAAATTAATCAAGTCTGCTGGAGCATAACAATTATTACACTCCAGCAGCCTCCTGTGTCTCGTGTTCCTGTGCTTAAAAATGGCAGTGGGGGGGCCTGAACTATAGCTCATTCAAGTGCCCCTGCCAGCATTTTTAAGTGCAGAAACACTGATACACAAGATGTGGAGGTACTGGCAGACTGATGGGGGGAGGGGGCAGGAGGAGGTCATGGCTCCTGGCCACCAGCCTATAGGGTGGGGGGAGGGCAGCCAGGCCCTTCAAAGTTCTTATTGCATGGGTGATGGCCTTGTGTGTTGTTTAGCCCACCTGCCCATCCCGCTGATTAAGTGTTTGCTTACCTGTTCTGGACAGAAATTCCAGCCACCACCCCTCCTCCCACATCTGGTGTGCCAGGACTTGCATTTCCTTTCTGGCTGAATCAGGTAACCAAACAGGGCCAGAGCAGAAGTGGAGGATTTCCCAGTGCAATGGACAGGCGGGGGGCACAAATGCAAGCATTGGACCCCAGGCACCGGAGACACACGGTACATCACTGCATGGAGGCGCTTGAATTAGAGCTACTCTAATTCATAGTCTCAAAGTTGGTAGGGTCAGAAGGGACCTGAGCAGATCATCAAGTCTGACCCCCTGCCATGGGCATGAAAGAATGCTGGGGTCAAATGACCCCAGCCAGGTGATTATCTAGCCTCCTTTTGAAGACCCCCAGGGTAGGAGTGAGCACCACTTCCCTTGGAAGTTGGTTCCAGATCCTAGCCACTCTGATTGTGAAATACTGTTTCCTGATGTCTAGCCTGAACCTACTTTCAGTCAACTTGTGGCCATTATTCCTAGTTATTCCTGGTAGTGCTCGGGGGAACAGGGACTCTCCCGTTCCCCGCTGGTGCCCCCTGGTAAGTTTATAGATGGCCACCAGATCCCCTCTCAGCCTTCTCTTGTGGAGGCTGAACAGGTTCAGGTCTTGTAGCCTTTCCTCATAGGGCTTCCCCTGCTGCCCCCGACCACGTGAGTGGCCCTCCTTTGGACCCTCTCAATGCTGTCCACATCCCTCCTGAAGTGCGGTGCCCAGAACTGGATGCAGTACTCCAACTGCTGCCTGACTCATGTCACACAGAGGGGGAGGATCACCTCCTTGGACCTGCTCATGATGCATCTATGGGTGCATGACAAGGTGCGGTTAGCCTGACCGCATCCCCACATTGGCGGCCCATGTTCATCTCGGAATCAATAGTGATTCCAAGATCCTTCTCTGCCTCTGTGCTAACGAGAAGGGAGTTCCCCATTCTGTAGGTATGCTGCTGGTTCTTTCTCCCCAGGTGCAGTACCCTGCACTTGTCAGTATTGAATCCCATCCTAGTCTCATCTGCCCACCCCGTAACCTGTCCAGATCTAGTTGTAGCCTGTCCCTCCCTTCTATCATGCCCACTTCTCCCCACATCTTAGTGTCATCCACGAATTTGAACAAGGTGCTTTTCACTCCCTCGTCCAAGTCACCAATGAAGATGTTAAACAGTGCAGGCCCAAGGACCAAGCCCTGGGGGACCCCGCTGCCCATGTCTGTCCAGGTCAAAAATGGGTGCAGCCCTCCAATTTGCGACCCATCTGACTGTGTAGGCATCAACGCCACAGTCGCCTAATTTTTTAATGAGAATGGGGTGAGAGACAGTGTCGAAAGTCCAGAATGACTACGTCCACCATGACACCTGTGTCTAAGGATTTTGTGACCTGGTCATAGAAGGCAACCAGGTTGGTCTGACAGGACCTGCCCCTAACGAACCCATGTTGGTTGCCCCTAAGCATAATCTCCCCTGCTGGTCCCTTGCAGATATGCTCCTGGATAATTTTCTCAAAGAGCTTCCCCAGGATGAGGTAAGACTAATGGGCCTATAGTTTCTTGGGTCCTCCTTCCTCCCTTTTTTGAAAATGGGGACCACATTGGCCCTTTTCCAGTCCTATGGCACCTGACCAGAGCACCATGAGTGCTTGTAAAGCTGTGCCAGGGGTTCCACAATGACCTCTGCCAATTCCCTCAGCACCCTGGGGTGGAGATCATCTGAACCTGCTGATTTGAACACATCCAGCCCCACCAGAAGGTCCCTAACTAGGTCCTCACTGACCCTAGGCCTGGGTGTGCCTCTCCTAAGTCCATCCGGAATCACAGTGTGGGGGATGTCCCGGTCCCTGCTCAGAAAAATGGAGGCAAAGAATTTGCTAAAGAGGTCAGCTTTATCGTCTTGTGTAACCACCAGATTGCCAAGCATATCCTGCAAGTGTATTGCTCTTTGATGTAGAGAGCCACACCCCCTCCTTTCCTCCCCGTTCTATCCCGCCTGTACAGTCTGTAGCCCTCGATGTTTACCTTGATAATTAATGCACCACCTCTCCCCCATCCCCAGAGCACAGGTAAAAGTGCCCTTAGTGTCTAGAAAATGCATCACATTTTTGGACTATGACTAGTAGCAGCTACTGTCATAAGGTTTAAAATAAATTATTGATATTTATGAAATACTTATACCCCAATCCTTTCGGAAAAGTTGTTAACACCTTAAAATAATGGGTTAGACCATGTTTATGATGAAACAATGATCCCTTTATTGGCCTTCTATTTTCCATGAAGAAGTCATTTAGTATTACTGTGGATTTCAGCTAGTCCTGTGCAGGGTTTGTCAGCATTTTTTTCTTTGGCAGGTCAGCCAATATATTTTTTGTTCAATATATTGGTAGATGATATAGCGATACTGTAAGCTAAAAATATGGAGGCCCTATTGCTAAAAAGATTACAGGATGCAAATGTTCATTCCTAAAACATCAATATCGTAACAATGCACTCAATATTTGAATCAGTCTATCACAAGACGATCAGCTGGTTACTACTGTATTTGGTACTACTAGCACTGAACACATAGCACAGCTGCATGTGTAATGCTCAGTTCTTAATCATTCAACTAAGTCATCCACCCTATAGTTCTTAGTCATTCAACCCTCCTCTTGCAGTCAATGGTATTATGTAAATAGGGATTGCAGGATATGATATATTATGAATATTCACTTGGTCGGGCCTGTATTTCCACTTCAACTGAAAAATCTCTGGATCAGACCTTGTCTTACACTCTTTGCTAAGGTGTTCTTTCCTTGTTTTGCTCTTCATCTTGCCACTTACTGCAGTGATTTTATTTATAAAGAAGAAACTGGAAATCTTTCTCCTGCCCTAAATTACTGTTTAGCAACCTCCAGGGACTTAAGAACACTCCAGCCCAGGCACTATTTTTTTTCCCTTTGTCAACTAGACCATGTGCATTAGACAGTGAGATGGCTATACTCTGTACAGGAGGGATCGAGTAGATAAAAGGGGCGAGGGTGTAGTTCTCTATGTTAAGGAAAGCTATGCGTCCCTGCAAGCTGA
>NW_017729024.1:120825111-120827306 GCF_001723915.1 Gavialis gangeticus | reverse complement strand
CCTTTGGGCAGGGGGCTGGACTCGATGATCTTCCAAGGGTCCCTTCCAGCCCTAATGTCTATGAAAAAGTGTGAAATAGTCCAGCCCAAGAGTGAGGTGCTAAGAGATCCAGCCTCCCTAAACTTTATGGTGAGCAGAACATTGTGCCCTGCTATAATAACCTTTAAGAGGTTTAGTGCCTACAGACTACTACAGATGGTTGATGAGGCCCCAGACTCTTTCCCTCTCCTTTGGGAAACCATATGTCTCTGGGAAAGTAGTCACTCTTCTCTGTTAAGAACAGGCACTGCAATGTTCCCTGCTCTGCCTGAGCCACATAAAAGAGCTGGGGGTATCTCCCCACTTTGACAAGTTACATGCCTACTTACAAAACGTTAAAAAATTAGCCTCATATTTCTCTGATATTATTATTTGCTATATTGAACCATCTGTTACCTTGGTCTGCAGCTTTGAAGCTGTGCCTTATCCCCTCCCATCTTTTCTAAGGAATTCTGATTGGTGCCTATAAATATGTGCAAAGTCCTCTCAAATACAAGTAAATATAGCTACAAAAGCAGCATTAATTTATATCTGAGCTCTGGTCAAAGCCAGCCATGCACGCAGCTCCTGAGTACAATGTTTTCATAATAAATTAAGAATAAATGGCACAGAGGACTATGCAGAAAGGCCACTGCAGTGTCAGGGAAAAACATGCAGAGCACGTCCTCCAACAAACCTTAGATTATGCTCTGTGTCAGCCTACTAGTACCCCATCCTGACCTGCTACTCTAAAGGTTATTCTGTATGCTATTTCAAAACAACTTGTTGTATTACTGGCCAGATTTTCAAAATAAAATCTGCTCGCTACTAACATACAACTAGCAAACACAAATTAATCCCAGCGGAGGGATAACTGTTGGAATTGTATGAAGTGGTGAAAAGACAGCATGATCCCAAGTGGACTGCAAATTTTACATTTCTTGCCAGATGTGTAGATGGGCAGTTCTGTGCCTTTGGCAGCAGCAGTTTACAAAGCAACAGCAGTGGTTTGATCATCATCACTGCAACCAAAACTGGACCAGCAGTGGCTGGTATTTTTGTGCCCCTCCATAAGTCAGCACCTAGGGCTAGTACCCTCCCTGCCCACCTTAGTTACACTACTGCTTCTTGCCACGATAGTATTTTCTTCCTGTAAATACAGGATCTGATTCCTACTGTAAGTATCTGTATTTTAGTGAGGAACATTGTAGTCCAACTAATAATTAAGTTTGCCTGACACTTTCCATTATAAAGCTACTGTTTTCAGTTGCATTAATCTTTACCACACTTTACCATTCAGACTAATTTCTGCATGTCACAGGTCTCCTTGGCCTCTTCTTTTTTTTGGAAAAGTTAAGCTAAAAGAGTTTAGTTATTCCCAAGAACACAGCTAAAGAAAACTACATTATTTTGCCATGTGTTAGAGTCAAGCAAACTTTTTACTTGAGAAGCTCTAAAATCCTCATTATTTGGAGGAGGAACTTGAAATTTGGTGCCTTTTTGGTCAGGGATATGTCTTTGCTGTTTCTGTAAAGATCCTCCTAAACTTTGGACTAAGTCATAAACCTCTCAAAATATATAGACTGATCATGGTCAAGGGAGAGTTGCTATATCTTTACAACTAAAAATCTCTAAAGATTACATCCCCAGTGGGAACAATCCTATTCAGCTTGTATAGGACTTTCCCTTCAATTCCAGCTGAAGGTGGCTGGGGGGCTGGACAACAGCACTAGGAGCAAGGAGTCTCTCCATTTCTCTCCTGCTGGGGCCAGGCAATGCGGGTGTGGAAGCCACTTGAACAAAATGCAAACTGAATAAGAGTCAGGCAAGGAAAGGAGCAAACAGAAAAGACTGGGACTCCAAAAACAAGAGCATCAATAGCAGCTCAGGCCCATCTCCTCTCTTCTTCTTTGCCCTCTCCTGGTAATTGTTTGCCAGGAACCAAGCCAAGGTGACTACACAAACCGTAACCCTCATTGACCTGTTTAGTGTTGGTCAGCAACAGGGTCATAAATGGACTATCTGGGCGCATCCATGTGAGCACGCACATGCCTCTTGCAGCGTCTCAAACCCCTTTGAGATGCTACAAGACGCATGGGCAGGAACAAAAAAAAACAGTTCCTGCAATTAGACTCCTGGATATCCAGGGGTCAAAAAAAAAAAAAAAAAAAGGGGGG
>NW_017729024.1:120816368-120824858 GCF_001723915.1 Gavialis gangeticus | reverse complement strand
AAAAAAAAAAAAAAAAAAAGTGGGTGAAAAAGTGGGGTAAAAAAACCCCAGACAAACAAGGCAACCAGAGGCTCAGTGCTATGCAGAAATGCTCTGGTAGCCAGCCAGAGCATCTCTATGGCTGGCCTTTGCCCTGGTGCTGAAGCACACTGCCTACCCATGCGGAGCAGGCAGCAGTGAAGGCTGCAGGGACATGGACCTGGCTTCATGCCAGGTAAGTAGGAGGTTGCAAGGCTGGAGGAGGGGGAAGGAGATCATGCCCCCCCTCCTCCCAATCCCAGACTCCTGCTCACTCCCCAGCTCCCCACTCATTTCCTCAGCTCCCCAATCGCTTCCCCAGCTCTCTCCAGCTATCCCCTCATTTCCCCTACTCCCCCATTTCCCCTGCTCCCTGATCACTTTCCCTGCTCTCCCCCATTTTCCATGCTCTCCCTAGTTCCCCAATCACTTCCCCATCCAGCCCCGCTTCCCTTCCCCTCACCCCCACCCCCACATAGCCTGAGCTTGGCAGCAGCAATCGGGATGCTCAGAGCCTCGCAGTGGGGGGCAGTGGGACTCGTGCTGTCTGGCAGCTCAGGCCCATTCCAGCTTTCACCTGGGGCTGGCACCATTCAGCCCCAGCAGCCCCAAGCTGCCAGACAGTGTGGGCTGTACCCATGCCAATACAGCAGTGGCAGCATAGGTGCCAGGCAGCCGGGGATGGTCCCTGCTATCCCGCGTGATGCAGGGGGGCTCTGCCATGAGGCTCCAGAAGCCCCAACAGCCTCTGCTGCAGCTGGTGAATGCAGGGATGCTGGGGCTGGGCAGGGCAGTGATCAGGGAATGGGACTGGGACTGGGACTGGGACTGGGTGGGGATAAGATTGGGGGACTGAGGGAGCGAGTGGAGGCTGGGGCTAAGTGGGGGGTACATGGGCCCTCCAGGGGAGGGGAAGATAGCCCCTGCATGTGGCCCCTGTTGAGGGGCTGTGGGCCCCTGTTGGGGGACTTTGGGCCCTGTTGGGGTAGCTGTGAGCACCTGTTTGGGGGGAGCAGTCTGTGAGCTGTGCAGGGGGGCTGCACCCTGTAGGGGACAGGGGCCCCACCCCTTCTGAGCAGCCGCCCCCATAGGCCCCCTCGTACCCACAGGCTCTAGCACCCTCTGGCTGCAGATCCAGGAGGAGCCAGGCAGGGTTATTTTGCCCCAAGTGGCACAATTTGCCCCACACCAAAAAGCCCCAGCTCAAATTTGTGCTGCTTCTATTTGAGCTGCTGCAAGCGCATGTGCTTGCATGTGTGGACTTGTCCTCTGGGTCCATTTATTCCATTGCTACTAATGTAACAGCTCTGTGGAAAAGTTATTATGTCATTCTAATCCACCACACTGCACATACAGAAAAGCACTGAATTAATTTTCAGAAGCACATTTTATTCTGGCATTCTGTGCCTTCCAAATTTTTGATTATATAATCTTAAGAGTGTTCTCATAACACATAATTTTGTGTAACAATTTATTTATACTGCTATTACAGACCATTTTGGAATAAACATATTTTATATAACAGAACATACACTTTTGGACAATATCATTTTTAATTAATTTTTTGGAACCTATACTTTCCCTTAATGGCATCACTTGCATGCACACACTCTTTCTCTTTCTCACACAAACACACACGCGCATGCGTGTGCATGCACTTGTTCATTGTTAGTTCATTTACAGACTGTTAGAGGAATAAAAGCAGATCATCTATCCCAGATCTGCCTTCTAAATCCTTACACTTTGTGGTACAGCTGTCTTTCATTTATTGATTGTCCCTCTGGATTTTCTACTCACAGCTTGAAGTTATCAGTGGATAATCTCTTTATATTAAATCTTGTTTGGGAGGAATCCCATCTGTATGGCAAGCTCTTTAATAGTCTTCTCTAAGAGGATTTGGAGTCATCCAATCCTGACTAGATCTTAATTATATGCTGAACATTGCCTATATCTACAGCTTCAGTTTCTAAGCATGGAAACTCTAGCAATGCATTCTAGAGCACCTGAATGGAAGTTACCATTTTCTTACCAATATACTGTGCCTATCCTCTTTTGCTTTTATATTTGCATCTCTGGCTTTCCCCATTATGAAATTGTACCTTCCTGAAGTGAGTGGTTGGAGACAGAATTTCAGCATCTCGGCACAGACAAAGCTATTCAGAATGCTGATAATATCAGGTCAATGCAAAACAAATATTTCCCCCTCCCCCAACATAATCCATATGGTACACTGAGGAGATTAGTAATGTGTAATAATTAGAACACCACAAGACATCACAGAGGCCAGTCTGTCCATATCGTCATTAAGGGCAGTTTCCTTCTACCCCATTGTTATCAGTTCCTATAGTCCAGTAGTCCTGACATCTACCAGTATATTTTTTCCATATCTTGCCCAAAGGAAGAGGAAAATGCTTTGAAAAAAGATTACTTTTAATTCAAACAGTTGTACCCTAACTTTCAGTACTCTAGCTTTCAATGCTGTTCTTTCAGATTTGCTTTGAAAATAATTGTTGATCTCATAAGGAATGAGTAGCAACTATTTAACATTACCTACAACAAATATTTGTAAATAGTAAAAAGATACCCAGCAACACAAGATAATTATTTCTTCTATAATCTGACAACAAGAAATAGATTTATATTCTTTAAAAAGTGCAGATTCAATTTATTAAAGCTAAACCAGGGTTTTGCTCTTTATACACGACAAAGCTTCTTAATTTCTGTTTTTGAAAGGGTTTGTCACTGTATGATATTTCCATAATACATTCATTCTTTTCCTTTTCCAGGCAATTTTCCAGAATTCTAGGAAACCCAGATAATGTACTGTCACACACACACAGTATCAGAAATAGCCACCTATTTTCAACATGTCATAAATTCATGAGGAACATCACAATGATTGATCACAAAATGAACATGAGCCACCAATGCAGTGTTGCAGCTGGTAAAAGCAAACCAAACTCTGGCTTGCATCCATAGATGCTGTGACAGGAGCACAGCCTAGGGGTGCCATGAACTCCCCTAGCGCCCCCTACTGTGTCAAGTTGGTGTCAACGCACCCTCACCATCTTGCCCGCCACGTCTTTGATGTTAGTATTGTTTAAGGGAGGCTGCCTTTTGTCTTCTTTGACACGGTGCCCTGATGTATCCCGGTCTGTGCTCTGTCTTAGGTGACTCAGTGCACTAAAGCCTTAGGGGCTACGCATGGCTCCAACCACCCCTGTACCACGCCCCAAGCCTTGCAGATATACCGGACGTTGTCTGGTCAATTCTCCCCTCGGCACCCTCACCAGCACCCCTTGGCTCATCTTGCAATTGCCCACGCCCTCACAGGCGCCCCTGGGCTGGTCTCAATTGCCAGCACCCTCGCAGGTTCCCTGAGCTTGTCTCAATTGCCTGCGCCCTCCCGGGTTCCCTGGGCTTGTCTCACAATGGCTCGCACCCTCGCGGGCTCTCTGGCTTCTTTCACAGTGGCCCGCGCCCCCACAGACACTCTCTGGCTTGCCTTGCAGCCTGCGCCACATGGGAGCTCCCTGGCTTCTGTTACAGTCACCCACACTCCCCGCGGATGGTCTCTGGCCTCTCTTTTCTCGCAGTTGCCCATGCCCTCACCAATGTGCACTGGGGCCTTCCCTCACGACCGTGCCCACACTGGGGCCTTTCACAATTGAGGCTCAGGTGGCCGTAGCCGTGCCTGGCCCCCAAATCCCCTCAGGTCTAAAAGTTCCTGTGGGGCTCAGGCAGCCTTGGCCTTACCTGGCCCCCAATCCTCTGCGCCCCTTCTCAGGACTGGGGTCAATACACCCCTGAATGTTGTGCCCTCTCTGGCACCGGGGTCCCCACACTACTGTGGAGCCTCTATGAGGCCTCCTCCAACCCCTAATAGCCTCACCTTGTCCTCCAGTTTTATAAAACTACAAACAGAAAACTCAAGCTCCTGGGCTATAACGTAAACTCTAAGCCACCTGTCTAACCATCATTCAAATCCCTACCAGGGCTTTCTCTACCTGGCATCCTCGAACAGAAGCTGCTCAGGCCATCAGGCTTCTGTGCTCAGCTTACTCCAGCAGAGCTCCTTCTTCCTTGGCTGCTAGCAGGTGCCTCCCTGGCCCCAGCCTGGATTGTATTTATATAGGTCAGGCCCTGCCCCCTTCCGGTCAGCTGACCAACTACGGTTGCCCCAGCAACCAGCACCTGTACCCCTTTATAGGCGCAGGGCACTGAAGTGCCCTGCGACAGATGCTTCTCAAGCAAATCTCAGGATGTCATCCTCCCGCTGTACTCAGCCCTGGTGAGGCCACAGCTGGAGTACTGCATCCAATTCTGGGCTCCGCAATTCAAGAAGGATGTTGAGAATCTTGAGAAAGTCCAGAGAAGAGCCATACACATGATCAGAGGGCAGGAGAGCCTTATGAAGAGAGGTTGAGAACCATGGGACTCTTCAGCCTGGAAAAGTGCAGGCTCAGAGGGGACCTGGTGGCTGCTTATAAGTATACCAGGGGTGTGCATCAGGATCTGGGAGAATGTCTTTTCATCAGAGTGCCCCAAGGAAAAACAAGGACCAATGATCATAAATTCCTCCAAGCCTTTTTTAGGCTGGACATAAGAAAAAATTTCATTACTGTCTGAGCCCCCAAGACCTGGAATAGACTCCCTCCAGACGTGGTGCAGGCACCAACTTTGGACTCTTTTAAGAAAGGTGTGGATGCTTATCTTGCTTAGATCCTATGACCCCAGCTGACTTCATGCCCCTTGGGGCAGGGGGCTGGACTCAATGATCTTCCGAGGTCCCTTCCAGCCATGATGTCTATGAAATCTATGTTAATTCCATTCATACAAATACCTTCACAGATTCTTCCACACTTCATGGGGCACTTCCCATGAACTGACCTGTACAGGCACCACACTCTTATCCCACTCAACTCAACTGAAATGACTGTGAGAAAAAAAATGGCCAAGTAAAAATGGATTCAAACATAAAAAAGGATGACTGGTACTAATAATACATTATTTTGCAGTGGCAGACACTTGTTTCTAAATGCCCAGCTTGAGAAACAAGAGGCCAGGGCTGGCCCACAATTTTTGGGCCCCCCTGCAAGACATAGTTTTGGGGCCACCTGATGCAAAGAAGCCAGAGGCAGCAATGGGGGGTGGAGTGGGAGTGGCAAGTGGCCAGATGTGAAGCCAGTGGCGGCAACGCAGAATAGTGGCAACCACTCACCCCGCCTTGCTACAGCATTGATTTGGAGTGTTCATGGCCACAGTGGGAACCTTGGCTGTCGGGCCCCCTCTGGCTGCAGGTTCCATAGGATAGGACGGGTCAGCCCTGCCCAAGGCCCAATTTTCAAAGTCCTAAACACCAACAGTTTCAGGAAGATTCAGAGTACAACACATCTGAGAATCAAGTGCAAGATGTCTAAGGCTGAGTATCTAAGAACTGAAGCAATTTTAAAAATTGTAAATGTTTACCTTCAGTTTCTAGCCTTGCAGAATCTCAAGGAACCAAATCAGCTGCTTAGTTTTGCAATCTGTTATACCACAGTCTCACTCAAACACACGTACCATGTTAGAAGTTGTCACCTTTTTTCAGCATATCATAAACCCATGAGAAGCATCACAATGTTAGTCCCAATTTATGCAGGAAAGTATTACAATTATCATACATTATATGGTGGCAGCACAGAAAAAAAGTCTAAATAACATTATACAAACACTTCTGAGAATAAATGAAGTGAGAAACAACTTTATTCTGTGGGATATACAAAGTTATACAAAGTAAGCCACATGATCGTAAATTGACAAAGCATCACACAAAGCAAGTTTAGGGATACATAATTGAGCCTGTACTACAAAAATAATAAAATTAAGTGGAATAAAATAAATATCATTACATATACCTGATAAACTATAAACCCAGATAAATGATTTGAAATCAATTAAAAGATATTCAACAAGGACAAATGAGAAGTCCTGCACTTATGATGAAACAATTGCATATACAAATGTAGACTAAGGAATGATTGCAGAAAAGGACCTGGGAGTTACAGGAGACCGTAAATTGTAACAAAAGAAAATTAAACATTGAATTACCTACTGGGTTGTATTAACAGGAGTCTCTCTTGCAAATCAAGGGAAGCAATCCTTCCTTTCTATTCAGCACTGGTGAGACCTCACCTGAAGTAATGTGTCCAGAGTTGGAACCTGCACTTCAAGAAAGATTTGGACAGATTAGAAAGAGCCTAGCAGAGAGCAACAAAATTGTTAGCAGTCTGAGAAACAAGATTTAAGAGGAAAGGCTGAAAAACTAGAATTAGCTAGTCTGGAGAAGAGGGGATATTTAATAAGTTTTCAAAAATGAAGGCGGGTATATGGAGGATGGAGACAGACTGTTCTCTGTGGCAGCAGCAGACAGGATTAGGAGCAATTGTCTCAAATTGCATCAAGAGAAATTTACTTTGGATATTAGGAAGAATTTTCTCACTGTGAAGGGTGTTCAAGCATTGGAACAGGCTACCCAGAGAGACTGAAGATCTCTATCCCTGGAAATCTTTAAGATAAGATTAGACAAACACTCGTTTTGGGATCCTTTAGTCAGGGATTATCCTGCTTTGAGCAGGGAGTTAGAGTAGGTGACTTCCTGAGGTCCTGCTTTTTTATGATTCTGTCCTATAATAATAGTTATCATGATATCAGAACTAATATTTTAACGAGATATCTGCTCAGTGGGTCTTTCTTCTTCCTGAGAAATCAGCAAAGGAAAAGCAGTTAGGAAGCCCAGAGGAAAGTCTGCTTCTACTCTATTTTGAACAAGACCATTAATGTTCTTGTTTCTAGGTTTTCATAACTTCATATCTCCTTGGAAACTAACATGTTAGGTTCTACCACCTCCTAGTTGGGGATTGCTCGTGTTTACTGTCACCAATTAGACAGACAGACTGAACTAATGCAAGACAGGTGTTAAAATGGCAACACATGCAATGGCAAGGTGTTAGCTTCAAGCTCTTCCTGAAGGAACAGAAAACTTCTCAGGGACTTGCCAAACTTATCAGGCAAGAGACCAATATGACAATGAAATGTATATGCTTATCTGTGACAGACCTCAGCAAAACTTGGAACAACTCTGTTAACGTACAGATCTGTATATCATTAGCTAAGGCCTATTTATAATACCAGATCGAATCACTGATTTTCTGTGAGGCAAAATTATAGGAACAGTTATTAAACAAAAGTTTTATTATCAAATATTTCAGGACAAAATGGCTGCAGCCCTATTTTTACACATCTCAAACGTGCAATGTAACATAGCGCTTGGGTATGATGTTTTATTGGCAGATAGCACTAGGCAACAAGCATGGCTTTCTTTCAGGTACTACAAACAAAAAGTATTGTTTGTGCCTGAGTAACTAGTGAGTTGGGCTGAAAGAAGGAAAATATGCTTTTTGTTAATAGCTTTTGAAAGGATCCAGAAAAGAGATCTAATTTCTTCAGAGTTACAAGTAGACAGGCTGGAATGAATCCATACGGAACTAGTCTGCTCAGACTACTGTAAACACAGATGGCTTTAGGCCATGATGGCCACCTAGATATGATGATCCCCAAAAATGAAGACATTTGAATTATAAATTCTGTTTTAGCCTATTCTAGTGAAAAATATCCGGTGAAAATTCTCCCTATTTCAGACTATATTTTCCATTTGGACAGCTATAAGATGTTGCAATGTTTCTTTGCTTTGAAACAATGTGTATGTCCATATTTACCCAGAAGAATTCATCATTTTTCTTTCCTCCCTCCTTTCCTTCCTCCTACAGTCCCAGCCCAAAATATTTCTCTCACCTCATAGCAAGTTACCCTACCTGGTTGCAGCACCCTCAAGCTTCCGGGTTTAAACTTTGAGGCCTAATCATAACGAATGCACATCTTTAAGGAATGGTGGAATACACATCCTAGCACAGGAGAAATTAAAAAGGAAGCAGAGCTGATTAGAAGTTTAGTGGTGCATCCTTCTGGTGTCCCCCACTGGAAGAAAACAGCATGACTCACAAAGCTGCAATGAATTGCTTCAACCTCCTCCTGCCATATGCTCATACCCCTTCTCTCACAGAATTGGAAGAACAGAAGCAGCAAACTTCCAAAACAGCTTACTCATAGCTAATGTGAGCTGCCATAGTATTCAGAAAACCATTTTTTTAAACACCCCATTTCAAAAATCTCCTTACTGACATAGCATCTACTGCATATTTACAAGCTGCATTTTTCCAACAAGAAAAACTGACACAACCAGAAAACAGTCTAATTGTGATTGTTTACCTCATTCAAATTGATGTCAAGATTTCATCAAAGAAAAAATTCTTGCAAAGTGCTTGTCCAATTTGGATAATTTCACTGGTGAGACTGGTACATACAGATCTTCAGAAGTTAATTGATCCCCTTAGCTCAATCTGTCCAATTTTTCCAACTTATACATTCAGAAAC
>NW_017729024.1:120815728-120816108 GCF_001723915.1 Gavialis gangeticus | reverse complement strand
CCCCAGTGCCACTGGAGGCATGCATCTTCAGGCAGGACCAAGCCACTCTTCCTATCACCTGGGGTTTCAGCACCACACGCAGGGGCCGTGCATTGGGCTGCGCTGGGTCCTGCCTCCATGGAGCCATCCAGGCCCAACGATGTGTGGGGCACTTTGAGGCGGGACCTGGCCCGGCCTGACGCATGGCCCCTGCATGCAGTGCCAGGGCCCCAGATGACAGCAAGAGTAGCCTGGTCATGCCCGAAGGTGCACACTCCTAGGCCAGGCCAGGCTGAGCCCATGACATGTGACACAAGTGGCACTGGGTCTCAGGCAGCCGGGGCAGTGCCATGCCATGGGGGGGTTCTGCCAGCAGCAGGCCCTGAGTGCCCCACAGCCGC
>NW_017729024.1:120809007-120810728 GCF_001723915.1 Gavialis gangeticus | reverse complement strand
TCCTCCCTCCTTTCCTTCCTCCTACAGTCCCAGCCCAAAATATTTCTCTCACCTCATAGCAAGTTACCCTACCTGGTTGCAGCACCCTCAAGCTTCCGGGTTTAAACTTTGAGGCCTAATCATAACGAATGCACATCTTTAAGGAATGGTGGAATACACATCCTAGCACAGGAGAAATTAAAAAGGAAGCAGAGCTGATTAGAAGTTTAGTGGTGCATCCTTCTGGTGTCCCCCACTGGAAGAAAACAGCATGACTCACAAAGCTGCAATGAATTGCTTCAACCTCCTCCTGCCATATGCTCATACCCCTTCTCTCACAGAATTGGAAGAACAGAAGCAGCAAACTTCCAAAACAGCTTACTCATAGCTAATGTGAGCTGCCATAGTATTCAGAAAACCATTTTTTTAAACACCCCATTTCAAAAATCTCCTTACTGACATAGCATCTACTGCATATTTACAAGCTGCATTTTTCCAACAAGAAAAACTGACACAACCAGAAAACAGTCTAATTGTGATTGTTTACCTCATTCAAATTGATGTCAAGATTTCATCAAAGAAAAAATTCTTGCAAAGTGCTTGTCCAATTTGGATAATTTCACTGGTGAGACTGGTACATACAGATCTTCAGAAGTTAATTGATCCCCTTAGCTCAATCTGTCCAATTTTTCCAACTTATACATTCAGAAACTGCATGCTCAGAGATATTCTGCCTACCTTCTGCTAGCTTTAATTCTTTGCTGCTACTTGTACTTCGTGATTTCTGTGCAGTGCAACTGTTGAATATATAAAATAAGTGACTATGGCCTTGGTGAAAGTCATTTTACGGAACAAATCTCTGCCCAGGTATCTAATAATTTCTTCTTTACATCTCTATAATATATGAGGTGACAGAAGCCAGTAAAAGAGGACGATCAGCAACAACTTACACGCAGAATCATTTATCACAAAAGAAAGAATCATTTGATGGTAAACCTTAACGTACAATATGTCTCCTTCTCTTTCACGTAAACTCATACATATGATTCATTGACTTGTCCTTGGGAGGATGTCACACAGTAGAACTGATCATAAGTGATTCAAACCCGCATTACTAAGTAACACACCCAGAAAATCCAGTTGTATGCAATACAGTACTACACTAAACAATATCTGAGACCATTTGCTTTCATTTGCAATGCAAGATATATTTTTCCTTTATATAACTCAGCAGTCTCAAATTTAAATATAAGACTTCAGGGCTGATCACAACTGCATCAGGGTACAAAATTTATAATAATCTACATAATTTGACTGTCACACAGATACCCACAGAAACAGAGGAGGTGTTTTCGTTCCTGCCACCATACATTCATGGGGAACTCGACAATATGGGCACTTCCAGACAAACGTGCACATGCCTGTTGAGGCATCTCTAAGCAGTTTGCTGGGAACAAAAAAATGTGCAGCGCAGACTCTAAATTTGATACCAGAAAATTCTATAAAAAAAAACAGCTGAAGAAAAGTGGCTTCTGGAGCGTGCCCTGAAGCAGTTGGAGGTTGAGTCCTCAGAGAGACACTCTGGCATGCAGCCAGAGCATATATATCAATGCCTGCCCCCTACCCCTGCTGCCCCAGCACGCTGCCTCAGTATGCTGGGGCAAATAGAAGCAAAACAAGGCTGAAGCAGTGACCCAGACCCAGGCGCCATCCCTGGTAAGTAGGGACGTGGGGGTGGGGGG
>NW_017729024.1:120803278-120806915 GCF_001723915.1 Gavialis gangeticus | reverse complement strand
CCTTCCGACCCTAGAAACTATGAAACTATGAAACACCTGCACAAGCCCCATACCCCCCACAAACCTCACACCCACCCCTCCCCACCCGTTTCCCCCACAAAACCCCACGTCCCCCCACAAATCTCAAACCCTGCATGCCCAGCCAGCCAAATGGCATGGGATGGGACCAGCTGGCAGGAGCCACAGCTGCAGGGGCAACTGTCATATTGCATCCCTGCCCCATGTCCACACCAGTGCTGGGACATGTGGCCCCAGTCCAAGGGTGCTCCTGGTCCCAGGGACCATTGGCAGGGTGTAATGGGATGGGGGAGGGGTGGAGGTGGTATCAGGGGTGTGTGTGTGTGAAAGAGAGAGAGATGGGGTTTGGGAGTGGGGGAACATTCTGGGTAGGAGAGGCCACCAGAGCCAGGCTTAGATCCCTCCTGCCCACCTAGAGCAGCCTATGCAGGGGGAGGCTGGCCTGGAAGGGAAGGGGTTTGCCCAGCCCAGTCCTTGAGTCCCAATCAAGGGCTTCCCAGGAATGGCATGAAAATTGCTGGGTCCTGGGTACAGGCACAGGGAGGAGAACAGTAAGGGCTGGCACTGCTCAGAGCCACAAAGCAGTGGGTGGGACAGCTGCAGCATGTCCTGGTGCTAGGATGGAGCTGCTGCCAGCAGGGAGCTAGTGGAGGTGGGCAGGGGCTATGGATCAGGAGTGAGGGGCACTGGGGCGGGGGGCAGGCACTGGCATATTAGTGCTGCTCAGTGCCCCAGATCATGGTGAGTGAAGGGGCAAAGGCAGCTCTGATTTTTCTATGATAAAAAATCCAAAAGCAAATGCCAAAGTGTATAGATATTTAGAATTCATTTATAATTATGAGAGAGGCACTGGTAGGCTTCCAAATTGCTTTAAAATTGTAAAGATATCAATAAAAGATTGCCCACATATAGTGACATTGCATTTTAAATCACAGAAGAACACAGATTTGGGGTATTTTAATGAGAGAATTTGGGGGCGGGGGTTATCAGAGAATTTGCAATTTTTAACAGGGAATACCAGAATCTCTGCTGGTGAGACAAGTGGTGAGATCTGGGCAGAGGGGACTGCCCAGGACCAGTACTGGGGACCCAGCTGTAGGGCAGACAAGGTGGCTGACCTGGCCATTTGGGGCCCAGAGGACATGCTTTGACAGTTCAAAGTGGACCACTGCAACAAGCACATCTCCTGAGTGATAGCTACCCACAGATCGCAGGGCAGGGACACCAGAAGACATAACAGCAGTTCCACCCAAAGGCCAACTGTGCAGACAGCCCACTGGCAGCTGGCCCAGAAATGCAGAAGGATCTGCTACAGTGCGCATACCATAGCCCAGGTGGCTGTGTGGTCCCTGTTCAGGTCTGACAGGCACACAGCCATGGTTCGCATGCTGTCACAGGTGGCAGCAGGTGACAGCCAGGCAGCAGCCCCCACTCCCAGACTGCCCCAGTAGGTACAGGGTGCAGAGACCACTCTAGGTTAGGGCTGCTTCAGCAGTCTAGCTAGCAAAAGGGGCTAGTGTCTCCAGACCTGCTCAACTGGGTTTTAAACTAAGCCCGCCATGGGGCTGGGGGGATTACCACCACTGCATGCCCACTGGGCAACCTTTGTAAATCCAGCAGGCTAAGGCACTTAAGAGAACCCACCCCTACCCTAGCCCTGGAACAATCTGTAGGGAAAGCAGGGGCCCCCAGTGAGACACTTACCTGCCTGTACACCAATGCCAGGAACTTGGGGAATAAAAAGGAGGAACTGGTCCTCCCGCTAAACAAGAATGACTATGACCTCATACGGATAATGGAGACCTGGTGGGACTCCACCTATGACTGGGCCACAGGTATAAATGGCTACACCTTGTGCAGGCGAGATCGTACAGATAAAAGGGTTGGGGGTGTAGCTCTCTATGTCAAGGACAGCTACACATCCCTGCAAATTGACATTGGCACTCAGGAGGGACGACTGGAGTCTCTCTGGATTAAAATATGTGGGGAACGTGGCACAGGGGACATCGTGGCAGGAGTCTACTACGGACCTCTTAACCAAAAACAAGAGCTGGACCAGCAATTCACCAGGGAAGGCTGGATGCTCTCGGTGCATGGTTGTCATGGGAGACTAACTACCAGGACATCTCATGGGAAGAGCACTCGGCCAAAACTGATCAGTCACAAAGCTTCCTTATGTGCGTGGACGAGCTCTACCTGACTCAAGAAGTCTATGGGCCAACAAGACGTAAAGCATTGCTGGACCTGGTACTGGCCACAGGGGATGACCTAGTCAGTGACCTAAGAATCAATGGAAAGCTGCGTGATAGTGACCATGAGCTGATCACCTTTACTATCCATCGCAAAGCCGGCAAGTCAGTCAGCAATACAGAAGTCCTCAACTTCAGGAAAGCTGACTTTGACAAGCTCAAGAGGCTCATTGTCGACGCCCTAAGGCACCACGACTCAACAGGAAGAGGAGTCCAAGAGGAGTGGTTGCTCCTCAAGGGAGTGATCCTGACAGCACAAAGGATGGATCCCATCTCGGAGGAAGGGTAGCAAAAGGGCACAGCAACCCCTTTGGCTAACCATGGAACTTGAGGACCTCCTACGCCTAAAAAGAGAGACTTATAAAGGATGGAAGGCTGGAATTACTACCAAGGAGGAGTACTCAGCACTGGTCCATACCTGCAGGGAGCAGATCAGAAAAGCCAAGGCTGTAACTGAGCTCCATCTGGCTTCACATATAAAGGATAACAAAAAGTCCTTTTTCAGATACGTAGGGAGTCAGAAATAAAGCAAGGGTAACATTGGGCCCCTGCTGAACCAAACGAGACAGCTGATAACCGGTACCCAGGAAAAGGCCAATCTGCTTAACAGGTACTTTGCATTGGTCTTTCATCAGTCCAGTAGGACCGCCCTGCCTAGCAAGATACAGGATGGCCAGGATAAGGGCGTATTTATACCCAGCATTGGTGTTGATCTAGTAAAGGATCACCTTGAGAAGCTGGACACCTTGAAGTCAGCTAGTCCTGACAGATTACACCCTAGAGTACTCAAGGAGCTGGCAGGGGCCCGATCATTGGCAAAACTATTCAAAAACTTGTGGTGCTCCAGTGAAATACCTGAAGACTGGAAGGAGGCCAATGTGGTACCCATCTTCAAGAAAGGGCGGAAAGTAGATCCCAGGAATTACAGGCCAATCAGCTTGACCTCAATCTCTGGTAAGATTCTGGAGAAAATTATCAAGGAGACCCTCCTGGATAAGCTGACTGAGGGCAACATCCTGAGGAACAGCTGGCATGGGATTGTTGTGGGTAGGTTTTGCCTGACGAATCTCATCTCCTTCTATGACTAGGTGACATATCACCTGGACAAGGGAGGAGAGATTGACAACATATATCTGGACTTTAAAAAATCCTTTGATCTGATGTCCCATGAGCTCCTCATGGAAAAATGGGCCAACTGTGGCCTTGGCTACACCATAGTCTGGGAAATTGGCTCCGAGGTCAGACCCAGAGAGTAGTGGTTGATGGTAGTGAATCATTATGGTGGTCCATGACCAGTGGCATCCCCCAAGGCTCTGTCCTTGGATCAGTTCTCTTTAACATCTTTATCAACGATGTGGACATTGGTGTCA
>NW_017729024.1:120798468-120803094 GCF_001723915.1 Gavialis gangeticus | reverse complement strand
ATGATCAGAGGGCAAGAGAATAGGCTTTATGAAGAGAGGCTGAAAGCCATGGGACTCTTCAGCCTGGAAAAACACAGGCTCAGGGGAGACCTGGTGGCTGCTTGTAAATATATAAGGGGTGTACATCATAACCTGGGAAAATGTCACCAGAGCACCCCAAGGAAAAACAAGGACCAATGGTCATAAATTCCTCCAAGACCATTTTAGACTGGATATAAGAAAAACAATTTTACTGTCCAAGCCCCCAAGACCTGGAATAGACTCCCTCCAGAAGTGGCGCAGGCACCTACTCTGGACTTATTCAAGAAACACTTGGATGCTTATCTTGCTGGGATCCTTTGACCCTAGCTGACTTCCTGCCACTGGGGCAGGGGGCTAGACTTGATGATCTTCGAGGTCCATTCCAGCCTGTGGCAGGACACTGTTTTTGCCTGCCACTTTAAGGGCCTGGAGCCAGCAGCTGCCAGGTGCCTGATTAGGGCAGCCATTTTGGGATCAGGGGCTCCCCATATAAACAGTGCAGTTCAGCTACTAGAGGCCAGGCAACAACATTGCCTGGCTGGAGGGCTGCTGATATCATCTGGAGGTAAGGGAGGAGCTGTAGGGATTGGATAGGAGGCTCCTGGTCCTGGGTATGACCTAAAACTGCATCCTGCCAGGAGTGGGTGGCCTGGTGGGGCTCCCAGTAGCGCGGGAGCCCCCAGGAAATGCCAGGCCAGTTACCACCCCAGTGAAAGGTGGGTCGGAGCACCTTAACCCCTAGCCCCCACCACTGGATGGGTAACCCCCTTTGTTTGGAGGACCCAGAGGGTGGACCCTAAGAGAGAGAAAAGGCCATAGATTCAGGCCTGTCTGGACTACCCTAACTGGCCCATGCTGGGGCCAGGAACAGAAAGGTCGAAGGGCCAGGGGCCCACTGCAAGGGACGCCCAAGACCTGTGCGCCTGGGGTCCCAACTGGCCTGGAGGTGGGCCAGGCCTAGAGGAGCCGAAGGTCTCGGTGGGGGGACCACACCCGGAAGGGGAAGCAGTACAGGGAACTATGTTGCTTAGCATGAAGGCAGAGGAGACCACCTGATGGGAGGAATTCAGGTGGGGTTCGACTAAGAGGATTCTGGGGCACAGTGGGAGGGGCTGGTGATGACAAGAACACCTAGATGCCATTCTGCGAGGCTTGGGCTGCGGTGTAGGGGAGGAAAGGAGCCACAGATAGCACCCCCTGGCACTGGGGCAGTAAATGGGCAGCCTCCCCCTTAATAATCAATAAATAATTAATTAGATGTCAATTAAGGTGTGGCAGGAAAGAACATGGGCGGTTAGTCCAGGAACAAGTGGGCAGGCCACTGGGAAAGCGGCCCCAAGGAGGCCCCCGTTACACAGCCCTAACGTCTATGAAATCTCTGAAATCTATACCAGCTGGCCAGGCCACACAAGCTTCTGAGGGCACGTAGCCCTGACCTGCTTGCCAGGGCAGCTTTTTATACTGCTGGGGCCAACACAGGTCTGGAAAGAGCTGGGCAGGGTGAGTTTACCCCAGGTGACACAATTTGCCCCACACCAAAATGCATGTTCAGGCACACATGCTGAGGCACAAATCTCCAGCACAAATTAGATCTACTGCAAGTGCACATGCTTGCACATGTGGATGCAGCTTATGAGTTCTTCTGCTTTTCTCTACCATATTACACCGTCATTAGAACCTGGGGGAGAATCATAAGGCACATACCCTGATATGGGCACTGCAAGCATGAAGTAAAGATCAATTTGCTACTGAGGATATCTCTACTTGTCCTTTTTGCATTTTAGACCAGTCCCTATGGATGAATATATTAGTTTGAAATGCTCATAACACTAGAAGTTATGCAACACTTATGACCAGTTATTGATGCCCTTCAGCCCCTTAGTGGCATAGCTCTGATACAAAGAGAATACAAGACATGTAGAAGCACTGGCACAGAGGGACTCTTGGTAAAATGTAGAAGCAGCTCTGTCAGTTCCATTCTGCTATCTCAGAAGCCTCCGTGGACATTCCCAAGTGGTTACAGGCACATCAGGTCATACTGGAAAATAATGACTGGTGACCGGGGTGGTCCTATGCCCGAATAATTATTTCTTGTTGAAAGCTACATATAGGCCATGAAAAAGTAAGGAGGTCAAACTGGTCCCCAAATCAGTGAATAACGGCATAAATCACCTCCTTTTAATTCCTCCACTGGCACATGATTAACTCAGCTGGTCATATTTTTAGATGTGCATACATTTTTAGTACTTGAGGAAGTTTACTAAGTAACTAAATCAAATACTGGGACAGGAATCACATGACAAGGCTTTACATCTCCTAATTTGTCAAGGAGCCCATTTCACCTGAGTTTTGCCTTCACAGAATCTATTTTAAACAGCTCAGGTATTTAGAAAGGTTTGTTTGTCCTGACAAAATGTCCTAGACCTGTGATGAGTAAATTCAGTTATATACCTTGAAGATGCTCAGGTTGAAGCCCTACTTTGCTGTTGCGGCTGCTAATTTTTATCTTCTAGGAAAAAAGTCAACTGCTTTAAGCCCAGCAGTGTATCCATGACAATATGTTGTTATACAGCTCAAATTTTAACCTTTCCGCATAGCAAAAGGTCATTACTTTTGGGGATTTTTTTTATATTTTCATATTTCACATGTTAATGATCTCCAAGGTAAAGTATTTTTCAAAGGTTAATTACCAAATGGATTGAGATACTAAGGCAAAGCCAGAGGACCTCAACTTCTCCATCTGGCTACTTATAAATAAGTTATGAAGCATTTGTACAACACTTTTCATCTGTAAATCTCAGAGACCTATTGAGGTAAGTGAGGACAATAGTCTTCATTTTACAGATGGAGACATGGAAGTACAATGTGGTGACATGATTGCCTCAATTCACGGAGTAGAAAGGGGCACAAGAGACACCAAGCATATTGTGCATTTGTATAAATTATAATTCCTGTGTGATATAATACTGAAGCACTAACAATACCATTATGGCATCTCTTCGGTTAACTTCCACTAATATATAGTCTCTTATATACTAACAGCTGTGTGCAAGATTTATTTACCACACTGACTGAGTAATCATCCAGTTACACTGTGCTTCTTTGCATTGATCCTTCCTTTATCCCCAGTATGATCTTTATAAAGAAAACACATTGAGTCACAGTAGTCCTTAGCTATGCCTGTTTTTATCTGCAGAGCTAATGGAATTATGCTGGTTTAGATAATCTGGGCCATACCTTCTGGTCTGTTGGATTGCCCAGCCTGTCCCATGTAGACAGAAGAGGGGCACTTTAATAAGTGATGACATATAGGATGTCGGTTAAGGAGTCAGTGAATGAACCTGCTATAATGTATGTGTTTAGTTCAGTGATGATGTGGTTTGTGTTGATGAGGAGGCACAGCTGGCATTCATTTCATGGACACCACTGCAAAACTTAGCAAAGGCCACATCACCACCACATTGTACTGGAAACCAACCTCCATGCCAACAGCTTTCATCCTAGGCACACCACTAGATCTACAGTCTACAGTTAAGTTCTACATTACAGCTGTATCTACTCTGATCCCACTGACCAGGATGCACACCTTAGGGATCTGGAGCAGGGTTTTTTTATACTTACAATACAATCCAAAACCATAGCCACTTAAGAAAGCCAGGCATAGACCCCACTCTGAGCAGTTATATCACCAAACCATGACAAGGACAACAGAATCCCCCTTGAACATCATTAATTACCTCCAACCCCTCCTGGAAAATGACTACTATCTCAAGGCAGCCTTGGGAGACAAGCCTGTCCTGGCTCACAGGCAGCACCCCCAACCTCAAATGACATCCCTCAGGTAACACACTACCTAACTCCTATTCTTATGAAGGCATCAGGCTTTGCACTGGACACAGATACCAGCTGTGCCCCCTCATTAACACAGACCATATCATCACTGGACCAAATAACATGGATTGTAACATCTGAGGGTCAATCAGCTGCTCCTCTGCCACTGCCATCACCTGCTAACAGTGCCCCTCTGCTGTCTACACTGGATAGATGGTGAAATCCCTACATGAAAGAATGAATGGACACCAATCTGACAGCAGTTCCAGAAAGACACAAAAAACTGTGGAAGAAGACTTGAACCTCCCTGGACAGTCCATTGCTGACCTCAGAGTAGCTGTTCTTGGACAACAAAGCTTTAAAAACTGACTCAGATGCAACTCAGTGGAACAAGAAGTCATCCACACACTGGATCGTATTAAATATGGTCTCAACAGAGACTTTAGATTCTTAATCCATTACCTAGACTAGCTTTTAACACTCCTTTATCCCTCACTAAGTTAACTGCTTTGTTTATTCCTTCACCTCTCTCAGCAGGGCCTCCTTTCCTCCCCCTTTCCCTATCCTTTGTTTTTAAATGACTGTATTCCTTTCTATTTAGTACCTGTGTTCTCTGCAAGTCCATGTACAGGTTCTGACTAAGTAGGCTATAGCAAATGAAAGCTCATGCCTCAATGAGTTACTCTTTAAGGTGCCACACTACTGCCTTTTGCCTTTCCTGGGCTAGGGACAGTCATTACACATAAACCAGTTTTAGTGATCAGAAACTGGTTT
>NW_017729024.1:120791420-120793468 GCF_001723915.1 Gavialis gangeticus | reverse complement strand
CCTTTCCTCCCCCTTTCCCTATCCTTTGTTTTTAAATGACTGTATTCCTTTCTATTTAGTACCTGTGTTCTCTGCAAGTCCATGTACAGGTTCTGACTAAGTAGGCTATAGCAAATGAAAGCTCATGCCTCAATGAGTTACTCTTTAAGGTGCCACACTACTGCCTTTTGCCTTTCCTGGGCTAGGGACAGTCATTACACATAAACCAGTTTTAGTGATCAGAAACTGGTTTAAATCTGTAACAGAACAGATGTTCAGTGCACATAAACCAGTTTGAAAATGGCTGAAATTGGTTTGAGGTTAAGCTTGTTGAATGTAGTATCAGACTTAACTGATTTGGGTCAAACCGGTTTATGCAACTACTGTCCAAGTCCCCTTGCTGGTTTAAGATAAAGCTGACTCCCCCAGCATCCCAGCATGCTCTCTGGACTGGGTGGGCTCTCTGCTCCACAGCAGGGTTGACCCCTCCCCTCTGCTCCCTGACCAGAGCTCCGGCACAGCCTGCAGGTATCTGCTTGGTCCCCTCCGCCCCTCCCTGCCCCCTCTGCTTTACAGACACCTCAGCATTAGCTAGCAGACCACATGCTGTGACAGGACAAAAGAAGAATCAACAGGTAGCTGGTAATGTCCCTTTGCTTTCTTAATAGGGTGATAAACACTGTTATCAATTCCCTGCTGGGCTGCTGGGGGGCGGGGGGGAGGAGGAGACAACCCCTCCCTAATCAAAGCGTCCTGCCAGGGCCTGGCCACACACCCCTCAGCTCAGCACTGGAAGGGAAGGGAGGGCTGCTCTAGTGCCCCCCAGGTTCTAGCCTGAGCCACTACAGGTATGTGGCTGCATTTCCTCAGTCCAGAGAGAATGTCTGTTCAGTTGGAAACCAGTTCAACCTAGCCAGGTTAGACTAACCTGAAAAGATTGAATCAATTCAGGCTCAGGCTTTTTGAATGTCTGTCGCTAGCCCTGATGTCAGTGATCCTTCCAGACCACTACCCCCTGTATCAGAATGATTATGATCCCTTTAAAACTTCCTAGTTTCTTCAATTTTTCATCTAATAATAAACCCAATTTTGTTGGTACTTACTTCTACTCATTTAAATGTACTGAATAAATGTTATATCAATAAATTCATGAAGTTGTCCAGGATTACACCACGCTTATGGAGCATTCCTTCAAACAGCCAGCAAGTGTATCTTGGATTTGCTGCAAAATCACCCATGAGGAGAAGCTTACTGAATAAGACACAGGTAATGGACTGCTCAGCTCAGCTGAGGTTATGCCATTTCTATTACTGGCAGCTTTTCTTCTCTTGGCCACTGCTCCAATCAATCTATATTTGTGTAGACCCACAAAGCTAAATCACCTCTTCCATGGAAAATACCCTTTAGGGGCCTTGAAGCTCAAAGGGTTCCTTTCAGAGCCTTCCATTACCAACATGCAGGTAAGCATGCAGGGGCAAAGCCTACCAAACTCATGCATGTCCTGAGATCTTTGGGGAAAATCCTGCAAATCTCATTGTGGCAGGATGGGACCTAGGGGTGCCATGACCTCCCCTAGCACCCCCTACCTACCGTGCCAGATCAGGTTTATTGCACCCTCGCTATCTCGCCCGCCCCGTCTTTGATGTTAATATGTTGAAGGGAGGCTGCCTTTCTAACCTTCCTTGGCATGGTGCCTTGATGTGTCCTGGCCTAAAAAAAATTAATTTCACATTGAAAGGGGGTACGTGAAGTTTCATTCTGAAACCAAGGAGTACGTCAACTGAAAAAGGTTCAGAACCACTGACCTAACATTTCCTTTCCTCCCTCAAGTAACATGGAGCCCCAGTGTAAGCAGAGGCAGAGGCCTTTCTATGGGTTGAAGAAAGAGGGGCATTTTGCATACCTACTTGCCTTCTCCAGCATCCCTGTACATTTGTTGCCACAGTAACTAGGGGGCAGCAACACCAGAGTGAAATTACAGCATCCGCCTTATATCACCCTAAACTTCATCTAAAAAGATTTGATCAAACAACAGTAGAGGAAATATTGGGGGGGGGGGGGGGGGGGGG
>NW_017729024.1:120783714-120791191 GCF_001723915.1 Gavialis gangeticus | reverse complement strand
GGGGGGGGGGGGGGGGGGGGGGGGGGCAGGCACAAAATACTTGAACTAGATCCCTCACTACATTTTCCTCCAGTAGCAATAGAAGATATCATTACCTTTTGGTCTTGTATTTATTTACCTCCCTCAATGTATGGCATGCCATTATTTCTCGTCTGACTGAAACTGCCATGTGAAATTTTCAACAGTTTCATTCTCTAACTAATCCTTGTGGACATATTACATTTCACAATGTCTTGAGAAGTAGGTAAACAGATGTATGGCTCAAAACTACCTCCCCTGAGTTGCACATTATATTCTATCTGTACTAATCATAATTTTCACAGAACCACTCGGTTTTCACTGTCAAGTGGGGGATTCAGTGTGCAGCAGGTATTGCCAGAACACAATTACATGACCAGTAAAACCATTCCCAAACTGCTTCAGCTTCTGTCAGTTGAGAATGAAGCATTTCGAATACATATCATTGCAAGTTTCCGTGTGCTGAATTAAAATGCGTTATTTTTTCACCATATAAGGTGAAAATCTGGCATTCTCCCAAATCATTTTTCTTTTCTTGCTCCTCATTTCTCTCTTCCCAGCCCATCTTCATTTCCTGATTTCCCTGCCTCTGCCATTACTCAGCAGATCTCTACACAGTCATTTAAATCTCAATGGCAAGGCAAGCCACATATCTTCTGCCAGTGCTGCAGCCAGTAAGCTCTGCCAGAGACCGTGTGTCACCTCTTCAGGATACTCAACCTTTGTCAGAAAGTAAAAGTTTTATGTTCATGTATTTTGCATGGCAAAGCTATTAGCATCAAGAAAGCTGCAAGATACTAACATATGACTGCAAAAAAAATGCAGATGCATTCTTTTCTTACTCAGTTTGTCAGCCCCCCAACAAGCATAATTAAAAATAGTCATTTTGGCTATCACGACCACTACAAAAATATTTTTCCTTCTGTTACAGTGTTGTTGTTATTATCTATGTTATGAAAGTACTAGGAGCCCCAGTTATAAACTAGAACATGCCATGACAAGCAGTGTTTATAGAACAAAGAAATAATCCCTACCCAAAGGAGCTTACATTATACAGCATAAGGCTCTCTAGAATGATTATCATTACCACCAAAGTGCTGCCACACCAAATGTTAAAAAAATTATGAGTCACTTGGTAAAAATGATAGGAGTGGCTTAAAAATAGCGACACTAAAAGAATGATACTTAATTATATGGTTTTATTTACCTGTGTTTTGAGGACTTTCACAAGGCACTGAGGTTGCATTTTTAAGCTTTTCTCCACAATCATGACTATAAACTCACTTTTTAAAAAAGTAGCTGCACATCTCATATGTGCATGCAACTTTAGCTGTGGAGCATTAAAGATAGTCACTGCATATTGTAAGTCTTATGATAAATTCATGGGAAGTGGCAGCACTGTTATTTTTTGGCTCTGTCTGGGATGGATGTCATAAGCACTGGTCATTTCTGAGCTCTGGAAATAGAGACCTAGCCATGTGGCTGTAATTATTTGTACAGAACTTCACAACCAAGAAAGGTGGCCTTTCCCCATTGTGGCCTCCTGATCTCTTTGGAGAGTAAGTTAACTCTCAGAGTGTAGGTTCTCAAATTTGTTCAACACTGTATAAATTAACATTCACCCACTCTTCCCTTCCAGTGTGTTACCAAGTGATTTAAGCTTTCAAATCTTTTGTCATTTACTATCATTATCTTCTACAGGGAAAGCATTCTGCTTCATTGCATTATGTCTTCATTAAAATAAACCCTCAAATGGCATGTGGGTGACTACAGCCCTCCAACTCCATCAATGCCATTTGCAAAGAGTGGCAAAGAGCCCATTGCCTGCAGGAATCAGTAATTATATAAATATAATTGTATTAAAGTAGATACATGTATGACACATTATCCAGTGAGTCATTCTGTAGAACTGTAGAAGCAGCAATAGAATAATTTTAGAGTAGTTCACCCTTCCCGTATGATTACTATTTGTTAATGCTAATGCACATTTCACACTATGGAAGGGAAACAATGCCAATTTGACATTACAACATAACATTGTCTTCTCAGCAGAACAATTTCCTATTCCGCTAACAGAATAGCACTTGCATAACACACCAGTATTTCTTGATTTCCCAGATGGAAAAAGCGTAATGCAAGCACAAACAGGACCAAGCCTTCCCATTTGTTCCTGGAGCCTGGATACCAGGCTCAAATACTATGAAACATCTGCTCTGAGCTGGAAGTATTGGCAGGCAAATGAGCATGTCAAAAGTCTCATTTTACTTTAGAACACCCATGAGAAATCATTTACCAAGCATGACCAATCTGCCCATTGTCTAAGGACCTTGGTGAAATATATTGGACCCAATCCAAGTCCTATTGGTCAGGCTATGATGAGAAGCCTACATTTCTGGAAGAGGCTAAACGTTATTCTCCATCTTTGAGTAAAGATCTATCTATATTTTCTAAAACCCACCTGGATCAGGACACTGCAGCTCCATTTTTGTATGTTTTTCTCTAATGTATCTTAAACTGTAACTACTAAACCCAAGGAAAATTGTGACAAAGCAATCACAGGTAACCCCATCATACACAGAACCCATACTTACTATCCCTGGCATTAATTGGCGTGCTTTTTAGAAACTTAAATAGAAACAGTTAAGTCCAACTCAGCCTGAGGGCTGAATTGCCTTGTCACCACTAGCAGTGGTCTCTGCAGTATGGGGATGAAGTTTGGAGGAAGAATGGTGTAAAGATGCCCAGCCTGTGCCTGAGAGAGAGAAAACTTCTATTTCCAGTTATGCCAGTCTAGCATATTTACAAGCACTTAACTCATTGAATGACAAAGGAAAAAAAGGCACTTTAAAAAATACTGCATTTGCACCTTAATGTATAGAGCTGTAAGCCAGCACATAGCATTCTTTTCCACTGCAGCTATATTGTAACACTTGTCCTGCAAGCAAGAATTGTGAATATTGTAAGACACGTCTGCCCTTTATGCCTTTCAGAGCATGGTTTTCTTCAGTCCCTCATAAATACTGCACAGCTACCATTTATTTTTCAATTATTAGGAAGGTGGTATGAGAAATGTTTCTTATGAGCCTTCTTATTTCTTCTGACCACTAAAACATCTGCAAACAGCCAATCCCATAAGCATTGTATGAATTTTTTACGTTACCTTTTAAAATTAAGAACAAGCATTTCAAAACAATTCTCAGGAATTAATTATTTTATAGGCAGATGTATTCCAGCTGTCACTGATACCTATGGCAATAGTCCTGTTAACTTCAGTTGGAAGAGAAATGGACCTTAGTAAAATGTTAGCATTTTTAAACAATTTTTTTAACAACAGTAGCAACTTAAAAAAAACAGCACACTAGAACGCTTTAAAATATGTGATGTCAAATTCATCCCTGCTATTTCCCCTTGGTTTCAACAGACTTAAATAGGAATGGACTTGTCCATAATATTTTATCATTACCCCATTCATTTGTCATGATCATTTATAACAAAATATTATTATTTCCCTTCTCCTTGCTGGTTGCAGGCCACATCCGCTCAATTTACTTTTGCTGAGCCATGCACTGACTAGCCAAGCAACCTTAAACAAGCTCAGTTGTGAACAATTTGGAGAAGAGCTACTAGGCTGATGAGTGTATACAGGGTCTTTGATAGGATAGTGGAAGAGCTGATGCAGTCTACAGGAGAAACGGCTATAAGGAATATCATTGTAGTCAATAAATACCCAAATGAAGATCTCACTACTGTGTACTTAGAAGCAACAACAGATAAACTTATAAACTACTGTAAAATTAAAAACAGTGCAGGCTGGAAAAATAGATGAAGCTTGATCCTCATAATGACATTCAAACTGACTTAAATGTAAACTCCATAGTAGAGACACTATATCTTTAGGGTCTTGTCATGCCCCCCTCCCATCAGAAGGTAATGTTAATTAGCACTTGGTGACCTCTGTTCTTGGAGATATTGATAAAATATACCATAAGTTGGTTTGCTAGACTCTTCTGAAAAAGAGGCAAGTTAACACTAAATTTACCTTGGGGACTGAAATTTGGATTATATGGCTAATTATGGTGACTTCCAAATTTGGGGTCAAGCTGGAGGATGTTACAGGTGAAGGTAGTTCATACCTCTGCAGGGCTCAATTTAGGAAAGCATTCCAGCACAAGCTTAAATATAAATATTTGTTTAAGTTCCATTGACCACAATAAGGATAATTTCCTGACTTGGGGCTAGGATCGAGCTGTTAATTTCCACGGTTTCTTGGGAAGAGCCAATGTAAGACCATTCTGTTGAAAGCTAAATTTTACAACATGAGATTTAAAAGAGTAGATTGAAAATGATTGAAAATGTCTCACTTAGATAACACTACTAACATTACAACTCTCATGTTACCCTACTCCATAACTAAAAGAATATCCTTAGTCACTTTAGTGACAAGAGGAGCTAGTTCAGTACGCTGGACTAGCACCAAATGACGAATGCTGGAAATGTTTGGAGTGCTTATAAATGCCACAATTGTTTATTAAGTTATTTTATTCTGAAGATTAGCTATATTAAACAGAAGTCAAATTAGTCTGTAATTTCAAATTTTCTAGATGAGACCAGGCTTCATAAGAATCATTGTTGCAAAGTTCCAGCTGGATAGACTAACCCTAAATAAAGTAGCAGATTCAATCATTTCTGTCAGCCACTGATGTAAGATATCAGCACCTATTTTTGGCAATCTCTGCCAAATGTTTTAGTTACATCAGTGTATTTTTACAAATTGAATAATCACAATGGAAGAATTCCTCTTAAATTCTGTACTGCCTGAGACACTTTTAGTTATCATGGACTAGATATGAAAAGCCCCTGTGACCTGAAGACAATTAGTTAGCAGTGTCAGTCTGAAGTCAGGAAAAAGGCAGAGCAGGATGGCACCAGGTAGTCTCTAAGGTGCCACTCTGCCCTGCCTTCTACCAGAGAGGGACTTGATGGCTTGCTGTATGTGAAATGACTTTAATGATTTTTGTCCTATTCCAGGCAGACATGTTACCATCACAAAAACTATCATGACTGGTACTAACTGGCAAACCTGGCAGAGAAAGGAGGAACTGAGTTAGCATGACTCAAATTTAATTTCTTGTTTAAAGATCCCTTCAGGTCATTGTTTGAGGCACACTGGTTAGGAAAGTTTTTGCTGTGCACTGTCTTTAATCTATATGTAAACAGAGAATGTAAGTCTCCATTGCTGTCTATCCTAAATGACTCCTATCACTGTGGTGCCTGGCAGGCTGTATTCTCACAAAAACACTAGTAGGTAGGTGATGGTGACCAGATGGTGACCAGGGGACAGGGCACCTGTCAAGGGGCGGGGCTACCCATGCAGCCCTCCGCAGCGTGCCAAAACTGGGTAAGCGGCCCTCTGCTCAAAATAATTGCCCGCCCCTGATTTAAAATATACTAAATTACCTTGACATTGAGGGCCTTGCCACATGTTCACTTGCCAAGACTTGCAAATCAGTGGATTGTTTTGTTATATTAAAGTTAGTTCTTGTTAGGGAGATAATCACCTGAAAGGGAGTGACTTTGCATGAAGTCACAGTATGTTCAGAGCAGGGATACCAACAAGATTGAGTGTCAAAAGGACTGTGGTTTTCTACCATGAAGAGCCATTCAGGGTCTTTGAGGAGGACCATTCCATCATTCCCCGCCACACCGTGCACTCGTGGGCCCAATGCAACACAATGACAACAAAGAAAATGATGGTGGAGTCACTTCTTGGCTACCTACTATCAGAACAGCCATGTAGGAGCATGAGGATGCTTGCTCCATGGATTTGTTCCCCAGGCAGGCCCTGACTGATCCTGACCCAGAGCCCGACTCAAATCCAGGCCCAGGATGCAGAAGATGGGGACATCTCAGATAAGACCTCATTAAGCAGATGAAAATAGACAATGCTGGAAAGTTTCAGTAATTCCAGGGGGAAAGGGTCACATGTCTTGTGTTCAGGGGTCTGGGGGTGTCATGATTTGGGGGAGCCTCTAGGCTTCAGTTGTGGTGAAAGGCTCAGGGAATTGGCTAGGTGCATGGGCGGCTATGGTTGCCAAACACCACCTCCCCCAACCCCTGCAGTTTACCAGAGATAATGGGACAGTATGTTCTGCACAATGCAGAGGAGAAGAGAATTGCTGCCACATTGGTGTTTGGGCCAGAACAATTGTGCATGCGTCAATGGTCCAGTTATGACTTGACAGGCTAATTAAGGTGCTCAATGGCTGGTCCAGTTGGGGCACTCGGTGGCCTAGGTAAAGGTTAATTAACTTGTGATAAATGCTGCCTGGAAGACCAATCCACCTGCCCCCATTAAAACATCCTTCCTAAAAAATGCAGCTTTCAGCCTTCCCCCCTACCCAACCTCTCAGACTACCCTGCATAGCAATAGTGACCCTTACCCTGCCCCTCTCCCTCCCTCTGTGGACGTTCCATGAACATGGAGGTGTGTTGGTGGGTTTCAGGGTGGGGGACACCTATCCCCTGAAAATATCAGTTTCTGCCAGTTGAATTCCACATGCAAGTACCACATGCAAGAGCTCCCTTCCACACAGCGATACAGCAATCCCTGGGACAGCTTTTAAGGGCAGTAATGTACAAAAACATGCAATCAAAGACTTTATTTAGGCATATCTGAGCAAAAGCAGAGGGGTGGCTAAAGAGCTGAAGCCCCAAGAGGAGGGAAAACAGACTAAAACATAGACCCATGCCTCCCCAGTGCTCCAAAGGCACTGTTGGTATGGTTGGTGGCAGTCCTGTATGCTCCTCTCTGGGTGCCAGGTGAGGATGGGTTCAGAGCCAGGGAATGCAGTCAGAGGGTGGTAATTGACAGAAGTCAATCATTTTGGTGTCCTGTGACCAGTGGGGTCTCCCAAGGCTCTGTCCCTGGACTCATATTGTTCAACATCTTCATTAATGATGCGGACATTGGAGTAGGAAGCAGACTGACCAAGTTCACCAATGATACCAAACTTTGGGGCAAAGCATCCACACCTGAAGACAGGAGGGTGATCCAGGCTGACCTGGACAGGCTCAGCAAATGGGCAGATGAGAACCTGATGGTGTTTAACACTGAAAAATGCAAGGTTCTCCACCTTGGGAGGAAAAATCTGCAGCATCCTTATAAGTTTGGCAGTGCTATGCTGGCTAGCACTACGGAAGAAAAGGACTTGGGGGTCATCACTGACCACAAGGTGAACATGAGCCTTCAATGCGATGCTGCAGCTAGTAAAGCGACCAAAACACTGGCTTGCATCCATAGATGCTTCTCAAGCAAATCCCAGGACGTCATTCTCCCCTTGTACTCGACCTTGGTGAGGCCGCAGCTAGAGTACTGCGTCCAGTTTTGAGCTCTACAATTCAAAAAGGATGTAGAGAAGCTTGAGAGAGTCCAGAGAAGAGCCACACACATAATCAGAGG
>NW_017729024.1:120774050-120783703 GCF_001723915.1 Gavialis gangeticus | reverse complement strand
GGCTCTTTAGCCTGGAAAAGCGCAGGCTTGGGGTGATCTGATGGCCACCTATAAGTTTATCAGGGGTGACCACCAGTATCTGGAGGAACATTTGTTCACCAGAGTGCCCCAAGGGATGACGAGGTCAAATGGTTATAAACTACTGCAAGACAGTTTCAGGCTGGACATAAGGAAGAATTTCTTTACTGTCCGAGCCCCCAAGGTCTGGAATAGCCTGCCATTGGAGGTGGTTCAAACACCTACATTGAACACCTTCAAGAGAAAATTGGATGCTTATCTTGCTGGGAACCTATGACCCCAACTGATTTCCTGCCCTTCGGGCAGGGGGCTGGACTCAATGATCGTCCGAGGTCCCTTCCAGCCCTAATGTCTATGAAATCTATGAAATCTATTAAATCTTTTGGGATCTAGAACAGTACTGCCTCCATCACTACAGGGATACGGGCAAAGCTGGGTGCCAATCAAAGCTGTGGTGCTTCAGGATTCCAGATCCCCCTCACAGATTGGGGTCACAGCAACAGCTGGCTTGGAGCATTGCAGGAGGGTATGGGACAAAGGATCATTCTTCAGGGGAGAGCTTGCAGGGGGAGGATGATGCTAGTTCAGGGTGTGATTAATCACTGCTTTCACTGCTATGAGGTCTGACAGGGCTATGAAGCTGTAACACATGTATAGGAAGGTTTCCAGGGCTTTGTGCACATTCCATGGAATTGCCAACCTCAGCAGAGAGTCATTGTAACAAGCAATTCCCTTCCATGACTGTAGGGCATGTCCTTCCATGAGACCTCACAGAAGCAGCAGGGTATATTTTGCAAGATTGGTACTTGCAAGCTCAAAGAACTGTGCTCTGTGCTGATGGTACATTCTTGCCAAGGAGTTATCAGCTAGAGAAGTGATGTCCTGAGATAGGGACAGACAAGTTATTGGAGGAGGACTCCCCGTCCACCTCTGGGAACCTCTGGGCTGGAAAGAGGGGGAAACAACTGGTAACTGAAAATAGGTAGGTGAGAGGGCGCTTACCACAATGAGGTTCCATTCTCATCTTGCTGTCCCATGAAAATGACTGCGCTGAGAAAGGTGAATCATGTTTCCCCTCCTACTACCATAGGAATTTAGAACAATGGTCAGGTCTGTTCTGCTGTCAGTGTACTGTTGTCTGTATACCTGTTACTGTTTGTGTGGGAATTCAGAATTCATACACACATTGTCTATCAACTTTGGAAACAATCCGAAGGCCATTTCTGCTTTCTTCACTCCTCAGGATTTGTGCCAGCACGAGAACACTTAAGACACCCCAGTGCTGATGCTGCCCCTATGATATGAAGGGACACTCACACAGAGGATGTCCTGTAACCAAAAACATCAGCAGGACTACCAAGATGAAGTGTTGGAGGACCTCTCTGACTTTAAAAAGAGGAAGGAAGGATGACCTGGGAAACTACAGGCCACTCAGTTTGACCTCAATGCCTGGGAAGATTTTGGAAAAAGTTATCAAAGAAACCATTTTTGACAGGCTAACAGAAGGCAAAATTCTGAGGGATAGCCAGCACAGGTTTGTTCCGGGTAGGTTTTGCCTGACCAATCTCATTTCCTTCTACGACCAGGTGACATATCACCTGGACAAAAGGGAAGAGGTTGATGTCATATATTTAGACTTTAAAAGAGCCTTTGACCTGGTGTCCTATGATGTCCTCATGGAAAAATTAAACAACTGTGGCCTCAACTACTCCACAGTCCGATGGCTGGACAACTGGGTCCGAGGTCGGGCCCAAAGAGTGGTAGTTGACAGAACCGACTCAACGTGGCACTTGGTGACTAATGGTGTCCCCCAAGGTTCTGTTCTTGGACCTGTACTCTTTAATGTCTTCATAAACGATCTGGACACTGGTGTCAAAAGCGAACTGGCCAAGTTCGCTGACAACACCAAACCTTGGAGAAGAGTGTCCACACTTAAAGACAGGCTAGTGGTCCAGGCCAACCTTGATAGGCTTGCAAGGTGAATGAATGAAAACCTGATGGCATTCAATACGGACAAATGTAAGGTGCTCCACCTCAGGAATAAAAACCTGCATCACACTTATAGGCTCAGCAATGCTACATTTACTAGCACCATGACCGAAAGAGACTTGGATATCATGATTGACCACAAGATGAATATAACCACCAATGCAATACCACAGCTGGCAAAGTGAACAAAACTCTGGCTTTCATCTACCAATGCATCTCGAGCAAGACCCAGGATGTCATCCTCTCACTATACTCGACCTTGGTGAGGCCACAGCTGGAATACTGCATCCAATTCTGGGCTCCACCATTTAGGAAGGATGTGGAGAAGCTTGAAAGAGTACAGAGGAGAGCCATGCGCATGATCAGAGGGCAAGAGAACAAGCCTTATGAAGAGAGGCTGCAAGCTATGGGACTTCAGCTGGAGAAGCGCAGGTTCAGGGGTGACATGGTGGCAACCTATAAGTACACCGGGGTGTGCATCAGGATCTGGAGGAACCAGAGCACCCCAAGGGATGACAAGGTCCAACAGTCACAAACTCCTGCAAGGCCATTTTAGGCAGGACATAAAGAAAAACTTCTTTACTGTCTAAGCCCCCAAGGCCTGGGACAGACTCCCCCCAGAGGTGGTGCAAGCACCTGCTCTGGACACTTTCAAGAAACATTTGACTGCTTAACTTGCTAAGATCCTTTGACCCTAGCTGACTTCCTGCCCCTTGGGCAGGGGGCTGGACCTGATGATCTTACGAGGTGCCTTCCAGCCCTAATATCTATGAAATCTGCACACTGCGCCAACACCACTAAGAGCTGGCAGGACTGGTCAGAGTTGCTGCTGAGAATTCTTCAGCAGATTTTGGAACACCGGACTGCCAGATCCTGGAACTGGTACAGGGACTAGGAAGGGGCTCAGAGAGGGTCCAAGAATTGGTACTTAAAACTTATGCATCCCTCCAGTCCACCACAGAGTCATGCAGGTCCTTTCTGTACAGGGTGGCTACTGCTGTGGATGAGTAGAACCGTGCCATGACAGCAAGGCACCTGACCAGAGAAAATGGCACCTGCCTCATGCCAGCATGAATTACCATGGGAATTGGCCATCTCCTACCTGTTCTCCCACAGCGAGCAACCACCACCAGACCACTAGTGGGACTTTTGGAGAGCTGACCAGGTGCACTGTGTCCATGCCTCCCTATATGCCATCTGCCCTAGCTGAAGCCTTAGATCCCTCAGCACAGCAGGACAGTAAGCAAGGACTGGAGATCTGAGCCACTGGTCCTTTGAACATCCCAGAAGTGGTGGTTCTTCCCTCACCTGGGGCAATGGGAAACACCATCACCCTTCCAGGTGCTTCCACCCCAGAAGCAGGGGGGCAGTGACACAAAAAGGTAGTTGAACATCACTGATGAGGCAGTAGGATGGTCCCTGGTGCTCTTTGCCCCATCCAGCTCCCCAGCAGTACAAAACCAGACCCACCCATGGAGATGTGGCTGTTGAGCTCCTTGGAGCCATCCAGCTCACACTGGCACAGGCCATGTTCCCACACCACAGGACTTCCAGGGACTCAGCAGGAAGACCTGTAGACAAGTGACTTGGGCAGATGCATAAAACCACCCCACAGCACACTTAGCGCAATTGCACATACAATGCAATTTGCATAGTGCTAAGAGTTTTAAGCTCTTCAAATCCTCTTTGAGAAGGCCTTTATTGTCAAATGCTTATCTTAGGTTTATTTGAAGAAATAAAGTTTGCACAGTTGTGAAGTTTGTTCCTTATGCGCTTCCTGTCCAACCTTCAACTTGAGTCACTGATAATGCTGACCCACCTAGTGGTCTGTGCCTCCATTTTCCTGTCCCAGCCAAGCTTCATGGATGCCCAATGCAGGACCCTGTGCCTCTGTTTCCTCCTCCAAGCCAGTTCTCACCAACTCCCAACACAAGACTCCTTGCTTCAGCCTCCCAACCCTAGGCCCTCCTCCCCAGTCCCACACAACAGGGAGTTAACATGTAAGATATCTGTGGAAAAAAGAACATTAAAAGATGTTATAGGGGTGTAGGTTGTAGCCGTGTTGGTCTAAGGACATAAGCAGACAATGTTCTTTGGCTGAATCTGATATCTTATTATCAGATTCACCCATTAAAAGGTGTAGCACAGCAAATGAAGAGTTCAAAATCATTCTGAGATCTCCTGAGCCCCTTCCCAACTGACAGAATATTGTCTCAGAAAGTACTCAGCCAAGGACTTGGCCTGCCTGTGGTTCTGCCTGGGATAATCAGGAAGGAGCATCGCTTCTGCTGTGGCACTATCCAAAGCCCCAGAGGCAGCCCTTGCTGTGGGTCAGTCTGAAGTCATCACAGTTTCTTGGAAGGCTTCACCCCTCATCTGCATATATTGTGGAGAATGCTAGCAGTAGCCACAAAGCTGGGAATGCTCCTCAGCCTTAGTTCAAGGTGGACCCCTCAGGCCTCCTGCAGTGTGCCAAAGGCACGCTCTACCACCATCCAGCAGCTGCATAGCTGGTAACTGAAGAAGGCTTTCTTGGCTGACCAGTGTATGGCTTCATGAACCAGACAAGCAGTGGGTAGGCTAGGTTACCAATAGTCAAGGGAGCAACAGTCAGCCTGCCTAAATCCATGGTGGGAGCATGGTGGGTGAATTCCACCTGCTCCATCATCTCTGGGAAACTGGGACTTCCTGAATCCAAAAGCATAATGTACCTAGCCTGACAACCCTTGGGGGTCCACAACCGCCTGGAGTGTGACTGAAGAGAATCCCTTATAGTTTTTGTAATCAGAGGCATAGTGAGAGGGGCACAGAATAGCTGTGGGTCCCATCAGGGGCCCCCATGCAGCCTGTGGATTACACTAGCCAAGGCAAAGGTTCACTCAGTCGTGAGCTCAGCTGTTTTCGGCTGCTGTTGGAAATATGGGGAAACATCAGTCCAGCAAAGCATGCCAGGTCACCAGTTCACCAGCCTCCTAGTAGTGGAGCACAGGATGTGCATTACTGCACAACATTCCCCACCTTTAACACATACTAAGTGCCTCCCATTACAAGGACTTACATGACTTTCTGTTGGAGGAAGTTTGCCTGAATACATGGTAGGGAAAATGTTCTTACTGGTGTTGCTGCAAATGAATGACAACTGCTTCACTATTTTGCAGGTAAGGATGTGAAGCATAGGGAAATTAAGTGACTTGCCCAAAAACATAGAGGAAATATTTAGTAAAGCTGGAAACTGAAGCCATGTCACCACACTACCAGGTAAGAGCTCTGAACACTGAGCCTGACCTCTGTGCATCACTTATGAACAGTCATAGAAATATCAAAAACTCAGTAATGATATTACAAGATTTTTTTTTATTTTGTGGTAAAACTATGGAAATTTATAACTTAATATTACTGTTAAAGAGTTCTTCAATTCCTTTCCTCACTCCACACATTAACCATACCAAAACACTTGCATAAAGGTCTTCAAAATATAATTTAATAGTTACTGCAGAATATCTTAAGATCATGAAAAGTTCAAAATGTCTTGTTTGAATAAAATGCAGTCTTTTTTTTAATCACATGTGCTAGACAGTTGCTAACATCCCAAACTATTAGATCTTTTGGTCATTTTCCATAGCTCTGCTCATTTTTAAAATAACTTAAGCATCTCAAGAGTGATCCATAGGCCTGGAGTACCTTTAATTCTTTTCCATTTCATTGGGACACTTTTATTACAGATTCTTTTTTAGCTCCCCATACAGAAACTGCCAAGTTGTATCTACATCCAGAACTAGAGCCAATCTCAGTAATTCATAATAGCAAAATCAAATTTAAAAAAGCCTGCTCAACAGAGACTAGTCTAATTTTACCCATGTAAGTCTTTTTTTAAATGCTTCTTTAATATTGTATGGATGCAATAAGTTATCAACTTAATATTTTAAAGTTCATGACTGTTGGGGTACATTTAATAAGAAAAAATAGATACTCTGTCGTAAAGTAGGAGGGTTAGATCCTGGCTTAACTGAATCTTGGTGAGGGCCGAAAACAGGCAGAACAGAGCAGAAGTAGTGCCTGTGGTGGTAAACAGATACGCAGATTACCTGAGCATGATCAAATATATGCATTTACTATCTCATCCTGACAAAAAGTATAACTCTTTATATTTTATATTTTTATGCCATTTAGAAATTGTATGACATGCCTATTAGGTAATTATACAGCTGTATTAAAGTGCAGTTGCTTCCAAGGTGGCAGTGAGCATATTGCTAACCACTGAGGAGAAGGGGCAATGTCTGTGGTTAGGGACACTGACTCTTACCAAAAATATTTCAAAATGTTGAATGAGAAGAAATAAGTAAATAAAAAGCAAACAGAACATTGCTTTTAAGAAAAATATGTAAAGGGGATACTTGCGGACTTCGAAGGTACATAAAACACAAGAAAAAGGAATAGCTGTGCAGCTGTTATGGTCATTAACCCATTGCAAAACACAACCAAACTGTGTCCCCTTAGTTGCTTAGACTAGGCATAGCATCTACAAATATGGGACATGGGAACAGAATGACTACACAAGTAGCAAAATGTACGTGCCATATGGGCCCAATTCTGTTCCCTGTGCGGACAACTGCAGCAAGAGAAGACCTTGTGTACCTTTTTCTCTGTCCTTTCTCTGATGTCAAATCACACTATGTAGTACAGCAAAAACTGAAAGTAGTTGACTTAGTTTTGACATCTTTTTCATGATTACTGTTTTATACCAGTTTGTTTGTGTTTCACTCTTTCTTTGATTTTATAAACACAACTATTCCATCAGCTTTCCTTTTACATGGTCTACAAACTTTTATGATTTAATTAAACTAACACGACACTTATTCATTTGCTTCCTTTCTTTCTACTAGATTATTTGCTTTTCACTTCCAAAGGTGTGATTGACTCCATTCCTTCTTTTTTATTCTTAAATTTCCCTATTTGTGAGGAGGCTAAGATGACAACAGAAGCCAAAACGTTAATGCAGTTGCTCCTTGCATTTCAATATCAGGTTACATTTGTTGAGAAGTCTATATATACCTAAGTTTAGGCACCCAAATTTGAACATTTTGGGATAGATCCTGGCTCTTGTTTCTCAGTTATACAGGAGGAAAAAGAGCAGCCAGCCTCCTTATTCCCCTGAACTTGTTACTTTTATTGTAGGGAATAGCCCAAAAGAAAAAGCAACTGCTGTGAGGATGATAGTCTTCCTTCCACATTCATGGATAAATGGGAGATACCTGAGCTCTATGGCATAACTGCATCATGCTAGCCAGCATGGTTGAACCCCATGGGGAATGGCAGTTATCTGAATCAGAATTCATGGGTTCTTAAGGGGGTGACTTTGGGCAAGTCATTTCCCATCTCAGTGCTTTAGTTTCCCTCACAGTATAACAGAGTAATGATCCTTGCCTTTACAAAGGGTTCCAAGCCTGGTATCAGGGAATGCGGCAAAAGCGGAGACCAAGCCACTATTTGGTCCCTGCAGTGCTACAAAGTGTCTGTTTCTTAGGACATATTGCTAGGAGCCAATGTACACCTTATGCATAAGTGTGTTATGGGGGGACTACTTCTATTTATATAACAACATGAAATACTTGAATGATGAACCTACAATAAAGTTAGCTGGAAAATTTCCAAAGTTGATGATAAATGGAAAGGTTTTTTCCCTCTGCCTCAGAAAAAAATCCTCTCCTACATAACTGTTAATCAGCCTTGAAGTGGTAAGTCACAGTGACTTTACCTATATGAATTTTAGAAGTTATCATTTTTAACTTATGTGATTAACAAAAATAGTGCAATATTCAGTTTGGTACCCTAGATTCTGCATTACTACAGTTTAGTTATCAGAAGGTTAGTAATCAGAAGGTTATAGCATCCATTCTTTTTCTTACTTGCCCAATTACTTCAACAACATTTGAAAAATCAATCAGAAAACCATACTGACAAATATATATTAAAAACAGGTTTATCATCATACAATCAATGAGATTGTAATGACACCTGCAATATAATCACACCTGCAAATTGCTAAAATATTTTTGCCTCTTCTCCCCCTCCCCCCCATTCCAATATCTATATAATCATGAGTAAGTAGTAGGTAGGTCCACACAGCACAATGCAGAGCTGTGCATTGACACCCAAACTAGCTAAAGTTCAAAACTTCTTCAGAGCTACCCTGGTACCTCTGCACAGTACTATAGGAACTTCTGCAGATTTAACCAATATTTTCCACTCTTCCCCTTTAAAAATGTAATCCACTGATAAGTCCTATGGCTGATACTTTTTTCTCTCTTCCTTCCATTCTTTGTGCTCAAATATTTGGGCAAAGCTTTTCACCATATTTGATAGTTTGATACTTTTGATAGTTATCCTTAATGCACTAACTGGTAAAATCCCATCACTAACAACTACATTGGACCAGTTACCATGTGGACACAAGAGCACATCAACACCCAAATGACTACCACTGTCATTTTGTGTATCTGGTAGACAGAGTAAATGGAGATGGAGTCTGGCATAGATTCCTTCTGTCCCTCCAGAGCCTCCATGTTAGACAGCTAGAGGCAGGAATTTCTTGGGTTGAGCATGCCCTTGATAATTGAGTGCAGCATGTGAAATACTCACTGCTGCACCATGCTAGCAGCACATTCACAGGCAGTGTTCTTCAGCCAACACCCCTGCAATTGCTCAGGGACACAGAACTTCCAGACAAAGGCATAGAAACAACTGCCTTGGGCACAGATGCCATCGGTGGTGTTGGCAGCGAGGTGGGGGGTGGCAAGTGGAGACTGCCTGCAGGCGCTGCCAACAGCCATCAGCGGTGCCTTTTCACAGCAGGTACACTGCCACACTCAAGGGGTGCACGTGCACCTGCGTGCACCCCCTACACATCGCCAATGGCCTTGGGGTAACAGTGTACAAATTAATGATACTACCTTGCCCTAAGAAGGAATCTCTTGGATTGGGACATGGCGAAACTTCCTGGATTATAAAAGATTTCCCAGCTCAAAGGACTGCATCATGTGGTTACAACCCCCCTTTCAGAAAAGCTGGTGTCTTCCTGGAATATCCCATTCATGTGATTGCCACCTGAGAAAGGAAATCAAGTTTTCTGAAAATATTTACTATTTTCTCCTAGTCCAATTATTGATATAGAATTTCAAACACATCCTTATTTTCTTTTCTACAAAAGCAAATGCATAGTAAAAGATACTGGTTGAGGGAAGTTGTAGTAGCGTGCCGTGAGCAGAGAACGAAAACACAGTGGTTTCATGTTAGGATTGGAGATGAGTTTAAGGGTAACTTGAGAGGCGCTCTCTCATTGTTTAATGGACAAGAGTGGCCATTTTTGCTGTGAATTTGAGCATCTCATTGTAGACCATTGATGCTTAACATTTGCAGACCCTCAGAAACTGCCAGGTCTTTGTTTGCACTTGTTTATTTGACTACAGAAAAAGAATGGAGAAATCCTCCTGTGACAAAGAACTCAGACCACAACAGGGTATTCCTATGTGAAATCTCTGGGTTTATGTTGTGAACTTCAACATGCAAACATAGCTTGGAAACTTAAGGTAGCATCCTGGCTGAGAATCACTGGTATGGACAGAGGTAACAACAATCCTAGCAGAGAG
>NW_017729024.1:120765345-120769050 GCF_001723915.1 Gavialis gangeticus | reverse complement strand
TTGTTTATTTGACTACAGAAAAAGAATGGAGAAATCCTCCTGTGACAAAGAACTCAGACCACAACAGGGTATTCCTATGTGAAATCTCTGGGTTTATGTTGTGAACTTCAACATGCAAACATAGCTTGGAAACTTAAGGTAGCATCCTGGCTGAGAATCACTGGTATGGACAGAGGTAACAACAATCCTAGCAGAGAGGTAATTTAGCTGTGTTCAGCTGAAGTCAGGCAGAAGAAGGCAGGGCAAGGTGGCATCTTGTAGACTAACCAATTCAGAGAGGCATAAACAAATTAAGCATAGATGCAGGACTTACTTTATCAGAGACTATGGATACTGGTGTTACATTGCAGCTGTGAAGGCAAGGTACCATAGCAGTGGTTCTCAACCTTTTTAGATACAAAGCATTCCTTGACAGATGCAAGGCTCACTAGCCTTGAGGCATGCTTGGAAAATACCAGCTCTTAGTTTTCACTTCATTTTTGACAACAGAAAAATAATAGAGCTGTTCTTCTGTTGCAGAGTGTCACAGGGAAACTACAGAGAAAAGACCCCAAGGAGCTAAGGGGGAATCCCAGGACCCAAAACACAACAGGGAAGGCAAGAGAAGGGAAAAAGAAATGGAGATTCCCTTACCTGCAGCTGACACCGCGGTGAGACCGGAAGAGGCGGCAGGACCCACGCAGCTGATTAGCCGCGTCTTTTTGAAACTGCGGCCAGCTACGGAGAATTACGAGCGGAGCCAGCACGGGATAATAAAAGGCAGTCCAAGGGAAGAAGAAGGGGAGAGAGCCAGAGTGGAGCTGCCAGCGGAGGTGCCCTTGGAACTCTGATCAGGGGCGAGGAGGATCCAGACGACCCTCCATGAGGCAAGAGGCTGCACCCGAGGCTGTTGGAGGGAGGACACCAGCGGTGAGGCGGCGGATGTCCCTATTCACAGCGACGGAGTCAAGGGAGAAAATCCAAGGACTCTGAATGAAGAAGCTGACAGCAGAGATGGCCCCGAAGAGAGGGTGATGGAAGTTGACCCAGCAATCCAGGTGGGATCGGCATGGGTTTGGGAAGGCCCCCCGGAGTCTACCCTGACGGGGAGCAGAAAGCCTAAGCAGCGGGAGGGGCTGCAGGAAACAAGTTCCTACCAGTCTGAGCTGCTCGGCGAGGGACAGAGTGGGGTTCAATTGGAGGAACCAGTAGTAGTCCCGTTCGTCACTCAGGAGGGATAGCAGCCGGACAGAGGAGTGCCTTAGACAGGGTTAATAGGGAGAGGAATCCTCCGGGCCGGGGAGCCCATTTTGTTTGGAGCCAGGGATTTTTACTGGTAGTGCTTGTCTTAATTTTCGTTGTTCTGTTTCCCACTTTTGGAGGAGTAGGAAGGAAGGCCATAGGGGGTCTCATAATCAGCTCGATTCAGGGTCAGGTTATATCTTTATATCTGTATCAGAGTGCCCATTACATCGAGAGGCGAGGGCAGGGCCCGGAGACGTCAACAACTCGGCGAGGCTGGGTATCAGGGTGAGGTGTAGGGGAGGTTGGAGCCTCGCAGAAGACCGTCGCCCCAAGATTCCCGACTCCAGATATGCCCTAGTAGTCGACCCCACCACTGAAAGAACGAGCAAAGTCGTGGCAGGCAAGATTGGGGTGAAGGCTACCCCGGGGCAATATATCCAAGCTATACAACCTCAGGGATGGAGCGACAAGCAATCTTACATACCCAAAGCCGGGCAGCATGGGACTGGATGTTTGAAGCCCACCAGGTGCACAGAGAAATCGGAATGACCCCAACAAGTCAGAATGCTTTTAAACACCAAGGCTGCCCATTTGGGTTACAACTGTAAATCATATATACACATCTAATAGTGCAAATATTGTGTGGCACTCTGTGGCACCCTGGAAAGATCTCAAAGCTGCTGGGGCACCCTGTGGTGCCCTACAGCACCCCAAAAATGATATAAAGGCATCACAAGGTGCTGCAGCACTCTGAGAATCACTGCCCTACAGTTGCGGGGAGGGGGTGACAAAAGCCTTGTTACTTCAACTCTATTGAATTCAGGGCTCATGTTTCAGCAGCTGGCACCTCTGAAAGCTGTAAGGGTTACATGGGGGTGGCAGATCCATCTCATACCATGACATGGGGTTCATGAGATGTGTCCTCCTCTGCAGGGCACCTGGACACATAGGCATGGGTGGATCCAAGAGGGTGTGCACTTGCAACTGCACCCCTCCCCTTGCCCCCCAAGTTTTGATTCCTGCTCCACCGGAAGTTTAAAACTAATGGGCTAGCAGTGGCAGCGGCATTGCTAGTCAGGCAGCAGCGAGCATGTCAATCAACTTCACAGCTTCTTAAAAATCTAATTGATTCCTTCTACACTTTTCATTCCTCAGGTGATAACAACACTCTTTCCTTTTTAAGGGTCTTGATGTTCCCACCAGCCAAGCTGCCCATGCACCACTTCTGGCAACGTAGCTCCCATTTCACTGCCCTGCAGCCCCGTATTTGTCTCTTCTCCATAAAGTTACCTTTGGTTTTGCTTCTATCATAAACTGAATACGGTAGCTCTAGGCCCCTGGCGTATTACTGAAGCTTCTAGTTTCTTTTTACCTGAAGAAAAATGTGCACTGTGTTATATGTGTTACATCCAGGATGTCTGGGTGGGAAGCGGGGCGAGGGGCTTGTATTTTATCTGGAGAAGTACAAGAAAAGCCAAAGCCAGTCCCTTCAAACTCTACACCAGCTTATTGGAACATTATCCATTAGCAAGAGCAGCCAAGAATACACAGAGGTAACAACAATCCTGGCAGAGAGAGCTGCTTTCATCTGAAGGCAGGGCACGGTAGCATCTTGTAGCCCAGCGGTTCCCAATCTGTGGTCCGGGTACCATTACTGGCACACAGACAGCCTGTCATTGGTACCTGTTAACAGATTCATTATAATTACTTTATATGACAAAAACGTGCTGGTGGTCCTTCAGGACGTATCATTTTCAATTGGCAGTGCGTAATCTGTCCGCATTGGGGAACCGCTGTTGTAGATAGGCCAGTTCAGAGAGGCATAAGCATGGATGCTCTTCCATCCAGGAAGAGCACACACACCTGCTGCACGTGCTTCCTCAGCCCAACGAAGGGTTTTTAAACCCAAAAGCTTGCTAAGAAAAAACATTTGAAGTTGGCCTAATAAAAGATACCAGATTCACCGGAAGAACCTTGCCTGCCTGTGTCCTTTACACCAACATGGCTACAATCTGCGCCCCTGCAAGAATATATGCAGCACTTACTTAACCAGACTACGATGACTGGCCTTACATACACACCCTACCTCAGAGTCTGCCCCCAGGATTTCCCGTCCCCTCTGCCTTGGGGGGAGCTTGATACCCTGCAGGTTCCCATGTTCCCGCTCTGTCCCCTGCCACGAGCCCCCTTGGCCCGGTGAGGAGGGAGCAGGGAAGCCGGCCAGGGCCTGCGCCCGCCGCTCTTTCCCAGGAGCGCCTTAGCAGCAGGGGGTCGCGGCTCCAATGAAAGCCTGCCCCTCGGCTGGGTCGGCTGCGGCCTCAGCGCTGCTGGGACTGTAGCACGGCCACAGGAAAAGAGCGGTCGGCGGGGGGTGAGGGGTTTCACCTGCCCCCGCAGGGATGCCCCTCGCCCGCGGGGAGGAGGCGGCGCTGGGGGCCGCCCCGCCCCGAGCGGGCAGACACGCGGCGGCGGCGGGCGGAG
>NW_017729024.1:120764553-120765284 GCF_001723915.1 Gavialis gangeticus | reverse complement strand
CCCTTGGCTGCCGCCGCCTCCTGAGCAGGGCTGCATCCCCGCTCCGCTCCCTCACGGGCAGCACCCGCCCCCCCTTCCCTTTCCGTCAGCCCCTCAGCTCCTCGCCCTCCTGCGGCCCAGGCATCCCCGAGCCTCCCCCGCCCGCTCTCCCCGGAAATCCTCGGGCGCTGGAAATGTCCGGCTTCACCTAAGTAGGCTCGGGGCTTTGTCAGGCACAAGGGCTTGGGCATGGGGCAGCCCGTCTTCTCCGGCTCCCAGCCGGCTTACAGGGAAGCCACGGCTTCAACGTTTTTGTCGGGCTCCTTAAATCATAGGTGCAGAGATACAGCATGCAGACACACCGCATACAAATCGAGCAGCGTGCCCTGCGTTGTGCCTCCACAATTGGAGAGTCGCGGGGCGAGATCAAGCCAAGGACACCCCTAAGATTTCATACCGGCTTTATCTGCTCCACGTTTCTGCCTTTAAAAGATGTCTCCATTGCAGTTGCAAGGATCTATGCCACAAACCTCTACCCATAACCATGTAATGAAACAATTGTAGGCCCCTTATTTTTTTTTTTTTTTTTAGTTCTTTGTGTGTAATAGTAAGGACCACAGAGTACGAACAACACTTGGCTTTGATTTTATAGGTCCAAGGACATTTGCAAACCGGAATTAATGTTTATAACTAACCAGCTATTTAAACTTTATCTCACTCTCCTAGAGTGGTAGTGGTGGGGTAGGTGTCTT
>NW_017729024.1:120751726-120759553 GCF_001723915.1 Gavialis gangeticus | reverse complement strand
TCATATGGAAAAATCTGCAAAGGTACCAGATTGATAGCTGCCAGCAAAGAAAAAAAATGATGATGTTTCTCTGGCAGCAGTTACAAGCTCTCTCATTTGCATGCTAACCTGTCAGAGCATCTCTTTGCTGACAAGAGAAATCTTCTCTAGGAGACAGCAAGGTGTTTATTCTGAATGGCTTATTTGGTCTTTGGGTTGTAGGCTGAGACTGTCAGCAAACTGTGTTATTTTGGATCTGGACATCTGTGTGCGGAGAACACGGGCCACCGACTAGCTTCAGGTTGTTAATAGTTTGAGATCATTTTTGATGGCTTGACCAACAGAAAAATTCTGCTGTTCTTTCATCAATCCCCTGTGCCCTTCAGTTCCCAGGTAAAGAGGTTTTAAATGGATTCCAGCTGTAGAAACAGGATCATCCCTTTAGTTTGTCCCCTCACAAATTCTTGAGGAAAAAGAATGAATGGAATGATTATCCAAAGTATGTGATCACAAGGGTGGTGTTGAAGTTCTGCATGACACGTGTAAAGATATTATTACATGGGATATGGTTTTTGTCACATCTCCCACCTATTTTCTTCTGAATGACTATTTTATGACTCACTGGATGAGGAGAGCACCCTTTATTTTGTTGTTGCTACAGAGACTGTTGCTTTACTATTTTGTTGCCTAACTTTTCAGTTTGGTGAGATTAATGACTAGTTTGTTTACAGGTGTTTGCTAAAGGGATTTTTTATTAGTTTGCAATTCCCCTATTGCTTTTTATGAACTAGCCTGCAGGCAAAAGTTAGTTTGTGTCTGTGTGTGTGTCTGCGCGTGTATTGCCCTTCAAGGGCTGGATTGACACGAGAGTGCAACACTTCCAGTTTGGCACCAAAATAAGCAGCCAGATTTTTAAAGAGTTCAACAACCTGGATGTTGAGTGCTTTTGAAAGAATCTGGCTGGTGAGGGAGATATGTGTATGTACTCTTAGTGTACTGTTACTGTGATTTACTTATACACAGTTGTCAGGTACATTTTATAGGCTGTAATAGTTATTATTTCCTAGTTAGAGAAAGAGTACCAAACAATATTCCTTTTCACATACTAGCTTCAAAAATAAGTATAGAAATAAAGTTTATGGTTTCATCTCTGTGAAACAAAAAATAGCTGTTAACTCCAAGGTAAGGTTTGCAGTGCAGTTCATAGGTGTCTCATAGGGGTTTGGTAAGGCAAAAATTTTGGATAATATTTTTCTAAGGTTAATCCAGAAAGTAAATAGCCAGCTGTCATCCACTTAAAAGGAAACTGCATACCTGGGTGCCCTTTATACTTTAGAAACTTCCACCTATGTATTATAATTAACAGCATCCTAGAACCTAAGAACATTTTGAACAGTTAAAAATGGCATTATATTAACAGAGTAAATGAGTTTTATATCAAACTATCTTAAACTTTAGAACCAAGTTTCTTATTAAAGTAAGCCTCATAATCCCTGCTATATTTTTAATGTTTCTTGGAGATGATAATTTATCATATACCAGAACAACAAAGAACCTCTGTAAGAGTTTAATTGCATTACATGTCATAATAAAATGTCATCTCCTTATTACAGCCTGAGGAATGTTTGCAATATACCAGAACACCACAGGTTTCAGAACTGCAAGGCTTTCAACATTAAAATTGCATATATATTGGTTTTCCGCATACTAAAACACAATGTAAAAGTAGGAAATAACCTTTTTCTTTATACAGTTAGTTTGAAGGAGGAATTTAACATTTAATAAATAGGAAAACTTCATTCAGAGAACATTTTGATAATAGAAAACATATTTTGCCTTTTTTAGAAAAGTATACACGGTGAAGGGCAGATAAATGCTGCTAGTTACTCAAAATACCATTAAAACTGTTAAACTCTATATACTAGAAAGTTTTAATGCTCAAATATTATTATTTGATAATGTTATCTTTTTTAGTGCTATTTTCAATACACTAAGGAAGATAGGTAAGCTGGAAAAAATACCCACCCATCTCTGAGATAACAGAATAAAATTCACCAAAAATCTTAAACTCTTCCCCCTTCACTTGTAATAACTTTATCATATAGGAGGCATTTCATTACCCACTTGCACTGTTCATCTTCTCACATGAATTACATTTTAAAGAATTTACCTTGTACAGTTTGGAATTTGTTTAACATCCCGGAAAAGATCTATGACTTGAAGATCTATGTAGAAAGCATTTTTAAGCAATCTTACGCCATTTCGATGTGGTTTCAGAAGGGTAAGAATAAGGTATAGTGCTTGGGACTGGGAAACTCAGTTATTCTTTCTGCTGTAATAGAGATTCTATTGCAAGTTTAAAGGGCTCTAGAAACTAAAAACCAGGTTCTGTTATTACATTTATGGTTTATATTGTAGTATCAGTTATGACTTCCAGTGATAAACTAGAACCCCATAATATAGGAGCTATGCAAAATGCTTTATGCCAACTAGTCCCTTATTGCATGAGGCAGACAAGTTTCTTTGGGTGAATCTGATATCTTTTATTAGACCAACTTAAGTAGCTGGGGGGGAAAAAATTTAAGCTAGTTTTCAGGTTCAAAAACCCTTTGTCAGGCTGAGGAAATTTCAGGAGTTGGTGTGTGCTCTTCCTGGATGGAATGAAAAGTGAAGAAGCCAGAGGCTGGGCTGGTATGCATACAAGATAGGCAGTCAGTGAAGATGTAGATTATCTCGCTGATATCAGTGGAGCTGCCCAGTATCAGCAAAGCTATAAGGATGTGTCCCTAAGCAATCTGATGTTTTCAGCAGCACTGAAGACAAGATGAGAAAGCTCAGCAGCCCTCTGGCTGGCATAGATTCCTCCCCCTTCTGAAGGGATGAGCCTACTTAGCCAAAATACTGTTCACTGGCCTCTCCATTCTAAGCTGAAAGAGGTAGTTAGCTGTGTTAGTCTGAAGTCAGACAAAATCAGAGATCTAATGAAATGAGCTTGGGCTCACAAAAGTTCATGCATACTTCTCTGATTTAATCACTTCATTTCTGTCTATGCCAAGAAGCAGTAGCAGGTAGCTTACACTGCAGAGTAAAGGATCTCTTCACATTCTTACATCCCAGTACAGCTGAACAACAAGTCATCTTATCTAATAAATGCAACTTAAAATTTCATTTATATGGACTTCTTTTTTAAAAATTCATATTACTTATTGGTATCATAATAATCTCAAATGTGATACAAATTAATTTACCATGAAGTACAAATGTCCTGCCTATATGGATGGCATGGATGACAGTTGCAAAGAGAAAGTTGAATTGAAATTGTCAAGGGACTTTGAGAAGGCTGCTATTTTTATATTTCCTTTATCATCAAAGGATCACTGCAGTAAAGTCACATAATCAATGATGAATCTACAACGATTATTTCAGAATAAATAAATATTTATTCAGTAATCTGTAGATCACGGGCCAGTACCATTTAGCTTTGAGAACTTCTGCAGAAGAACCATCCATCTTTTATAGAACAAATATTTTACGGTAACTAATACACCATATACCAGGCCAAGCCATTAAGTCATATTAGAAACCAGAACAGTGTTAAAAAGTTCACAGTTAATTTATCAAATCTACTTAGCCTTTCTATCAACTTACAGAGTATCTGTAAATAGATTGCAGTTTCTTTAGAACTTATTTATTTATTTTTTCAAAATTACTTGGCATATATCATTTTAGAGCTTATTACTTTATGGAAGCTTCATAAATATGCTAACGTTTTTGTTCCAAGTAATTATAACTGGTCAGATAAGTAATGTGATTTCCTATTCCCTGATTGGGTGAGCATGAAAACACTTCTACTATGAATTAAGAATTTGGCTTCTATGAATATGCTTGTAATTCTAAAATTTCCCTTTAAAAAATATCTGTGCAAGTAAATGTAATTACCCAAATATTCATGAAAAGGACACAAGAAATATAATACCTAGATATATACTCATGAAGGGCAGGACTTCAGAAGAGACTGGATAGCAAGTTCCGACTTCCACAGCCAATTTTAAATCCCATTTACCAAATGGCAGTGAAAGCTATATTTTTTGGAAGTGGGGAACAATGTTTCTGTGTAGCCATTGAATTGTTCGCACCAACATACTTCTATACTACATCCACCTATTCAATTACGTACCTTCAGGACTTTCCAAATACTACACAGAACACCAGTCATTATGTGAGAGGAATCATGATGTTTGAAGACAACAAAACTTATGTGGCAGGAGTTAAAAGAAGTATTTGGAATGGGGATGGAGGTGGGATTTAGGGAAGAACAGGGAGCTATCCAAGGTAGCTAGAAAAAAAAGCAGAAGTGGAAAAGAGAAAAGACAGAAAACAAGGGAAGAAAGGAGAATTGAGGATGTAGAGAAGGAGAATGTAGAGCAATGAGACAATGTCAGTGACAAGGAGAGAAGGGAAGATGGTACAAGTCATCCACCATGAGAAGTTTTGCCAGTGACTGCAGCAAGTGCAGGATCAAACCCTTAGCTTGTCTAGTCCCCTTATGGGAAGCTTTATGTCACTAATGTCCTATTCTTTTTCTTTCCTTTATATCTATGATAAAATAAATATACATAGTCTGCACTAAGAAAAGGGACATTGGAGAAAATACAGGAATGACTAACTTTGAATTACATAGCTATAATCCCTTTTCAAGATGTTAATGATTATACAGGTCTCTGGGACATTACTTTTGTGTGTTGAGATATCACTTGTATACACCAAAAATTCCCCATTGCCCTCAAAATAGGATTAATTCATATTTCCTAGTGATAACAGTTGTCTATATTAGGTATTACTCACAGAAAACCTACATCAGAAGAACCTTAATTGTGCAAAGCCAAGCACACAGAAGTTAGGAACTGCCCAAATTAATGTTACACAAATTAGAAAGAGTATATTTGTTATACTCTTTATTGTATGTACTTGACAAACTTGTGATGAGACCTCATTGATTACGTTTACAAAATGTTTTGAAGAAAATTTAGAGAGCTGTAAATATTATGGTAAAATATTCTGTGGGTACAAACCAACATAGCTCCATTGAAGTCATTAAAACTACTCTGACTAAAACCAATTGGCAATCTGATACAAAATAATATGGAACCTGACCCAAAACCTATTCAAGACAATTGAAAATTAAAAGGAACTTTGGATTAGGCTCAAATGTTATATTGCCATACATAATTTGTATACAACATAATATCTATTTTAGGAAATATGTATCCTCTGGGAGGTGCAAAACCCTTCTTTAGTGACAGAACTATTAATTTTTTGGTTGGCATTTCTGTGGTGCCAACCAGAAAACCTGAAAGCTTCACAAACATCAATTTATTTTCATCAATTTAATTTTAGGTATTATCATTCCTGTTTGCAGATGAGTAACTAAGGGACAGAAAGATTAAACTGAAATGCATCCACTAATTTTGGGATCCATGCTTAAGGAATTTAGGGCCTGATATTTTTAAAGAATTCTTCTTTCATTATTATTCTCATCCTTTGCTTTAGAAGCAACAGTAAACCTGAGTGAAGTGCTTCTATTCTTTCCATTCCTGTGGTCTAATATTCAGAGTTCCAGATCCTGTTCTGTCTTTGAGGCCAAGTCTATATACTACCTCCCTCTCTACCACTAAGAAACAAGCCCTCCATACACATTCCTGTTCCACATTTGCCTGAGCCCAGCAATCGGAGAGCATCAACAGCTTGAAGGTCTTGCATGCAACTCCTGGTGCTGCATTTGGGCTGTCCTGAGCCCTGGGCCCAGCTCCCAAGGCTGTTTGTGTATTTTGCTAATTAGAATGTAAGGCAGAATCTACAAACAGCCTCAGGAGCAGGAGCTGGCCAGAACCCAGCACTCCCTCCCCTCCCCAGTGTGCCTTCCTTACTGAGCTATGGAGTTAGAGTCCATCCCATTAAGAAATTCCAATATGGACAGAGAGGCAGGGATTTCTTAGGGTGATGTCTTTTATTGGACCAACTGTTTAGTTGGGATAGAGTTGGAAAAGTTTTCAAAGGATGTTTTACAGAAGAATGTTGATGTCTTGAAGAAAAATATCTTGCATTCAAAAGCTTGTCTAACTCTATCCCAACTATACGGTTGGTCCAATAAAGGTATCAGCCTAAGAAATCCTTACCTTTTGCATAATTTCTGAACCATCACAGCTACCACCTCACTCTTACACTACCATAACATTTAAGGAGAAAGAGCAGTTTCCTACCCAAGGTAAAAAACACAAGGCAAATCTGGAGAGCTAGGCTATTGCCTCAAGGGCCTGACCTATATATGTAGAAAACAACATAAAGCAGACAGACATGTTGTGTATTTAATTATTGAATTGCCTTTGACAGCAAATTATACCCATGGCCTTGGGAAATATTCAAACCTTAACTAGACAAGGAAATACAAAGACAGGTCACCCTGAATAAGGGATGGCTTAATCTATCATGGAGAAATACCTTTGTACTTTGGGAGCACAAAGCTGTATATAAGGAAAGCACCATTTTGTCATGAATGCATCTTACCCCTTGAGGGAAATCTCTGTATGCCATGTTGAAGCATGTGATGCCATATGTAGATCTCAGCCAAATGATCAATTTTGTTTATTTAAATTGTAATATAAGAGTCAAGTTGTGGCCATGATGGTCTAGAAATTATGGAAGGGGAATGATTTCTTAGGATGGTATCTTTTGTTGGACCAACTATGTAGTTGGGATGAAGTTAGACAAGTTTTCTAAAGCTTTATTTAAACAAAATTTATAAAGCATTTTTGTATGTGGGTGTGGTGGATTTGTGCCACTCACTGCTGTTTCATGGAATGGTTGCTCCTACTATTAAAATAATTCCTTTTCTACTCACCACACACTCCCAGACAGTAATATTTTATATTTTAAAGTGGGTGAGACTCTATATTGCTGGGGCTTTTCCCCCAGCAACAGAAGCAGAACTGTTAGCCTGGAATCTTTTCATAGATTTGGTTTAGTCTCTAAAGACACTCTAAAGTCCAGTCATATTCTAAAATATGGTTATGGCATTAGAGGGATCCACATTTCAAGTGTGATTTTTCCATAATGCTGAACACTTAGCCTAACTCTCTTTCCTTTGAAGCAAATGGTAAAACTCCTATCCATTTCAGCAGGAGCAGGGGGGTAGGCCAATGAATGTTTTAAAAAATCCCACCCTTCTTGTGTCTCTCAGACTCCCAAATCATACATTATTTGCTCACAAGATTAAAAACAAAATCTAGGATCTGAAAATGAAGCTGAGCTCTTCTTAGCTTGTGTCATCACTAGTAGTAAAAATTCTATAGCCCAAAAATCAGACCCTACCTACACCTGGACAGCTACATTTTCTTCACTGAGATTTGGCCCTGCAGTAGCAACTTGAAGGCTACTGAAACAGACCTGTGCCTCCTAGCCATATGAGCCCCGCTGAAGAAGCTCTTTGCATTGGCAATACATAGGGGGTGCATGCAGGTGCATGTGCACCCCTGAAAGAAGCATCACCAACACTGCCAGTGGCATCTGCGGGCAGTTGCCTCTCCCCACCCCCCACCCATGGTGTCTGTGGGCAGTTGCCGACCACTGGTCAGCACTCACCACCCCTTCCTCCCTGGCACTGACACTGCTGCAGCCACCTGCAGGAGCTCCCTGCTCACTGCCACCACGCCCCCGCCACCTGCCCCCCACAGCTTCCAGGGACACACATCGTTCATGGTCCTGTGCCACCTAGCTATAGGAACTGGGTACTGGGACACTGGCCCTAGAAGCTGAGCTGAAGCAGCCCCATGCTGCCCAATCATAGGCTGC
>NW_017729024.1:120746155-120746726 GCF_001723915.1 Gavialis gangeticus | reverse complement strand
CTGCCCCCCACAGCTTCCAGGGACACACATCGTTCATGGTCCTGTGCCACCTAGCTATAGGAACTGGGTACTGGGACACTGGCCCTAGAAGCTGAGCTGAAGCAGCCCCATGCTGCCCAATCATAGGCTGCTCCAGGGACTCAAAGACCCCTGCTGCTCCTGCCAAGTCCCTGCACCTGACACCTATGGCCAAACAGTGCAGGGCTGCTCTAGCTCAGCTTCTAAGGCTGGGTGGTGTAGAGCTGCTCCTACCATGTACAGCTTCTACAGCTGGATGGTAGGGGGTCTTCAGCTCAGCCCCTATGGCCAGAGGGGCAGGGCTGTGCAAGATGTAGCAAAGACTTTGGTGGAGACAGGCATCATTCTGGTGTCCCCTTTAAGTGGTGTTTGAGGCTGGTGCCCTTCTTACACCTCCTAGTTATGCTACTGCATCAAACTGAATCTGAAACAAAGCCATCTGACTTTTAGTTGCATGGAGTTCGCAGGGCTAATAGGAGTTGTAAAAAAGTACAATTTTTATTTCTTTCAGTATAGTCATAGAATCATAGAAGTAGGGTCGGAAGGGACCTTG
>NW_017729024.1:120724689-120746144 GCF_001723915.1 Gavialis gangeticus | reverse complement strand
AGTCCTCGTAGGATAGAGTCTCCGATGACGAGGACCCGGCGTTTCTTCCTACCGGTGTTTGCTCTCTGCCCAGTCTTTGTTATGTGTGGAGTGGCATCGTCCCCGCCGGAGCCAATTTCTCTGTCTTTCTCCATCAAAGCTGCCAGGGCATCGAACCTGTTCCCCAAGTGAACCTGGGGAGCTTCCACCACTCTAGGCCTAGGAGCTCTGGATTTGGACACCTTCTGCCAGCCCTGCATTGGATGCGTCTCCTGTGGGGGCTGTACAGTGGGCCTGCAGAGAACAGAAACAGGCATCAACTTCATCCTCTGCATCCCTGATCCCCCTCAGCCTGCTCACCTCAGCCTGGAGCTCCCTCACGTGCTCCTCCAGGGCCCTAAGTCATGCACAGGAGGGATAGGCAAGGGGACCACCAGGCCCCCCCACAGACAGGGGGGCAAGGGGCCACCAACCCCACCATGAGCTCCGTCTGGGTGGAGGCCTCAGAAGAGCCCATGGCAGGTGGCAGCACCCGGGCAGGGCCCCTGGCAGCTGCACTCCGCATCTGCACCATGTCTACAGAGCTGCGCCTGCTGCTTTTGCTCACTGGAGGTGCCACTCTGGGCAGCTACCTTGCGCCCACCTTACGCGAACACCAGCGCACCCTTACAGAGCGCGCCTGTTTGCACGTACTGTTCGCGCGCGCTGCCCACACACAGCTCAGGAGCGTGGCTCCGTGTTGGGCGAGGTAAGAGGGCTCTGGAGGGCTTCCCCTCCGGATCCGCCTCAGCTGCACTGTATCCTCTTCCCCACTTACCTTAGGGGGAAATCAGCTGTTGCTGCCCCTGCCGCTGTCTCCTCTGCAGCTGCTGCCTTCACTGCCAAGGTAAAGTGGGTACACATGTGGCACATGTGCACCCTGCTCCCTCTGCTCCTGCTCCCCAACTGCTGTAAGAAAGACGAGATGACTGAATATACACACTAAGTGTGGGAGCAGATGAGCTGAAGAATAAGGTGACATTTTATAGCTTGTTTTTTTAAAAGAACAGCCATGCTTTAAAATTCATCCATGCTGAAAAAGAATCCATGCATAGGATAACTGGAGATACTGGACTCTCTCAGAGAGCTCACTGATGCAGTTCCCATGACAAGGACTGACATGCAGGGAGGAAAAAGCAGCAGAAAGTTTAAAGCCACCGTGACTGACAGACACCTGGTATTTCCCAACTAACTGGAGTACAGCCTTCAGGCCTGTAGCTGGCAGGAAGTACCACTAGGTTCTTTGGGGCAGGCAGCTTCATATGCAAATTTGGCCTGGAATCTCCAACAGAAGCTTAGAATTTGTTGGTTTAGACTGATAAGCCATTTGATTCCAGGTAGATTTATGTAATGCAAAAAGCAAATACCCTGTTTGGAAACCATAATAAGGTTTCTTTGCTTGCAATTTCCGTTTCCTTGTTTCATAATTCACTGAGTGTTCTGTTACCCAAACTGGGGCTCTCTCTTCTCAGACTACTTCTGTGTGCTTACACAACACCTTTAAAGCTTATAAACAATAAAAAGATGAATCATTTTTGGACATACATTTTGAAAGCAGCGCTATTTTTATCAGAAGGGAAAAACAAGATTTGAATAAAGAAGGTAAATTCTTGTCTGTTTGTGCAACATCATTGCATCTGCAGCAGACACCTGATTTTATTAGCTTCCTTTCTTTAAATCTGCAAATACATCTTTCATTAATTTGGAATTTATAATGAAGGCAGACCTGATGTTCTAAGTCAAGTATGATAGTCTGGAAATTTAATAAAAGGCTTCAGTTTCTTCCTGCTGTGATCATAAGCAGCACGAATGAAACCGTATGTCACCACATGCCATGTTATATTTTTAAACGGTTGTGATGCTTATCTCCTTTTCCTTCCCTATCAGTCAGTACAATTTAATCTTGCCCATTCATACGTAATAACACAGAAAGGAAGACTCTGTGCAGCAAGTTGTAACAAATGGCATCTCTAAAAAAGTCTCTAGATTTACTGTGTAAGACACAAAATACAATGAATATTTGATGGTTTTATTTGAAACATTTCATATTAGTGTTGAGGGGAAACAAACACTCTGAGACTAGAACCTTTCCTATGCAACAAAAGCAAAGGATAATTGAAGTTAAATGCAATTCCATTTCTTTCATCCAGAAGCTCTTTTCTAAACAAAGCAATATCCATTCATTCCTTGGACAGATAAAACGTTTCCCTGCCTCATTTGTGTATATATATATTTTAATGCGTAACTTTGGGCCCAGATACCTACACAACTCACACAATGTCAGTAGTGTTTGAGCAGAGAAACTGAAAGTGCATTACAGAATTTGATAAGATTGTTTTTTAACAGAGGATGCTTTGGAAGTAATAACCCTGAAATCCATGTCCACTCCATAAAGTCCAAGTTTAAAGCCACTGAAATCAGTGAAGCATTCTTGTGCTAACTCCAAAAAAAAAAAGGAAACCACCTGCAAAATATTTATCCCTAGCTATTTCCAATCACTGTCTGAAAGAAAACTTATAGGAACCCTTGTGCTATCTTCACATCCCAGAAAAATCATAAAGAAACCCTCCCCCTATTTCTCCAATAAATAGAGATAATGTTTCCATTGAGGCTAATCACAGATAATATTTGCATTGCTAATTGACCTCATTTTTGGGAAACACTGTAGCATCTAAGCAAGATAACTTGCACCTGAACCTTACAGCAATATCTCATCTGATTAGAACATATATTTGAATGCCTCCAGTTCTCTTAAGTGTTTTCTAATGCTGAAGAATCCCAGGAATGTACTACTGAAAAAGTGAATTGGACTCAGAGTAAGGAACAAAAGACACCCTGCACGCTAAGTGTTGCAAGCTCGGGAAGTACCAGTTGGCTTCTCAAAACCCAGCCCCAACTCTTTTACAATATGTTGCAAACCAAGCATTTCCCTTACCTTCTCACCTTCAGGAAGCCTCAACCATGTCACCGAGCTTAACCTGAACTAATTTTCCAGGTCCTCTCTCTGATTTGTCAACATTTTAATGTGTTAATTAGTTCCTTCATACATTACAATTTTTCTTCCTTCATAAATTCCCTTCAATTTTTCAGTAATCTGCCCTCCAACTCTTATCTCAATTTATTATACTCAGACCTACCTCCTGTACTGCCTCTGCACTAGGTAAAAGGAGGAGGAAGAAGTATAAGGACATTCTTTTGTGTTTACTGTCCTTTCATATTGTTCCAGATAAGAGCAGGAGCTGTAGCAAGAGTGAGAATCTGGTTCACAGATTATTCCCAGTTACTAATCTCGTTCTTCCCCATCCTTGACATTGCCAACCAGCTAATTACTTGTGTCATTATAGAAATGAATCTGCAGGAGGGATCTGAATGTAGATGGTGCTGTAGCCTCATGAAGAATTTCAGAAATGCTCTTCCATGGACAAGAGCTTTATGCAAAAAGGCACTCCCTTGTCTGGGGGAGAAGCTGGCAAATGTTATTTAGAGATTGATGTCACCTGTGAAGCAGAGATGATCAAGGCAACATGGAAAGAGATGTCACTAAATAAATAGAAAGTGCAAACACGGTATGAGGATAAAGGGGCAGCAGATTGTAAAGGACACATGACTGGTGACAAGCAAGGAAAATTATTTTGGCTCTATTAATGCCCAGTGGGTATCAGAGACACCAGGAGTGGAAGGGAACAAAAACTAAGAAGGGAGACAACCAGAGTACAAATGAGAACTTTAGCACCAGCAGTTAAAGAAGAAGGATGAACCTTAGATCATGAAAGGAAGTGGCAGGATCTGGAACAGGTAATTCCCAAGTTATGGGTGAGTGTGAATACTGCTGGTAGCAACAGATAAAGTGGTAGTGAAGAACATTTATGTTGGAAGCTGAGGAGCTCATTTTGTTAAATTTAAGCTGCTGGTGAAATACAGGAACTTGGAGCTGGAAGGGACTTGCTAGAGCCCAGTCCCTTGCTTCTGCAGGCAACCACATCATACAATACCTCTAAAAAAATTATCAAAACTATTTAGGTCTCTTGTTCCTACAACTCCAGTTGGAAAGCTATTCCAGAACCTTGCTCTTCTCAAAAGACAGGAACCTTCTCTTAATTTCCAGCCTAACTTTATGTCCAGTTTATACCAATTTGTTTTTAGGTCAGCAATGTCCTTTTGCTTAAATAGTTATTTTTTTCTGTCTGGCATTTATCCTCTTTGTGTGTTTCTAGAAAGCTGTCATTCTTGTTTTGCTAAAGCTAACCTAGCCAAGCTCTTCTAGTCTCCATTCATAAAATAGATTCTCCCTTCCCTCAATAGGTTCCATTCCTTTATAGTCCTTTTCTGCATATGTTCTAGTCTGAATTCATCTTTCTTGAATATGGGTGACCACAATTGTATCTGGTATTCCAGATGAGATTTCACCAGTGCCTTGTAAAATGGCATTAATATTTCCAGTTAAGATGTTGAAGTATATCACGTTAGGATTGTGTTTGCCTATTTCTTTGGCTGTATCACCTTGAGGGCTTATGGACATCCTATCTTTGAATAGTACAGCCAGATCCTTTTCCCTCCTCTGTCATTCCTATTGTTGAGCCCCCAGTTTATGGGAGCTCTTGTTATGAGTCCTTGCACTTTTTCCCAATTTTTACCCATTTGTATTCAGAGTTCAGATTCATCCTGTTCTTTTTTTATGACACCGTGATTTCCCTTAGTGTTGACAACACCTCCCAACTTGCTATCATCAGCAAATTTCATTAGCATACTCAATCTCATCCAAAGGTCAATAATAAAAATCTTAAGATTGGTCTCAACACTGTTCCTTGTAGAATTTTCCTGTATAATACAAACCATTCCCATTTATGCTCAATGTTGCCATCTTTCCCTTAGCCAGTTCCTTCCCCAGTTTAAATTCTTGTACTAATTGCTCTCCAGCTTCACAAATAGTTTCCTGTGCAGCACTGTATCAAATGCTTTCCTAATGTTCAGAGGGATTAAGTCCAATGCATTTCTGTTATCCTTCTTTGAAAAGACTACATATTTTTATGATATCAAGCAGTCTGGCTTGTTTTACCTTTGGTATACCATGTGGTCTTTTATCCCATTTTCCAGTTCTCTCCATGTCATTGTTTCCTCCTTCTTTCAAAATGTGTCCTAAAGCCTGGCTGATCATTGAGGTCTGTAGTTTCCTGGATCACTTATTTTCCCTTTCTTAAATCCAAAAGATGATGTCAGAAAGACTAGATGATTCTTAGGGTTAAAGGACTGGAGGGAAGTCAGAAATGGGCAGTCAGCAATGTTGATAGTAGATGAAGCTATGTGAATGGAAGAGATTCTAAAGAGAAAAAGCATTTAGGGAGAAGGGAAGAAAGGTAGAGAGCCAGATCTATTGTTTGATATTTTTACAGACCTAGTTTATTGTGTGATATTTATATAGACCTAGTAATTAGTGGACAAAAAAGGATGGATACAAGGCATCACATTGTTAGAACATAAGTAGAAGTACTAAAACCAGCAAGTCACTAGAGAACTTACCCTGAACCAGCCATCCAAATGAACTCCCTGGAGAATGTTGGTTATACTGTTAGGAAACAAGCTGCTGCTTTTCAAGAATATTTTTTAAATTGCACATTAAGTTTGAACATTAAATATTTATGGTTTTATGGTTGCAGATCATTTACTTAATTGGCCATATGTAGTGACACTTGTTTTTGTCTCGTCTTCAAGCTGTTTTTAATCCATAGAAAAAGCCAAAATGTTTGTTGTCTCTCATTAAATTAAATTTAGCTACATCATGAATGACTTTGGCCCCAAATTCTTTATGTGGCTAAACTGACTCATATGCAAATTAGAACTAAAAAACGAGTCTCTCATGCTAGGGAATGCACAGGTACACTTGTACAGTACTTGGTTTGTCCCCAGGGATAAAACACCACTCCATTCTTCCTTTCACCCTGACTTCACAGCTGCACAGTTTTGTCTCAGGTTTCTGAGTTATATATTTAATTTGTATATTTAAAAGTATTTGAAGCCTATGCACATATGGAATCTGCCTATGGCACATCCAGAAGGAAGGAAAGTAACATTATAACCAAAAGAAAAGACTTTCAGAAAGTCTCAAACAATGTAATTTGTACATAAGCTTTCTGGCAGCAGCTTTATTCACCCCTAATCCTAAAGAGGGCTGTATTTTCTTTTCCCCTTGTGGACAAATAAAGTACCCTCTTAAAACTATTAACCTGGGTATAGTTAAGGGTAGATGAGAAGCTAATGGGGGTTGGCTATTAAAATTTCACATGCAGCATGAAAAAAGTTCTCTATGAAAACAGTAATATTGTTCCAAGCCACATTCTGCCCTACTGCTCTGCAATAGGAGAGTCAACAATTTCTTAGGATATCTTTTACTGGACCAACTATGTAGTTGGGATAAGGTCAGACAGGCTTTCATATGCAAGACACTATTTGTCAGGTCTCTGATCACAAGAAGTCATCTAACTGGAGCTATATGGTTTGGGTAGGTGCCCTGCCTGCAAAGCCTCCAGTTCTCCTATGGGTAAAAGATGTGTCAGTAGTTAGCAACTTTTTCCCTTGGTCAGAACACTTCACCTGTGTTCAACCTCCACCCCACCTGTGCTTCTGGGATGATATTCAGGGAAGCAGTATGCATCTAAAGTCTTCCAAAAATGAGGGCAGCTGGTTCCTTCCTAGCTATCTGCCAGTAAATTTGTACCAAATCATTTAAAGGAACGGCCCTGAAAATGACCTGTACTTATGGCTGACCTATCAGAAGGCACAAATGGGACTCACCAGGGCTGAAGAACTCATCCTTGCTCATTTCCCAGCAATATCCCACCAATTTTTTTTTAAAAAAACACATTCAGGATCTGACTCCCATTCTCTCTCTTCCTCTACCAGCATCTCAATGATCAAAATCCAGCTGGTAGTGGGGCGGTGGCCTCTAGCCTCTATGTAGGGAATTTGTGGAGGACTAGTGTGGTTTGGCTGGAGTTTTTATTTGGCTAAGAGGATATTCCCACTGTCCCTCAGAGCAGTTATCATATAAAATATGTGGTTATCATAGAAAGTATTGGTTGTCAAGTAACATGTGTAAAAGTAACATGCATAATAGTATTAAGAGGGAGAAAAATCCAAACAGACCTGAATTAAGAAGTTTACTCTAATACCTTGTTACATACCTTATGCCTTTTAGCATACCCCTGTTGCATTGCAATAATTATTGTACATTAAGAGAGAGTCAAATATTATAAACCCACTAGAAAGGCCAGAAACAAAACAAATTCTAGGAAATATTAGTAAAGGGAGAACCTGGGAAAATTGCCTGTCCATGTAGCAGTCTAAATATGTTGAAGATCAATTGGTTTTGAACTGTATTTCAAAAGAAATCAGTTCACAGCATTTCTCAATCACTGTAGTCCCATGGATGACCCATCATAAAGATTTCATGATCCACTGACATGATAAACTGAACAAAATTAAACTTCTGCAGTTACATGATTTTTATGTAGGATGAATATACACAAAGGTGTCAAAGCTATTTGTTACTATAGTCATCCTTCTGTATTATGAAATAATAAATAAGGCCTGGAAACCATCAGATACACTCTCACTTCCACTTTTACAGTTTCATTTCAAAGCAGAATTCTCAGGCTTTTCCCAGTTTATAATGATATCAGCCAGTAGTACCAACCCTATGCTGATAGACATCAGCCTCTTACAACTTTGGTATTCTGTGAAGCCAAGCAAAAAATATCATGGGGTATCCAGAAAGAGGCATGAACCAAACAGGAATGTATTTTCCTTCTCAGAACTAACTATTTGTCCTCTAGGAATGTCCAAACAGTCTCTCATGCCACATTCCCCATGGTGCACTGTTAAAGATATGTCAGGAGGATGTACCAGTGTTCAGTAATAGGAGTCTTTGCAGTTTTGCTGGTATTATGCTCTCATGGAGTGAGCCCTCCTCTGCAGTGTGCAAAGTAAAACCTAATTTCCATATCTTCTACTGTGAATGAGTATACATAATGAAAAGTCCTACCTTCCGTATATCATTTTTCCTTCAAGTAACTGGTTCTTTTTTCTCCTGTGTCATGTTTCCATTAGTAAGAAATAATGAAAGTCAACCTTTCAATTGTTTAAGTGTCAATCCATTTTACTTTTGACAGAAAGCAATGAGGGTATTGCTAAACTAGCATTTACCACAAGGTAACAACACAGAAAATTACTTCAATCTTTTCTGCCATATCACCCGTACATTGTAAGCATTCTAGGGGATTCAGTCTTCCTAAATCTAGGTCAAATTAGGGCTGAGATATTCATGGATGTACAGGAGAGACTTCAAGGAGCCTTCTTCATTCACTCGTCTTGTACAGTAGTGTCCATAAAACCCCAGAGTCATGGATGAATCTCCTTCCATAACCCAGCAGGACTGGCTGTGCTAGGAAAACTATGTACTGTCAGATCATACTTAGCTGAAGGAAAGAGGCATTGGTACTGTGCTTATCTCCTTGTGGGTGGTCTGAGTCTTTCCTAGAGAACATTTCAGAAACAATAGCCGTATATAGGAAAATAAAAAAAAGAGACATACTTCGAAAGGGTGTCAGATTGGGAACAAGAAGTGAGTGTTCCTGGTCTCAGCACAAACAAGACAACCCAGGGTATTGGTTTGCAGGTTCCTAGGACTTAGCTTACCTGGTCTCTGAGGCTACAGGCACAACACTTACACAAGGCAAGCAGCTCTTGTCTCCTTCTCAATGAACTCTTACTTATGAATTCTGGGAAGCATCAAACTTCAGAAGACCATTCTCTTCTGCAAGGCAGCCAACTCTAGATACCAACATTTCACAGCATTTCCTGCTCCTTCTCCCTTGGGCAGAGCTACAGGAAAAAAATCAGTGTGTTCCCTCTTAAAGGAGCAGTATACTACCGTCCTTACACCTTTCTGTAGTAGAGTACCTTTTGCATTGACTTGGTGGATGGATCTCCCACTCCTAGAGGTCTCTCAATAGTCTCAGGCCCTGTTACCACTCTTTTTCTCCCCGCTCATTCTTTTTGGCTTCATCTTCTTTCACTGCATGTGTAGGGTCTCTTCATCCTCTTTCTCTCTCCCCCTTCTTCCCCAGTTCCTGCTCCCCATTACCAACTCAAAAAAAGCTACGAATCTACTTGGGTTAGAGCATCTATTGGTAACTCCATGAAATTAGGAGTATGTATGTTCTAGCACCTCAGCCGAGTTTCTAAGATCAGTGGAGAGAGATGTAGTTTCTGGACTGCTTTCTTGAGTTGAGAGCCCTGTTCAAGTGAACTGCACCTTTGGCTCTCTGGATTAAGAACTGCTGTGAGAGAAACTGGAAGGGGGCTCCTTCTAATGAGCCACTTGCTGAATTATACACAATTGTAAGATTACATGTGCCTTAGAAAATTAAGGACTAAGGTTCACAATACTTTCTGCACCCCCACTGTTTTCCTTTGCCCAATGTCTTTGAAATCGTCTGTTGGGAAATACTACCAAGTAATCATTGTAGGACATAACGAGAGCAATTTGCCTAATTATTAAAAGCATCTACACCTCATGGGAAGCCAAACTTAGTCATTTAGGCAGAAAGGAAAAGCAAGAGGAAGAGTAAAGGAAGAGGGAAAAGCGAAAAAAGAAAACGATAAGGGGAGATGTGGATAAATAGCAGGAAACAAGGTGAAAGGTAGAAGAGGACAAACAGAAAAGGGAATGTTCTTTTGCCTTTTTAAAAATCTAATAATCTAATAAAAGAAAAGGAGAGATTAGAGAAAAGAGTAACAAGAAAAAAGGAGGTAAAAAAGTAGTAGTAAAAGTCCTGTCTACTCTAGGAAGTTCCTGCTACTGTTAAAACTGGGTCAATTCCACCATAGGAGCAACTTTTGTACAGATCAGACCCTTAACTTTTTAACACTGTTCTCTAAGGTTGGTTGGGACCAGTCTAACTGATGTAGTTTTGAAAACGCTAGTGGCCCCGAGAGCCTATATAACACTGCACTGTTTCCAAGAAATAAAATTTCATAGTGAGAAAAGAGGTAGTGTCATCATGATGACTAATTAAACTAAATTTAAAAAAGAAATAACTCATGTACTTAGCAAATTGTAATATATAGGCAAATACATGCAGTCTGCTACTACTTCCCTAATATTTTAATTAGATAAAGTATTCTTCTCATATCCCAGTTCTAAATTCCAATATAGCATTGCCAGCTCCATCTTAAAGACAGTCAGATTTAACTCAAAGTGGTTTGAGACGCAAGTTAATAAGCAATTAATAGCTGCTTGCTGATAAGGGTGTAGGTGAATGGGTCTCCATTCAAAATAAGGTTGAGATGGTTAAATCTCCTCTGTAGTCTTATCTGAGATAACAAAAGAAAAAGGGAGAGAGGGAAGAGAGAAAGAGAACATCCCTTCCATAAACAAACAAACGACATGGGGAACAGGGTCTCAGACAGTGCCTTCCTAAGACTTTGTAACCAACACATTTAGAAATCTAAAGGTATGCAGAGGATAATATTAAAAGGATGAAAACATCTTAGAAGAACGAATCATTCTACCTTCTAGTAATCCTATTAAATACCTGGCAATCATGATAAGAATACTACTCAGCTGTATAAACAGTTCATGAGTGAGTCACCATGTGGAATTTAAAGGGACATTATTTGAAAATCTTCTAGTTGCTATTGTTAGAAATAACACCCAAGCTGACGATAACTGAAAGACATCGGGAGAAACAAAATATTTCCTGGGTCTTTCAGTCTGTTTGCAGGGACAGCATTTCAGCTGACAAGATTTATGAATAGTTCATTTTCCTGTTTCCTCTATCCAGCCAAGTAGACCCAATCCTGCCCAATTCCCCTTTGCAGAACTCAAATGAAATCAGTGGGGCTCTGGGTGATGCAGTGATCCACCATTCTGTTTGCAGGGACCAAGGCACATATCTGTTTCCCTATTTGCATGAACCTTTCATGGAGCTCCATAGGAGGGAAACCATTCAGATAATAGGGTGCTGTAGTTCTGGAATCACATGTTTCCGAGATATTTAGGGACAGTCTAACACCCTGACCCATCCTTAAGACCCACTCTTACTTTGAAACTAGATAGATTTCAAAGTGATTGTGGCTCTAAAACACCCCTTGCCTTCAATCCAGTACAGCCATTTCCCATTCTAAGTGTTTCATTTGCCCTCTTACCTAATAGCAATATAAAGTAATAGCAAAATTGAATATTTCCATTTCAGGGAGGTGGGTGGAGCCAGGGCACTTCTTCCTTTTATGGCTTATTTTGATAGTTTTCCCCACTCACAAACAGACACTTTATTCTCATATTAGGGGAACAGTAGTCAGTGGTTCTTTTCCCCACCTGCTTTCTGCAAGGCATTTTGGAAAGTTGAGCTGCATTTATCCCCTTGCAAAATGCCTGCCTAGAGAAAAGTAAGTCAGAAGCAGAACTATTAAACAGGAACAATTTTTCCTAAAGATTTTAATTGTTTTTAAAAGATAAGGAATTGGCCTTAATGGTGACATTCATTCAATGAGCTTTACTTAAAGTGCTCTTGCTCCCATTTTGAAACGTGGAATGCTGAATACATAAGATGCTGCAGCACACTACAGCGTTCTCATTAGAACGCTCCAGCAGACTCAAACGAGACTGCTCTGACATGTTCTAATCCAAATGCTTCAGAACACGTGTATGGGTATCCCTAGTGTCTACATGGAGCACCCAAGACTCAGGGTTTTAAGGTCTCATGTAAAAGACTCAGGCAGCAAAGTCTCTGGTACACAAGTAGTTTACTTCAGAAGGATGAAGGGCTGAGTAAAGATTTTATGAATATGGGCCTGTGGTTTGTAGTGCCATAAAGGATGCTAGGTAAGCCAGGGAAACAGTCTTCTGGTACAGGAACCAGGTAGATAAGGACAGAGGATATGCTGGGAAATGGTCTTTGGGCAATAAAGGACCATGAGGCCTCGCAGTGCACATTTCTTTGGGCATTCTTTGCTGTTCCAAAATAGCCCGTAGGTCTAATTGGGGGTATGCTGACATGAAGCAGAATGACTCTTTGGGCTACGCTGGCTTCTGGAGCAGCCCAGAACAGGGAGGACACAAATGTGGCTTAAAGGTACCTTTTGTCCTCTTCCTTGTAGCTGCACCTTTGTGTGCAATATCTTCTGGAAATAGAGCCCAGAACCTCAGCCAGTGTGTTTCAAATCTGGCACTTAGGTTGATAAGCATTCCTATTTTTTTCAAACACATTGGTTATATATAACTTGAGAGTGGCACAGTGCGAAGTACAAAACAATGTAAACAAAGGCAACCCATAAGCAACAACATTTTTTGTACTAAACCCTTTGTATCTTAATCTAGATTGCTGGATTTTTTTTCTCCCTTATTTCTTTTTCCTTATCAATCACTGATATCTGCTCTTCCTCATATCTGCCATTTTGCTTCCAAGGACACTTGATAACTTTCCAAACAAACCTTCAGAAAAATTGTGCAAGAACTCACAGAAGATTGTTGTGAATGATTTAATCTTGACATGCTTACTGATATTATGGTAGACTGATATTATGGTATTTTAGTTTGGTTAAGTCCAAACTAAAATAAGGCTCCTATGTTGAAAGCATCAAATATATTTCTCTTGGTTTTAGATTAGAACCTAAGGGCACGTTCAAGTGAGGGCTCACGTGTGCTCTATGGCACCTCAAAGGCTTTTGAGGCACTGCAAAATGAACGTGGCGCACATGAATAGGTTCTCTGCGCTGCATATTTGTAGTGTGGAGGCAAAATTAGATACCAGGAATTCCCAGTATCAAAAAATAACGGCAAAAAAAAGTGGGATTGTGCATGTGGCTGTAGCATGCATTACCTGAAACCAAAGCCTGGCCAGCCAGAGCCACACAGGCTGCTGGCCAGGCTCCGCAGGCCCGGATCACCACCACTGCAGCCCTAGGAGGCCCCCAAGACTCCAAGTAAGGCTGATGGGCTCAGCCCAGGTGCTGGCCCCAGCTTCCACTACCCCACCAGCAGCAACTTGCTGCATGCCAGAGCACATGTGCAGAGACATTCCCTGGGGACAAGTGGCAGTGGCACAACTATGTGCAGCTGCAGTTGTGCTGCTGCTATTTGTCCCCAGGGAAACACAGGTGTGCACTCATCTGGATGCACCCTTAGGCCATGTCTATATTAAATAAGTTGTTCTCTTGACTCAAGTACTGTATTTATTTTTTGTACAGCATTTTAAAGTTTTGTTTCCTAACATGAATAGACCAAAATAAAAGATTAGATATGTGTGTCTGCTAAATATCACATTATTTAGAAAAAATTAAACATGGCTGTTTTTGTTTTATCCATTTCTTTCATTTTCATACTAGTGTTTTCTTCCCCACTTCTAATGCATTTATTACAAGTTACTGCTTAACCTTGAACACATGTTCAATTTTTATTGTGTCCTTTAGGTATTGGAGTAGGACTTCTTGTACGAGAATATGGCAAACTTTCCAGCCTGGACAAGTTCTACTTCTCATTTCCCGGAGAGGTGCTGATGCGGATGCTCAAACTCATTATTCTACCCTTAATTATATCAAGCATGATTACAGGTAGGAATGAAAATTTGCCATTTCATATATGCCTTCAAGTGCAATTTGGCTTTTCTTTCTTTTTTAATGAAAATAAATGGAAGGAAAATTTTATTAAACTCTTCTATCACACTCTATACAATTTCTATTCCAGTAAAATATTTCTATATAGAATGTAAATGGAATTGGAAGGGTTAATATACTCACCTGGAAGTTGAGCTATAATGAGAAAGATAGTTCTTCTAGAAACCATAAGAGAAAAGCTTCCCATGATCATTTGAAATGTCATTTCTCTCCATATACACAGTGAGGGAATAAGAGTTTTTAAAATTATGGGCACACAGCTGCAAGTACTTGTTACTGGTCATAGAGTTTACTAACCTGAGGCCCCCTCTATACGTTATTGTTGTTGCACAATTACCTTGTTAATTGTGCAGTACATTCAGACTGGCTACACATGCAAATTAACTATGATGCCTTCAAAAGATCCAACCTGCTATATAGTTATTGCTTGAAAATGTGTAATAACTTTATAGCTAGTTTCTGTTCAGCTTTAATGTGCACATGTAGGCAGTCTGCAGCTGGGAGACCACAACTGCTGGGATCTCCCAGCCACTGGGGAGCACAGTGTGCCCCTGGAGTTGGGAAATCACAGCCAATGCAGTCAAACAGGATCAAACCCTAAAAGGTGGAATAAGCAGATGGTAAGTATAGCAGTTGAGGTCAAAGGTCTTCCCAAGGCCACCAATTTGTAGGGCTATTGTAGGTAAGGCACATCAGTATCTATAATAAACAATGCACAAGAGGAATCCAGTCACCTCCCCATCCCAAATGGCTAGGTATCTCTTTACAGCAAGACAGCAATGGAGGTCTGGGTGAAACTGGCTATGTCTTGGAGCTACTGATTATGGCACAGAGATAAGAGGAAGCCAGGTGAGAAGATCTGAGATGTGGAGGTAATAACATAATTAGAGCAGGGCAACGAAGGCAACTGCACTGAGCACTGATGGAAAAAGGGGGTGAGGAGCAAAGAAAATGGCTTTTGCTGTAGGTCTGTGATCTCAGTGGCAACCAGAAATCACCACTGCCTCTGTGTGTGACAGCTGCCTGGGTTCCCTACTGCACTGATACACTAAGTCACAGAAAAGAAAAAGAGAGAGAGAGAGAGAGAGAGCAGGGAGAAGGAAGCTGCAGACAGAGAAATGGATTTTAATTGAGGGTCTGAAAGAAGAGATGAAAATTTGCCAGTACCTAGAATGCAGCATGGCATGGAGGCAGAGGAGTAACAATGACCCAGAATTTTAAGTGATGGGAAGGATGGTGGTATTTTTTATAGAGCAGATGCTGGAGAAGGAAGGAAACATGAGCTGTATTCCTCATTATATTTAATTTAAGTGACAGGAGACCAAGGAAAAATTGTCAAGAGAAAATAAACCAATACTGCTTTTCAAACATACTTTGACTCTGCTCCATGTAGACACTAGGGGTGCCTATACACATGCTCCAAAGCGTTTGGATTAGAATATGTCAGAGCAGTCTCATTTGAGTCTGCTGGAGCGTTCTAATTAGAATGCTCTAAAGTGCCGCACCGTTTTGTGTATACTGCTTCCTGTGTTTCAAAATCGGAGCATTCAGTGAGCTGTTATTAAAGTGCTTCCGCCACCATTTTGAAACGTGGGATGCTGAATACATGAGACACTGCAGTGTTTTAATTGCAGCAGCTCCCTAGAACTGTTCTAATTAAAAATGCCCCCCTCACCCCAGAGCACATGTATAGGCACCCTAGAATGCCAGCATGCCATTTTATAAAGTAAGGATTTGCACAGATATCTTCACCTAAAGATTCCCACAGTGTTCTGTTTCTAAGCCATTTGTGCTGTCAGCTGCCACCTTCCAAAGTTCTGCCCTTCAGTGATTCCGTATGTAAGCTGAATAAATGTCAACCAAGAGTTATATTGACTGGTATGTCTTCAGAAGTAAATTAGGTTCACAGGCTTCCAAGGATCCAAACAAACTGTGCCCAACACTTTGCAGGTTGGGGAAGGGGAGGAGAGAGGAGTACATCCTTTTAGAAGCATATTGTGCTCACTTCTCAATGGTCCCATAGGCATCTGCACATTTATTAATGCACTGGAATTACGGTGCATTAAGTTTAGTACCTCTAATAACAGGTACTAAATGCGCAGTAATCAGTGCTACTATGAATTAGCACAGTGCTACTGTGCATTAGCGCTTTTTAGGTGATGCTTAAAGTGCAATGGACTAATCTACTGTGCATTAGGGCATTAGCACGTTTTTTTGCCAGCTGCGCTAATGCACAGTAGAATTAGTCCAGTGGGCATTAAGCGTCTCGTGTAGATTCACCCAGTAAATATCAGTCTCCTGTACTTGGAACTACTACTGTAAACTCAGTGTAGGCAGTGTAGCTTAGTATTTGTACTATATCACTGTAACCTCAGAATTTGGAATTTTTAAACTGCAAAAGCTAAATTCACATAAACAGATCTGTGTGAGTTGTTTTACAGCTGGCCTTGGTAAATCTGCTTTATACTGAATACAAGACCATATGTTTCATACAGATGTATCAGTTTGTTAGCACAAAACATGGAAATACAAAGTACAGGGAAATTCAGGAGCCTTAGAATAGGATTCAAAGAAACCAGCCCAAATTTCAGAGCACCATTTAGAATGCAAAGGAGAGAGGTGTAGCCTATGTTCTGTTCTTTCAGGGAGATGGCACCTGACTGGGGATACGGAGAGGCACCTATCTCTTCTCAGGCTTGACAGCTATGGACTCTCCTGGATTCAGTCACCTAATCACTTTCTATCAAAACCTGAAGAAGGGTTTATCCTTCTTTTTAGGAAATAGAAAGAAGCAGCAGGCAATGGTGCCCCCGCTCTTGCCCAAAAGTCCCAGGCACTTATCTTGGAGAAGGGAGACCTGTGTTCCAGTTCCTGTTCCAAAGATTATTTAAGCATTTAAAATAAACTAAAATAATTTTAATAAAAATGATTAAAAGTCGTCCCCTCCTCCCCCCACCGGAATACCCTACAGTTTGGTTATTGGCGTATTTACATGGGAGATGAGAGATGTCAATTAAAATGCCTTTGGACAGAGGAGATAATTGAACATACTTGGGTGGCACAATTATCTTCAACTCCTGCTGTCTTTTGTAGGAGAGTTATAGACATGCTATGAGCAGATCTGCCAGATCAGGCCTCACAATTGAGATAGGCAGTGCATCTTTTGCAAATTCCAGTGGAGCTTAAGCATGAGTTAGGCACTTATATGCTCAGTTTTGTCAGGACAAGAATTTGTAAAAACTTGAAAACGGGGCACATGGACATTAAACACCCACCCACTCTTAGAAATGTTACCAGTACTCTAATTTTTAAAATACAAATGCAGCAATGACATTACTTCACTTGGTAAAAAACCACCAATTTACTAGCTTGTTTTTGAGACCAAGATCCACACACAACCTTGTCCCAGAACGAAACCCATTTCTTGTTACTATCAATAGGAGTTGGATCAAGATCTCAATTGAACTTCAATTATAAAAGAAAAGCACTCAAAATAGTTGCCCATTTCAGGGAAACTTGGTTTAGCTATCCTTCTTCCATGGAAACTTACCTTTGCAATCTCTAGTTTTGCCTTTGATATAAGCACAATAATTCAAGATAAAATTAATCTACTTGGAGAAATCCTGGCTCTGCTAGAAGCAACAGCAGAGCTCTCATTGACTTCTTCAATGATGCTCAGAATTTATCCAATCTATTTTCAGCTGTGTGAAGCAAAATCTTCCCTTTTATGTGCAAGATGGAGGGTTTGACAGATAATTTTCCTCCATTAGCCCCATTTCCCAGCCTGTAGAAGACAGATGAAAATACTTACATATCTACATGACTGAAGTGTCACGATTAAATCTTAAACTTCCACTGAAGTCCTTATTAAGAGCACGACTGGGCCCTAGTAACTAGCTAATGTAAGCACTGGGTATTATTACAATATTGACATTTTTTCAGTTCTTTCCAGTTCCCTTGATGAAGCTCTCAAAAATCTTATTAAAATATGAGAAGTGTGGTTATTGGGCAGTTCAGTAGTATTGTCCTGGGAATGCAGGAGCTTTTGCATAGTACAGAGTTCTTTTTAATTATTTTTAGCTTACCTCAGAGACCCAGTCGTAATTGTTCTCATCTCTCCAATACATATTTTATTAGCTGGCAGATGTAAGTCTAATTTAACTTCATCCATGAGCCCACTGCTGGTAGTTTGGCCCTAAATATCTAATTTCCTTACTGCTCCCAGAAAGTTCCATCCCTCAAAGTTCAACATCATCTAGGATTGGCAACACTTTGGACTTCGCCTAGGGAGAGACATAAATGTCTTAATCAGCTACAGGAAAAGAGGAATATTTTACTTAGATTTGGCTAATTACAAAATCTGGTTATATATCATCCACATGTAATTATTCTTTAGTCTCAACTCCCTGCTTCAGTGACTTGTGAAACCTAAACATGCAACTCAGGGGTCACTTACAATAGTTGCCCCTAGCTCAGATATACTTCCTACATTCCTTTGGAGGAGCGTTGCAATACAAAAAATACTGCAAAGATCACAAAATAGAGTTTCAGGGTTGTGCAAAATTCAGAATTATTTTCCATAGAGTTGGACACTAATTCATGGGTTTCTGATGCATGCTCTGGAAATTTTGAGACTGACATATTTACATGATTGTAAAATATATTTGAAAGTTCTTTCAATACTTAGAAACTCTTAAAATTAAATTTCAATCTCTGGATGAAATTTCCAGAGGCTGTGCAGGGCATCTAGTAACATGTTTCTGTAGAAAACTCATCTAATTACTTCATCCTTTATTTTTCACAGAATCAAATCAGTAGGTGGCTGTTTGTCAGTTTAACTGTAGTGAATGACTGCAGTTTAGGTTCCAGCCAATGCACACAGACTTGCTTTCTTGTATCTCCTTCAAGCTGTAACTTCTTCCCTTCTGCCACCTGTGCTCTCCTTACATGTGCCATACAGATTACTACATCTGTCCTGTCAACATGTCTTTTGTTCAAGAGTTTGTAGTAATCTGAGACTAGCGGTTATTAATGCATAGCCTACCTTTATTATTAGCCCTTGAAGCCCTTTTGAAGATTCAAATTTGTTCAGTATGCTGAGTCCAACTTCTTGTTTGTGTTGTCACTTTGGCTAAGTATAGACAGTCAAATAGCCTGGGGCTGAATCGATTCAGTCCTCACAGGTTAATCTAAGATACATAGATTGAACCGATAAAAAAGTGAACAGACTTTCACTTTTAATTCCAGAAATGCAGCCACGTGCCTGCAGTGGCCCAGGCCAGAAGCTGAGGGGCACTAGAGCATGCCTCTCTGCTCAGCTGCAGCTTGGGCCAAGGCTAACACATCCACCCTGTGAATGGGGGGTTTGTGGGGGAGGTTTAAAGCATCCTGGGATGCTGGGGGACTGAGTTAACTTGAACCTGGAGGGAATCTGGGACAAAAGTTCATAAACATATTTAACCTAAATCAATTAAGTCTGATACTACATCCATCTAGGTTTATATTGAACTGGTTTAGGCCATTTTGAAGTGCATTATGTGCACTGAACTTCTATTGTGTTACAGATTTGAACCAATTTATGATCATTTTTACCAGTTGTGACGCCTTCCAGGTCTGGTGCTAGTAGGGGCCTGCCCCTGTCTCTGGGCAAACCACCAGCCTTTTTCTCCTGCCATGCCTTGTTGATAAATGATTGGGATGTTAAATAGGCAGGAGACTGCCCTTCGAATGCCCCAGTTGTAACTGGCAGTGTTTACATATTCCAGCCACCCCTTAACGTGTCCCATGCCACGCAGATGTTTCCTCCAGTGGTTTGTACTGGGTTCTTCCTTTACACAGACAAACATACACAAATACACACTGGGCCCCTGGCTCTACATACTGGGCTCTCAGCCCTCACTGAGACTCCCACAGTGCCCCCTCACTGGGGCTCCTCCAGGGTCCTCCACTCTATGAGGCTCAGGTGGCTGCAGCTGTGCCTGGCCCCCTCTCAGGGCCTCTGCAACCTCAGGTTTCAGAGGGAGCCTGGGTGCTGCTCCAGGTCCCTCCACTGACCTGGGCCCTGCCTCAGGACTCCCATGAGCCTGGGCTCCCCCTGTGTAGACTGAACCCACCAGGGATGTGGGGGCTGGGTTTTGAGGTGCCCCTCCTTGCCTTTCACCGGCAATGCCACTGGCCTGGCATTTCTTGGCATTTCTTGGGGGCTGTCCTGCCATGAACAACCCCACCAGGCCACCCAACCCTGACAGGGCACAGTTTCAAGTCATGCCCAGGACCAGTGATGCCTCCTCCTTCCCTATAGCCTCACCCTTTACCTCCGAGTGTTCCAGGAGCAACTCATCCTGATGTTACCTCCTTAGGTGCTCAACTCAGACTGCTGCCTTTCTGGCCTAAGTTTGAAAATGGCCACCACAATCAACCACCTGCCAGCTGCCTCCTCCAGCCCTTGAAGTGACAGATCACCAAAGCTGCTCCATCACACCAGTTTATGTGTAATTTCTGTCCCTAGCCTGTTTGTGGCAAACCTACTTCCACTCTGTTGCTAAATTCATTTTTTTGTGGGATATCCTCCTGTTCTTCTATGTAGCACATATACAATGTTTCTTCTGACTCTCCTACATCAGGCTGAGGCTCTTTCTAAGAGCCTCTTTTCCAAGGCCTTAGGCTCTAAGTCCTCCTCCTCCAAGGTCTTGGTGTCATTGTTTTGGGGGAGTTGTATATCTGTCACTGCAGTGTAGTTATCATTATCTATGGCTTAATTTCTACCACTGTCCTACCATATAAAAGTCTGAACTGTTGCTTTTGCTACTGCTTTGTGTGGCTATTTGATGCTTGGAAAAGAAGGCATGCTCTACTGAATTTACTGGCCCCAGACCCCAGACCTGTGGCTCCTTTGTTGTAGTGGGCTGCCCTATTATATTGGTGTGCTCCTAATTGCTTCTGTGTTTTGTTCCTCTGCTGGGCTGCAGCAGTCTGCAGAGGCCATCTTGATTTTCCACAGCATCAAACCTGTGCTGGGCAACAATCATAACCGGGTGGATATATTTTAAAGGTCCAATGTTTCCTGCTTGTTTCTCTTTGCCCTTATTGTGATGCCTTCCTGTTGTTTTTCTGCTTAGGGTTGTTCAAGGAAGATGCCTCTTTGTTCAGTTTCTCAAATGCCATAAATCACTTGGGCCAGGGGCAGACACTACACATAAACCAGTTTAGTCATCAGAAACTGGTTTAAACCTGTAACAGAACAGACGTTCAGTGCATATAAACCAGTTTGAAAATGGCTGAAACCAGTTTGAGATAAACCTGGTTGAATGTAGTATCAGACTTAAATGACTTGGGTCAAACCAGTTTATATAATGTCTATCCAGTACCTCTTCCTGGTTTAACTTAAACCAGAGGCCTACAGCATCCCAGATGCTTTGCAGGACTCTCTGCTCCAGAGGGCTGGGCTGGCCCCTCCCCCTGCTCCCTGGCTGCAGCTCCAGCAGAGACGGCAGGCACAGCAGCATCTGCCTGGCTTCCCCAGGACCCCTTCTCCCCTCACAGCTTCCTGCTCAAGCAGGGATTCCCCCCTCTGCAGCAGAGCTGTCAGCGAACACCCTGTGCCCTCTACCTCTGCCCTACTGGGACCAGAGGCCCCACCACCCCCAACACTTCTCCCAGTTCTGATGAAGGGGGCACTCAGGGAGAGCAGGTGGAATACAAAGGAGAGCACTCATTGACAGCTGGCTCTGCTGCCGAGCGAGTAGCTCTACAAACCCTGGTCCCCT
>NW_017729024.1:120682552-120719689 GCF_001723915.1 Gavialis gangeticus | reverse complement strand
CCCCCCTCCCCTCTCCTATAGCACAGAGTGTAGCCAGGATGTGGTATGCTAGGTAATGCTGACAGATGTCTGTGTAAGGCAGACAGGACGAAGGCAGACAGGACAGTGTCTGCTTAGGGCAGGGGTCAGCAACCTATGGCACATGTGCCCAATGTGGTACACAGCATGCTTTTTACTGGCACGTGGCTGCTTCCCACCCCAAGAGGTGGGAAGGGGCATGCCCAGATTGAGCAGCACGTGGCTGCCAGGGAATAGCTTTCTGCTGCTGCCAGCCCCTACATTACCTAGAGTTGCTACCAAGGGACCCAGGGTCTGGAACACACTGACCACGCCGGCCAGGTAAGAGCTCCTGACCCCAACACTAGCCTGGCCTGCCCCGGGTCCCATCGCCAGCCACATCTGCACCCTGATGGCCTGGGCCCCAACCCTGTGCTGCTGGCCAGCGGGCCCCATCACTGCTGTGGACCCCATCCCCAGTCCATCCTGCTGGCAGCCTGGCCCCATCGCCACCACAGACTCTGTCCCCGGGCCCAGCCCCAGCCGGCCCCATCTCTACCACAAGGCCTGGCCCGTGCTGCCTGCAGCCTGGCCCCATCGCCGCTGCAGGCCCCGTCCCCGGGCCCAGCCACGTGCTGCAAGCAGCCTGGCCCCCAGCTGGTACCATTGCCACTCCGGCACTGGGCTGGAGCCGTCTGCAGTGTCAGGATGGGGCCAGGGCCGTGGACCTGCACAGGTCCTGGCCCCATCCCTGTGCAACAGATGGCCCTGACCATGTGCTGCCGGCAGGCCCGGCCCTGGCTGGCAGCATTGCTGCCATCTGCCTCAGCCAGGCCAGGGCCATTGGCAGCGCCAGGATGAGGCTGGGGCCCGGGCTTGCGAACCTGCATGGATCCCGGCCCCATCCTGGTGCTAGCAGCGGGCCCAGCTGCTGGCATGTGGCTGGGGCCGGGGCTGCCTGCAGCACCAGGATGGGGCTGGGGCCGGGGCCATGCCCAACAGCAGCACTAAGACGAGGCTGGGGCCCGGACCCATCTCAGCGCTACAGACGGCCCCAGCCACATGCTACCGGGCGCGGCCCCAAATAGAACCTCTATCACCGGTGCTGGGCCGGGGCTATCGACAGCACCGGGATGAGGCCAGGGCCGTGCCCACCAGCAGTGCTGGGATGACGCCGGGGCCTGGGCCTGTGCGGGCCCCGGCCCTATCCCACAGGCCCAGCCACGTGCTGCTGGTGAGCCTGGCCCTGGCCCTGTGCGGCACCTCCACCCCCCTTCCCCCCCACCAACCCAGCACCGCTGCTGAGCTGAGGCAGTCTGCAGTGCTGGGGTGAGGCCAGGGCCTGGGCCTGGGCCTGGGCCCCTGGCTGCCAGTGGGCCTGGGCCCTGGCCCCACAGCCCCAACCCCTTGCTGCCGGTGGGCCCTGGCCCCAGCCCCACGCTGCCCACAGCCCTGGCCCCAACAGGTGCAGTGCCGGCACCTGCTGTCTTCCCAGAGCCCAGGGCCGGGAGACAGCCAGGGCTAGGGCGGGGGAGGCAGCAGTTCTTTGCAGTCTCCCAGCTGCAGCTAGCCCAGGTTCGTGGTTGCTGCTGATAGCCATGGAGCCTGAGCTGCTCCCAGCAGCTGGCTGGGAAGATGGAAGCCCTGCTGCAAGCAGCCTGGGCTCTGTGGCTATCAGCAGCTACCACAAACCTGTTTTTCTGGCATGCCAGCACTCCGGCAGCTTCCAAGGTAGGCATTGTGGGTTTTTCACCACTCCAGCCAAAAAACTTTGCCTACCCCTGGCTTAGGGCTTTTAGAGCTAATCAACAGGTAGCTGGTAATGTCCCTCTGTTCCTTCCTTGGAAAAAGCTGTTTAAGCAGAGCTTGAACTAATGAGAGGGTCTTTTGTTTTCTGATGGGCTGATAAATGCTGTCAATTCCCAGTGTAACTCCCTGCTGTGCAACTCATAGAATCATAGGGTTGGAAGGGACCCTGAAGGATCACCAGTTCCAGCTGCCTGCATGAGCAGTGTGGCACTTGCCGGCGACCCTTTAGAATGATGGAAGAATAAGAAGTTAATTCTCCAAAGATAGAGGGTGTAGTAAATCACCGCAGAAGCAGGATAAAAGAAAATTGGTTTATTAGTAACTTTCCCGCATGTTGTGGAGCACCCTGGCTGTTCTCACAGCTCACAGTCTACCTTTTCTCCACCCCTGTGCAACCCACTCCCCCAACTCAGTCAGCTCCACTCCAGTCCCACTCTCTTTTCTCTTTCCTGTGGTACCAGCAGATCCTTTCTCCATGAGACCTCTTCTCAGTCATTACGTTTCTCCTCTCTTCCTCACCTCCTTACTTCACCGGTTGCCGTGGTTACCTACACCCAGTCAGCCGGTCTTATCAGCAAGCTACTCCAGTGCTGCAGCTGCTGCTCCTGGCTTCCCTGCTGAATCTCTCCATGCTGTGTCCCAAGGGGCAAAGGAAAACCCCTTGCTGTGGACTTAAGTAGCTGCTGGCTCCTAATCAGTTAATATTCACCCTGGGTGCGATCCCTTTTCCAACTGTGTTTACTAAGTAATTAACTTTGCCCTGTCCCTAACCTGACTCTCCCCGCCCAACCCCCCACTTGCAACTTAGTAACATCAAAGGAACAGGGCTGTCTTTGCCCTGTTACAAGCAAGAAAGACATCTGGGGTCAGGTGACCCCAGCCAGGTGACCATCCAGTCTTCTCTTGAAGACCTCCAAGGTAGATGATTGCACCACCTCTGGGGGAGCTCGTTCCATAATCTGGACACCCTGGTTGTGAAGAAGTTTTTCCTAATGTTCAGCCTGAAACTATCTTCCAGGAGTTTGTGGCCGTTGTTTCTAGTTTTCGCCCAGGGTGCCCTGGTGAACCCACCGAGTCCCTGATGTACACCTCTGATATAGTGGTAAACTGCCATCTGGTCCCCTCTCAGCCTTCTTTTCTTTAGGCTGAAGAGTCCGAGATCCCTCAGTCTCTCCTTGTATGGCTTGCCATGCAAGTCCCTCATCATACAAGTGGGCCTTCTCTGGACACTCTCGAGTTTTTGCATGTCCTTGTTGAAGTGCGGCACCCAGAACTAGATGCAATACTCCAGCTGCGGCTGTACCAACGTTGAGTAAAGTGAGAGAATCACTTATTTGGTTTTACTGGAGATGCATGGATTGGTGCATGCCAGAGTTTTATTGGCCCTAGCAGCTACTGCGTCATATTGCCAGCTCATATTCATGCTGGGGTCTATTGTTACCCCCAGATCCCTTTCATTTGTAGTGTGGGTCAGGTTAGCAATGACCAGCCTGTAGGTGTGCTGGGGGTTCTTCCTTCTCAGATGCAGCACTTTGCATTTGTCTACATTGAACCTCATCTGGTTCCATTCTGCCCAACATGCTAGCCTGTCTAGATCTGTAGCCTTCTGCGGGTGTGTCTGTGCAACCCTGTATCTTGGTGTTATCCGTGAACTTGGCCAATGGGCTCTTCACTCCCTCATCCAGGTTGTTGATGAAGATGTTGAACAGCACTGGGCCAAGTACCAACCCCTGGGGTACACCGCTGTCCACATCTCACCGGAACAACACTGATTCATTCATTTGGACGCTCTGCATCCTACCGCACAAACAATTTTGCACCCACTTGATGATCCTGCAGTTGAGCCCAATATCTTCTAGTTTTCTGATCGGTACCTTGTGGGATACCAGGTCAAAGGCTTTCTGGAAGTCAAGGTATATGATGTCAACTGCTTTTCTTTCATCCAGGTAACGAGTCACCTGATCATAGAATGAAATTAGGTTAGTCAGATGAGACCTGCCCATGATGAAGCCATGCTAGCTGTCATTCAGTATCATGCCTGCTCCATGCTGGCTCCCTCACTGGTCAGGAACAGTGTGGGGGGTCCCCCTCCCTAATCAGAGCGTCTTATCAGGGCCTGGCCATGCCCCACCTCAGCTCACCACTTTGGAAGGGAAGGAAGGGCTGCTCTAGAGCCCCCCCCAGCTTCTAGCCACTGCAGGCATGTGTCTGCATTTCTTCAGGGGATGTCTGAACGGTTACAAACTGGTTCAGCCTAGCCAGGTTAGACTAACCTGCAAAGATTGAATAAGTTCAGGCTCAGTCTTTTTGAATGTCTGTACCTAGCCTTGAAGTCTGCTGCAGTGTACTGTCACCGGTTGTCAGAACATAAGTGTGTCTGGTGTTTCAGACCTTAAACAGACCATGTGTTTTGTCTGATTCACAGTTCTCATCTGAGTGTCTTCCAGACCTTGCCTGATCATTTATTCCACTTCCAAGAAATGGGAGTAGTAATCCACTGCAGCAGACAGAGTAGTTCCTGTTGCAGAAAGTGTTTAGGTCTGTTCACTGTTGGGCTGGGATGGCACAATACCTTGTGTAGACAACTCTCACATGGTTGCAAGCTTACTCCCAATTGGGCATGTATTCCTGGCCGGTAGTTATCTCCTTAGTTCACTTTAAGTATGCCTGCATCTCTAGGTGTGAAGTGTGTATATATATCTCATTAGGTCACCTCTTATCTTCCAGGATTACTGCCCAAACCTTTTGAAGAAAAATCCTATTTTGTACCCATAGTCACCCCTCACCAGGTAGCAGAGAGTAACCTCCTGTTCCCGGCAGTGTGACTAAACCTAAAGCATGAATCTTTTTACTTCTCATCCTGTTTCATGTTCAGTTGGGTTGCCTGAAGCTTTCCATCAGTGAAAGTTATATAGCATGTTAATAGACTGTATTTTCTTTTCCACAGAGAAATCTGTTTTGTATTCTGGAAGGAATGTTCTGCTTAGTGGGTCTGCACCAGTAGTGGCTCCCCTAGCAGTACCTTATTCTCACCTTGTAGTGCTACTGTCTCAATAACATAAGTTGTAATCAGTCAGGTATATTCAGCGATGACATCTGCATGATGCTTCCTAATGGCTTTTGATCAGCCTGAACGTCTCTCTTGTACTTGCAAGATGGAATTGTTCTGTTCTAAACAACTTAGCCAGCAGCTCCTTTTCTTTCTGAGCATTTTGCCTTTCTGTGCTTGTTAGGACTGTTCTGGGAAATACTACAGGCTGCTAATTTTATATCAGGGCTCCTCCTAGGCCTTTGTCTGAGGCATCTCACTGTAGTTCTAGCTGATCTACAGGATGATAATACTTCAGGACTGTGCCTCACTTTGAATGTTCCTTACACCTTCAAATGTCTGTTTTTGGGTCTCTGACCATTCCCATGCTGCAGCTTTGTGTGTGAATATCTCAAGCTGGCAAAGGCTACTGATAGATATTCACAGGATCTAGAAAAATTATTGGCCTTTTCTGTAAATCACAGGATATTAACTTGTCTGGACATTTCCTTAATTAGTTCTCAGTTTCTCATGCTTGAGCTGGAATTGTCACAAGTTGCTGTCAGATGCAAGGGAAGGACCTTAGTTCTTTTCAACTTCAGCTTCTCTGCTGTTAGCCCAATATTCAGAGGCATAACTTTTGGTGCCTCGGGTGCTGTGGGGAGATGGGTGAAGGCAAGTTTACCTCCCTACCCAAGCTGTGGAGGTGGCAGCAGCACAAGCCCCCAGGGGGTATCATTTTGGCATTCCGCGGCCCCCCCAAGTTACACTACTGCTAATATCCCACTTCCGCCATGTGTTTAGCAATTGTTACAACTTGGCAACATGGTCCTGGATGATTGCTTTCATGACATATCCTTCTAATAAGAGTGTCATCAGCTACAACCTTGCTGATTAAAAATTCCTTCAGCATCAGGTTCAGTTTATAGTGTGACATCTCTGAGGCTGGGGACAAAACTCTCTGTTTTGTACCCACTAGGAACTGCCAAAGGCATAGCAGAGTTTGTCAGGAAGCTGAGTGGTTCATCTAACCCAATATGCCAGAAATCATTCTTGCTGTCACAAACAATGTTTGCCCCTTGATAAGCTGAGTAACACATCCTCAATAATTGGTAGTAGGTTGTGATTCCTTGTCAATGTATGAAGTGGTTTTCTACCAGTAACAGATACTTATTTTACTTGAAGGTTTTTCTCACTACTGTTGGGCTGATGATCCAGTTCTTTATTCAATGGTTCCACCATGTCTAATAGCACACTGTATTATAGTACTCTCACAGTCTGTATATGGGGGCCTATTATAAATGCAGCAATCCCTGTAGGTGTCTCTCTCCTTTAAATGTTGACTGTCAGTGTTTTAACTCTTTGACTAGACAATTCAGCTGCCCTTGCTTTTTCTCTAGAACTAGGTTCTTCCATCTCAACAATCTCTTCTGTAAATTAGAATCACAAATCCCATAAAGATCCTGTCTCTAATTAGAGGAATTTTTATAGTTTGATGTAATTGCCAGTTCTCAGCTCTGTAGTGAGTGCCTAGTTTCTCTTCTGCTTCCTGATGTTAAGATTTTTTTAAAAAGTCTCTCTTGCCAGTCATATCTCATTCTGTCTGGAGTCACAGTATTCATTCTACACCTTCATCAGCTATTCCAGTGTTTCAGACATAATCCTTGGCAACAGTGTCTCGCTAACAGCTTGATCTTTTCCCCAGTGAAAAAGTAAGGAAACTTACCTGCATTTTAGTCCCCATAGTCAGCTCTGAACACAGACTCAGTTCTTGGGTTCCATAGCTTCTGTGCTTTTGTGAGGCTTTTTATCCAGAAATCCAGTGTTCTCAGTGGTCTGATTCCTTCTGTGCAGCCTACATGCTCTTTTTCTGCATTCTTTTTTATTTGCCTATTTACACTTTCTTCCTTGCTATGGATCTTGCTAGATTGACTTCTGCTACCATGCTGGATATACCATGTGTCACATATTAACATGCACACTCCATATTTCTGAAAGTAAACTCTCTCTTTATTTAGAAAACTTGTTAGTCATGCTGCAAGTGCAGCTAGCTTTGTTGCCATACACACAGAAATTGGCTTCCTAGGATAGGTACAGAGAGTCAAAAAGCCTGAGGCTGAATTGATTCAGTCTTTGCAGGTTAATCTAAACTGCACAGATTAAATTGAAACAGAAGTGAACAGACGTTTACCTTTGATTCAGGAAATGCAGCCATATGCCTGCAGTGGCTCAGTCCTGGGGGGGAGGGGGTGCCACAGCATTACTCTCTGGCTGTGTTCGCTTCCTCTTCCTGCTGCCCGTGAAGACTGCAGGGTTGTTCATTACTTCCTCTTCCTGCTTCCAGGTGTCTCTTGGATTTGTAGTTCACAGTTGCAGCCAGCAGCAAGTCTGAGCAGGGGAAGGGGTGTTTTACCTCCCTCCCTGGTCCCAGACCCCAGCCAGGGTTTGCATTGCAGGGGGGAGTCCCCCCGCTTGTAGACTGAGCTGCATCCCCAGCTGGGCTTACTGCCCCCATCAATCCCCTTGTCAGCCAGCCCTTACTGCTACAGCTAGGGAGCAGAGGGATGGGGACAGCACAGCCCAGCCCAGGGCTGTAAGATGCTGGGGGACTGCTATTTAATTTGAACCAGGAAGGGGTCTGGAACAGAAGTTTCATAAACTGGTTTGACCCAAATCAGTTAAGTCCAATACTACATTTAACAAGATTTATCTTAAATCAGTTTCAGTCAATTTGAAACTGGTTTATGTGTACTGAACTTCTGTTCTCGTACAGGTTTAAACCAGTTTCTGATCACTTAAACCGGTTTATGTGTAATTTCTGTCCCACACTTCCCTCTGGTAACCTCTGCTTTTCCTTCCAAGTGCAATGACATTTGTATAGATCAGGCCAGATTTGCTCTAACTAGCCACCAAGGGTGGGAACCATGGATCAGAGAACTACCTGGATAACATGGCTAATCCCAAATACAAAGGTTAGAAGTTGAACCTAGAACAGGGCTCTTGCCTAGAACAAAGCTGAGACATTTGCAGTGGAAGAGAATCTTTCATAGATTGTTCCTTCTTTTCCAGCAGTGGAAACTGAAAATCCATATTTCTTCCTCAAATTTTTGTTTGTGAAAGAAGTTATCACAGTTAATTATATCAAAATGATGCTGAATTGCTGAAAAATAAATGGAAGCTTAATATGTTGCTTTTTAAAATACTTGCAGTTCAGCCTCCACAAAGCAAGTATTTGTCCCATTTTAATAGTTTTGTCCAATCTTTGTTCATTAGCTTGCTTCTTAGAACACTGATAGATCACAAAAGATCTTTTTCACCCAAAAAGCAAGGTTTCTGTGATAATATCTTTTATTGGACCTTTTGGGCACGTTACCCTTCCAAGGGCATTTTGTTCTGAGAACCTTGCTGAACATCTCCCCCAACATATAGTTAGTCCAATAAAAAATACTAACTAACCTACCTTTTCTTCTTGCATATTTCCTGGACCGTCGCTGTTACAGCACTGCAATTTCTGTCATCTAAATTCAGATATAATCAATTGTAAGGCTTAGCCAGTTAGAAAACTAGGAATTTATTTATTGTGTTTATTTATTGTGTCCTTATATTTTACCCATAGACTATTTAAAAACTGAACAATGGATTCTTTTTATTTAAGGAATAAAGAGGCCTATGAAATTAATTATCTGCTATATATGTTGTACTTTATATTATATAACTCTTGCAGTTTTTTCTACTGGTTGTTTCCATTCATTTGTATTATTTTTTCAGTGCAGAGGGGGATACACTTTTCCAGATTGAGGGGAAAATGTAACCCAGAGAGAAATAATTCATCCCATATTTAACTATGAACAGGCAGTTAAGGAGGCGGCTCTGACTTTTCCCTGTGACTTGCAAAATTAAAGTACTTCTGCACTGCAAGGATTTTTTTTTTTTTTTTTGACAGCCCCCACATAGTTAGGATGAATTATGTCAGTACAGACTAAGTTCTTCACTGGTATTTTATAGTTTGCATTCATTGAGTTCTTATTCAGTTTGCTTGCTTTGGCTCTTCCCTACTTGTGATTCGAGTCTCTGCAGGAAGTGAGTGATACAGAATGTTGCTAGCTAACACGTGCTCGGCAAAAGAGGTAAAACTGGACCTTCCAGTGGTAGGGCAAACGTACAGGTGTTTAAAAAGAAAAAGTGGGAGTTGGAACAGACAGTATGTTTTAGGCCAAGTTACTTACCAAGATGCTCAGTTTGCTCATTTGTAAAATTAGTATAATATGTACTTCATGGAACTGTTGTAACACTTAGTTAATTAAGGTTGCTTCACAGTTTGTGATCTTTAGATGGAAGTCATTGCACAAATTATATTATTGTTAATTGCAGGTATCTGATGAAATGTCATCAAGTCACAAAGTCACTCAGGTTTCCCATGGTCCAGTTGCATTTGCCATGGCACACTTGTAATTTTACAGTCTCAGAATATAGGCTGAAAGGCATCTAAGTTCCTTAAAAACTTAGAAAAAACTCTTAAAAGATTTATAACATTATACAGACCTTCTTTATACATCATAAAGGAGCCAAAAAAGGGGGTGCAAGCCAATTTCTGGTTTTGGTAATATATTGTAATTAGATCCCATCACTTTAAATAACTTTTGTGCCCTCTAGCGACCCTCACAATCTTCTGTGTTTCAGAAGCCACAAGAACCCTGAAGATGCTTTGCATAGTGTAGTTAGTTAATAAAGTTATTTGGCCATGACTGTGCCTGGGTGATTCCTTTGTATCATGTATATTGTATAAACTGCAAGATACAGCACATTTCCATGGCAAGTCGCCTCTAAGTTGTGCTCTGAAGGATGTCAGAGGTATACACATCCTGGTGTGTGGTGTCACTGAAGCAGGAAGAACTGCAGAGTCATGGGCAATTAACAGGCAAAGCTTTGCTGCCATCCTCTTAAGCCTATTCCTTAAGATCATCAGCCAGACCTACCCCATCAATACTGGTTGCCAGCACAGACAGGCCTACATTATTTAAGGGTTTAAATTATAATAATAAAACTTTGAAGTGCACTTCTGGTTCATAGAGCATGATCATCACAAACTCTCAAGGGCAAAGAGTCTAGAGAAAATGTACTGCTGAGTTCTGCAGCACTGGTGCCTCTAGTCACTGCCTGCGCCGTATCACCAGGTATTCATTGATTGGGGCACTCTGGTCAGGTGAAAACTTGTGAGTATTCTGATACACTGCACTGACCTTCTGCATATAAAATAAGCTGAATTCTTTTCTTCATATTCACTTATCTGTAATACCATTAATTCCCTGAGCAATTAATGTATATAATGTCTTCATAGTGTTTTCTTTGTAGGAGTTCTAAGCTAGTAAATGTCCACCTGTTTCTTTGACTACCAGTAATTCCTGTCTAACAAAAGTACTTTCAGTAGTCACACAGTTGTCTGTATTCATTTCATATTTCATCTGCAGTAATAAGGAGGCTAGCTGTCTAATGTACCCATTAACTAACTCTAATTGGCCCTGTGGATTCACTTAGCTTGTCTGTTTGGCAGAGTGATGTGTTAACCATCCCTCCAATATACACTTTGGATATATCCCAGTCAAGCAACATTTTACATTCAATCCATTGATTCAATATCAACAAAAAAATATGATTTTTCTTAATGCCTTCCTTATGTTTGTGTCAGGTAATATAGCAGACATACTATAACACAAGGAAGTTTTGTGCCTCTTGTCAATATAATGTTATAATAGATTTGGGGCTAACTACAATATGGGAATTAATAGTACAGGTAATAGCATCACCAGACATGGGTGGATCTAGGCTTTTGAAAAGGGGAGTGCAGATGATGTGGTACATTATCACATATAACACAGCACATTTTTCTCCAGTTAAAGATAAAATTGAAGCTTTACGGATATGGTAGGGGCCTAGCACTATATTATTCAGTTTAAGATCAAAGCAAAAACAAATATAACAACTATAAACAAACTCATACTATAATTTGCTAGATTATAAAGTTTTAAAAAACACAACAAACAAGCCAAAAGAAATCAATATTTTACTTCTGTAAGTATACTAAATGTGAACTTATTATTCATATTTATAACTTAAGACAAAATATAGCCTTATTGAACACTTTGACATTGCATCCAACACTTCACTGTTAGTCATTTCCACACCTGAGTTAATATTACCACAGCTGAAATCAGTTTTTTAGCTTGAGCTAAAAACAGTCTTCAGAGCTGTGAAGCAGAAGAGAGAGATTTCCAGCAATGGCTAACACATAGCAAAATTGCAAAAGAAAGGACAGTTTGAATAGCAGAACATTGAGACCATTAAAAAGGAGAGGGGCTCATTAACATCTGTGGAATGAAGAAATCAGGTAGACTGTAATGAGCCATGAAGTCAATTGATTCCCTCACTACTGCCTGAACAGAAACACTGCTACCCTTCCCAGACAGTTGGTTTTGAAGTTTGGGTGGAGCAGGAATCAAGAGGGGATCCTACTGCACTAGTGTACCCCCAACCCCTAGATCTACCTGTGTCACTAGATACCAAATATTTTGGAATATATCTGGTGGGCAGTAAAGAAAATAAATCGTATCTTGCTGTGAAGCACAGCAGGGGTCAAATGTCACCTGAATATAGGCCCTAATAATTGTATGTCTTGAAAAAGTTACGATTAGCCATTAACCTGTCTTTTAAGCTGATTGAAGTATGGTTTTTCCTTGTTCCTTGGAAATATAAGTTTTCAAAAACATTTTTTGCTGAGGCATCAGAAGCAAACCAACACCTTTAGAAATATTTCAGGCAGAGGAAGGGGAGGAAGAAAGAAACACTCATTCACTCCACAGTTGCCTGATTTAAGTCGCTGCCAGTTTCAGACCCTATGGAAACCCGTAGCTACCATGCCATGGGATACTCTACCATGGGCAATGGTCTGTCTCTCTGGTCCTTTTGACCAAAAATGTCATTTTTATTTTTACTGATACAAATATTCCCATAGAAAGTCTGGCTTTGTTGAATTGATATTTTCTAACAAAAATATGTTGGAGAATTCCTCACTAGCTCTGTTTGCAAATATCTTCATTTTTCTTTTTCCTTCTTATATTACATCTCATATAATGCTTGCATCATCTGTTTCATTGTTGAAATGGCAAACTTGCTGGAATATTGCAGCAAATGTTTTAGTATTCAAAGGAAATGACTCCATATCCATCCACATGAAGAATGAAAGTAGGTCGCTTAATTTACATATTCCGTATGTGATAGTAGTTTTTGGTTTTTTAACCCTTTAAAAAAATGTATCCAATATGTTGTATTACTGTTCATAAAATGATGCAGCACTATAAGGATTCACATTTAATTGTGCTTCACTAGCTCTTAAATTAAAGAACAGTGATAATTAGAGCAAGTGCTTAATGTAATTGGCATGATAACAGTTCTAGAGGCAGAAGGAGAGTGTTCAAATGATCTTTCGTAATTCTCATTGCTGGGAAAGGACCTCTAGTATTGGAAAGCAATTAGTCTTAGAGCCAGATTCAGATTGGTACATTAAGGGCAAGTCTACATCCAAAATTTACCAAGTCAGGCAGTAGCACACTCAACCACCCTACCGATCCCTTACTTTGCAGGCAAATTACACCGATTCTAGTTCAGAAGCTAGTCCGCATAAAGTGGCATAGCATGTTTGAGCATGCCATCCCTTGGCACAGTATATTTGCAATAAGACTTTGGTACCTAAATAGGGCTTAGACAGAATTTAGTTAATTAATTTACACCAAGCACTTCTGGATGCCACACAACTCCTTAAACACTTATATTTGGTACTACAAAGATATCTTGATATGTAAAAAACCTTTTATGCACTGTGGTCAGCCAAGCAGCGGACTCTGACCTAGTCTCTGTAGCAATCTAGAATGGAAGTGGGGCAGTACCTAAACTCCACTAAGTCCCCAAAGAGACCCAAGGTATCCTCAGATCACACCTAAAAAGACACCAAGACTGAATTCAGCACAAAGTACAGCAGCCATAGCAACTTTCAAAAAGGAAAGGGAATTCAGCAAATTTAATATTTGATTATACAGTATTTGTGCACCATTTTCTTATAACTCATGCTATTGTACCAGAAGTCAGGGCATGGATGCAAATAGTCTTTTACCTAGAGGAGGGTCCCTTTACACAATTAGGCAACTATTTGAAAAGTCTATGGTCTCATACTCATTTCTGCAGAGACATTTGCTGCCATATTAGATGTCATCATTAATACAGGGCACATCTACACAAGACACTGCGTTGCCATAGCATGGATGGGCACGAACCGTGATGCCGATGCTACTGTGCAGTAGCAATGAGGTACTGCACAGTAGCTTAGGAAAAATCCTGTGTGGCATTGGGACTGCGTGGTGACACCAGTTACTGCACAATCATTTAGTACTTGCTTAAGCTTAAGCTTAAGTACTAAATGACTGTGCAGTAACAACTGCGCAGTCCAGCACACATGTAGATGTGCCCACAGTGTTTTTTATGACTGAAAAGAGCATCATTAACTCAAACCTACTTTAGAAACAAAGACCAATTATCTATACAGAGTCAAATGCTGTGGCATATACTCATAGGAATGGGTGAATGTACGCTAACTTTGCAAAATAACCCTAATAGCTTTTCACCCACCTCATCTTCTACTGGTATTACCGGGCCAAATTTGCATAACCGGCTCGTCCCAGGCACTTCCCTAACTCCTGACCATCACGGGGGACAAAAAGACTTCCTTGTCCTCCGTTGGAGGTAAATACCTGCTTCTTAAAGAGAGGAAAGAATAGCCCAAGCCACTATTGTCTTTCCTTTAGTTCGTAGGTCTCACATTTCACTTACTGGGACCTTATAGGATGGAGGAAGATTTTCCACCAGCATCTTTGAAAAGTAAATGAAAATCCCAGCCAGAACCAAGACCATTGGTTAAGAGAGACCTGGACTGGGATGGAAAAGTTTGCTGATTCCAGGACACTTCACCTATAGTACAGAATGTCATGGAATATTTTCACCTACTAAAGTCATCTCATTTGTAAATTGTCCTATCTTTCCAGATAGTCTTGAAATGTCATGCCTTTTTGTATGTCATGCAACTGGGAAATTTTCAGCATCTTCTAAAAATCTGGTTTACATTAATAAAATAATGTTTGAAGGAAGTGTAAAATTAAGGAAAACAAGGCTGATCCATACTCAAGACACAGTGTGTGTGTCTTCACATTCATTAATGCGCCATCGTTACGGGGCATTAAGTTTAGTACTTGCATAACTAAGTACTAGATCAACGCACAGTAATGGGCACTACTGCATAGTAGTGCAGGTGCATGGCTTTTTACAGATGCTAACTGCACAGTAGCATATTAGCACGGATTTTTCCCAGCCCAGTACTGTGCAGTGTTATTAGGCTACTGTGCAGTTAGTGTTTCATGTAGACACACCGACTAGGTCTAAATGTGCACATACTACTCTGCAGTCAACGTTACTGTGCAGTAAACCTTCCAGCAGCCATGCTAGGATCTCCCAGTGCTGGCTTTATGGTTGCGGAGCTGGCACTGGGAGCTCCCTGCTGTGCTTACAGAGCTGAGTAGGGAACAGGCTAGACAGCCTGTTCCTCACCCCATTTTGTGATCATGGGGAACAGGCTTCCCAGCCTCTGCCCTGCAGTTATGCAGCAGAGGCTGGGAACTGTCCAAGTCTGAAAAGGGTGAGAACCACTGGCTTGAAGTATAAGGAGCGTTTCATTGAATAAATGAGTTTGTATTGAAATAAGTTTGTATGAATAAAATGTATAAGCTTCCAACACAGGTCAATGATGAGAATATAACTAGACATCCAACTCCTGATCAAAAATCATTAATCACAATTGAAAATAATATCTTAGCATTTATAGTATTTCCTATTGCAAATATAGAAAATACCGATGCAACTTTACCTGTCTAATACAAGATGATTTAAAAGAGGACTGTTGTAGCGATTTGACCATAAGCTATTGAAATAAATTAGAATTTCCAGAGTAAAGCAGAACTGTCAGCAGAAAGTAAAGTAATTTCAGAAAAGCAAATTAAAACTAAAATCAGAATTGTTTGCCAAAGATGATGGAAATCAGAACTGAGACATTGTATCTTATGATTAAGTGGGCACATCTACACGAAACGTTTACTGCAGTTGCCTAATTAGCTCTGCAGTAAAGTCTCAGAGTCTACACATGTGGCCCTATTAGGCCACCATAAACTAATAACCACTGCCATAGGTTAGTACTTGTAAACACAAGTACTGTCTTGCGCGGCATTATTTAGCATGCCGCAACATACATGTAGATGCCAATGGGGCAGCTGGCTGGGACACAAGGATGCTTCAGTGCAGGGGCTTGTGCCCCAGCCAGGTCCTCCGCAGCACATTGAGCCAAGCCGGACCAGCCCTTGCCTGGCAGGCTGACCTCCCAGCTCCCTGCAAGCCAGAGCTGCTCCCAGCTGGCTCAGCATATTACAGTCCTGGATGCAGTGTAAACACTGCCCCTGGGATTAATAAATTCCAGCATGAACTATGCCAGAGCTTATTCAGTTGCATGAATAGCATGTGTAGAGATGTCCAGTATGTCTGCAACTTTGATTCTGCCTTTTCCTCATGTGTGTGAAATTGCAGCTTTTCTGTAAGTGTCCTAGTGCCAAGTAACTTCATACATTTTGAGCTTATATCCAAATCATATATAATGCACCGTATTAAGACCTTTTTTCCTTCCTTCCTTTCTTTTCCTAAAACTAAACTTCATGTTTTACCAACTGTGATTCACACAAAGCATATCACGTAACAACCAAACAAATATAGGATTTTTGTATAGAGCACTTCAGTTACCTGTTGAAATGCATTAAATACATCCTGAAATACCTTCTCCTTTTTTTTTTTTAATACAACCATTGCAGTAGCCTAAAAAGCATTTTTAAATGGTTATGTTTACTTGAGGTGTCCATAGCTTTGCATTTGGAGGTGACAGCTGAAATGGCAACAGGTAGCAGATAGAGAGAGAGAGACAAATGATATGCAGAACAATGCAGTAAAGTTAGTGCAGTTTGGTGTAACTTGAATCTAAATTTTTCCCCACAGGTTAACCCCTTAATTACCATTCCAGTATGTATAATAGCTGTACATAATTCAAATATTTCCATTCTGTCTCTTTATAGCCATGATCCTGATTTAATCTTTCTGTTACAATGGCAAATTAGATACTAAAACCATCAGGGAGGAAGAGCTTGAGGGAAGCTGCCTCCCATGGTGCCCCATTGTTTGTGTCCCCAAATATCAGTCATTTCCTCACAGCACCACAATTTGGTCTATGGCTAATGGAGATACAGATACCGGATAGAAGTTTGCTAAATGGCTGGCAGTTGTTTGGCCAAGTAAGACTTCAAAATCTTTTCATTAATGAAATGGTCCTTTGCTTAGATTTTTTTTTCTCAGCAATCAGCATTACATGCAAGCACAACAATCTGCTGTCTGTGCTGGGAACCAGCCAGGTGAACACTGTGAAATCAATCTCCATAAGGAGAGAATTTATGTCTTGATCATCAAATGTAGCACTGTTGGCAAAGACTGCTAAACCATCCATCCCTTTGCTGATTCTACTTAATGATCAATTTATTGTGCAGGATAAGTGGGATGGTAGAAGAAATGGATTCTGTCAGTTTCCACTGATCTTGAATTGCCTCCTTTCAGCCTTGCTAGAAGCTTGGAGAACTGAGGAGAAATGCTGCAGATATGCACTTGGTGATGACTTTCATAACCTGTAGAGCACCAAAAAAACTGCTGAAGTATCCAAATGCAAGACCTGTTCTTCACTGATACCAGCATAGCAGCACTAGTGTTAATGTAGACATGATCTGGAGGGGAAATGGAACAAGAGGCCCTAGCAATTTAGACTCTTGCTCTCAGACAAGACTGCTCATATCACAGGTGAAGAGAATAATTAACATGCAAAGATGCAGTCACCCTGCCCCTGTAGAACTGGCAAGATGGTAAGCCTGGGAATATTCCCACTCCTTAGCCCCATCCTCTCTATGTCAAGATCATATGGGAGTTCTGAATTCACACCATTGTCCTAATAAAGCAGGGCATTATATGAATTTGGAATGGTAACATTATGCCATCAATCCAAAGTGAATACCAATACGCATCATATGATTCATATTACTGTACAGTACAGTGCAATACCATATTTTGCAGAGAGCTAGTAGAACCGATTTAGAGATTTGGATTATTTTTTCTAAATTGTGTTGGCACTGTTTTACCTGCACCTCTTTAGGTGCCCTAGTACAAATAAGACAGTTGTCTCAAATGGAGAGAAAAATGTATATTGCATAAATTATAAGGTCACAATGTCAAGACATTATATCTGTGGAACTTCCAGTGCTAAAGCAAGTACCAAGCCCCAAAGCTATTGTATCTCTCATTCAAAATGTCATATAAAGCTAGAAACAGAAGCTGATGGGTTATGGAATTTTAGGCCTTAAGTCTATCACTGCACCAAGGTTGCATGTTAAGAGAAAATTCCACTGTTGTGACTGGGGGGGAGGGAAGAGGCAGACTAGCAACACTACATAGAACCGTGAAAATAACAAAAAAGAAATTACTGCTAGAGATGGCTAGATAGGGAGAGGCATACACTGAAGGGGGGGCAGAGATCAGACATTGCTTTAAAAATAAAGTTCAAGCACATGACCAAAAGGGTAGCTAGTACCACATTTTCTCCCATAAAGCATGCCCCAGAATAAAATACACACCTTGTTTTTGAAAGGCAGGATGAAGAAAAAAACCAGAGTTGTCCATGCATAAACGAAGGAAAGAGCCTACTCTTCAGCTGACTCAGCCTCTCTTTCCTGTTAACTATAGCTGAAACCCTAGCTACTACTGAAGACTGATCTCCATGCGCCATATCTGTGATTCTGAAAAGAGCTAAAGAGTTTCTAGAGTTGTGATAGGAAGAGAGAGATCAGGAGGAGCTAGGAGACAGCACAATTACCCTAAGAAAGCTTGATTACTGGAACATCAAGACCATTAAAAAGGAGAGAAAAGGAGCTTCTTAATAACTCCCGGTGGAATTCTCGTGAATATTGGTTCACATTTGCTTAAATGGGTGTCCCACATAAACAAAACTGCCTCCTCGCAAGCAGGACTGGTAGGGAACCTAATTTTCCATTAGGTAGCAAGGAGATTTGACTCCAAATATGGGGGTCATGATATACAAGAAGGGCTTCCAGAAAACAACAGTACATTTATACAAGTAAAATCAGAAGAGGTTTTGAAAGGCTTCAAATATTACAGGTGATTGACATTATTGTCCCGTCTCAGTGGAAATCTGGTTTAGTGTTTAACAGCAAAAAAATGAAATTGACAAGCGACTCAGAAAATCTATGAATTTTTGCTGTTACATAATTAACAGGGGTGAGCCCAAATACAAAGGCCAGAGGCTGGACACAGAACAGGAAGCCACATGACAATTCTGTTAATCTAATTCACTGTTTCCAACTCTCATGATTTTATTAGAAGCCATGCAGTATTTGCTCTTTTGTTAAAGCCCAACCTCCTGAAGTCATGTGATTAAATATAAACTGAAATTTTTGCATTAAGTAGCTGGAAAAAATAACTGTCTGAAAGAACCCAAAACCTCAAAAAACAAAAAAAATATAACCCCCACAATTTTTGTAAATCTCGTGATTTTTTTGAATGCTTAGTTTACAGAATTAAAATCTAGAGTTCTTCCTTCTCGTCTAGCATTTAAAGTTCCACACTCCAAATCAAATGCATTTTCCTGTTCTATTCTACTGCTCAACTTCCTCAAGTGTATTAAGCAATGTGACTAGCAGCTGTCTTAGGATAACAGAACAACCAGTCTTTCTCCAGGGGGAGAAACTTACGCAGCAGAGTGTCTTGTTTTGGTAGAGTTTGACGAACATTTGGTTTTTTGTTCATTTGTTTGCAGTTTTTTTAGTAGTATTGTTAAATTGATGTTGTAGCTATGATGGTCAAGCAATTATGCGCAAAGCAAGGATCTGTTAAAATGTATGCCATGCTTCCCTAAGTGAAACTAATACAAACAAAGGGAAAATTAAATAAAAAGAAAAGAAAAAAGAATGAAGTAGCTGGTATACATCATCTGTGTGTGTGGGAATTGTCATGAAATACTATTTGACTGCTTTGCTCCACAGGTAGAATCATAAAACCTGAGGAAGATCCTTTTATTGAAGTGCTTTTTAAAGTAGGACATTCTTTTCTGAAAAATAATGGTGTAAAATAATATATCCATCTTACGCAGAGTAGCTCCCTGTGTATTTAATCACATCTGTTTCATAGTTTTTAGGGCCTCGGATGTTAGTGGTAGATATGTTTGGGCTATCTTTTACTGCTGTTATATATTCTTACATACCTTACTCAACTTTTTACCAAGAAAAGGTTCTGGAAGTTAGGGTGTGTATTATGAGAGAAAATATGGTAAGAGGAGCTTCTGCCACTTACTGAGTGAAAGTGAAAGTAATGTCTGTGTGGGAAATCTACAAGGAGCAGATAAAAGGGACACAGCTCCCTAGCCACTGCTATTAGTTACTTGCTACAAGAGCAAATCTTTTTTTTCTTTGTTATGCTTTAAAAAAAAAAAAAGAAGATATGTCTATCTTATTCCAGGCTGTATTGTACACAGTAATATACGGCAGTACTACACATCTGCAATTGGCATGTGAGAGTGAGATGGCTTCCAGCATCATTTGCTCACCAACATAGTAGGTAGCTAAGTTAAAAATGCAGGGCCTTATTGGCCCGAAATTGAATTGCTGTAAGGGGGAACTTGATTTGGAGCTAACAGAATTAGGAATTTACTGTAACATTTCTTCCAGGCACTGGTTAGCAGCAACAAGGGCCAGGTTCCATTTTGGGGTCTAAATAAATTTAACCTTGGCTCAATCCCCCACTCAGACCACCTGGGAAACACTAAATAAATTACTAGGGTGCCCTACTTAAACAAAAACCCTTCAATCACAAGCAGTGTAAACACAGAGAACAAATTTATTACAGAAAACAAAGGCAAAGAAAATGCTTAATGTAATTTAAAACACTACCAACTACAAGGCATAGTTCATAGATTGCACCCCCTTGGGGAGGCTTCACCAATGCCCAGGCAGTCTGGGACTTGGGGTCACCTAAAAGGTAGTTCCAGGGGCCTGTACCCTTATACCTGACCTTTAGCAATGGGCTGGAGGGAGAGGCTTGACTGGAGAGTGCTTTGAACTGCTCCTCAGGTTTGCTGGGCCACAGGAAGCTGCTAAAGAGAATGGGACCTCCTGTGTTGCAAAGGGCCCCTGTAGGGCAATATCCCCACTTCCATGTGGTGGCCTTGAGGGATTAACTGTGGCTCCAGACAGCATGCCACACCCCTAAATTCCTAGTCCCAATCCCAGCTCTGCTGGGCAGAAACTGCAAGAAAACTTCAAAGGAGAGGTCAGGCCTACCCCACTGGGTGGCCATCATAGAGGACATTCCAGTTTTCTGCTACTCTGTCCTTTATTGATACGAAACCTGACACCTTTATGTCCTCTATTTTTCTCTTCTTCAGTTGAAAAATAGAGGACATAAAGGCGTCAGGTTTCGTATCAATAGAGGACAGAGGATACCTGGACTGTGCTCTATAATGGCCACCCTACCTTAAGGCCTGAACAGATAGCTGGGGTTCAGCCATGCAGCTAGGCTGAAACAGAAACAGCAAGCATAGGCCCAGGCCTCTGCCTGTGGCCAGGACACCTGGTCTCAGCTATAACCTACATTGAGACAATACAATTACAAAACAGAGGGGGCCAGGCCCCTGTAGCCAGTAACTGCCAGGACCCCACCCATTCCTGGGCAGTTTGCTTCAGAGATTAAACACCCCCATGGTGTTAACCCCCTTAAAAAAAAAAAAAAAAAAAAGGAGGAAATAGGAGTCTTAAACTCCACAACAGACTTTCTTGCCCTCTATCTTTCTCGCCCTCTCGCTTTCCCTTCAAATAATGTTTCATATCTCTCCAGCAAAGAGGAGGGGAGATCCCCAAACCCCTCTATGGGGAGCAGATTCTGACTCCCAGTGCAGCTCTCAGCAGCCCCAGGAGAAAGGGACCCAGAACCTCAGTGAGTAGTTCTTATGTACCTGGTGTGACATCACCCAAGCCTTGTCCAATCAGGGAGGACCACATTTTAGTCTTTCTCCCCACCAATCTGCCCAAAGAATCCCCTGCTCTCCTGTTTTACATATTTTGCCTGGATACAGCTTGCCATGTGCTGAGCAGACAGAAAGCAAACTCAGAAGCAAAGCTGTGTTATTAAGAATCTCTTCTGCCCCCTTTAGGACTGCTGGTAAGATTAATAATGCTCCGTAGGTGAACATAACTAATCAGTAGTGTAATTAGGGATGAGTGACCAGGGCACTAGCCCCAGGCCATCACTGCCAGCCTGCCCACTGACACTGATCAGGGCACAGAACCTGGTTGTTACACTTTGGTTATTAATAGCATGTGCAACAAGGTTTAATACTAACTACCTTGTTTTCTAAACTTTACAAATATTTCCTCTAATGACTGCATAGGCTCAAAGTTCTTGGTCTCAAGGCATTCCTCACTGGACTCGAGGCACCCCTCCATAACTTTTGTGAATTGAGTGGCACTCAGTTTAAAAAACTAATTTTGTTCCAGAGCTTACCTCTTTACATGGGATGGGCAGTAGGGGTAGGGGACCATCCAGGCAGGGACAAGCCTAAGCTTGGCTTATTCGCTTACCATATCTGCTTATCTCCTTGCACCTCGTGGCACCCTACAAGGCATCTGGCAGCACCTCAGCATGCCCCAGCACCCTGGTAGAGAGTCACTGGTGTAAGCTTTAGTGGAATCTACCCATTTTTCTTTTTAAATCACAATTTAGAATCTTGTAAGTGAATTTACTACTTGTAGGAAGCGGGAATTTGATGTCCAGATAATTACTCGCAAAACAATTTAATATTCATTATTTATCATCTATATTTCAAGTACATATCCTATAGTGACATAAGATGCAAATCTAATGATAGTCTTATCTCAATACCCATTTTGTCATTTGCTTCTCAGATGACATTGCTATCACAGGGATACACAGGGCTAATAGTGATACTGATTTGTTTTGTTTTTTCTGTACATGGAAATTGATAATATAGATATTTTTTCCTTGAGATACAAATGTTTTATTTAATCATCTCTATAGTTTCCTGTATGTAAGTAACCTTGTTCTTCTGTATTCTCTGTGAGGTCCTACAAGTAATCAAATAGATGGGAAAACAGTAATTAAAGAATTTCCTTTTTTAATGGTTGTATATGCACAATTTGGACTACAGCTGGCAATAACCCTGTACTAGTTATTATTATTAGCTTATCTTTTAGAAAGACTTATAATTTTGTACAGGGCATTTGTCAAGATCCCTGTAAGTCAGAAATGCATATTTGAGATGCGTCAGATAAATTTGTCTTTAAAAATATTTGGGCTTAAATCTACTTACTCTTCAGAAGTTAAACATTCTCATAACTCTTTATTTTCATATCTAAAAGAAAATGACAAGCTTCTGAGAGTCTGATTTAATATATAAGAGGATCACAAATATATAAAAACATATAGGTCAAGTTTTCAAATTATTTTAGTGCTTTTTTTTTTTTTTTTAACCATTGCCCCTGGGTATTAAATTTGCTACATGTGGCCAGACCTGTAAATCTTGGAAACCATTAAATCTTCAGTGCAGATATTTTACGTAAGAAAATCTCTCCCAAAAATCTGGTTGATGTACTATCAGTGTTAAAAGTTTAGCTGCCTTCAGATATAATTGTAGTTTGAGAATGCTCTTGGGATGCATACAACAGAAAAAGCAGCTTTTGCTTGCAGATCTAAACACAGGAGAGGGGGTTGTCCACCCACCGGGGGAAAAATGTGCACTCTTAAGTTCTAATTTTTTTTAAGGGAAAAAGAAAATGAACTTCTTTGCAACCAAAAAGTTATCCATGGATGAATCAATGCATTTGTTGTCTGAGTGTACAACCAAGCAGAGTAGGACAACGCCACTGTGTGTTGTGAATTACCTTCATTCTTCGCACTGGGGTTTAAATTTTGAAGCCAAATGATGGCTTTTAAAAATATATATTAAGGGGAATAATGCATCGCCTGACCAAGTGAATCAACAAAGCACCCTAAGCTTTTTCCTAGAGAAATAAACACTTGCTAATAGAATAGAGTGCCAAAAGAAAAAAGAAACTCCAGTCAATCCAGATGAGATAATGCCTTACCTGGCCGAGGCAGCAAAGCACTTGCTACCTGGATGATAAAGGATCTCAAGCAAACACCTCAGCCTATTGCAGAAAGTTTTCCTGGATATTACTACCATTGGGCACTAGAATGTGCAGGAAAAATTAAGAATAATTAAATATTTTCCACGTATAAATAAATCACTCTATATTCATGATACGTGTATTCTCTAAAATCTGTTCATTTTTTTTCTCTAGGTGTTGCTGCTTTAGACTCCAGCGTTTCTGGGAAGATAGGTCTGCGCGCAGTTGTGTATTATTTCTGCACTACCGTCATAGCTGTAATTCTAGGTAATACACAATACTGAAGTCTTCACAATCTTTAATACTGTTTAATTATGAGTTCACAATATCAACACCATATCAAGTTTTCAGTGTTAATACAAATACTTGACATTCAGATAAGCACTTCAATTAATGTTCAATGTCCTGAGATTCTAAAGTTGAGTAAGTGATTCATAGATTCACAGTCATTAGGGCTAGAAGGGACCTTGGAAGATCAAGTTCAGCCCCCTACCCCAGGGGCAGGAAGTCAGCTGGGGTCATAGGATCCCAGCAAGATAAACATCCAAATTTATCTCGAAGGCGTTCAAAGTAGGTGCTTGAACCACCTCCGGCGGCAGTCTATTCCAGACGTTGGGGTCTCCGACAGTAAAGAAGTTCTTCCTTATGTCCAACCTGAAACCAAGTGAGCCATTTCACATTAAGGGTTAATATCATTTCCTGTATACACAGCTCTGACTTGCTGCTTGAGCAGGTGTGTGGCTAGGAGCCAGGATACTGGGCTCAATCCATGTTCTGGATAGTGGGGGGGGCCTGGGAGCAGTGCCCCCTGGGAGTCTGAAGGACCGCAAATTGCTTGTTTTACCTCTATGGAGCGGACTGAAATTACCCTAACATGAGCTAGGTAGCTTCAAGTTAGCCTTCACCAGAAGTGGTATAACTGAGATGCTCAGAAAGCATCTAACACAAGTTAATGAGCTTTTATGTGCAGGTGCTCACATTTTAAGTGTCCTTAGCATGGTATAAGTATAATGTTCACCCTAAGATCCTTTCCAGGGGTTCCTGACAAACCAATTAGTGTTGTGGGGAATCTAAGAAAGAGTCTTAGAGCCTGATTCTGCATTTGTGAAGTCAGCAAGATATTTGCCACAGGATTCCAGCTGGGCAAAATTAAGAACTATTTGCCTAGGAACAGTTGTATTATAATTATTTATTAGTGGGGTATAATTGATTGTATACCATCCTGTCTTTTTAAAGGCCAGAAGTAAAACAAATAGAAATTCCTCAGCTCCAGTCCCAAAAGCATAATTTTAAAGTAAGGCTCATTTCAGCCAACATTCCCAAATGTAAGAATATAGACTGTGACACACCGCTTGAGAGAAGAAATTCCTCTCCTTCGTTTTTTTTTCACTTTCCGGTTTCACTCTCAACTTCTTGTAGCCTATCCCTCTTTTTCTCTACTGCAGGAAATTAATTCCACACGGCCAACTCAGCCACAATAAAAATGTCTGTACACAGAATATGGGGGTGTTGGTTATAGCCATGCTGATCTAAGGACATAAGCAGACATAGTTCTTTGAGTAAACGTATCTTTTATTAGACCAACTAAATAGTTGGAAAAAATGTTCTTTGCAAGCTTTTGGGCACAAACACCCTTCTTCAGGCATAGGGAGAATCTGCTGATGTTTTGTGGTGGCTTCTAGTCCACCCAGGAGAGCACACAAAACACCAGGAGACTCTGAGTCCCTGTGCTTGAAGAAAGGTGTTTGTGCCTGGAAGTTTGCAAAGAACAATATTTCCAACTATTTAGTTGGTCTAATAAAAGATACCACATTTACCCGAAGAACCTTGTCTGCCTGTGTACACAGAGTAATCACCTGTAGCCCCTCTGCTAACCCAAAGCATTGGATTAACTTCCTCTGTTAACAGCTTTTCTGAGTGGTCACCCTACCTATCACAAGACCAAATTCTGTGCCCACTGCTGAGAATATTGAATCTAGATTTAAAGGAGAATTTTTTCTGCAGAAGTTAGTTATTTAAGAGCTGAAAACCTGAAGGAGTATATACACATAGGCTACATTTACCAGTGCTATAATTTCACTGATACCAAGCACTGTGGTATCAGTGAAATCATTTTCATAGCTGAGGACAGGGCTGTCCAACATATAGCCTGTGAGTGTTTAACATGAGGCCTATGGAAGAGGCTGCCTTTTCCACTGCCCTTTGGCAGGGGAGAACACCTGAGAGAGGGGGCTGTGCACCTCTGGTACTTCCCTCATGGTGAGGGTAGATCCCAAGGGACTGCCCCCAACCTGTGTGGCCCACAGAGTCTGCATCCCCAGCCACACTGAAGTTTGATAGTCCTGGCTTAGGATAGTGTACAGTTTACATATAAACATGAGAACTTTCAGTGACTAAATGCACAGAAAGATTAAGTAAAAAATAAATTGTCAGTTGTCAGCTTCTTCTTGATAATTTCTACAGTTGAGGGAGTTTATACCAGGTCAGCTCTGCCTGTATCAATAAATATAACTAGAAAACATTGCTGGGGCGGGGAGGGGTTTGAGGCATTATGCTGATGTTTCATCCTCTCTACAATGAATTTATGTTTGTTGGTTTTGAATAAAAACTTAATGCAATTGCAGCAGCTTAGATTGTATTCTATAATTGCAGGAAAGCTTGATACTGATTCCTTCAAAATTAATATAAATTGTGCCATTGACTTCAGTGTGAGCAAAAGTGGTCCTAGAGCAAAGCTATTTTTAGTTCACTCTGTTTCTGAAGTGTAGTCTTGTGTGAACTGAGTGCTGTAGGCTATCTTTGCAAAAACAGATTCTGCTTTGTGGAGTCACAAAACAAAGCAACCAACTCCCATGTGAACACTAGTAATGTAGAACTAGATGTGTAGGAAAAAATAGAGCAGCTCTTCAAAACATCACAGCAGAGGAAGGCAACCATTTGCAATCCCACTGAAGTAATTGTTCTTTGAGATTTACAGAGAATGATTGAAAATATGTAATATACCCAAAAAGAATAATGTCAAATATCTGACCCTATCAAGAGCATTAGAGAGCCATCACGGTCCCTATCATATTTAAAGAACCTTACTAATTATGGATTCCAGTTATGGGTCACTTAACACCTGTTGATATTACAGTATAACTACGGACTGCATTTGGTGATAAGAATTCAGGTAAAATGGATATGGAAAGGTTGTCTCTGATTATACTTTGGTTCTCTCTTGATTACAGGAATTGTGCTAGTTGTGACCATCAAACCTGGGGTGTCTCAGAAAGCGGATGATATTGACAGGATGGGTAGCACTCCTGAGGTCACAACAGTGGATGCCATGCTAGATCTGATTAGGTGAGCTTTTCCATTTCCATTCTGTTGCAACCACAGTTACTGAACTGTATGCACAAATGAAGATCATTTGGAAGAGTAAGGCAGTGGAGTAAACTGAACTTTTCATAGGGTAGGCAAAACAGCACATAGCTTTAGATGGATCCATACAAAATAGCGTGTAAAGTGCCCTTCTCTATACGCTAGATGCCAGCCTGGGTTGCTGATGCATTTCACATAGTAACTTACCTACAGATCTAAGGTCAACTTTTCCTGTCCCAGTTTATTTCTGCTGCCCCTAACAGAAACAGAACTTTACATTTACTGCCTTAGCATAAGAAAAATATCCAGAGAAAAGATATTAGTGGGCTGGTTTCAGGAAGGTAACTCAGCACTGTTGTTTTTTAGGGTATAAAAAATTGCAGAACGGTGCAGTGATGTTATGATGCTTCTTCGCAGTGGCTAAGTGCCTCTTTTCTCAAGAGAAGAGTCTCTTGATACTCTCTGCTTGGGAATCTCTTCTCAGTAAAGAAAGGCAGGCAACAAATGCACTCCATGTAAATTTCCTTGGCTTGCCTACTCTACAGATTCACTGCGCTGTCAGTTTTCCAGGCAGGCTTGTTACCTTCTCTTCCTGATGATGGTCTTGTAATAGGATAGATAAATGAAGTGGTTAGAAAAAAATTGGCCTGATGAAATATGTACAAAATCTGAGCAACTGGGTCCCCAGTAAATCACAGCTGGCATCAGCTAAATAAAATTTAACTTGTTAGGAGAAGTGCAAACTTCTGACAAATGGATTTCATTTCCAGTAATGGCTTAGTAGTTACAAAAAAAGGTGTCTATGGATTTTTCCTTCCAATTATAGTTTGTCTCTGTCTGCCATCACTTTGATCTGTAGGTGTTTGGGTTTTGTTTTTGTTTTTTTATAATTTCTGTACAGGTTTCCCTCGATTTATGTGGGGTCGATTTATGCAAATTCACTCTTATGCAATGACCCTTTTGTACCCAAAATTCGTTACATGTGAGGTAAATTCGCATATATGTGATCAGCATTGATCTGGAGAAAGCCGCATAAATCAAATTTGCATAAAAAGAATCTAATTTATACAGTACTGTAAGAAATAGGGATAGGTTCTGTTGTTGGCTACTCCTGGGGCCAGCTGGGTTGGGTGTGGACAAGTGGAGCCCCGGGCGGTGCAGCACTCACCCCAGCCCTGGCTGCAGCGGCCCCAGGAGCTGCCGGCACCAACTGATGGCAGCCACTGGGCTGCACCATGCCCCAAACCCTCCGGGGCTCTGCCTGTCCCCACTTACACCAGCTCCTGCTGCAGCTGTCAGGAGGGGCCAGTGCCAGTGCCAGCTCCCTGTAGCTGCTGGGCTGCACTGTGCCCTAGTGCAGGCAGCTGGCAGTGGCAGCTCCTGGGACTGCTGCACCTGGGGCTGGGGTGGAGACAGGCAGAGCACTGGGAAGAGCCTGGAGCCCCTGAGCCTGCAGCAGCTGCCGGCCCCAGCCTGCTCTCGTCCAGCTGCAGGGGACTGCCCACACCTGCTGCAGCCCTGGGAGTGGCGGATGCTGCCTGCTTTCAGCTGCTGGGCTCCGCCACACTGGGGGGTTCAGGGAACAGTGCCCCAGGGGAAACAGAGCCCTGGGGGGGTTGGGGCATGGCGCAGCCCAGCAGCTGCAAGCAGGTGACACCTACCTCTCCCGGGGCTGCAGCAGGGACGGGCAACCACCTGCAGCCAGACTAGAGCAGGCTGGGGCTGGCAGCCGTTGCAGGCTCAGGAGCAACAGGCTGTTTCTGGCGCTCTGCCTGTCCATGCACCTGCCCCACCTGCAGCGGCCCTGGGAGCTGCCTGCACCAGGGCACAGTGCAGCCCAGTGGCTACAGGGAGCTGGCATTGGCCGCTTCCAGGACAGCTTCAGCAGGAGCTGGGATAAGTGGGGACAGGCAGAGCCCTGGGGGTTTGGGGCACAGTGCAGCCCAGTGGCTGCCGTCAGCTGGTGCCAGCAGCTCCCGGGGCCACTGCAGCTGGGCCTGAGGTGAGGGCCGTGCCCCGCACTGCCTGGGGCTCTGCTCATCTGCACTCAATTCAGCTGACCCCAGGAGCAGCCAACAGGGGAACCTATCCCTATTTCTTACATTATAAAGTAGGTTCGCTTTATGCAAATTCGATTTATGCGGTGTTCTTATGGTTGGTGAGAAGAATTCACCCCCCCCAAAAATTGTATTTTTTAAGCAAACACCTATAGGTATTGTATTCACAATGTATCTGTTTTCAAGTCCCACAGCTCAAAATAAGACCTTTTGCCACATCCTGACACTGATCCGTCTATACTGATTATCTGAGCTTGTCTATATCTCTGCTGCAGCAGGTCCCAGCAGCATGAGGCCTGTGCATACCATGGCCATCTGAGTCCCACCACAGATCAAGGACTTGAGCCTGGGTACAGAGAGATAAGCTTAGGAGTTGCTTCACCTGCAAACTTCTCAATTTAGAGCACACCTGCAGATTCAATGGGCAAGGCATGCTGGAAGTCCCTGGTCCCAGAACCTACTGTTACAGCATTATAGATAAGTGTTTCCCACCCCATAGGTTGGCATTCTCAGTCTCTGTTGCCTTCTTACTAGGCAAACCAGCCACGAGCAGCAGATGGCGTGCTGTAGCAGTATACTTGCAGCAGAAGTCATTGGCTGGGCTCCATGCAGTCAGCAGCAGCAGAGTACTTAATTCAGCCTGTTGTTGACCATTTCTCCAGACACACAGCATGTACAGTGCTGATTTGTAGCTCAAGCACAAGAGGATGATTTGGAGATAGAAAAGCAGTAATTAAATTATATTTATTTTAGAGAATTTTTCCCTGTTAATCACAGTCTTCTGGGTGCCTTTCTTGCCAACCAGCTTACAGTTGTGACCTAGAAGTTACAATGGTAGCCTTAAATTCCTTTGCAAGAAATTGTATTTACTCTTGTACAGGTTCACCTCATCCAGTGTTGAGACTCAAATTCTGATGTCTTTGTATGAATGGAGTAAAAACTGAACTTGTGCAGACTCCACTTTACTTCAAACGAATTTTGCCCAAGTAAAGACTAAGAACTTGAAAACTAAAGAAAGGATTTTAATAAAGATTTGAAAGTGTTATAAACTTTCAGACTTCAGGGCAAAACCAACTTCTGAACAACAGGAGTAGTATACACCTTCCTGTTGTGCTGATTATTCCATAATCACAGACTACAAGATTTCTCAGTCTCATTTGAAGCATATAGTGCTGGTCACTCACAGAGAGGGGCAACTAATCTATACCAACCACTAGAGCCAGCAAGGTGATTTTTTTTTTTTATCTTTTCACTCTATGAAAAAGGCTCTTGTGCAGCAATATGCAGGAATTTTCCATCAGCCAAGATTAATTTTTGAATGCACACACAAACCCACACACAGCACAATGTGAATAAAAAACATTATTCCTCTTCTGGTACACTTTTACGTGATGCATAATGAACCATATAAAAATGAGTTTAAAATGTTCCTCATACACTTAATGGACACAGCATACCATAGTGGAAATATTCTGGACTTGCTGGCTGAATAATTTAAATGACAAGTCCTGAAAAATGCCTATGAGAACTCCACAGTAGAAAAATAGTCATCTTCACATTTAGAAGGCTTGAACTTTTTTCTTTGCCTCAGGTTCAAACCTGACAGTGATAAATTTGCTACTCTTGTGTGTGGATAGATGATTTGTAGACAAGAACACATCATCACCCCATTCTGTGTATAGAGTAATTGGTTACCTTATTTTAATTTGTAAAATAGATTGTCCTCAGTAGCTCATAATATTGCAATGTCTTTAATTACTTTAACAGGAATATGTTCCCAGAAAACCTTGTCCAGGCTTGTTTTCAACAGGTAGGAACAAACATTCATTTTTGTTGTGGTAGCTTTTATTGCCACCTACTCCATTCTTCAAACTGTGTGAAGTTTCCCATAAGACAAAATGTGGTAAGAATTAGTTATGAAAAATCCAGGTGGCTCTTGCACAGCAAAGAGACCAGAGCTTCACTAGAAAGCTTGTAGAATGTTTGGAGAAAAGGTATTTCCCTGTTCTTGAGATTTTTCTGAGAAAATCTTTAAATCTTCCTTTTGTCTAACGAAATCTGTACCTACCTTCCCTCATCATTAAGTCTTTCAATTCTGCTGCACATTGTTGAAACTGATTGGCATCTGGTTGTATTCTTCTTACGGTAAACAAGAGATTTTAGTAGAAAAAGCTCTTGAGAAAAAACAAGAAATGTAGGGGTTAAGGTTTATTGTGTCTTCAGAGACTAGAAGAAGAACCTACCACCCACCCGTCTTACTCTTGATTCTTTCACATTTAAAGTTGTGAAAAATGCAGAGATATATTTGTTATACCTTATGATGTTGTTTGCTTCCTTTTTATTTCCTTCCCAGAGTTATTGTATGGCACTGAAGTTCCTATACAATAGAGCTAACCCATTCCCAAAAAAAGATGTTAACTGTTTTTGCCCAAAATTCAGTGCATATGCAGTATGTGTAGTTTACCAACATCTATAAACCTGTACTTTGCACTAGGTACACAGTCCAGTATATGGCTTCTCTGCAGTTACACAGGCTATGGCCATCTTAATTACACTTCGACTCTTGGCGAGGCCTTGGTGGTTAACCAGTTCATTGATTAACAAGTCTACCTAAGTGACACCCCCCTCATTATGATAAGAGACCTTAGTCTCTTATGTGGGGGCTCAGCCCCCTTAGCTCCCCATAATTCAGACCCTGATCTTATCATTACCTATGTGGCAGCAGTAGCTCTGGAGTTTATATTGCAGCCTAAAAGATGCTGCTTCACCCACATGCATGAGTCCTCTCCAGCAATAAAAGGAGGAACAGCCAGTGAAACCTCATAATGACATTGGCCCCATTACTTCTACCAACCTCTCACACAATGACTGTCAGAAATCCTGCTTTGGATCCTGCTGAATTTGGAAGTCCCCTCTGCTAGTTGCACCCATTCGGCTCCATCCCCCATGGAACTACAGACATTCCATGCAGTAACCAGAAACCTTCACAGCAGACTTTTCACCTTCCTACACAGACATGAGTATGTTCATTTAGAGTGGTTGACATAAAGAAAAACCAGCGACTCAAATTCATTTGAAAACTCTACATATGTACGTTATTTCTGGCTAAAAATCTTACAAATGTCTGAACTGTGCATCTTTTCCTGTTTCTGCCATTTTTCATTTCTCACTTGCTTATTATTTCCAAATAATATGTATCATTTCCTACCCCTTCTCCCTAATATTTTAGTATAAAACCAAACGTGAAGAAGTAAAACTTACAAACGAATTGGAAAAAAATGGCTCCATGGTTACAGAAGAACCTTTTACAGTTGTCATGACAACAGAGGCTTCCAAGGTGTGGTTTTTATTATTTATTTTATTTTTAAAAATACAGATATTAGAACTGGAGAGAGACTGTAAACAAAAATCTGTGTTCAAAATATTAGTAAATGATTAAACTGATAATAAATGGCTAATAGAGGAAGCAAACTGATAAATTTTTATCCAAGTTACAAAACTATTTAAGTTAGAAAAAATGAAGGACTGCTAGAAACACTAGCTAAATATAAGAAACCTGGAGGATTTAGTAGGAAAATAACAGGACAAATAAAAGATAACATGCAAATAACCCAAGTTCCCATACGTGCTGGTGAACTGTAAACGTGCTGAATGGCTTAAGGAAATAGAGTTGTTATAGGAAGGTTGTCTGAATATGCATATCCCATGTGCAGAAGAGGTTAAAAAAAACAAGATACTAGTAGGTATTATGAAAATAAAGGCGTAGAAAAGGATATGAAAATTTGACAGCATATTAGCTGATAGCATGTATTAAATGTTGACTGCTGCTCCTCAAGATAAATAAAATAAAGACTGAAAAAGTAAAATAGACGTTTAACCAAACTGATTAGAATTATGGAAAGACTTGCATTGGATGACAGCTTGCAAAGACTGAGATTAGCTTAGAGGGGAGAAGAGTAAGAAGGGATTTAATAGATGGACACAAATTATGAGCAATGCAGTATAATGAATATTGATTTTACACTTGTTTTTAATATTGCCTCATAATATAAGAGCAAGGGGACATTAACCTAAATGAAAGGAGAGTAACTCAAACTTGAAACTGAAGGTAGTAGAGAATCTCCACTGCCCCATAAATATTATATTTAATTTTTCCCTCATACATTTATACTGCACCTAACATCTAGAGAAAGTTGAACCAAAGCAGTTTAAGTCTTTCACGGAAAAACTGTGCATCAGGTTCTGCCATCAAGTATGTAGCTCTACTGACTTCAGTTGAATTATGTATATGTAACTGAGAGCTAAATTGAATGTCCTGAACCTGATTACCTGCTATATTAGGTCTCTTTATGGCAATCTAGAAACAAGAATCTAAGCAAAGGACCTTCATGGCTGGCATTGAGCTGGTTTAAGGATTTTGTCCTTGCTCTCATTCCCCATTGTGCATCACAGGCATGTTGAAGGTGTAGCTAGAGTCAATACGCTATATTCTGCGATTCACAAGGCACTAAAGCCCCTTATACATGTAACAGGTATCGTGCAATTAACTGGTTAATTGCACAGTTATCTTTCGACCAGATATGCACATAAAGTGCTTATCACACAATAGAAAGCTCCACCAGCTGTAAAGTTAGACCTCAAAAATGTGTACTAACTGTATAGCTTGTTGTTATCAAGCTTTAATTTGCATATGTAGTAGGCTCTTCCCCACAACTGCTGGAGACTCTCAGCCCCAGAGTCCCACAGCTGCAAATGGTGGGTCCCCACAGGGTGCCACCTGGCAAACCCCTGGGACAGGAGGATTGCTGTTGCAGCGATCTCCCAGTCCCAGGGGGGGTGAAACCCCCAGAGTGGGGAAATCGCCAGTGACAGTCCTCCTGTCCCAGGGGTTTCATGCACTGCAGCTGTGAGCCCCTCAACTGGCATGCCTGGCATTCCCAGGCACAGGAGCTTGCTTCTTGTTGGTGCATGGGGAGCCCAGGATTGGGATGAGATCTAATGCATGATCCCACAGTCGCGCCTCCTGCACAGGTAAAAGTGGCCTAAGAAGCAGATCATGAATTAGAACAACCTTGAGACTACTGTCACCTACAGCAAGGCTTAGGAGCTCAAGAGCTTTAAAAAACAAGGCTCAGGAAGGCATTTTAAAGTGACATTAAACCTTCCAGTTCCACCTGCAAATATGAGAACTGAATGACTGAGAAGGTGACTCTTGTTAGTGAAAGAGCTAAATATGTTTTCATTTTAGGACTGGCAAACTAATTACCCTGTCCCTGTTTAGTAACATTTTTTTCTGAATCTACAGAATCTACAGAACAAAACCAAAGAATTCAAAATAGTGGGCATGTATTCCGATGGCATCAATGTCCTGGGCTTGATTGTCTTTTGTCTCGTCTTTGGAATTGTTATTGGGAAAATGGGAGAAAAGGGACAAATTCTGGTGGACTTTTTCAATGCACTCAATGAAGCTACAATGAGAATAGTCCAGATAATCATGTGGTGAGTACAAGGATAGTCTGGTATTTCCTTCTTCCCGCTTTCGGTGAGTTTTGCTACTGACTTCAGAAGGAACATGCTCACACGCTCACACTGTGCATTTTCTTTTACGTAGTTCCTTACAACAAACTACTTCTCTTCTAAAGCTGGTAGAAAAATCCTCCCTACAGAATTAGACTCTCCTGAGGATTTTGGAATTTGAGGGTCTCATTCCAGTCATTTAAAGGGTTGGAAGGGACCACAGGAGGTCATCTAGTCCAATCCCTGCTCAAAGCAGGATGACTCGCAAATAGATCATCCTAGCCAGGACTTTGTCAAGCTGAGCGTTAAAAACCTCCAAGGACGGAGATTACATCACCTTTTTAGGTAACCCGTTCCAGTGCTTCCCCACCCTCCTAGTGAGAAAGTTTTTCCTAATATCTAACCTAGTATCTTCCCCTGCTGCAACCTGAGACCATTGATCCTTGTTCTGGCCTCTGCCACCACTAAGAACAGTCAAGCTCCATCCTCTTTGGAATCACCCTTCAGGTAGTTCAAAGCTGCTATCAAATCCCCCCTCAGTCTTCTTTTCTGGAAACTAAATAAGACAAGTTCCCTCAGCCTCTCCTCATAAGTCATGTGCCCGAGCCCTCAAACCATTTTTGTTGCCCTTTGCTGGACTGTCTCCAACTTGTCTACATCCTTTCTGTGGTGGGGGGACCCAAAATTGAACACAGTATCTAGATGTGGCCTCACCAGTGCTGTATAGAGGGGAAGAATCACTTCCTTTGATCTACTGGCAACACTCCTACTAATGCAGCCCTGTATGCTGTTAGCCTTCTTGGTAACTAGGGCACACTGTGGACTCATGTTCAGCTTATTGTCCACAGTAACCCCCCCATCCTTTTCTGCAGAACTGCTGCTTAGCCAGTTGGTCTCAAGTCTACAGCAGCACATGTGATTCTTCTGTCCTTATTAAACCTCATGAGATTTCTTTTGGCCCAATCCTTCAATTTGTCTAGTGTTACTCTGGATCTAGCCCAGCATATCTACTCCCCGCAGCTTGGTGTCATCCAGAACCTGGCTGAGGGTGCACTCCATCCCATCTTCCAGATCATTAATGAAGATATTGAACAAAACTGGCCCCAGGACCAACCCCAGGGGCACTCCACTTGATACTGGCTGCCAACTATGCATCAAGCCAGTGATCACTACCCATTGAGCCCTATGATCGAGCTAGCTTTCTATCCACCTTACAGTCCATTCACCCAACCTGCACTTCCTTAACTTGCTTGCAAGAATGCTGTGAGAGAGCACATCAAAAGACTTGCTAAAGACAAGGTATGTCACGTCCACTGCTTACCCCGCATCCACTATGTAGGGAATCAGTGAAAGCAAATCATCTCATCATAGAAGGCAATCAGGTTGGTCAGGCATGACTTGCCCTTGGTAAATCCATGCCAACTGTTCCTGATCACTTTCTTCTTCAAGTGCTTAGAAATGGATTCCTTGAGGACCTGTCCCATGATTTGTCCAGGGATTGAGGTGAGGCTGACTGATCTGCAGTTCCCTGGATCCCCCTTCTTCCTTTTCTTAAAGATGGACACTATATTTGCCCTTTTCCAGTCATCCAGGACCTCCCCCAATTGCCACAAGTTTTTAGAGATAATGGCCAGCAGCTCTACAGTCACATCAGCCAACTTCCTCAGCACCATCAGATGCCTTGCATCTGCTCTTTCACCACCAAGGGCTGCTCACTTTCTCCCCAAACTGTGCTGCCCAGTGCAGTAGTCTAGGAGCTGACCTTGCCTGTGAAGACCAAGGTAAAATCAGTTTGACCTCAATCCCTGGTAAAATCCTGGAGAAAATTATAAAAGAATCCATTACAGACAGGCTAGCAGAAGGCAGCATTCTGAAGGATAGCCAACATGGCTTCGTTACGGGCAGGTCATGCCAAACCAACTTCATTTCCTTCTATGATCAGGTTACTCACCACCTGGATGGGAGAAATTAGGTTGATGTCATATACTGGACTCCAGAAAAGCCTTTGACCTGTTCTCCCACGAGTCCTCATGAAAAAATTGGGAAAATGCAACCTTAACTACTTTACAGTCTGACGGCTAGGTAACTGGCTCCATGGTAGGACACAGAATATTGATTAATGGAACTGGGCCATCATGGCAGAGGGTGACCAGTGGCATCCCTCAGGGTTCAGTACTTGGACCAGTGCTTTTCAACATGTTCATCAACTATTTGGATTCAGACATTAAAAGCTGATGATACCAAACTATGGAGGAGCATAGTCACACTCAAAGACAGGCTGGCAATACAGGCTGACCTGGACAGACTCATGAGGTGGGCAGACCTCAACCTGATGTTGTTTAATACAGAGAAATGTAAAGTGCTCCATCCAGGGAGAAATAATCCACAACACACTTACAGTCTCAGCAGTGCTACGCTTGTTAGCACCATATCTGAACGAGACTTCGGTGCTGTGATAGACAACAAAATGAACATGAGTCACCGATGCAATGCCGTAGCTGGCAGAGCTAATCAAACACTGGCATGCATCTACCGAGGCATATCAAGCACAGCTAAGGATGTCATCCTCCCACTCTACTCAGCCTTGGTGATACTGCAGCTGGAGATGTATATCGAGTTCTGGGCGCCACACTTCAGGAAGGATGTGGAGAAGCTCAAGAGTGTCCAAAGGAGGGCCACGTGCATGGTTAGAGGCCTTGAGACCAGGTCATATGAGGGTGGGGGCAGGATGTGGGTGTGGCTTGCTCCAGGTGGAAGGGGGTAAGTGGCAGCAGGGCAAAGCCCCTGCTCCCAGCACTGATGCAGGTGTGGCAGCGCTGGGAGTGGGGGCTCTGCCCTGCTGTGGGGTGAGCCGCGCCTGCATTGCGCACCTCTTCACATGGACTGGACAAGCAGCAGCAGGGCATAGCCCCCGCAGATCCTCCCACCAGGGCAGAGGCAAGCACAGCCAGAGGAGCCATGGGAGAAGTCCCCATGGCTG